>NC_089590.1:34014323-34634323 GCF_019320115.1 Miscanthus floridulus | reverse complement strand
TGACACCGGCCGGCCGAAACAGGACTGACGCGTCGGCTCCATGGGTGGTGGTGAAAAGCTCACCGGTGATGTCGGTTTTGGGCCTACAGTGCATGGTTTTCCGAACAGAAAGGTCCAGGAGAGAGTGGAGAGGATGGGGAACTCACAGAAACCAAAAAAACAAGCGAGGAAGCGACGACAGCGTGCAGCAGCGGCTTGAACCCAATGACGGCGATGGTGCTAGGGCTAGGTGGCTATGAGCTCTAGGCAAGGGCGAAAGCTTACTATAAGGTGGAATAGGGAGGCCGCGTAGGCACAACATCGGTATTTATGAGACGGGGCGACGTGGGTAGCATGCCACCGTGAGAGAGTAGCGGAGGCGGACTCGGCGGTGATGGTGTCCGTGCCAGATACGAGATGGAGGAAGATACGCCTAATAGGTGGGGCTGAGCCATCAGCCACTCAGAAAGAGAAGAAGGAGACGCGCGGCTGCCTACAGCCGAGTGGAGCTAGGTCGGTCGTAGAAGTGGGCCGGGAGGGAGAGCTGGCCGTGTAGAGGAAAACCGGGGAAACGGTGACTTGGCCTACGGGGAACTGGAATGGGCCATAGAAGGGAGGAGCAGGCTAGCGCGGAGAAGCGGAACGGGCCACGGGCACGAAGGAGCAGGCCAACAGGCCAAAAACAGGCTGAAAGCAGGCAATTTGAAAATGCAAATTCGAATCAATTTGGAGTCTGACTTCAAACCAGAAAATACAAAATAATATGTAGCAGCATGAATGCACATACATATTTGTTGACCTATATTAGATTTTATTTTTATCATAATTATTATTTTTCTAAATTGAAATGCCCACAAAAAAGCATAATAAATCAAATTCTTCTACATTAAAATATTACAAATTTTAGGGTGTTACATCCTGTCACGGGGTCCAGATCCCCGTACAAACTTGTACTCCAAGCCTCCGCTCCTGAGTCTCGGACTCAGTGTGGTACTGAGACCTCCACCGTCCCCGCCTCCAATCAGTCGGTCTGGAAAGAGCCAGAACCCATGACAAGAGATCAATGAGCCTTCCCGCGCCCATACACAAGTATGTGTTCAGGATAATAAGTTTGTGACTTGCCTTGAACCCAATGCAACGACCGGTCCTTAACTGACACGGACAAGAAAAATAGTGTAACCAAGCTATGCCCCGTTAGCCGCAGGACACAACCTCTTACACCCATCAATACCCATACCACATCCCTACCCTATCTCCATTTTTCCTTTCACCATTTTATCATAAGAGTGATAATAATAATCACCTATTGTGAGTAACGGTAGGTTACTCATGCTACCGAAAATCCTCAGCATAGCAGCTACTCGACCTATGCTAGTAGGACTCATAGGTAGGTATATCTATGCATGTAGTTTTTATAAAATGCCTGTAACGTAAATGCATATCATATATATATATATATATCCAATGATCATTCAAAATAAGGGTTATGCACCGGGGCTTGCCTTGGGTAGGCGGGGTGTCAGCAAAGTCAGCAACTGATGGCTCCAGGGCTCCCTCCTGTACGATAATCTCCTCCTCGTACTCTTCAATTACCTCCTCGTCCTCCTGCTCGCGTGCAGTCACGAACTCTACCAACTCATTATCTACATGCATGAAATGATAATGCAACATTTAGTAATACGACAACATCAACTCTTAAAATAAGAATACGTATATCAAGCAACTTAGTTAGCACTACCGACTAAGATGCTAAGTTACCTATTATTTCCACTAAATAGGTATATAACATTTCATGTATTGTCTTAGTAGCTAAAGACATCCTTATTCTTAATATCGATTTACTATATATATGATAAAACAAAGAGTACTAGCTACCATATTTATCAACCTAGTCTAAGGCTACAAAAATTATAGTGAGCACATAATAATCTAAGGAATCTACTGTAAAAATTTCATGGCCAAAGCTACTACCAACTTGCCACAAAAATTCCTACAATTATTAATCTAAATAACATTAATAGTTCTAAATGATTTAATAGACCTTAGCATCAACACAGATATATATAAACTAACCATACTATCAGGTAGATAACATTTTTAGGAACTCAACAGAATTTATTTCACAATTTTTTTTGAAACTTATATGAATTGATATTAATTTTCAAAGTTCAACTTAGAATGTAAAATATAAAGCTATTTCTACCCTCTATAAAAATGAAAAGCGAATTGAACCCACGCGGCCCACACACGCGCAACGTGCGTGCCCGCGCGACCCACTGGCACGGCCCACGGGGGACGCGACCCATCCACGTGGAAACAACCCGCGACGGGGAGGCCCGCACGCATCGACACTTTTGTGAAAATGCCCCCATGCTAAGACAGAATCAACCCGCAGTCCACAACATTATTTCTCGAGATAGCACTTATGCAAAGGAACCCTCGGAACATCTCTTCTTTACAATGGCCAGGTGCTCGGGCCACCCCTGCGCGCATCGGCACGGCGGCGATGGTACTGGACAGCCACCTCTACCAACCGAGACCCGTCCCAACCCAACTAGCGGGCCAATCAGCACCTACAACCCTAACGACTACACAAGCTAAGGTTACTAGAGTGGTGGAGCTCGCGGAAGTGGCGACCACGGCGCGTGGCCATGCGCGACGACGGTGTGACCACACTAGGCACCCTAAGCCAACGTGAGGTGAACTAGCTAGCATAGTAGGATCCCTATCATACCCAGCTTGCAGTTGTGGTGATGGTTTGGCCAAGGATTCCCCAAACTAGGCTAGCCACGAGCGATGGTGGAGTGTGGCGGCGCACTGCGGTGACACGGTCGCGTCAGCGACCAAGGCGAGCCAGTAATGACTGGGCTAAGGTGCATGGGGTGAAGGAAGGATCTAGGCGAAGGTAGTGGTACATCGAATTGGGCAGTGGGCAATGGTCGAGCGAGCTGTCCACGCCCACGACCAAGCGCGGCCTTAACAGCTCACTGGGGCAAAAACGCCAAATTGGCACCCAGCCGGCCGTCATCAAGGCTACGGGTGGCACAGGTGGTGAATGAACAAGAGAGCGCAGGTGTGGATGAGGCGAATTGAATAGAGGTGACTTATTTCTGGTGCGCTCATGGCGTCAGGCGACGGCGGCAACAGAGAGAAAAGCAGGGGCACGTAGGCGGACGGGATGGCAGTGGGGCTCGGTTTGGATTCGACTGGCGCACGTCTTTGCGGGGTGTAGTTGCCATGGCTAAGGGACCCTCGTCCCAAGCCTAGTGGATGAGCGAGTGCATCGGTGATAGGCCGTGGCCCGCGTGCTGCGGCACCATTAATGGCGTAGCGACGGTGTGCATGGCCACGTGCGAAAGGCATCCACCCGGCCAGGGAGAGGCAGCACAGCGCAGGCATGCAGATGCGATGCGATGGTAGTGGCAATGACATGGTGAGGTAGAGCGACCAGATGGTAGCGGATCGGCCAGGGTGTCGGGCTCGCGACGGCAACGGCAGCAACACGGCGAGGCAAAGCGGCGAGGCCAACCGGCCCCAGCGTCCCATCGAGTGTGGCAGTGCACGTGTGTGTGTGCGTGCGTGCGTGCCAATGCTGCGACACCGTGGCCCCGAGGCATGGCGTCTGCGCCCACGTGAGGAAACCGACCGAAGGCATGTCGTGCATGGTTTTTAAAGCGTTCTAAAAAATCTAAACCTTTGATCCAATCGCTAAACCACCTTTGCTATACCTAAGAGGGTATATTATGGTACTAAAACAAGCCATAATGCCACACCACGCCTTAACCCAATTTCTCTACAAAAATTACCAAACATAGCTTTGTCAAACTATTTTTTCAGTCTTAAGAAATTGACCAAGTCTTGGTTGGATTTGCGTCAAATTCGATTTCCATGCTATTAGATATGTTAGCTAGTGAATTCATTTTTCGACCGCATGTATTTCATCGTCATCTACAAAGTTTGTACTTTAAACTTTATTCAAGTATCACATACATGTTCTTTAGCATTTTTACTTAATAAAAATTAGTTTGAAAGCCTAAGTGATACAACATGATTATTAAATTAACTTTCGTTATGCGTTTCTATTGACCGTTTTGAGTTACTAAACTTGATCTACACTCCATATTTCATGCACCAACACACAAACATGATGCTCATGACATGTTTTAACAATTGATTTATAGTGTAACACCGATGGTGTTACAATAGACAAGAAAAAGCTACTGCTGATCTGCTTTCGTTGACATGGGTGATGCTTCCGTCGAGGGGGCGGGGCCCATCGGGGTCATAGGGCCCACGAGGAGTGGTCAAGATAGAAACATCGAGAGTCCTCATTCTCGCACTTCGATAGCACAGTCGGTGCTCCCCTCAACTGTCTGATCGGCTTGTGTCTTCGAGGATAAGTTGACTTGAGCCGTAGATAGGATGGAGACTTCACCGGGCTCAAGAAAATGGGTCCACAACCATCAGTGTCAAATCTGAGGACCAACAACAACTGACGTTGGTGGTCAACCCGAACACCAATAGGTGGTTTTCCACTTCCATGTCTGCATAGAGACTCATCAGCAGATATGTAAATAACACAAAAATGCTCTACTTGAGTAGTAACACAGCAGCCGTAATGAATTTGACAGCGAAACCAGGCGCCTCTGTTAGGTAGGACACATGTTGCCGTGTTACAGCTGAGGAGGACAATGAACTCTACTGCATGTACTCCATGTTGCTATGACAGGCCCCATGAATTAGATGGGGGCTCCGCCACAGAGAACAAGGGACGTGTCTAGGTTAGCAGCCGCTCCCTCCAATTCCTTCAAGAGTACGGACTAGGGGCTGCCATCGCCAATGCCAATTGCGACAGCAACCCCGGCGTTGATTTCATGGTAGAGGAGGAGTCGACGCCGCGAGGTCAGGGCTCCACTCGCCAGCACCTAGGCCACCATGGCCTGACTAATGTGGCACACACTCCTTGGCAAGATGGATCTGAGTTCTCTTCCCTTGAGGCGATGGGTTGATGGGCACGCGCACCAACACGGCCCTAGCACCACCTCCACCGCTAGCGAACGGGATGTGGGCCTCGGTAGAAGGGGCGCACAAATGGAGTGGCCATGATGGACATCCACGCTGACGGGAGGTGCACCAAATTGGAGCCCAACATTGACCACCACACCTTACCAGCAGGGACAGGAGCTCAATAGCTCATATGCACAGCATGGCGAGGTCGTCGGAGCCGGTGATGATGACACTGATGCGAGATGTGCCACTTCTGTCATGTGGGGCCGCTCCTATTCTAGGAAACGGCACGCCCGAGACGTCCGTCGTGCTACTAAACGCACGGCTGGCTCACAGCCGTCGGCCTCAGGCCATGCAGAGTAGGCTGTTTCAATCAGCAGCTAGGAATAGAAAGAGAGATCAAATGAGTTCCTAAGATTGAGGAGTAATTAGCTCCTAGTTGTTAGGCTCAAGGCCTATTTAGCCATGTACGTGGACAATGAAGAAGGCAAGCAAGACATTACCCATCTAATCTATCCATCCCCTACTCTAAACAGGCCGCCTGCGGAGGGCTAAAACCTTGCAGTGAGCCTGGAGCGTGACTATGAGTTACATAGTCGTGGTCCGACGTCCCTAGGCGCTGACTCCCTTGACAACCTGGTATCGCGATCTAGGTTCTCCTCTAGCTTGTCGCCGCCATCGCCGATTCACGCTCACTCCACCTAGCCTTCCCCACCACGCCCCACTGTCTTCGCCCATCCAGCACCACCTCCAGTCGATGTCATGGGAGAGCAGCCCAATGCCGCCCTTTAGGCCACCCTGGACACGTTAGCCACCACCCTGATGACGCTCTAGACCTTAGTCGAGGCCAATACCTAGGCGATCAAGCGACTGAGCGAGGAGCGTTCCTTGTGGTCAACATCCTCCAAGGCTAGGACTGGCGAACACCATCAGGATCGGCCACCGTGGTTCCAGAAGCTCAACTTTCCACGCTATGATGGCAAGTCCGATCCACTGATCTTCATCAACTGGTGCGAGTCCTACTTCCACTAGCAGCGAATCATGGAGGAAGAGAAGGTGTGGATGGCTTCCTACAACCTAGAAGAGGGTGCCCAGATGTGGTACATCTAGGTCTAGGAAGACGAGGGCATTCCCTCGTGGTGCCGCTTCAAGGACCTTCTCCATCTCCGCTATGGGCCACCGCTGCGCTCCAACCCCCTCCACAAATTGGCCTCATGCAAGCACATGGGCACCATCATGGACTACCAGGACTGCTTCCAAGCGCTCCTCCCCTGTGCTGGGCGCCTCGATGAGGAACAACGTGTCCAGCTCTTCACCGGGGGCCTTCAGCCGGCGCTTAGCCTCGACGTCGAGGTCCACAATCCGCAAACCCTCGTCGATGCTATGAGCCTCGCCTGCAAGCTAGAGTTATGGGAGCAGTACGCGACATCGGCCCCACGAGCAGCGACAAGGGGACTACTGCCTGCGCCTCCGCAGTGCCTGGCACTGCCTGCACCACCGGGGCCAATCATCCTGCCCCGAACACTGTCACCGTGGAGGGCCGGCCGATCAAGCGTCTGTCCATAGCTGAACAGGAAGAGCGCCGCTGGCTGGGCCTCTGCTACAACTACAATGAGAAATTCATCTGCGGTCACAACCGCGTCTGCAAGCGCCTATTTTTACTGGACGGCGCCATGGTGGATGCGGTGGATCTACCGGAAGACTCTAAATTGGCGGCCGCTAAGGAGGAGTCGCCCCTCTTCTCCCTTCACGCTATCGCGGGCGTCTGCTTCACTGACACCATGCCGCTCGACGTTGACCTCGGTGGTACCTCACTCATCGGGCTTCTTGACTCAGGGTCTACCCACAACTTCATCTTCGAGTCCGCAGCGCAGCGCACCAGTCTACCCCTCTAATGCCGTCCTCGCCTCACGGCTACAGTGGCGAATGGCGAACGTGTGTCTTGCATCGGCGTCATTCGCTAGGCCGCGATCACCATCCACGGCGACCTCTTCCACGCCGATCTTTTTGTCATGCCGCTTGGGGGTTACGACATGGTGTTGGGCACACAGTGGCTGGCGACGGTGGGCCCTGTCCTATGGGATTTTGGTGCCCGAACCATGATGTTCCAGTGGTAGGGCCAGTTCGTCTACTGGCAGGGGGTTCCCGGGCCTGAGGCGCTCGCCGTCTGCACCACCACTGCCACAACGACTCTGCTGGCCGAGCTGCTCGCGTCCTTCGATGACATCTTCACCGAGCTACATGGCCTACCATCGATCTAATCCCAGGACCACGACATCACTCTTGTCCTAGGTTCGTAGCCGGTCGTGGTGCGCCCCTACCGCTACCCGGCGACACACAAGGATGAGCTAGAACGCCAGTGCACCACGATGCTGCACCAAGGCCTCATTCATCGAAGCTCTTCGGTGTTCTCTTCGCCCGTCCTCCTCATGAAGAAAGTTAATGGCTCGTGGCGGTTCTGTGTCGACTACCACGCTCTGAACGCCATCCCCGTCAAGGATGCCTTCCCCATTCCCGTCGTCGACGAGCTGCTTGACGAGCTCCATGGCGCCAAGTTCTTTACCAAGCTCGACCTTCGCTTGGGCTATCATCAGGTCTGCATGAGCATCGACGACATCACTAAGATGGCGTTCCGCACCCATGATGGCCTATACAAGTTCCTAGTCATGCCGTTTGTGTTGTGCAATGCCCCGGCAACATTCCAGGCTCTGATGAACGACGTGCTGTGGCCCTTCCTTCGGCGCTTCGTACTGGTATTTTTTGATGATATTTTGATCTACAGTGCATCGTGGGCCGATCACCTGCACCATCAGCGGGCCATCTTCGTCGTCCTGCAGCAACATCGACTTTTCGTCAAGCGCTCCAAATGCGCTTTCAGCGAGTGCTCCATTGCCTACCTGGGGCATGTCATCTCCGACGCCGGCATCGCCATGGATCCCGCCAAGGTGCAGGCGGTCTCCGACTGGCCCCAACCTCGTTTGGCTCGCGTAGTACAGGGGTTCTTGGGCCTTGCGGGCTATTACCGCAAGTTCATCCATGACTATGGTGCCATCGCAGCCCCACTTACAATGTTGCTCAAGAAGGACGGCTTCACCTGGAACGACGATGCCACCGCGACTTTCTAGGCCCTCAAAGCCGTGGTCACCTCGGTGCCGGTCCTGGTGCTACCGGACTTCACACGGTCGTTCATCATCGAGTGCGATGTGTCCACCCATGGCTTCGGGGCTATGCTGATCCAGGACAAGCACCCCATCGCTTACTTCAGTCGACCGGTGGCCCCACGGCATCGCTCCCTCACTGCGTATGAGCGAGAGCTCATCGGTCTCATCCACGCCATTAGACACTGGTGGCCGTACCTATGGGGATGTCGCTTCACCATGCGTAAAGACCACTACAGCTTGAAGTTCCTCCTCGACTAGCGCCTTGCCATGATCTCGCAACACCACTAGGTCGGGAAGCTACTTGGGTTCGACTTCACGGTGGAATACAAGCCCGGCGTGCTGAACATGGTGGCGGACGCTCTCTCCCACCGCGACATAGATGACGGTGCCGTTCTGGCCGTCTCCGCTCCACGCTTCGACTACATCGACCGCCTGCGTCAGGCTCAAGTCACTGACCCTGCCTTGGTCGCCCTCTGGGACGAGCTTTCTATAGGTTCACGTGGAGCGCCGTGGGCTCTCACTGACGACTTGGTGACATATGATGGCCGGCTGTACGTGCCACCAGCGTCACCTCTCCTGGCCGAGCTCCTGGCCACGGTGCACGAGGACGGCCACGAGGGAGTGCAGCGCACCTTGCATCGCCTTCGTCGGGACTTCCACTTCCCCGACATGCGCCGCATCATCCAGGATTTCGTGCGTGCCTGCGCCACGTGCCAGCAGTACAAGTCAAAACATCTTCACCCCGCAGGGTTGCTGCTTCCCCTACCGGTTCTGACGGTGATCTGGGCGGACATCGGGCTAGACTTCGTGGAGGCACTGCCGCGTGTACGAGGGAAGCCCGTCATCTTAACGGTGGTGGATCGCTTCAGCAAGTATTGCCATTTCATCCCCCTCGCCCACCCATACTCGGTGGAGTCTGTGGCTCAGGCGTTCTTCACCTACATCGTGCGCCTTCATGGGATGCCAGATGCCACATTCCATAGTGTCCGACCGCGACCCGGTGTTCACCTCTGTGTTCTGGAAGGAGCTGATGCGGCTCATGGGTACCAAGCTACACATGGCGTCGGCGTTCCATCCACAGTCGGATGGCCAAATGGAGGCAGCCAACCACGTCATCGCCATGTACCTTTGCTGCTTCACCGGCGACCGTCCTCGCTAGTGGCTTTGCTGGCTGCCGTGGGCTGAGTACACCTACAACATAGCGTACCAGACGTCACTGCGACACGCCGTTCAGGGTGGTCTACGGCCACGACCCTCCTACCATCCGGTCTTATGAGCCGGGAGACACGCGAGTGGCTACGGTGGCCAAGACAATGGCCAAGCGTGAGGAGTTCCTGGCGGATGTCCGGTATCGGCTAGAGCAAGCCCAAGCTGTGCAGAAGCTCCACTATGACAAGCAGCACCGTCACGTCTCCTACGCCGTGGGCGACTGGGTCCTGCTCTGTCTTCGCCATCGCCCAGTCGTGTCTCTGTCCCAGTCGCCCAAAGGGAAGCTACAACCTCGCTTCTTTGGGCCCTACCGCGTCACCGAGCTCATCAACGAGGTGGCTGTCCGCCTCGCTCTTCCTCCACGCGCCAAGCTTCATGATGTCTTCCATGTCGGCCTCCTCAAGGAGTGGGTGGGCGAGCCGCCAGCTGCACCACCTCCTCTGCTGGTCATTCACAATGGTGCAGTGGAGCCTGAGCCGGAACGCGTTGTGCGCGCTCGACTGGCCCGTGGGGTGCGTCAAGTGCTCATCCAGTGGAAGGGCGAACCTGCTGCCTCGGCTACATGGGAAGATTTGGACTCCTTCCGCGACAAGCATCTAGCGTTCTAGCTTGAGGACGAGCTGCTCGTCGAGGGGGGGAGAGATGTCATGTGGGGGCCGCTCCTATTCTAGGAAACGGCACGTCCGAGACGTCCGTCGTGCTACTGAACGCGCGGCTGGCTCACAGCCGTCGGCCTCAGGCCATGCGGAGCAGGCTGTTTCAATCAGCGGCTAGGAATAGAAAGAGAGATCAAATTAGTTCCTAAGATTGAGGAGTAATTAGCTCCTAGTTGTTAGGCTCAAGGCCTATTTAGCCATGTACGTGGACAATGAAGAAGGCAAGCAAGACATTACCCATCTAATCTATCCTTCCCCTACTCTAAACAGGCCGCCTACAGAGGGGTAAAACCTCACGGTGAGCCTGGAGCGCGACTACGAGTTACGTAGTCGCGGTCCAAAGTCCCTAGACGCTGACGCCCTTGACAACTTCCTATGGTCGATTTGGGTGGGAAATGACACCATGCTGCTCTCATGGCCACATATCGAAGAAGGAAGAAGCGCAGGATAACATAAGGGTGTTATTTTGGTACTCACCTCAACTGTTTGGAGGTAGCTCCCGCCGGCCGCTATGACCGCCATTAGCATGCCCATCCTCCGTAATATTGACCACGTCCAACGATCGCTTCTCAATATGTATATAATGTTGCCAAATCATTTATTTCTCTTGAGACATTGTAGATATCAAATAGTTTCTCAATAATTTTAATTTTGAAAAGCTTTTTTTAGCAGCTGATGCGATGATTTTGTTGAAATTTTAAAAACAAATATAACTAATATTGTGTGCTAGACAAGACAATTCACAAATAAATAAATAAATAAATAAATTCTTATATGGCTGTATGTACGCCTGTACCCTACCTTGAAGACTTGAGTCCCTTGTCCCTAGCAGATTGATTGGATTCTAAATTTCTGATTACTGAATTAAATTTGCAAATTGCATAAGGGCATAGGGCACAGCACTGAGCACAGAGCACACTTGAGTACGTGACGTGAGGTCTGGATCAATATAATCAAAGAATGACGGAATCAACAATCACAATAAGATGTGTAGATTTTTCCGCAAAAAAAAGTGTAGATGGGATATTTGAACCATTCACCCGCAGGTGACTGGTTGCATTCAGTACGAGTATTCTGTATTCATACCTTTACGTGCCCACGCGTGGCCTGCTCGTGCTCGAGTGCTCGTACTGGGCCTTCATCCTAGGCATATTCTAGTGTTTACTGCTGAGCCGGCCCTAGCTCGTTGGCCGGCCGGCGTGTGTTTGTTTTCTTCGCGGGACTGTTGATAGAGCTCCAGACGGCCGCCGTAGAGCGCGCGGCGCCGGCATGGCCTGTTTGTATAACTGTACTTGCAAGGTAGCGTGCTCACCTGCCTTCAGCCAGTTGCATTCCGTAGCTTGATTTTTTTTTGACAACTTACAATCTATCACATTAAAGTACAGTACACCCGTGTGGGAAAATGATTCCCAGGTTACAGAGTATAGATGTGGCAGAATCGTCCGAAATAACACACTTTCAGAGGCGCTCGTTTTCCACCAGACACTAAGCACCTCGAGAGTGAGCTACATCGGGCGGATTCCGTCGAGCACATTTCGAGGGAGAGCTCGAATAATCCACATTTTTTCTCCAGGATCCAATAATGAGAACAAGTTTATAATACTTGGTCCATTTCATACAATCAGAGTTCTTATAATTACTTTATTACAGTACCAAGTTCAGAGTGTGGAAATTAAACAGCGGAATGAAAATAAACGTCTATCGATAATGTATAAGGATCCGTCTGTGCCCACCAGAAGAATCCTTCACACAACAGCTACTCCTCAAGCTGCACCTACAACAGGGGTAAATAAACTATGAGCACACAATGTACTCGCAAGACTTATCCGACTAGTGAGAATAATTTCCCGACTCCAAAGAAGATGATAACCTTTATGGTTTGCTGGGTTTCATTTTTGCGGAAAGCAATACTAATAGTGAATCCTTGTGTATATTTATTATTAGCAGTCATGATTAGTTCATTATCTACCCATTCTATGTAAGCACATGTTCTACTTTAAAGCAAGAGGTGAGCAAACAGTTCCATTTCACCACATTTCATCTTCTAGCTCTTACTACGGTGCCAGACTGTAGATAAGCCGTACCGGATTGCCCAGCGATTCGCGAATCAATGTGCCCAGCTGGATACCCTGAAACACACGCCCCGTGTAACACCCTCGGTGTTACACTGTACAACTTTTTGCTAAAACACTGCATAAGCATCATACTTATGTGTAAATGTGTGTAATATAGGATGTAAAGCAATATACGAAACTTGAGACGTTCACCGGAAACACGAAACAAATGTTACATTTCATGTCGCGTTATATCACTTAGTGTTCAAAATAAATTTTTATTGAACAAGAATGCTATAGAACGCATAGACAACTTTGATAAAGTTGGTAGTACAAACTTCGTAGGTGGCGGTGAAATACTTGCGGTCGGGAATGGGGTTAGCTAGATAGCATATTTGGTAGCTTGGAAATTGAAAGTGACGCGAATCCGAACAAATAACTTAGTCGTTTCTTAAGTCGGAAAGTGTGTCGACGAAGCTAAGTTTGGGAATTTTTATCGGGGAATCGGGTTAAGCAGTGGCATGGTCTTAAGTTTGCTTTTAGTAGCTTGATACACCATCTCGAAAGTAAAATAGTTGGTTTAACATTTGGATCATTGAGTGGGATTTTGAACCGCTTTAAAAATCGTGCAATTCACGTTATGAACAATGCCAACGCCTAGGCGCGGTCACCCTATCGGCTCTCGGCGTGTTGCGCTGGATCGCCCGTCGCGCATGCGCACGCACACCCATGCACGTGGGTCCACACTACGGGCCACGGTCATCGTTGCAGCGCTCTGGCGCACACTCATGCACGCACGCACATCGCAGCAGCAAGCCTGGCTGCTCTACCTGCCGTCGCGTCCGCCTCGCCATGCTGCTCGCCGTCACATCACGCTACACACTGGTCGCGCTACGCTCTGACCATCGCTGCTGTGTGGCCACTGCTGTCGTTGACCTTTTGTGGCTGCACGAGCGTAGGCCTGCCGCCTGACTTCGCCATCATGTCCACGCTCGACACCATGCCCCGCTATTGCCTCCCTGAACCGGCATCTATCTCTATGGTGCGATGTGCCATGCATCATCGCCTTGTGGGTCATGACACTGCAGTCGCACGTCACCGTGTCGGCCTCGTGCGCGCCATGGAGTCTTCCCCGTCGTGCTACCATCCTTTCCCTAATTAGAAATTTGTGCCACGCCAAGCCGCCGTCACATTGCCTGTAATGGCACCGCGCCGGCCAAGCTACGCTAAGGCAGTAACCGCAGAGCTGGCCCTAGCTTCGTAATTGCGCACGTCTGGAGGTCGTGTTGAAGTCAAGCTTCACGCCAAGCTTGCCACTGTGGTGGTCGTACGGTGTTGGGGCTTCAATTGGAGTTTTCCCCACCGTCGACCCCATTAAGCCCGAACACCGTCGTCCATCAAATTGGCTATGTGTAGTCCACCTCCTTCCAATTCACCATGCACCCAACTAGACCAATTAGTTAGCCAACAATTGGAGTCATTCCGGCGAGCTTCCATTCTACAGTGAGGTAATGCAGCGCATTCTCCTCGCGGCGGTCCGCCATGACCGTCGAGGCAGGCGCATTGCCAGGATGGCGCCCCTTGCTCCTTTGTCTCAAATCAGCAGGGCTTTTGTGTCTCCTTGACTGGTTTGCCTCGCCCGTGCAGCGACTTTGCCGGTGGAGCAGCAGGTCGCCGGGGACATCGTCGCCGCGCTTGCCGTGAACTAGAGTCACCCCGCGCTCATGGCCAACCACCTTGCCAAGCCCCATGACTTCGTCCTGTCTGCCCTACGCATCTCTGGTGAGGCCCTCTTGCTCCTAGGGTAGGTGATTGAGCCGGTTGAGGTCTAGGTCACACGGGACAAGTTTGCTACTACTAGCAAGCTGGTGTGGATGCCGTTCCCACGGCCAGCACGATTGGGAGTGGTAGTGATTCAATTAGGACTTCTATGTTGTTGCTCGTAGTCTATAGATGGATACAGGGTAGTAGTAAAGGCATTGGGCTAGGTACTTTCACCGGCGCTGGTGTTGCCATGGCCAGACCCCACCTTACGCATGGCCACACCGTCGTGCTGCACCATTTGTGGCGTGTGAGACCTCGATCGGCTGTGCTTTGCTCGTAGTGTGCTGGGGAGGTGTTGGTTGAGGCTGAGGAGGTCTGTGCTCGTCGACATTTGGGCCGGAGGTGCTGTGGCTGTTAGTAGTTCTGGCCAGGGACCTTGGAAAACATGAATTCGAGTAAGAGCATGGTGCTAGATGTGAAGACCGTGACTCAGTTAAATAGCGTCGAGTGAGCTTCACGAATAGGAAAGATAACGGGGACTCTTTAGCAAAAGAACTAGCTTCCGTGCGGGCTCCGCCATAGGAAGCGTTGCGTGGGCCGTGTCTACGCGCCACGCGCGTGGGCCGCACTGGCGGCTCACATTTGTTCGCGTTGCGGGAGCCTAGGGCTGAGTCATGAAGTGGGCCGCGCGGTGAAGCTTAGTTTTTCAATTTCTAGTGAATTAACAAATGTTTATTCAATTTAGTTTTGAGCTGAACTTTGAAAAATAATAGTAAATTTTATAGATGTCCAAAAATAGTGAAACAAAATTTGTTAGCTTCACAAAAATGCCATCTATCTGTTAGTGTAGTTAGTTTATAGTTAGCTATGATAATGATAGGTTCATAAATTCAAATTAGAGAGCTTAGTATTTTATAGATTAATATTTGTAGGAATTTTTGTAACAAATTGATGATAGCTTTAGCCATGAAATTTTTATAGTAGGATCATTAGATTATTATGTACTCACTATAATTTTTGTAGCCCTAGAGTAGGTGGATATATAGAGTAGCTAGTACCCTTGTTTTATCATATATAAAATAAATCGGTATTAGGAGTAAGAATACCTTTAGTTGCTAAGATAATAGATGGCACGCTTCATGCTTGTTAGTGGTAATAGTAGGTAACTTAGCACCTTAGTTGGTAGAACTCACTTAGTAGATTGATAGATGTATTTTATATCAAGAGCTGCTGTTGTTGTATTACTAAGTGTTGCATTATCATTTCATGCATGTAGATCATGAGTTGGTAGAGTTCGTGCCCGTAGACAAATAGGATTACGAAGAGGTCATTGAGGAGTACGAGGAGGAGATCCTCATGTAGGAGGGAGCCTCGGAGCCTTTTGGTGCTGACTTTGTTGACCCACCGCCTACCCAAGGCAAGCCCGGTGCATAACCCATATTTTATGATCACTGAATATATATATGATGTGCATTTACGTTACAAGCATTTTATGGAAACTACTTGCATAAATATATCTACCTATGAGTCCTACAAGTATAGGTCGAGTAGCTGCTATGCTCAGGAGTTCGGTAGCGTGAGTAACCTATCGTTCCTCACAACAGGTGATAATTATGATCACTCATGATAAAATGGTCGAAAGAAAAATGGTGACCGAGCAGGGACGTGGTCTGGGTACTGGTGGGTGTAAGGGGTTGTGTCATGTGGCCAACAGGGCATAGCTTGGTTACACTTTTTCCCTGTTTGTGTCGGTTAAGGACCGGTCATTGCAATGGACGCTAAGCAAGTCACAGATCTATTATCTCGAGCACATACTTGGGTATGGGCGTAGGGAAAACTTTTTGCTCTCTTGTCGTGGGTTCCAGCTCTTTTTGGACTAACTGATTGGAGGTGGGGATGGTGGTCCTTGCACCGCACTAAGTCCGAGACTTAGAAGTGGGGGCTTGGAGTCCAAGTTTGGACGGGAACCTAGACCCCTTGACAGGAGGGTGATAGGTTGGTTCTGCTTATGCCTGGGGTATAAGCAGGGAGTGTGTTTTCAAGGTACCCAGCTAGGGACATTGATTTGCGAATCACCGCCGAGTCGATATGACTTGTCTTAACTCTAGCATTGTAGTAAGGACTGAAAGCTAAAAGGTGATGAAGTGGAACTGATTGCTCAACTCTTGCTTGAAAGTAGAACATGTGCTTACCTAGAATGGCTAGATAATAAATTAATATGGCTATTAATAATAACATAAATAAGGACTTACTATTAGTATTGCTTTCTACAAAAAGGAAATCAACAAACCATAAAGCTTTGCATATCCCTTGGAGTCGGGAAATTATTCCCACTAGTCAGATAAGTCTTGTGAGTACATTGTGTACTCAAGGTTTATTCACCCCTGTTGTAGATAATGCTTGAGGAGTACCTTTGTGTGGAGGATTCTTCTGGTGGGCACAGATGAATCCTTGTTCTTTATCGCTAGATGCTTATTTTTAATTCCGCTGTTAAATATTCCGCACTCTGACATTTGGTAATGTAATAATAAATTTCTAAGAACCCTGGATGTATGAAATGTATTAAGTATTGTAACTCATTCTCATTATTGGATCCTTGGGGAAAAATGTGGATCTTTCAGATTCTCCCTTGGGGTGTGCCCAACGAATACCACCTACTATAGCTTGCTTTTGGGGTGCTTAGTGTCTGGTGGAAGATGAGCGCCTCTGTAAGTGATATGCACCCGCTAGGGTTGAATCCCGATCTTTCGATGAGAGAAGGTGGATAACTCGATTTGGGGATGGAGATGACGTTCATGGCCCAACTACAACCATCCAAGGATGCTGCGCCTTAGCAACCGATACACCACCTCCAACGGCCGTCGCGATCTTGTGGAGCACGATCAACCAAACCACTAGGGTAATTCCTGCAAGCAATCGAGGAACAAGCAAGAACAAGTAGAACAAGCAACTCAATTGCAAGTATGGAGGTGAAAAAACCAATCTGAAATCACAAAGTTGGGGTTCTGAATCGAGTAGAACGGATGGTCTAGTCGACACACGCGTCTACAAGGAAGTAGCAATGGCTAAACTTAATCTAAACAAAACCCAATCTGTTTGTGGTGGCTCTAATCCTTATAACCTAGGGGAACGACCAGGGGGTGTTGGGGTCATTCTCCAACCCTAGGACGCATCCCTAATGGACCCAACTTGATACATGGACCATCGGCCCAAAATAGGGTGACGCAGCACCAAAGGCAGAAAAGGTCCTGGCGTTGAAATGACGACTGCGGAAGCATCAGATAAGATATAGCCATGAGTCCAGATCCGTTGGAAAATAGACTTGATAAGCTTTCCAAAAAGTGCTAGAACGTCCCAATCAGAGTCCGTATGAAGTCGTGGCGACCGTCGCAATTTGGGACTATTTTGCAGTCCGAATTCAACTTCCAAAAGGTGTTGGACTTGGACTCTTTCTGTCCTTGGAACCAAAGTGACGTGGTGGCCTAGCAGAGGACGTTAGGAATACTTGGATTTGGTCCCCAATCAACTTCATTAACCTTCCATGCTTTCCATATGCAATCAAGCCTTCCCTTGATCCATGTAAGTAATTCTGAAAATGAGAATGAACACATTTTATGGTGGAGCACCAATTCATCAAATGCATCAATGATAAGCCTCATATAGAATGGTTGCACCTTTGGTATAGAAGTGGTTGGCATGGTCATATTTGAGCCAATGATGTCCTCATCATTCTCCCCTTCTTGACAGCAAACCGTCCTCGGTTTGACCTTTGTTGGAAGATGTGTTGTAGGTAAAAGTGAACCGTGCTCCCCTTCTTGATATTTATCCTGTTGCATATGGGAAAAACTAGGAAAACTTTGCAAGACATCATTAGTATTAGTGCAGCCCTCAATTTGATCATGGTGTGGTGGCCCAAAAGGATATTTCAGATTAGAGCAAATATAAACTTTATGCACCAAATATTCTCTTTTGCTGTCATATTTGCCAATTGCATGAAGCGAACAATGATTAAAACTTGGCAAACCAGAATCAAATTTAAGTTTCTCTTTTAGACAATTTAGATTACACAGAATATCAAATTCAATATAACCCAAAGTATTTAAAGAGGACAGCAAATTCAGTTCATCTTGTGCACATGTAATAGGATGAAAAAGCTTATCTTCAGCACATTTGTATGGTTCCAAACCAAAAGTATCACACTTATTCGCTACTTGTGGCATAGGAGTAAAAGAATCATCAGCACACAACTCCTCTTTATCACAAGGAACAACGAGTAATTCATTTTGTGACAATGGAAAATCAGTAGTGGGTTCCACTATTTGTTGCTCTTCATTAGCATGCAGAGTGGACAAATTTTGGACATTATGGGTCACATCATTCTGGCAAGTATTCACAGATAATAGAATCTCTTTTTCAGCATTGAGAGCAAGACAAAACAATTGACCAATATGGCAATATGATTTGCTAATTAACAAGGTTCGAATTTCAGAATTGAGCCCTCTCATGAACCTACTCATAACATCTTCCATGCATTCATCCAATCCACCAAACATGATACAAATCTTAAAATCATGGTAGTATTGTTTCACAGTCTTACTACCCTGCTTCAAGTTGTCTAATTTTGCAAGCAAATAATCAATATAATATGCAGGAATGAATGCATCTCTAAAAAGAATTTTGAAGTCTTCCCAAGATTCTAGAACTTTCTTGTGCCTACGAATGTGTTTCCATTCTAGCAAAGCAAATTCAGTCAAAACATTGGAGGCAATACAAATCTTTTGTTTCTCGGACAGGTCATGCTCATCAAATTCATTGTCTACTTTTAACTCCCAATCAATGTAAGCTTGAGGATCAAACTTACCATCATATAACGGCAAGTGTTGAATGACATCCTGAATATGAGGGTCTAGTTTCAACAGCTCAAAAATCTCCATACCACCTGCCATGATTAGTAGAAAACAAGAAACACAAAAATAATATGTATCCTCCTATCAACTACTAGGATGTGTCGGATGTAATTCTCTCAAACTCAACTTGTTAAAACAAGCCCTTACAAGTTCTTACCAAGCCAAACAGGAGGTGACGGCAACCAACAAGTCTGCAACCGTGGAGCGAAGTGTATCGGTGCCGCAGCAACAAAACAAACTGTCAAGCTGTAGTCAAAATATGTGGAGCTATAGGTGGGCTAAAGCAAGGAAGTACTAGCACCACATTAGTCACAAAAGCAAGCTGAATAATCATTCAATGGTGGTACTGTGCTGGTTCTAGGCTAAATCATGCTAGAGACGTGAGCCTAGGCACAAAGGTAGTCACTGAAAAAGAGCAACTAGCACAGCATGAAGAAAACAACAGACTCAGCCCCTTCTTTCTTCTCCTTCTCTTGTCTTTTTTTTTCTTTTTTTCTTCTTTTTCTTTTTTTTTTTGCAGAGGCCTAAATGCTTTATTTGGTACTATGACAACCCAAACAATAAGGCTATTATACACAGCCCCTTCGAATTCAGATTTAACAACTCTTGTTAATACCGCAGATGCTGAAATCTCTAAGATGATTGTGGAGTGCTCAGATCGAATTTTGCTGCAAGGTCAGATCTGTTGGAAAGAAGACAACTTCAAGTTTCCAGATTGTATTTAAACTCCCAAATCGGACATCATATGGATCTATGGTGGTAGAAACGCAGCAACAATGTATATGGTGATGGTGGATCTCGTGGTGACCAAAATGTGATAGAACTCAAAACTCTAAAGGAATAGACACTAAGACCAGCAACTCGACACAACCAATGCAACTTAAAACTCAACAAGCCCTAACTAAGCAGTGCTAGCAAAGGCTCAAAGGGTTTATAGGATTGTGGGTAAACCAATCTATTTTTTTTGGCTTTTCTGGACTATAGGAAAAATTAAAAAAAAACAGCGAAGGATTCGAAGTCTCTCACCGATAAACCTTGCTCTGATTACCAACTGATATGCACCCGCTAGGGTTGAATCCCGATCTTTCGATGAGAGAAGGTGGATAACTCGATTTGGGGATGGAGATGACGTTCATGGCCCAACTACAACCATCCAAGGATGCTGCGCCTTAGCAACCGATACACCACCTCCAACGACCGTCGCGATCTTGTGGAGCACGATCAACCAAACCACTAGGGTAATTCCTGCAAGCAATCGAGGAACAAGCAAGAACAAGTAGAACAAGCAACTCAATTGCAAGTATGGAGGTGAAAAAACCAATCTGAAATCACAAAGTTGGGGTTCTGAATCGAGTAGAACGGATGGTCTAGTCGACACACGCGTCTACAAGGAAGTAGCAATGGCTAAACTTAATCTAAACAAAACCCAATCTGTTTGTGGTGGCTCTAATCCTTATAACCTAGGGGAACGACCAGGGGGTGTTGGGGTCATTCTCCAACCCTAGGACGCATCCCTAATGGACCCAACTTGATACATGGACCATCGGCCCAAAATAGGGTGACGCAGCACCAAAGGCAGAAAAGGTCCTGGCGTTGAAATGACGACTGCGGAAGCATCAGATAAGATATAGCCATGAGTCCAGATCCGTTGGAAAATAGACTTGATAAGCTTTCCAAAAAGTGCTAGAACGTCCCAATCAGAGTCCGTATGAAGTCGTGGCGACCGTCGCAATTTGGGACTATTTTGCAGTCCGAATTCAACTTCCAAAAGGTGTTGGACTTGGACTCTTTCTGTCCTTGGAACCAAAGTGACGTGGTGGCCTAGCAGAGGACGTTAGGAATACTTGGATTTGGTCCCCAATCAACTTCATTAACCTTCCATGCTTTCCATATGCAATCAAGCCTTCCCTTGATCCATGTAAGTAATTCTGAAAATGAGAATGAACACATTTTATGGTGGAGCACCAATTCATCAAATGCATCAATGATAAGCCTCATATAGAATGGTTGCACCTTTGGTATAGAAGTGGTTGGCATGGTCATATTTGAGCCAATGATGTCCTCATCAGTAAGTGTGTTATTTTATGCAGTTCTGCCACACTCCGCTTGTACCCTGGGCACAAGTAGGACCAACCTAGTACCCTCCTGTGTCACACCCGATTTTAAAGATAAAATGGGATGCAAAATCTTATGTGGGCCCAAAGGTCAGTCACACACATAAGCCGACCAATTGTACATAGTATCATCACAAGTGTTTATTACATCACAAAAAATAGGACAGAGTCCACATAAATATAGCGGAAGTATAAAGAAAAGATCTCTCGCGAAAGCTCCATATCACACGGACGTCAACTGGTTGACCATAAGTCATGTAATCCTCTGGGAAGTCATCATTACCGGCCATCTGTTACCCATCTGAGATTTTTTGTCAAATAATGAAAATAAACAAGCGTAAGTACATGTTGTACTCAACAAGTGTAACATGGGGTTCATGAGGCTCAAAAGGCTTGACATAGGTTTAACAACGTTTAGCTTTTAGTTGTCAAAATTTTAGCATAAGAGTAGCAACAAATTGTTTCAATTCCCAAAGCAAAACACATGATAAATGTAAACATGAATAATGAATAACAAAAATAGATAATTCTTAGTGTTCATCTATTACATAAGGGTTCCAAGGCCGCTCGTGACCGTGAGCACGACTAATATACCAGTTTTACACTCTGCAGAGGTTGTACACTTTCATTGTGAGTCATTATACCATATGCCTGGGTTAATTACTCCCAAAACACTTCCAAGGTGAGCAGGCAGGGGTCACTATGAAGCCTTTCAAAGGTTCATCTAACAAGTTATGGCCATTAGATTCACTCGATAAATAGATATAGGAACCCCCCTTCGAATGGCACAATTCCATCGTGGCTATACACATAAGAGTAGAGGTTGTCCTACACCTGATTCGGCAAGCCATTCTTATGCCAATAAAGGTAACCACTAATAAGCTAGAAAAGGTCCTCATACTGAGCTAAACCAGAGCCATGTAGCCCTCACAACTATACTATAAGTCCTGGATGATCACTTACAGATAAGTCCTAAGGGAGAGGAATCTAAAGCATTTAGAAAGTAGCTAAACACTCCAGCCCCCTGTTTCCAAGTTGCTAAAAAGTCATATTTTAATGTTTATTGCATATACCATTAGTCAAGTTACAAGATCATGGTTTAATTGAGCACTAGTAAAGCTACCCAATGCATATCCCTTAGGTGACAAGGTATAAGTTCAATTCTAGGGAATCCCTATCAAGGTGACAAATGCAACATGAATTTATTGTATTAAAGTGAATAGGAAACAAGGATGATGCCATGCTATACTTGCCTTGAACAAAGTACTCCTGCTAATCCAGCACGTCAAAGTAATACTCTTGGTCTCCCACAAATTGCTCACCGTCTATACTCGATAATCACAGCAACATACAAGCATCTAGAAGCAATCATGCATAGCAAACAAAAGCTATAGATCAGAATAGTACACCAATCAGCATAAAATCAAGATGAAAAGTTTGTAAAATGAATCTACATCTCACTATGAACACACAGACACGAAGATCACAAAAATTGGAGCTAAAACGAAGAAGTTATAAATTAAACAAGATTTCCTTTAGTAAAATAATAGATTAAATCCAACTTCAAATTTTAAAAGTTGAAAACACACTTAGCAGTAGTATGAACATGTAGATTATAGAATTACGAACCTAACGCAAGTTGAACGAATCAATTCGGAGTTAAAACAGAGATTTTATGGCTAAAACAAGATTAGTGGCGAAACTGTAAATATGTGAAAACGTATTTTAGATCTAACCGAACCAAAGTATGCTTTGAAAAGAAGAAAACAAAATCAGGAAAGATGCTATGTACTGCAGGTTACAAACTAAATACTTATGTGGGCTCTTTTGCAAAACTACAAGGCGAAGGGGTATAATTCGATATGGGCCGTCAGATTAGATTCGGGCGGCTGGGATTGAATCAGGCGGGGAGGAGATCACGCCGGCCGACCAGAACAGGACTGACATGGCGGCTCCACGGGCGGCGGCGAAAAGCTCACCGGTGATGTCGGTTTAGGGCCTATAGTGCATGGTTTTCCGAACGGAAAGGTCCAGGAGAGAGAGGAGAGGATGGGGAACTCACCGAAACCGAAAAAATGAGCGGGGAAGCGACGACAGCGGCTTGAACCCAACGACGGCGATGGTGCTAGGGCTAGGAGGCTATGAGCTCTAGGTGAGGGCAAAAGCTTGCTCTAAGGAATAATAGGGAGGCGGCGCAGGCACGGCATCAATATTTATGAGACAGGGCGACGTGGGTAGCATGCCACCATGAGGGAGTAGCAGAGGCGGACTCAGCGGTGATGGTGTCCGTGCCAGACATGAGATGGAGGAGGAAGATACGCCTGATAGGTGGGGCTAAGAGATTTGCCACTTAGAGAGAGAAGGAGACGCGTGGCTGCCTATGGCCGAGTGGAGCTAGGCCGGTCGCAGAAGTGGGCCAGGAGGGAGAGCTAGACGTGTAGAGGAAAACCGGGGAAACGACGACTGGGCCTGTGGGGAACTAGAATGGGCCATAGAAGGGAGGAGCAGGCCAGTGCGGAGAAGCGGAACGGGCCATGGGCGTGGAGGAGCAGGCCAATAGGCCGAAAGCAGGGAAGGGAAGGAAGGGAAATTCATTTTCCTTTTCCAATTTTCCAAAGCAATTTCAAAATGCAAATTCAAATCAATTTGAAGTCTGACTTCAAACCAGGCAATACAAAATAATATGCAGTAGCATGAATACACATACATGTTTGTTGACCTATATTTGATTTTATTTTTATCAAAATTATTATTTTTCTAAATTCAAATGCCCACAAAAATGCATAATAAATCAAATTCTCTTACTTTAAAATATTGCAAATTTTAGGGTGTTACAATTCTAGCCCCTTAAAATGAATCTCATCCTCGAGATTCGGATGATGCTTACTCAAATAACTGTGGGTATATTTTCCTCAAATCCTCTTCTCTTTCCCAAGTAGCCTCATCTTCTGTATACCGATTCCAGTGAACCTTGCACATCTTTATAACTCGGCTCCTTGTAACTCTTTCTGCCGTCTCCAAAATCCTTACCGGAAAGTCCTCATAAGTGAGATCTTCCTTAACTATGAGCTCTTCTAAGAGTATCTGCTCCTCAGGTACACGCAAACAGTTCTTTAATTGAGACACAAGGAACACATCGTGAACACCTAACAAACTCTCAAGCAATTCCAACTGATAAGCCACTTCAACACGTCTCTCTAAAATCTTGAAAGGTCCAAAATACCTTGCTGCTAGCTTTCCTTCCATGTTAAACCTTCTCACTCCTCTCATAGGTGACACCTTTACGTAAACCTAATCCCCTACTTTGAAAACCACTTCTCTTCTCCGAGTATCAGCATAACTCTTCTATCAAGATTGTGCCACTCTCAAGTTATCCCTAATCATCCTTACTTGTTCTTCTGCGTCTCTTAAAACATCTGGTCCGAACACTTGAGTTTCTCCCGTTTGATTCCAAAACAATGGGGTTCTACACTTTCGTCCATACAAAGCTTCAAAAGGTGCCATATTGAGACTCTTCTGATAAATGTTGTTATATGAGAACTCTGCATAAGGCAAACTCTTGTCCCAACTTGTACCGTACTGCAATGCACAAGCTCTCAACATGTCCTCTAATATTTGATTAATCCTCTCAGTTTGTCCATCTGTCTGAGGATGATATGCTGTACTAAAATTCAACTTTGTTCCCAACGAACTATGTCCTTGTTGCTAGAAATGAGATATAAATTGAGTACCTCGATCAGACACAATTTTCTTGGGAACTCCATGTAGACACACTATCCTCTCCATATATAATTGGGCTAACCTCGGTCCATTATAAGTAGTCTTGACTGGTATAAAGTGTGCAACTTTAGTTAACTGATCCACTATCACCCATATTGAATCGTAACCTCCCTGAGTACGTGGTAACCCCACAATGAAATCTATACCAACTTCTTCCCACTTCCACTCAGGTATCTTCATTGGTTGTAATAATCCTATAGGTCTTTGATGTTCAGCCTTGACTCTCTAACATGTATCACATAAAGCAACATATTCAGCAACATCTCTCTTCAATCCGCACCATCAATACTTCTCCTTCAAATCCAAGCACGTCTTAGTACTTTCGGGATGAATAGAATAAGCAGATTCATGTGCCTCACGAAGGATCACCTCTCGTATAGCCTTATTCTCAGGCACACATAGTCTTTTCCCAAACCAAAGAGTTCCATTATCGTCCATATGGAAACCTGGTGCCTTACCAATCACTATGTTTTCCGCTCTCTTTCAACTTCACATCCTGTAACTGGCCCTTACGTATTTCTTGCTCCAATTTAGGCTCCAACACCAACTCCACTACATTAGTGACAAAGCCCAAATTTAGTCGCTAGAATTCAGCACACAACTCACTTGACATAGGTGCCACTTGCACCTCATTGGCATAACTCTTCCTGCTAAGAGGATCAGCAACAACATTCACCTTTCTAGGATGATAGCGTACCTCTAGATCATAATCTTTGATCAACTCCAACCACCGACACTATCTCATATTCAGATCCATCTAAGTGAAAATGTACTTCAGACTTTTATGTTCAGTATAGATGTCACTCTTATGCCTGATAAGATAGTGCCTCCATATCTTCAAAGCATTAACCACTGCTGCTAACTCCAAGTCATGAGTAGGATAATTTAACTCATGCTTTCTCAACTGTCGGGATGCATAAGCCCCTACTCTTCCTTCTTGCTTAAGAACACATCTGAGACCTTGATGAGATGCATCACAATAGATAGAAAAGCTCTTGTTCAAATCTGGCAAAACCAATACTAGGGTGGTAGTCAACCTCTTCTTCAATTCTTCAAAGTTAGCCTGGCACTCCTCGAACCACACAAACTTAGCATTTTTCTCCAACAAAGCTGTCTTAAGCTGGCAAGTTTATAGAAATCTTCTTTGAACCTTCTGTAGTATCCAGCCAATCCCAAGAAACTACGAATCTCTCCTACATCGGTTGGTGGTTTCCAATTCAATACATCTTTCACCTTGCTTGGATCTACTGCTATTCCACCATTAGAGACAACATGGCCTACGAAAGAAACTTCCTTCAACCAAAACTCACACTTGCTTCGCTTAGCATACAACTTGTATTCTCTAAGCTTTTGCAAGACCAACCTTAGATGTTCAGCATGCTCTTCTTCCATTTTGGAGAATACCAATATATCATCAATGAATACCACCACAAACATATCCAAACATTCCATGAACACTTGTAAGGTCCTAATGGCTAGAGGGGGGGTGAATAGCCTATTAAAAATTTCTACAACAACACTTAACAAACCGGTTAGACAATTATGAGGCGAAGCAAGTGTTGCACTAGCCTACTAAAAATGCAAGCCACCTACCACAATTCTAGTTTCTATAGTTTCTAACACACAATGGCTATGCCACTACACTAAGTTAGTGTGCTCTCAAAGGCTAACTAAAGAGCCACACTAACCAAACTAATAAGCTCTCACAACTAGCTACACTAAAGAGCTTGATAACTAGTTTGCGGTAATGTAAAGAGAGTGAGCAAGAAGGTTATACCGCCAAGTCGAGGAGTGAACCAATCAATCACAAGAATGAATACCAATGAAGACCAATCACCTCGGAATCAAATGATGACACAATGATTTTTTTTACCAAGGTTCACTTGCTTGTTGGCAAGCTAGTCCTCGTTGTGGTGATTCACTCACTTGGAGGTTCACACACGAATTGGCATCACATTCCAAACCCTCAATAGGGTGCTGCACAACAAACATAAGATGAGGATCACACAAGCCATGAGCAATTTACTAAAGTACCTTTTGGCTCTCTGCTAGGGAAAGGTCAAGAACCCCTCACAATCACCACGATCGAAGCCGAAGACAATCACCACCTCCGCTCGATGATCCTCGCTGCACCAAGCCATCTAGGTGGTGGCAACCACCAAGAGTAACAAGTGAATCCCGCAGCGAAACACAAACACCAAGTGCCTCTAGATATAAACACTCAAGCAATGCACTTGGATTCACTCCTAATCTCATAATGATGTTGAATCTATGATGGAGATGAGTGGGAGGGCTTTGGCTAAGCTCACAAGGTTTCTATGTCAATGCAAATGGCTAAGAGAGTGAGCTTAAGCCAGCCATGGGGCTTAAATAGAGAGCCCCCATGAATACAGCCATTGGGCTCCTCACTGCACTAAACACGGGGCGACCGAACGTGCCGGTCAATGTGATCGGATGCAGGACCCCAGTGTTCGGTCGCCCGATGCTCGCCACGTGTCATCGGTTTCAAACACTAATTGCCCGATGTCAATAGTCATCAGTACATTTAAGTAGTGACCAGACGTGCTGCTCAAAGTGACCAGATGCACCAACTCCAGCGTCCGGTCGTTTCTAGTAAGGTACCAGAAGCGAAAAATCATGCTCGATTGGACTCACCTAGCCTCCAGTCACTCAACGTCTCCCTTGTACGCTGCATATGTCATCATACGTCATACTGAACGGACTTAGACCCTACGCATCCGGTCATTTCTCGCGCCAACGTCCGGTCATGAGACCGAAACTGCACGCTCACCACTACCACTGACCGAACGTGCCGGTCCCACCGAGACCAGCGTTCAGTCACTTCCAATGACCTCCATCTTTTCTGTATAGAGCACCGGTGGCACCGTTGGACTATCCGCACTCTATGGGCGGACACTCCACCAGTGAAGTTTCTTACCCTTGCTCAAATGTGACAACAACCAAGTGTATCACCTTGTCCATATGTGTTAGCATATTTTCACAAACATTGTCAAGGGTGTTAGCACTCCACTAGATCCTAAATGCATATGCAATGAGTTAGAGCATCTAGTGGCACTTTGATAACCGCATTTCAATACGAGTTTTACCCCTCTTAATAGTATGGCTATCGAACCTAAATGTGATCACACTCGCTAAGTGTCTTGATCAACAAAACAAAATGGCTCCTACCATTTATACCTTTGCCTTGAGCCTTTTGTTTTTCTCTTTCTTCTTTTCAAGTCCAAGCACTTGATCATCACCATGGCAACACCATCATTATGTCATGATCTTCATTTGCTTCACCACTTGGAATGTGCTACCTATCTCATGATCACTTGATAAACTAGGTTAGCACATAGGGTTTCATCAATTCACCAAAACCAAACTAGAGCATTCAACACCTTATTCATCAAGTACATAAAGTATGCAGGTGTATTGGTCAAACCAAAGGACATAATGGTGTACTCGTACAAACCATACCTCATAGTAAAAGCTATCTTAGGTATGTTAGTTGCCCGAATCTTCAACTGATGATAACCAGAACGAAGATCAATCTTAGAGAAAACACAGGTACCTCTTAACTGATTAAACAAATCATCAATTCTAGGTAACAGATATTTGTTCTTGATAGTAACCTCATTGAGTGATCGATAATCAACACACATTCTCTGAGTACCATCCTTCTTGTCCACAAATATAACAGGTGCTCCCCAAGGTGACAAACTAGGATGAATGAAACCTTTCTCCTATAACTCCTTTATTTGTTTCTTAAATTTCTCTAGTTCATTAACTCCCATTCTATATGGACGCTTAGCTATAGGTGCAGTTCTAGGTAATAATTCAATAATAAACTCAAAGTCATGGTCAGGTGGCATACCTGGCAAGTCATCGGGGAACACATCTAGAAACTCATCCACCACTGGGTCTTCCTTGTTGACGCGATCATCAAGTTGGTTCACTGTGGTTGTCCGTTGTGCTTGTACCACAACATCAACACTGATTCTATCCCCATTCGGTGTGATCACAACAACTACCTTCTCTTGACACTGAATGACTGCTCAGTTTTGCTTCATCCAGTCCATACCTAGAATCACATCAATACCAGATGTTCTCAACACAATGGGGCTCACTTTGAACTCTACCCCCCTTAAAGATAGACTAGTCGGAAGACAATGGTAAGAGGCTTGCATACTATCTCTTGGTGAGTTTACTAATATGGGATTTTGCATGGCACATAAGGGTATGCTATGGTTTCTAACAAATGCTTGTGATATGAATGAATGCGAAGCTCTAGAATAAAAAAGAATAGCGGCAGGAGTGGAATTGACATTGAACGTACCGAGCATGACTTCTGGTTTCGCAAGCGCCGTCTCGGTAGACACATGGTTCACCTTTCCTATGTTGGGTGTTGGCTTCTGCGGTGTTCCCTTCTGATTACTATGTTGACCCTGGGGTGTTTGCTTATTCTACTTCCTAGGGCAATGGTTAGCATAATGCCCAACTTCTCCACAACGATAGCATACGTTGGGGGTACTAGGTGCACTAATCTTCATGGGAGTGTTGTTGGGTGTTCCCTATCATGGTGTCTGCTGACCACTCTGCTGCTAGGGATGTTGGTTGTTATTCTACTGCTAGTTTGGGTTGTGCTGAGGATACTGACCATGATTCCACTGACTAGGTGGTCCCTAGAACCTCTACTGGAAGCCTTGCTGAGGGTTGGTGCGCAGATGGGTATTATTTCCAAAGGCCTGTCCCTGAAGCCTTCTCTTCTTGGCCTCCATCTCTTTCCGCTTATTGTCAATAACAATGGCGTGATTCACTAGTGTCTAAAAATTGGGGTATGTATTGGACATAAGCTAGAGTTATAGACCATCATACAAACCCTTGAGAAAGCGGCGTTGCTTATCAGCATCATCAGCCACCTCTTTCAGAGCATAACATGACAATTGAGCAAACTTGTCATGATACTCAGCCACAGACATAGATCGCTATTTCAGAGCTCTGAATTCCTCCTGCTTGAGCTCTATCAATCCTTCAGGTATGTGGTAGGATCTAAAATTCTCTCTAAATTCCTGCCAGGTGTTAGGAGGAGCATTAGTGGGACGTCCATACTTGAATGCCTCCCACCAGTCTTGGGCTTCTCCCTAAAGTTGTCCTGACGCATACAACACCTTCTACTGGTCATCACACTGCGCTATGTTGAGTTGCTTTTCCACTGCATGAAGCCAATCATCTACTTCCAGTGGATCAATGGCATGAGAGAACACTAGGGGATGGCCCTTCAAGAATTCACCACGCTTGTCACGCGGTGCTCCACCAATTGGATGATTCTGTTGATTCTGCACCAGGGCTTGCTTAAGCTATGTCTGCACTGCCAGAATTTGCTCAATTGTCAGTGGCGGTGGTGGTGGTGGTGGTGGATGTGGGGAACACCTCCATGACCTGGGCCTCTTCCTCTTCCATACATTTGACATCTAACATAAATATTCAAAATTTAGAGATTTCCAAGTTATATGCACTTATAGAGACATAGAATACATTCTGAAAATTTTCTGGACAAGTCTCAATTTCAGCAGCTCGGTAAAACAGTTATATCTTGAGTTCTGGAAATCCAAAATAGGTGTAATTTATATGGCTGGAAAGACTAAGAAACTATCTACAACTTTTATTCAGACCAGATTCCCAGATTCTATAATTAGGTTACTCAAAAACAGGATACAACCAAAACTATTCTAGATTCCAGACTGCACAGAAACTCTATATTGAAACAGCCATATCTCACAAACCAGATCAGATATAAGGGTGATTCAAGAGACATTGGAAATATAATTAAGTATATTTGTTCCCACAAAAATTTCATAATTTTTGGTCAAGTGGTTTTAGATTGGCATTAAGATAAGGGCAGACTGCTCCGAAAACAGATCCGAGAGAACATGATGTACCAAGCCCAACTATTTATTTATTGACTCAAACTTTAATATTCTTAACTATGGAACTTGCGGACATGCCCACAAAGTTCCAGCACTCATTACAAAGATTCAACTCACACATAAACATAATAACAAATCAACTAGGCACACCAAAGTTCACACCACACTTCTAGACTCAACTTGACTCGTTCTACTAACGTCTTATTACATAAAAGGGACTCCAACACCTATGGGCAAAATTTATGGGGAAGCTCCTCGTACATCTTTGGGAAGTTGTGGCATACCCTTTGCTCATCTATCACCTATCGGTATCTCTTAAGGGTTTCCTATTGTGCAATTTGGTGTCACACCCAATTTTAAGGATAAAATGGGATGCAAAATCTTATGTGCGCCTAGAGATCAGTCACACACATAAGCCGACATATTGTAAATAGTATCATCACAAGTGTTTATTACATCACAAAAAATAGGACAGAGTCTCCACATAAATATAGCGGAAGTATAAAGAAAAGATCTCTCACAGAAGCTCCATATCATAGGGACGTCAACTGGTTGACCACAAGTCTAGTAATCCTCAGGGAAGTCATCATTACCATGGGCATCTGTTACCCATCCGGGATTTTTATCCAAATAATGAAAATAAACAAGTGTAAGTACATGTCATACTCAACAAGTGTAACATGGGGTTCATGAGTCTCAAAAGGCTTGACACAGGTTTAACAACATTCAACTTTTAGTTGTCAAAATTTTAGCATAAGAGTAGCAACAAATTGTTTCAATTCCCAAAGCAAAACACATGATCAATATAAACATGAATAATGAATAACATAAACAGATAATTCTTAGTGTTCATCCATTCCATAAGGGTTCCAAGGCCGCTCATGACCATGAGCATGGTTGATTTACCAGTTTTACACTCTATAGAGGTTGTACACTTTCACTGTGAGTCGTCATACCCATATGCCCAGGTTAATTACTCCCAAAACACTTCCAAGGTGAGCAGGCATGGGTCACTATAAGGCCTTTCAAAGGTTCGTCTACAAAGTTAGGGCCATTAGATTCACTTGGCAAATAGATATAGGAACCCTCCTTCGAATGACACAATTCCATCGCGGCTATACACATAAGAGTAGAGGCTGTCCTATACCCGATTCGGCAAGCCATTCTTACGCCAATAAAGGTAACCACTAACAAGCTAGAAATGGTCCTCATACTAAGCTAAAGCCAGAGCCATGTAGCCCTCACAACTATATTGTATGTCTTGAATGATCACTTATAGATAAGTCCTTAGGGAGAGAAATCTGAAGCATTTAGAAAGTAGCTAAACACTCTAGCCCCCTATTTCCAAGTTGCTAAAAAGTCATATTTTAATGTTTACTACATATACCATTAGTCAAGTTACAAGATCATGGTTTAATTGAGCACTAGCAAAGCTACCCAATGCATATCATGTAGGTGACAAGGTATAAGTTCAATTCTAGGGAATCCCTATCAAGGTGACACATGCAACATGAATTTAATGTATTAAAGTGAATAGGAAATAAGGATGATCCCATGCTATACTTGCCTTGAACAAAGTACTCCTGCTGATCTAGCCTATCAAAGTAATACTCTTGGTCTCCCACGAATTGCTCACCATCTATACTCGATAATCACAACAACATACAAGCATCCAGAAGCAATCATGCATAGAAAACAAAAGCTATAGATTAGAATAGTACACCAATCAGTATAAAATCAAAATGAAAAGTTTGTAAAATGAATCTATGTCTCACTACGAACATACAGACGTGAAGATCACAAAAATCAGAGCTAAAATGAAGAAGTTATGAATTAAACAAGATTTCCTTTAGTAAAATAATAGATTAAATCCAACTTTGAATTTTAAAAGTTGAAAACACACTTAACAGTACTATGAACATGTAGACTATAGAATTATGAACCTAACGCAAGTTGAACGGATCAATTCAGAGTTAAAACGGAGATTTTACGGCTAAAACAAGATTAGTGGCAAAACTATAAATAGGTGAAAACGTATTTTAGATCTAACCGAAACAAAGTACGCTTTCAAAAGAAAAAAACAAAATCAGGAAAGATGCTATGGGCTGCGGGTTACAAACCAAATACTTATGAGGGCTCTTTTGCAAAACTACAAGGTGAAGGGGTATCCTTCGATGTGGGCTGTCAGATTAGATTCGGGGGTCGGGATTGAATCGAGCGGGGAGGAGATGACTCTGGAATAGGACTGACACGGCGGCTCCATGGGCGTTGGCGAAAAGCTCACCGGCGATGTCGGTTTAGGGCCTACAGTGCAGGGTTTTCCGAATAGAAAGGTCTAGGAGAGAGAGGAGAGGATGGGGAGCTCACCGAACAGAAAAAACGAGCGAGCAAGCGACAACAGCGCGCAACAGCGGCTTGAACCCGACGATGGTGATGGCGCTAGGGCTAGGCGGCTGTGAGCTCTAGGCAAGGGTGAAAGCTTGCTTTAAGATGGAATAGGGAGGTGGCATAGACACAACATCGGTATTTATGAGACAGGACGACGTGGGTAGCACGCCACCGTGAGGGTGTAGCGGAGGCAGACTCGGCGGTGATGGTGTCCATGCTGGACACGAGATGGAGGAGGAAGATAAGCCTAACAGGTTGGGCTGAGCCGTCAGCCACTCAGAGAGAGAAGAAAGAGACGCGCGATAGCCTATAGTCGAGTGGAGCTGGGCCGGTCGTAGAAGTGGGCCAGGAGGGAGAGCTGGCAGCATAGAGGAAAACCAGGGAAATAGCGACTGGGCCTGCGAGAAACTAGAACGGGCTGCGGAAGGGAGGAGCAGGCCAGCGCGGAGAAGCGGAACGGGCCACGGGCGTGGAGGAGGAGCAGGCCAACAGGCCGAAAGCAGGGAAGGTAAGGAAGGGAAATTCATTTTCCTTTTCCAATTTTCCAAAGCAATTTGAAAATGCTAATTCAAATCAATTTGAAGTCTGACTTCAAACCAGGCAATACAAAATAATAGGCAGCAGCATGAATGCACATACATGTTTGTTGACCAATATTAGATTTTATTTTTATCAAAATTATTATTTTTCTAAATTGAAATGCCCACAAAAATGCATAATAAATCAAATTCTCTTACTTTAAAATATTGCAAATTTTAGGGTGTTACATACTATCACGGGTCTAGGTCCCCGTAAAACTTGGACTCTAATCATCCACTCCTGAGTCTAGGACTCAGTGCGGTGCTTAGACCTCCACCATCCCCGCCTCCAATCAGTCGGTCTGAAAAGAGCCAGAACCCATGACAAGAGAACAATGAGCCTTCCAATGCCCATACACAAGTATGTGTTCAGGACAATAAGTCTATGACTTGTCTAGAACCCAATGCAATGGCCAGTCCTTAACCAGCACGGACAAGGAAAACCATGTAACCAAGCTATGCCCTGTTGGCTGCATGACACAACCTCTTATACCCACCAATACCCATACCACATCCCTGCCTGGTCTCCATTTTTCCTTTCACCATTTTATCATAAGAGTAATAATAATAATCACCTATTGTGAGTAACGGTAGGTTACTCATGCTACCGAAAATCCTAAGCATAGCAGCTACTCGACCTATGCTAGTAGGACTCATAGGTAGGTATATCTATGCATATAGTTTCCATAAAAAGCCTGTAACATAAATACACATCACACACACACACACACACACACACACACACACACACACACACACACACACACACATATATATATATATATATATCCAATTATCATTCAAAATAAGGGTTATGCACCGGGGCTTGCCTTGGGCAAGCGGGGTGTCAGCAAAGTTAGCAACTGATGGCTCTAGGGCTCCCTCCTATACGAGAATCTCCTCCTCGCACTCTTCAATTATCTCCTCGTACTCCTACTCACGTGCAGTCATGAACTCTACCAACTCGTTATCTATATGCATGAAATGATGATGCAACATTTAGTAATATGGCAACAACAACTCTTAAAATAAGAATACGTCTATCAAGCTACTAAGCTAGCTCTACCAACTAAGATGCTAAGTTATCTATTATTCCCACTAAACAGGTATATAACATTTCATGTATTATCTTAGCAGCTAAAGGCATCCTTATTCTTAATATCGATTTACTATATATATGATAAAACAAGGAGTACTAGCTACCATATTTATCAACCTATTCTAAGGCTACAAAAATTATAGTGAGCACATAATAATCTAAGGAACCTACTGTAAAAATTTCATGGCCAAAGCTACTACCAACTTGCCACAAAAATTCCTATAATTATTAATTTAAATAACATTAACACTTCTAAATGATTTAAGACCTTAGCATCAACATAGATATATATAAACTAATCATACTATTAGGTAGACAACATTTTTAGGAACTCAATAGAATTTATTTCACAATTTTTGGATACTTATATGAATTGATATTAATTTCCAAAGTTCAATTTAGAATGTAAAATATAAAGCTATTTCTATCCTCTATAAAAATGAAAAGCGAATTCAATCTGCGCGGCCCACTAGCGAGCGGCGTGGCCCACACACGCACAACACGCGCGCCCACATGACCAAGTAGCGTGGCCCACGCGGGACGCGGCTCATCCGCGCGGAAACGACCCATGATGGGGAGGCCCACGCGCTCCGACACTTTTGTGAAAACACCCCCGCGCTAAGACCGAATCAACCCGCAGTCCACAACACTATTTTCTGAGACAACACTTATGCAAAGGAACCCTCAGAACATCTTTTCTTTACAATAGCCAGGTCCTTGGGCCACCCCCGTGCACACCGGCATGGCGACGATGGCACTAGATAGCCACGCCGGCCAACCGAGACCCGCCCCAACCCAGCTAGCAGGCCGATCTACACCTACAACCCTAGTAACTACACTAGCCAAGGTTACAGGAGCAGCAGAGCTCACGGAAGTGGTGACCACAGCGCACGCCCATGCGTGACAGCGACGCGACCATGTTAGCCACCGTGGGGTGAACTAGCTAGCATAGTAGCATCCCTATCATACCCTAGTTGAGGCTGTGGTGATGGTTTGGCCGGGGATTCCTTGAACCGGGCTGGCCACATGCGATGGTGGAACGCGGCGGCGCACTACGGTGACACGATCATGTTAGCGACCAAGACAAGCCAGTAGCAACTGGGCTAAGGTGCACAGGGTGAAGGAAGGATCTAGGTGAAGGTAGTAGTACAGCAAATTGGGCAGTGGGTGACGAGCGAACGAGCTATCCTCGCCCACGGCCAAGCATGGCCTTAATGGCTCGCCGGGGCAGAAATGCCAAATTGGCGCCCGGCTAGCCATCATCAAGGCTGCAGGTGGCACAGGCAGTGAGAGGACAAGAGAGCGTAGGTGCAGACGAGGTGAATTGAATAGAGGTGACTTATTTCTGGCACACTCAAGGTGCATGGCGACGGCGGCAGCAAAAAGAAAAGTAGGGGCACGTGGGCAGACAGGACGACAGTGGGGCTCGGTTAGGATTCGACTGGTGCGCGTCTTGGTGGGGTGTGGTTGCCATGGTCGAGGGACCCTCGTGCCAAGCATAGTGGACAAGTGAGTGCGTCAGCAACAGGCCATGGCCCACACGCTACGGCGCTAATAATGGCGTAGCGACGGCGTGCATGGCCACGTGCGAAAGGCATCCACCCGGCTAGGGAGAGTGAAAGGTCCTAATATGGCTAGAGGGGGGGTGAATAGCTTATTTAAAAATCTACAAATCAACTAGAGCAATTTGATTAGTATGACAAATAGCGAAAAGCAAACTTGCTCTAGCTCTACAAGGGTTGCAAGTCACCTATCCAACAATTCTAGTTGCAATGATTCGTAGGCACACAACTTGCAAAGTTACTACTCACTAAGAGCTCTCAATCTTGCTACTCTAAAGAGCTCCACTAGATGAACTTAAAATAACAAAGCAAGCTCTCAATTATAATTACACTAAAGAGCTTGCCACAACTAGTTTGCAAGAATATAAATGAGTGAGTAGGGTGATTATACCGTCGTGTAGAGGAGTGAACCAATCACAAGGTGAATATTAAATCAATCACCGGGAGAATACCAAATAGCAAGAGACAACCGATTTTCTCCCGAGGTTCACGTGCTTGCCAACACGCTACGTCCCCATTGTGTCGACCAACACTTGGTGGTTCGGCGGCTAAGAGGTGTTGCACAAACCTTGTCCACACGATTGGACACTACAAGAACCTACCCACAAGTGAGGTAACTCAATGACACGAGCAATCCACTAGAGTTACCATTCGGCGCTCCACCAGGGAAGGTACAAATCCCCTCACAATCACCGGAGATGGCCACGAACAATCACCAACTCATTCCAATCCTCCACCGCTGCACCAAGCCGTCTAGGTGGTAGCAACCACCAAGAGCAATAAGCGAAATCCACAGCGCAACATGAATACCAAGTGCCTCTAGATGCAATCACTCAAGCAATGCACTTGGATTCTCTTCTAATCTCACAAAGATGATGAATCAATGATGGAGATGAGTGGGAGGACTTTGGCTAAGCTCACAAGGTTGCTATGTCAATGCAAATGGCCAAGAGAGTGAGCTTGAGCTGGCCATGGGGCTTAAATAGAAGCCCCCACGAAATAGAGCCGTTGGACTCCTCACTGCACTGAACACGGGCCGACCGGACGCTCTGGTCATATTGACCGGACGCTGGACCTCAGCGTCCGGTCGTGCGATGTGCGCCATGTGTCATCGGCATCAAATGCCGATCGCCTGATTTCAATGGTCAAGTGATGACCGGACGCTAGACCTCAGCATCTGGTCATTTCCAGTAAGGTTCCAAACGCGAATTTTCATGACCAGACGTGTCCGGTCATGCCCGACCAGACTCACCCAGCGTCCGGTCACTCAATGTCTCTTTTGTATGCCCCACATCAGCGTACGTCAGCACTGACCGGACACACCCTTTAGGAGTGACAAAGGCCACCTTGCCTTTCTTGGGGGTATAGCCTAATCCGTCTTTGTTGACAAAAAACCTTTGGCTACCCAAGCACTTTAGCAAGCGGGCATCTCCACCATAGGCATTGCCTAAGGCACGAGTGAGCTCACTCACCTCCTTCTTGAGGGTCTCATTTTCTACCATTAGTGAGGCATCACAAGAGAGACCATCACTCAAAGGTGAAGTGGAAGTGGTAGTGCTACAAGAAGAGTTAGTGGGAGCAACTACAATGAGCTTATAAAAAGATTCACCAATAAGATCACAAGTTAGTCCCACATCACATGATACGATCACTTGCTCCTTCTTGGCTTCCTCCACTTTGACTTGCTCAATGAGAGAGGAGTGAGCCTTTTCAAGCTTAGAGTGAGCTTTGCCAAGCTTCTCATGGGCTTCCATTAGCCTCTCATGAGTAGCATTGAGCTCATCAAAGGATTGCTCAAGAAATTTTACTTTCTTGCACAATTCTTTGCACTCCTTTCTCTTCATCTCATTGCAAGCGTGCACTTGCTCACACATGTCCAAGAGCTCCTCCTTGGTGTACTCCTCATCCTCATCATCATCATTATCATTCCTACAAGAGTCACTTTCACATTCATCATCATCACTCTCATCATATTTTACCTTGGTAGGCTTTGCCATGAGACATGTCGATGGAGTATCGAACATGGAGGGCTTGTTGTTGATGGCGATACTTGCTAGTGCTTTCTTGCCATCATCACTAGAGTCATCACTATCCGATGAGCCATCACTATCCCAAGTGACTACATAGCCTCCACCCTTCTTCTTCTTTTGGAAGGTCATTCTCTTCTCCTTCTTCTCCTTCTTTTCATTCTTATCTTTCTTGTTCTTCTTCTTCTCATCTTCATCATTATCACTATTGTAGGGACAATTTGCTACAACATGATCAGGGCTCTTGCAATTGTAGCATCCTCTCACATACTCTTTGCTCTTGGTGTGATCTCTTCTCTTTCTTGCACCATAGCCCTTCTTCTTCATGAATTTGCCCATCTTGCGCACAAATAGAGCCACGGCTTCATCATCAATGTCACTAAGATCATCATCATCACTTGATTCTTTCTTGGACTTGCCCTTGTTCTTGGATGATGATGAGCTAGCCTTAAATGCTACACTCTTCTTCTTCTTGTCCTCTTCTTCCTTCTTGTCATCCTTGTCATCCCCCTTCCTTTCCACACGGTATGTCTCTTGTGTCATGACATCACCTAGTACTTGGTTGGGGGTAATCTCCTTCAATCCTCCTCTTATGATGAGGAATCTCAACATCTCAAATCTTGGAGGTAGGCACATCAAGAAATGATGAGAGACATCATCATCCTTAATCTTCTCTCCCAATGCCTTCAAATCATTGACAATCACTTGCAAACGATGGAACATCTCTAGAATGCTCTCATCTTCCTTCATCTTGAAGCTTGTCAATCTATCCTTGAGGATATACAATTTGGCACTCCTCACCGCCGGTGTGCTCTCATATGTTTCCTCCAATCTCTTTCACACCTCATTTGCTCTTTCACAATCCTTGATTTGCTCAAACACCTTGGAATCAATGGCATTGTATATGGTGTTGAGAGCCATTGTATTGCATTGCTTGTTAATCTTATCTTAGTTGGTGGGATCATCGGGATCAATGATAGCATAGTCATTCTCGGTCACTTCCCATACTTGATCATTGATTGAACCAAGATACATCCTCATCTTTCTCTTCCAATAATCATAGCATGTGCCATCAAAGAACAGTGGTTTGCCCCCCACATGGTTGAACACAACTTGAGCCATAATTTGACACCGAGGTTGTTAAGCCTTCAATCAAACGGTGACCACAGCTCTGATACCGCTTGAAAGGTCCTAATATGGCTAGAGGGGGGTGAATAGCCTATTTAAAAATCTACAAATCAACTAGAGCAATTTGATTAGTATAAAAAATAGCAAAAAGCAAACTTACTCTAGCTCTACAAGGGTTGCAAGCCACCTATCCAACAATTCTAGTTGCAATGATTCCTAGGCACACAACTTGCAAAGTTACTACTCACTAAGAGCTCTCAATCTTGCTACTCTAAAGAGCTCCACTAGATGAACTTAAAATAACAAAGCAAGCTCTCAATTCTAATTACACTAAAGAGCTTGCCACACCTAGTTTGCAAGAATATAAATGAGTGAGTAGGGTGATTATACCGCCGTGTAGAGGAGTGAACCAATCACAAGGTGAATATTAAATCAATCACCGGGAGAATACCAAATGGCAAGAGACAACCGATTTTCTCCTTAGGTTCACGTGCTTGCCAACACGCTACGTCCCCGTTGTGTGGACCAACACTTGGTGGTTCAGTGGCTAAGAGGTGTTGCACAAACCTCATCCACACGATTGGACACTGCAAGAACCTACCCACAAGTGAGGTAACTCAATGACATGAGCAATCCACTAGAGTTACTGTTTGGCGCTCCATCAGGGAAGGTACAAATCCCCTTACAATCACCGGAGATGGCCACGAACAATCACCAACTCGTGCCAATCCTCCACCGCTGCACCAAGCCATCTAGGTGGTGGCAACCACCAAGAGCAACAAGCGAAATCCATAGCGCAACACGAATACCAAGTGCCTCTAGATGCAATCACTCAAGCAATGCACTTGGATTCTCTCCCAATCTCACAAAGATGATGAATCAATGATGGAGATGAGTGGGAGGACTTTGGCTAAGCTCACAATGTTGCTATGTCAATGCAAATGGCCAAGAGAGTGAGCTTGAGCCGGCCATGGGGCTTAAATAGAAGCCCCCATGAAATAGAGTCGTTGGACTCCTCACTGCACTAAACACGGGCCGATCGGACGCTCTGATCATATTGACCGGATGCTAGACCTCAGCGTCCGGTCGTGCGATGTGCGCCATGTGTCATCAGCTTCAAACGCCGATTGCCTGATTTCAACGGTCATGTGATGACCGAACACGTCAGTTAGAAAGTGACCGGACGTTGGACCTCAGCGTCTGGTCGTTTCCAATAAGGTTCCAAACGTGAATTTTCACGACCGGACATGTCTGGTCATGCTCGACCGGACTCACCCAGCGTCCGATCACTCAACGTCTCTTTTGTATGCCCCACATCAGCGTACGTCAGCACTGACCAGACACACCCTACTAGCGTCCGGTCGTAGAGCGACCTAGCATCCGGTCGTTTGACCGATGCCAGCGTCTTCACTGTTACACCTGACCGGATACGCCGGTCCAACTGAGGCCAGCGTTCGGTCACTCCTAGTGACCTCCATCTTTTCTGTCTAGGGCGCCGATGGCACCGTTGGACTGTCCGCACTCTACGGGCGGACACTCCGCCGATGGAGTTTCTTGCCCTTGCTCCCAAACTTCACCACCCTTGATCAAATGTGCCAACCACCAAGTGTATCACCTTGTGCACATGTGTTAGCATATTTTCACAAACATTTTCAAGGGTGTTAGCACTCCACTAGATCCTAAATGCATATGCAATGAGTTAGAGCATCTAGTGGCACTTTGATAACCGCATTCCGATATGAGTTTCACCCCTCTTAATAGTACGGTTATCTAACCTAAATGTGATCACACTCGCTAAGTGTCTTGATCACCAAAACAAAATGGCTCCTACTATTTTTACCTTTGCCTTGAGCCTTTTGTTTTTCTTTTTCTTCTTTTCCAAGTTCAAGCATTTGATCATCACCATGCCATCACCATCGTCATGATCTTTGCCATTGCTTCATCACTTGGAGTAGTGCTACCTATCTCATAATACTTTGATAAACAAGGTTAGCACTTAGGGTTTCATCAATTAACCAAAACCAAACTAGAGCTTTTAGAGAGGCAGCACAGCATAGCACATCGCAGGCATGCAGATGCGACACGATGGCAGCGACAGTGACATGGTGAGGTAGAGCGGCTAGATGGCAGTGGATCGGCTAGGGCATCGGGCCTAAGACAGCAACGGCAACGACACGGTAGGGCAGAGTGGCCAAACCAGCCACCCCCTAGCGTCCCGCCGAGCATGGCGATGTGTGTGTGTGTGTGCATGCATGCCAACGCTGTGATGCCATGTCCTCGAGGCACGGTGACTGCGCCTATGCGAGGAAGCCGGCCGAGGGCATGTCGTGCACGGTTTTTAAAGTGTTCTAAAAATCTAAACCTTTGATCCAATCACCAAACCACCTTTGCTATACCTAAGAGGGCATATTAGGCTACTAAAATAAGCCATAATGCCATACCAACCCTTAACCCAATTTCTCTACAGAAATTACCAAACATAGCTTTGTCAAACTATTTTTTTCAGCCTTAAGAAATTGTCTTGGTTGGATTTGTGTCAAATTCAATATTCAAGCTATTAGATATGTTAGCTAGTGAATTCATTTTTTGACTGCAGGTATTTCATCGTCATCTACAAAGTTTGTACTTTAAACTTTATTCAAGTATCACATACATGTTCTTTAGCATTTTTACTTAATAAAAATTGGTTTTAAACCCTAAGTGATACAACATGATTATTAAATTAACTTTCGTTATGCATTTCCATTGACCGTTTTGAGTTACAAAACTTGATCTACACTCCATATTTCATGCACTAACACACAAACATAATGCTCATGACATGTTTTAATAATTGATTTACAGTGTAACACCGAAGGTGTTACAAATCTACCCCCCATAAACAAAAATCTCGTCCTGAGATTTCATGTGCCTAGTGTGGGAAAAGAGATAAGAAATCTCGTCCTCCGAGTGATTTTGCCACTGAACTTTATAGAACTTCACCACACTGTTTCTAGTCACTCTTTCTTTCTCATCTAAGATCTTGATAGGATGCTCAATATACATCAAGTTAGGTTGGAGGGGAAGTCCTTCAATTTCCACAGCCTCATCAGGGACCCACAAACATTTCTTCAACTGAGATACATGAAACACATTGTGTACCGCCGATAAAATATCTAGAAGTTGGAGACGATAAGCAACCAGGCCACACTGCTCTAAAACCTTGTAAGGGCCCACATATCGAGAGGCTAGCTTGCCACGTACACCAAACTGATGTACCCCTCTCATAGGGGACACCTTGAGGTACACATGATCCCCAACTGCAAACTACAAAGGCCTTCTTCGCTTATCCGCATAAGCTTTCTGTCGGCTCTAAGCTGCCTTCAAATGACTCTGAATAATACTGACTTGCTCTCAAGCTTCTTTGATGAAATCAAGCCCAAAATATCGATGGTCTCCCACTTCAACCTAGTTAAGTGGTGTCCTACATTTCTTTCCATACAAAGCTTCAAAGGGTGCCATACGAATGCTTTCTTGATAGCTATTGTTGTAAGAAAACTCAGCTAAGTTCAAGCACTCATCCCACTTCTCAGGAAAAGAAATGGCACAAGCTCTCAACATATCCTCAAGTACCAAATTTACCCTTTCAGTTTGGCCATCGGTTTGTGGATGATAAGCTAAACTTCTAAGGAGACTAATACCAAGACATTTCTAAAGTTGCTCCCAAAAACGAGAGACAAAGACTGACCCTCTATCAGAGACAATAGTAAGAGGAACTCCATATAGGGTCACAATCCGGTCAAAATACAACTTGGCATACTTCTTGGCTGAGTATCTGGTATCCACTGGAAGGAAATGAGCGAACTTGGTAAGGCGATCCACAATGACCCAAATAGAGTTATAGCCCTTGGACATGTGGGGTAAACCCACAATGAAATCCATGGAAATATCCTCCCATTTCCAAACAGGAATAGGCAAGGGCTGCAGAAATCTCAGGGTACGCATATGGTTTGCCTTAACTAGACCACAAGTATCACACTCTATGACATACTTGGTGATATCCTGCTTCATATTGGACCACCAATACAAGTGGCACAAATCATGGTACATCTTGTTACTGCCAGGATGGATGGACAACTTGGAATGATGAGCTTCATCCAAAATCTTTCTTCTAATCTCCTCATTTGATGGAACCACCAATCTGTTCTTGAACCTTACTACACCTTGCTCATCAATACTAAACTAAGGACCACGCCCTTCCGCAATTAATTTCGTGATGTGAGGAATTTCTAAAGTGCCTTGCCTTTGCTCCATAATAATCTGCTCAAGTAAATCTAAGACTAAGGTAATGTGAGCTAGCACCTTAGCATGGTTGAGAGACAAAGGTGTTTCTTCAACTTGATATGACTTTCGGCTCAAAGCATCAGCTACCACATTAACTTTTCAGGGGTGATAATGAACCTCCAAGTTATAATCCTTGATTAATTCCAACCATCTCCTTTGCCTCATATTTATTTCAGACTGAGTGAAAATATACTTGAGGATCTTGTGATACATAAAAATGTGTACTTTATTTCCCAACAAATAATGCCTCCAAATTTTTAGAGCGTGCACCACAACAACCAACTCTAAATCATGGGTGGGATAATTCACCTCATGCTTTTTCAGCTAACATGAAGCATAAGCTATCACATGCCCATCCTACATAAGCACACATCCCAACCCCATCTTCAAGGCATGACAATATACATCAAAAGGTCTGTCAATATCTTGTTGGGCAAGAACAGGAGCAGTGGTAAGAAATTTCTTCAGAGCTTGGAAAGCTTCTTCACAAGCTGGACTCCATACAAACTTGACATCTTTCTAGAACAACTTCGTCATCGGCTAAACTATTTTGGAGAAGTTAGGAATGAATCGCCGATAGTATCCAGTAAGACAAAGGAACTGACAAATCTAATGCACTAACTTGGGAGACTTCCAATTTAACACATCCTGCACCTTGCTTGGATCTATAGAGATACCTTCAGGTGTCAGAACATGTCCCAAAAACTGCACTCAATCTAACCAAAACTCACACTTGCTGAATTTGGCATACAACTTGTGTTCCCTTAATCGAGTCAGTACTATCTAAAGATGTTGGGCATGCTCTTCCTTGTTCTTGGAGTATATCAAGATATCATTAATGAATACCACTATAAACTTATCTAACTCTGGCATAAAGACTGAATTCATGAGATACATGAAGAATGTAGGAGCATTGGTGAGACCAAAAGACATGACTACGTATTCATACAACCCATACCTAGTAGAGAAAGTTGTCTTTAGTATATCTTGTGGTCTAATCTTGATTTGATGATACCCTGAACAGAGATCAATCTTGGAGAACACCTTGGTAACCTCTAACTGATCGAACAAAGTATCAATACGAGGTAAATGATACTTGTTCTTAATGGTTACCACATTGAGAGGGCGATAATCCACACACATCTGAAGAGTGCCATCCTTCTTCTTCACAACAATGGCTAGACAACCCCATGGTGAAAAGCTAGGGCGAATAAATCCCTTCTCCAATAATTCCTCTAACTGCTTCTTCATTTCAACCAATTCCTTCGGGGCCATGTGGTACGGGCGTCGGGAGATAGGAGCAGTACCAGGTTCTAACTCAATAGAAAACTCCACATCCCTATCCGGTGGCAACTCAGATAGATCTTCAGGAAAGACATCTAGGAACTCATAGACCACAGGAATAGAGGCAAGATCAGGAGAAGCTTCAACATGAGCAGCAACAGGTAAGGCTAGATCTGAGGGCATAAGAAGAGACATCCTATCCCTAGAAGAAGGAAGCCGTAACTCAACAACTCTCTACTTAAGATCCAAGACTACCCCATATACACGCAACCAGTTCATTCCCAAAATTGCATCAATGCCCTACCCGGGCAGCACCATGAACTAGAGATGGTAAGTGTGAGTGGCTAACACTAATCCAACTATGTCCATTCGAGTATTAACGCACAACTACGCACTCAGAGTACTGATTCTATAGGTAATAGGTATAGCCATAAGAGATATATTGTTCCTTTGTACAAACCCCATGCTCATGAATGAATGTGATGCACCAGAATCAAACAACACATATGCTAGATGGGAATCAATGGTAAACATATTAGCCATCGCCAGTTCGTTCTGCAAGATTTCCTCAGCCTCCATGAAATTAACTTGCCCAAAATGGCTTACTAGCATCTTCTTCTTGATAATTGTCCGCTTGATCAAACAGGAGTTAGCTGAGGGTTGAGGAGACTATGTAGGCTAGTTCTGCGTACACTCCCGAGCATAGTGGCCTTCCTTGCCACACTTGAAATAAGCACCAGGCTTGTTCCCCTATCCTTAATGAGGTGGGACCTACTGCCCCTAGGGTTGTTGTTGTTGCACCTATTGAGTAGGTGCACGGTACTAGGTGGAAGGTGCCTAGTAGGTCTACTGAGGCTGATGGAACGAATGCCCACCCAAAGACTAATAGGGCACCCGCCTGACAACCTATACCTTCTGAGCCTGGGGGTGACTGGAAGACCCAGTAGCTACCCACTTGCGCTTCCACTCAGCCTGAGAGTCACGTTGCAGTCCCTCCATGGCAATAGCAGCGTTCATCATAGCACCAAAGGTCTGGTAGTTTCCTATGTATAACTCCTTCTGCAGACTACAAGAGAGGCCATAATAGAAATGGTCCCTCTTCTTCTCATCAGTATCAACGTGAGTCCTAGCATACTATGACAAATGGTTGAACTTGTTTACATAGCCCATCACAGACATGCTCCGTTGCCTCAGGTCCAAAAACTCCATTAACTTCCTATTTAGAACACCAGCAGGAATGTAATACTCTCTAAAAGCCATAGTAAACTCCTGCCAAGTCACATGGTGATCCACCGACTGCATGGCATTGAATGTGTCCCACCATGCACTAGCAAAACCCAATAGCTATTGTGCTGCAAAGTGCACCTTCTGCTCCTCAATTACGGTGAGTAGCAGAAACTTTTGCTCTAGAATACGAAGCCAATGCTCCGCATCTAGAGGCTCAGCAGTCGGCGTGAACGTGGGTGGGTGCATCTTCAAGAAATCCTAGTAAGAGTAGGGTCCCTCGGGACCGCAAGCACCTCCCTCATTCCCACCATTGCCTCTGTGGCCTGCACGGGTGAATCCACCGATAGCCTGTGCTAACAGCTCTAAGGCACGGGCTGAATCACGATGAGCAGCCAACATCTCTGCATGAGTCATCGAAGGCGGCAGTGGTGGAGGAGGAGGAGCCAGAAGTGGGGCCTCATGGCTCTCTCCATTGCCGTTCTCATTGCCCCAGCCACTTTCACCTTGGCCTTCGCCAAGACCATGGCCCGCTCTGGCACTAGTGCTCCTACGACCGGACCTCAGGTTCATTTGTAAACCGATAGGAACCAACCATTAGGGACAACCCTCCAGATCAGGAACAAGAGATTAGAGAAATGATAAGACATTTATTAAAGTATTATTTTAGTTTATCATATCCATTTACTAACCCAATTTATATGTGTAGGGGGAGTTTAATTTAAGCGAGATTCTATTTTCATGATGCATGCATCGGCCTATACATTCACTCAAGATAGAATATAGCGGCATTCGAAAAAATTTCAGCACATCGCACACTCACTTTCTGCTTGATAAACGATTCTTACATAGCATAAGTTAGTGTACCTAGAAAAAACTGATTAGATAAAACCACTGCCACTATCCTAGATATACCATATTGCTAGGGCTTATACTTATTTACATAATTTTATCGTATCCTACTTTTCGCAAAACTTTTGTTGGTCAAATTTTTGATTTTGAAAAGAGTTATGAAACTCGTAGACTCATTATTGGCTCTGATACCACCTATGGCAGAACCACCCGAAATAACATACCTTCGGAGGTGCTCATCTTCCACCAGACATTAAGCACCCCGGGAGCTAGCTACATCGGGCGGATTCCGTCGAGCACACCCCGAGGGAGAGCTCGAATAATCCACATTTTTCCTCTAGGATCCAATAATGAGAACAAGTTTACAATACTTAGTCCATTTCATACAACCAGAGTTCTTAGAATTACTTTATTATAGTACCAAGTTTAGAGTGCAAAAATTAAATAGTGGAATGAAAATAAACATCTATCGATAATATATAAGGATCCGTCTGTGCCCACCAGAAGAATCCTTCACACAACGGCTACTCCTCAAGCTACACCTACAATAGGGGTAAATAAACCCTGGGTACACAATGTACTCGCAAGACTTATCCGACTAGTGGGAATAATTTCCCGACTCCAAGGGAGATGATAAGCTTTATGGTTTGCTAGGCTTCCTTTTTGTGGAAAGCAATACTAATAGTGAATCCTTGTGTATGTTTATTATTAGTAGTCATGATTAGTTCGTTATCTACCCATTGTATGTAAGCACATGTTCTACTTTCAAGCAAGAGGTGAGCACACAGTTCCATTTCACCACCTTTCATCTTCCAGTTCTTACTATGGTTCTAGACTTTAGACAAGCCATACCGGATTGCTCGACGATTCACGAATCAATGTGCCCAGCTGGGTACCTTGAAACACAGGCCCTGCTTGTACTCTAGGCATAAGCAGGACCAACCCACTACCCTCCTGTCATGGGGTCTAGGTCCCCGTCCAAACTTGGACTCCAAGCCCCCGCTCCTGAGCCCCGGACTCAACACGGTGCTTAGACCTCCACCATCTCCGCCTTTAATCAGTCAATTTGGAAAGAGCCAGAACCCATGACAATAGAACAATGAGCCTTCCCACGCCCATACACAAGTATATGTTTTGGATAATAAGTCTGTGACTTGCCTAGAACCCAATGCAACGGCCGGTCCTTAACCTACACGGATAGGAAAAATAGTGTAACCAAGCTATGCCCCGTTGGCCGCAGAACACAACCTCTTACACCCACCAATACCCATACCACATCCCTACTCGGTGTCCATTTTTCCTTTCACCATTTTATCATAAGAGTGATAATAATAATCACCAATTATGAGTAACGGTAGGTTACTCACGCTATCGAAAATCCTAAGCATAGCAGCTACTCGACCTATGCTAGTAGGACTCATAGGTAGGTATATCTATGCATGTAGTTTTCATAAAATGCCTATAACGTAAATGCACATCACATATATATATCCAATGATCATTCAAAATAAGGGTTATGCATCGGGGCTTGCCTTGGGTAGACGGGGTGTCAGCAAAGTCAGCAACTGATGGCTCTGGGGCTCCCTCCTATGTGAGAATCTCCTCCTTGTACTCTTCAATTACCTCCTCGTACTCCTGCTCGCCTGCAGTCACGTATCAACTCGTTATCTATATGCATGAAATGATGATGCAACACTTAGTAATATGGCAACAACAACTCTTAAAATAAGAATATGTCTATCAAGCTACTAAGCTAGCTCTACCGACTAAGACGCTAAGTTACCTATTATTCCCACTGAACTGGTATAAAACATTTCATGTATTATCTTAGCAGCTAAAGGCTTCCTTATTCTTAATATCGATTTACTATATATATGATAAAACAAGGAGTACTAGCTACCATATTTATCAACCTATTCTAATGCTACGAAAATTACAATGAGCACATAATAATCTAAGGAACCTACTATAAAAATTTCATGGCCAAATCTACTTCCAACATGCCACAAAAATACCTACAATTATTATTCTAAATAACATTAACACTTCTAAATGATTTAATAGACCTTAGCATCAACACAGATATATATAAACTAACCATACTATCAGGTAGACAATATTTTTAGGAACTTAACAAAGTTTATTTCAAAGTTTTTGATACTTATATGAATTGATATTAATTTCCAAAGTTCAACTTAGAATCTAAAATATAAAGCTATTTCTATCCTCTATAAAAATGAAAAGCGAATTCAACCCGCGCGGCCCACTAGCAAGCGGCGCGGCCCACACACGCGCAATGCACATGCCCGCACGACCCACTGGCATGGCCCATGCGGGGCATGGCCCATCCACGCAGAAACAACCCGCGATGGGGAGGCCCGCGCGCGCCAGCACTTTTGCGAAAACACCCCCGCACTAAGACCGAATCAACCCGCAGTCCACAACACTATTTCTCGAGACAGCACTTATGCAAAGGAACCCTCAGAACATCTCTTCTTTACAACACCCAGGTCCTCGGGCCACCCCCGCACGCATCGGTGTGGCGGCGATGGCACTGGACAGCCACGCCGGACAACCGAGACCCGCCCCAACCCAACTAGCAGGCCAATCAGCACCTACAACCCTAGCGACTAAACTAGCTGAGGTTACAGGAGCGGCGGAGCTCGAGGAAGTGGTGACCACGACGTGCGACCATGTGCGACGGTGGCGCGACCACGCCGGCCACCATAAGCCAACGTGGGACCAACTAGCTAGCGTAGTAGCATCCCTATCATACCCTGGTTGCGGCTATGGTGATGGTTTGGTTGGGGATTCCCTGAATCGGGCTGCCCACGTGCGACGGTGGAATGTGGCGACGCACTACGATGACACGGTCATGTTAGCGACCAAGGCGAGCCGGTAGCGACTGGGCTGAGGTACGCGTGGTGAAGGAAGGATCTAGGCGAAGGTAGTGGTACATCGAATTGGGCAGTGGGCGACGGACGAGCGAGCTGTCCACGCCCAAGGCCAAGCACGGCCTTAACAACTCATTGGGGCGAAAACACCAAATTGGTGCCCGACCAGCCATTATCAAGGCTGCGGGTGGCACAGGCGGTGAAGGGACAAGAGAGCATGGTGCGAACGAGGCAAATTGAATAGAGGTGACTTACTTCTGGCATGCTCGTGGTGCAAGGCGACGACGGCGGCAGAGAGAAAAAGTAAGGGCACGCGGGTAGACGGGACGACAGTGGGGCTCGGTTAGGCCATGTCCTTGTCCCAAGCGTAGTGGATGAGCTAGTGAGTCGGCGACAGGCCATGGCCCGTGCGCTGCGATGCCATTAATGGCGTAGCGACGACGTGCATGGCCACATGCGAAAGGCGTCCACCCAGCCAGGGAGAGGCAGCACAGCGCCATGCAGCATAGGCGTGCAGACATGACGCAATGGCAGTGGCAGTGACACAGTGAGGCAAAGCGGCCAGATGGCAGCAGATCGGCCAGGGCGTCAGGCTTGCGACGGCAACGTCAGCGACACGGCGGGGCAGAGCGGCCAGGCTAACTGGCCCCCGGTGTCCTGCCGAGTGCGGTGATGTGCGTGTGTGTGCGTGCATGCGTGTGTGCCGACGCTGCGATGCCATGCCCCCGAGGCACGATGACCACGTCCACGCGAGGAAACCGGCCGAAGTCATGTCGTGTATGGTTTTTAAAGCGTTCTAAAAATCTAAACCTTTGATCCGATTGCCAAACCACCTTTGCTAGACCTAAGAGGGTATATTAGGCTACTAAAACAAGCCATAATGCCACACCACTCCTTAACCCAATTTCTCTACAAAAATTACCAAACACAGCTTTGTCAAACTATTTTTTCAGCCTTAAGAAATTGACTAAGTCTTGGTTGGATTTGCGTCAAATTCGATTTCCAAGCTATTAGATATGTTAGCTAGTGAATTCGACCGCAGGTATTTCATCGTCATCTACAAAGTTTGTACTTTAAACTTTATTCAAGTATCACATACATGTTCTTTAGCATTTTTACTTAATAAAAATTAGTTTTAAACCCTAAGTGATACAACATGATTATTAAATTAACTTTCATTATGCATTTCCGTTGACCGTTTTGAGTTACGAAACTTGATCTACACTCCATATTTCATACACCAACACACAAACATGATCCTCATGACATGTTTTAACAATTGATTTATAGGGTAACACCGAGAGTATTACAATAGATAAGAAAAAACTACTGCTGATCTGCTTTCGTTGACATGGGTGATGCTTTCATTGAGGGCGCGGGGCCCGTCGAAGCCATAGGGCCCACGAGAAGTGATTAAGATAGAAACATCGAGGGTCCTCGTTATCGCACTCCAATAGCACAGTCGGTGCTCCCCTCGATTATCTAATCGGCTTGTGTCTTTGAGAATAAGTTGACTTGAGCCGTAGATAGGATGGAGACTTCACAGGGCTCAAGAAAATGGATCTGCAACCATCAGTGTCAAATCTAAGGATCAACAACAACTGACGTTGGCAGTCAACCTGAACACCAATAGCTGGTTTTTCACTCCGCGTCATATGTAAATAACACAAAAATGCTCTACTTGAGTAGTAACACAGCAGCCGTAATGAATTTGACAGCGAAATCGGGCGCCTCTGTCATGTAGGACACATGTTGCCGTGTTACAGCTGAGGAGGACAATGAACTCTGCTGCATGTACTCCACGTTGCTGTGGCAGGCCCCATGAATCAGACCCGGGCCCCGCCATAGAGAACAGGAGACGTGGCCAGGTTAGCAGCCGCTCCCTCCGATTCCTTCGAGAGTACGGACCAGGGGCCGCCATCGCCAATGCCAATTGCGGCAGCAACCCCGGCGCCGGTTTCATGGCAGAGGAGTCAGCGCCGCGAGGTCAGGGCTCCACTCGTCGGCACCCAGGCCACCATGGCCTAACTAATGCGGCACGCACTCCTTGGCGAGATGGATCTGAGTTCTCTTCCCTTAAGGCGGTGGGTTGACGGGCACGCGCACCGATGCGGCCCTAGCACCACCTCCACCGCCAGCGAACGGGATGCGGGCGTCGGCAAAAGGGGCGCACAAATGGAGTGGCCATGACGGACATCCGCGCCAACGGCAGGCACACCAACTCGGAGCCCAACGTTGACCACCACACCTTGTCAGCATGGACGGGAGCTCAACAGCTCGTATGCACAGCATGGCGAGGTCGTCGGAGCCGGTGATGATGACACTGATGCGAGATGTGCCACTTCCTATGGTCGATTTGGGTGGGAAATGACACCATGCCGCTCTCATGGCCACATATCGAAGAAGGAAGAAGCGCAGGATAACATAAGGGTGTTATTTTGGTACTCACCTCAACTGTTTGGAGGTAGCTCTCGCCGGCCGTTATGGCCGCCATTAGCATGCCCATCCTCCGTAGTATTGATCTCGTCCAACGATCGCTTCTCAATAAGTATATAATGTTGCCAAATCATTTATCTCTCTCGAGACATTGCTGATGCGATGATTTTGTTGAAATTTTAAAACAATTAGCAACTATGGCCCTGTTCGACTTACCCATATTCGACTTGTTTTTTCAGCCAGAATAATATTTTTCTCTCACAATAATTCAGCCAGAATAGTATTTTTCAGCCAGTTTCAGCCAAGATTCAGTGAGCCGAGCCGAACAGGGCTATAACTAATATTGTGTGCTAGACAAGACAATTCACAAAAAAATAAAAAAAAATAAATTCTTATATGGCTGTATGTACGCCTGTACCCTACCTTGAGGACTTGAGTCCCTTGTCCCTAGCAGATTGATTGGATTCTAAATTTCTGATTACTGAATTAAATTTGCAAATTGCATAGGGGCATAGGGCACAGCACTGAGCACAGAGCACACTTGAGTACGTGACGTGAGGTCTGGATCAATATAATCAAAGAATGACGGAATCAACAATCACAATAAGATGTGTAGTTTTTTCCGCAAAAAAAATGTGTAGATGGGATATTTGAACCATTCACCCGCAGGTGACTGGTTGTATTCAGTACGAGTATTCTGTATTCATACCTTTACGTGCCCACGCGTGGCCTGCTCGTGCTCGTACTGGGCCTTCATCCTAGGCATATTCTAGTGTTTACTGCTGGGCCGGCCCTAGCTCGTTGGCCGGCCGGCATGTGTTTGTTTTCTTCGCGGGACTGTTGATAGAGCTCCAGACGGCCGCCGCAGAGCGCGCGGCGCCGGCATGGCCTGTTTGTATAACTGTACTTGCAAGGTAGCGTGCTCACCTGCCTTCAGCCAGTTGCATTCCGTAGCTTGATTTTTTTTTTACAGCAACTTATAATATATAATATTAAAGTACAGTACACAAGTGTGGGAAAATAAATCCCAGATTACAGAGCAGAGATAAGAAAAAGCTACTGCTATGCTTTCGTCGAGACGAGTGATGCTTTCGTCGACGGTGCGGGACCCATCGGGGCCATAGGGCTCACGAGAAGTGGTCAAGATAGAAACATCGAGGGTCCTCGTTCTCACACTCCGAAAACACGGTGGACGCTCCCCTCGACTATCTGATCGGCCTATGTCTTCAAGAATAAGATGTCTTAAGCCATAGATAGGACGGAGACTTCACCGAGCTCAAGAAAATAGGTCCGCAACCATCAGTGTCAAATCTGAGGACCAACAGCAACTGACATCGGTGGTCAACCCAAACATCAATAGATGGTTTTTCACTTCCAGATATGTAAATAACACAAAAATGCTCTACTCGAGTATTGAGTACTAACACAGCAGCCGTAATGAATTTGACAGCGAAACCGGGCGCCCCTGTCAGGTACGACACATGTTGCCGTGTTACAGCTGAGGAGGACAATGAACTCTGCTGCGTGTACTCTACGTTGCTGTGGCGGGCCCCATGAATCAGACGGCCCCCCCGCCACAGAGAACAGGATGCGGCCCTAGCACCACCTCCACCGCCAGCGTACGGGATGCGGGCGTCGGCAAAAGGGGCACACAAATGGAGTGGCCATGACGGACATCCGCGCCGACGGGAGGCGCACCAACTCGGAGCCCAACGTTGACCACCACACCTTGCCAGCATGGACGGGAGCTCAACAGCTCGTATGCACAGCATGGCGAGGTCGTCGGAGCCGGTGATGATGACACTGATGCGAGATGTGCCACTTCCTATGGTCGATTTGGGTGGGAAATGACACCATGCCGCTCTCATGGCCACATATCGAAGAAGGAAGAAGCGCAGGATAACATAAGGGTGTTATTTTGGTACTCACCTCAACTGTTTGGAGGTAGCTCCCGCCGGCGGCTATGGCAGCCATTAGCATGCCCATCCTCCATAAGATGAAGGTGAGGAGGACTATGGCCCTCGCCGCACCCATCGCGGATGCTTTATTCCACTAACACTGTTGGAACTCGAATCGCTCCGTGGGTGACAATTTTTTTTGTGTATTTTTTTCGCTACACACAGAAAAATTCTAATTATTCTGTCGGTTCCAGAATATACCGACAGAAAAATACGAAAACTTACGGAATAATTGTATGATTTTTCTGTGCGTGACAAAAGACACGTAAAAAATATACACACAGAAAAATTGAAATTATTCAATGGGTTTTTATAAAACTCATAGGAAAAAACTATACACGCACGGGAAAAACACAATTATTCAATCGATTTTGTATTACACGCAGATTAAAATTACGTATGCACAGAAAAAATAAGTTCTGCTCATGGATTTGGCTTTGGCGCCAGGTTTTCGACATTGGCGCCATGTTTTCGATATTGGCGCCTGCCTTTTGGTATTGGTGCGGTATGAAATAGAAAAGAAAGTGAAAAAATTAAAAAAAACAAAAAAACCCCCCTAAACCTAATCCTCCAGCGGCCGCCACCCCCGCTCCCTATCCCAAATGCGCCGCGGCCCACGCCCTTATGACCCGTCGCTCCCAGTTCCAGGTCAGCCGCCCCATCTTTGCTCCACATCCGTCGCTCGCCGCTCACCGCTCTCCACCCTAGCTCCATGGACATCGCGCGCCGCCCTAGGTCCGCCGCCGCCCGCTGCCCCTAGATCTACCTCCTGCCGCACCAAGAGCTTCGCCGCCAGCCACCAGCCCTCCAGCGCGCGGCCTCAGGCATGCCGCTGGTCGTCTAGGCGCTTCCCCAAGGCCCACCGTAGCGTGACTCACCTCGACCGTCCCCCAGGCCACCGTCGCGGGACACGCCTCGCTTCCAAGCTGCTCGTGATGATGGAGCCACCATTCGTGCCCACCACCCTATGCCTTGCGCCTTCGTCTTGTCTGCCTATAACCCCGGCCCCGCCGCGCTCGCTCTGGCTCCTCCCTGGCACCCAGGCGTCTAGATCTGCAGCTATGAGCATCCATAACACCAGGTATGCCCGTCCCTTCTCTTCCCTTCCTTTTGTATAAAACGTAGCACTGGAACCCTAATTTAATCTATTTGGCTATGTGTAGATCTAAACCCGAGTGTGTGCTTGTATGAGCAAATTTTGATTTGGTCTTCCTACAAGATGTGGATTGAATTTTGTCAATAAATTTGTCTGAATTTAGCCAAACTTAGAGAAGTTTGATAAAAATAAGTTAACTTTGACATTGCCCTATAGTGTAGGTTTGTCTCAAGCACATCTCTTTTTGAATAGTTTATGTATCTTGAAGCCAATACTTCTTGATACACATAAAGGACTTATGCTTAATTTACTCTAATTCTCTCACAAGTTGTTCCCTTATTATTACTTATTCATATATGTCTCACAATTAAAGTACTACTTTTGATAAGTTGCATCACAAATCCACGACAATTGTATCCAGGGAGTTTTATTCTTTAGGATATTGCTATGTTATGATTTTATTCTTGTAACTGATATGCATCACAAATACATGAAATCAGCAAATCATTCTATGGAAAATCAAAATATTGTCTATCATGTATTTTCCTTTTGCTCATTGTTATTAGCATTATTTGAAAATCAGGGAATGATTTTATGGATGTATCTCACGCCAAGTATGAAGCTAAGTCAGCTAGAGGTGGTGCTAGGTATGGAGACTCTTGCACCTGGCATTCTTATTTTGCTTTTTGGTTGGCACCTAAGGACATCAAATTTGGACGATTTTGATAAAAAGTAAAGGCAACAGCTAGTTATTTGTGAAATCAGCATATGTTAGTCATACCAACATATATATGATTCCATTCTCATTTGTATGTATAGGGAGGAAACTATGAGGCTAAACACAGTTAGTTTTTTGTGAGACTGCAGCAACCACTGAATTCAGTAGGGTGAGTGAATCTTCCTTTCTTCAATTACCTTTTGCCATAAGGACTACTCTGAATTTTGGTGGCTATATGCTACAATTCCCTGTTCTATTTTCTGCAGTGTGATGTGCTAAATGAAATTTTCATGCCCATCAGTGTCTTAGATAGGGTGGTGCCTTGCATATAACACTAAGTAGTAGTAGTAGTGGTATCTATAAGTTTCTTATACTACTATTCATTCTATTTGTGACTTGAAGTACATCATTGTCAGATGTCATATGCCTATAATTTTGTACACTTCATTGCAATCCTATGCCTATGAAGCCTGACACCGTTTTATCTTTGTGTAGCATTGGAAGCATTAGAGCTGAACTTGGAATACTTTTGTCCAAAGGAGTAGGTAAGTAACTTGTTGTTTCTTAGTAGATGGCATTCAGTGTAAATCAAACTTGCTTCATTTGATTTGTTACTTGTTTAGTACTTAGATTAGATTTCACATATTTAGAGATTGGAAGTTGCAACTCAAATGGCTGTTGGTCCTGTTAGATACTTGGATAGAGCACAGATTTGGAGATTTAAATTGTTTACGATCTTGCTATTACATGGATAGAGCACAGATTATAGTGCAATATCTATCTAATATAATTGATGTTATTAATTTACATTTGTGGGTTCACAATCTTTTGGCAGGTAGCACGAAGGTTAAAGCAGTCTGTGATGCATAATTCCCATAAGCAGCCATGCTTGCAGCAGAGGATGTTGACAACATGAAAGGTATTGAGCTAGCTAGAGTATGCAAGAATTGCTGATTTTTGGTTCTGTACTGCAGAAAAAAAACAAACTTCGAAAAAGTGAGATATTAGAGGAACCATAAAGAAAACTAGCTGCATAGATCGTGTGCCTGACTATATGCCTTCCTATCGTGCCATTTGCTCCATGATTACTTTTGTAGGCTTGTTGGCATAATCTTTTATGTCGAATTTCTTCATGTCATGCAGAAACTACTAGTAGTTAGTTTGAATTTGAATTTTGATGCGAGGTGTTATTCACTGTCGCCTTTGTTTCAAGTATATTTTAACCAACAACACATTGTTCTGTTTCTAAAGCAGCTTGCCTTTATGCTATAGACGAATTTACTGCCTATATAAACTAAAGAAAGTTCCTCCTTTTGTAATTGACACACTCATTTTTATGTTTCATGTCAGGCCCTTGAGCAGGTTACTATGGTGCTCTGAATTTTAAGTGGTGTATGAAAGGTCCTTGTGTGGTTTTGGTAATTGAGTGACAACTTAGGTGGACTAATTGTGTTTATGTGAGATACACAGGTGATTAGTCTACAGGTACATGTGTGTGAGCAACATATGCCATGGAGGTGAAAATGGCTTGGAGATGTTGCAAAGCTTACATATGTGATGATGAAGGAGCTTAAATGCACATGAGACATGACATTGAGTCATGTGATCAAGGTGGAGAAGATCAAGACAAGACTTGGCTTGACGGACTGGTTGCAAGCGTGAAGGGCAAGTCGAAGGCTTTGGAGTGATGGACCGCGTGGCGGTAAAGCTTGAGCAAGACTTGGCGCCGATGGACGATGGCAACGGTGAAGAGCAAGTAAAGTCAAGATCGATGGACCAATATGATCACGTGATGATATGAAGTGGATCATATCATTGTTGATCGTGTTGGTGCATGAGTTGCATCGACATTGGAGGAGAGGGAATGGAATACGCAAGGCAAAGGTATAACCTAGGGCATTTCATTTCATCGGTCATAGGTGTGTAGAGAAGTTTATGACCGGGTTTAGGATAGATGGCCATACTATCAAGAGGGGCAAACTTGTTTGCATATCGGTCATCTAGTGCCACTCGAGTGATCTAACTTTGCATTGTCGCTAGGATCGAGTGGCGTGGCAAGTTGAGTGGCTAACATCCTTTGGGAAATGATTGTGAAAAGCTAACACACATACACATGGTGGTGTACAGTTGTTGGTCTTGGCACATCTACAAAGGAGGTGGTGTTTGCAGGGTTGAGATGGATTTGGCGCTTTCGGGAAAATGGAATGCCTATTTTCTATTACGCCGGATGCAAATTCTTATGGTGGGCACATTGGAGCAAGGGTGAAGAAGTTAGAAGTGAACATGAGTTGATCGCAAAGACGCTAGCGTCGGTCAACTGACCGGACGCTGGGTCTAAAAGCACCGGACCCTGGCAGCGTGCGTCCGGTCAAACTGACGGGTCTACACTGTACCGAGGGTATTGCACCGGACGCTGGTCTGTGTCCGGTCAAGGTGGACCGGACGCGTCCTGTCGAAGAAATACGCCTCGGGGAGCTTACTGGAAACGACCGGACACTGAGGATTCTGCATTCGGTCAGTTGAAGTTGCTGCGTCCGGTCAGGTCAAGTGACCGTTGGAATCGGGACACGTGGCCGTCTGCGGGCGACCGGACGCTGAGGTCCAGCGTCCGGTCAACACGACCGGAGCGTCCGGCCGGCCCGATTTTTGCCCAGTGAAGGGGTAACGGCTAGTTTAGCCCTTGGGGCTATAAATAAAAGTGGCCTTCAGCCATGGCTAGGGTTGAGCACCTTGGGGGACTTTGTGTCCATGCTTGAGAGTGCTTAGGAGCCCTCCATCTCACACATACTTGATAGTGATCATCCGATTGTGTGAGTGAGTGATTCTAGTGCGATTGCATCGTGAGGTTGCATCAAGTGGCACTAGGTGATCGAGTTGCAAGCCAGTGGTGCTTATTACTCTTGGAGGTTGCCACCTCCTAGACGGCTTGGTGGTGGTCTCCGTTGAAGCCCGCAAGAAGCTTGTGCGGCGTTCCGGAGAAGTACTTTGTGAGGGGCATTATGCTCGCCCCACGGGAGCCGCGAAGAGCAACTTTAGTAAAGCATGTCATTGAGCTACCCTCACTTCCAGGGTAGGTTCTTGCGGCGCCCGACGTGCGGGCTTAGCGGGTGATGCTAATTAGCCGCTGAACCACCAAGTGAGCGGTCAACACAACGGGGACTAGCGTGTTGGCAAACACGTGAACCTCGGGAGAAAAATCATCGTGTCAACCTTGTTCTTCCCGTTGGTTTGCATTCCCGTTACACAAGCTTGCAATTACTTTTATATACATTAAGCTTGTGTTGTTGCTTTAATAATTAGTTAGCTTGTGTAGCTTGCTAATTATCTTCTTGCTTGTGTAGCATAGAAGTAGCTCCCTTGCATGGCTAATTTGGTTTGTGTAACCTTGTTAGTCACATTGCTTAGTTTGTGTAGCTAAGTAATTGCGCTCTCTAATTTGGCATTGGTTGCCTTGTTATTGAGCATTGCTAGTGAGTTTAGTTAGCTTTGTGCTTTTGCTTACTAGCATGTGTAGGAGCTCCCTTGTTGCTTAAAGTACTAGTGGCATAGGTTTGTGTGACCTTGCTCCTAGAATTGGTTAGGTGAGCTCTAGCTAGCCCGGCTCCTTTGTTGCTTGATTAGTATCTTTGCAAGGTGCTAGTGAATATAGATCGAGGGGTGTAGTCTTGGCTAGACTGATAGTTATAATTCCGCACTTGTTTCGGTTAGCCGACGAGATTATGTTTTAGAAAAGACTATTCACCCCCCCTCTAGTCGCCATCTCGACCCCTTCAATGTATATTCTGATAACTTTGGTTAGGAGAAGATGAGAGCAACAGGTGTGTTACCATAGCAAGTGTTCAATTACAAGAAAATAAAATACTATACTTTTAATTACAGAAATAATACATTCTCATTCATTTGAATCATTCTAAATTGAATAAGCCTAACTGATAGACTTATCTCTGTCTTCAGAAATTAATTTATTGGAGAAGTGAGACATTTCTTTTACTTCCTAGCATAGTTATTGAAGGCAGGCTTACACCTTTGTAATATCTTTAATGTCATATGTTCTACTGCAGTTATGTTCTTCGATGAGGATGAATAACCAAGAATGTGATGGTGGTGTTTAGTTGCAAAACATGGATGTGGTGGTGGTTTCTTCTTTTGTAGTGTTGTGCTTTTGCACACTAACTAGTTAGGAGGCTCTAGCTTTGGTTTTAGCTATATGGTTCAATGATGCATACCGGTGGTCATCTTGGCTTAAACTTGAACTGCTGAGATGATAATGGTTTTGAATGTATTGATGCCGGAACATTTGGACATCATCTATGTACCTATGAATGTGCTAAATATTTAGACACCTATGAATGTATTTATTATGTTGTGATGTGTCATGAAATTACTATATGGACAATATATATTTTAATATGTTGTTGCTACTGTTTTAAAATGAATTATTTTTCTATGCGTTTAACTCTTTTTTCTGTGAGGATGGCTACACAGAAAATTACTTTTAATCTGGGCAAAAAGAATTTTTCTGTGAGTTCACATAGACCGACAGAAAAATACACGTATTTTCTGTGCGTTTATTTCTTTTTTTCTGTATAGATATCCTCATAGAAAAATTATTTTTAATCTGGGCGAACGTAATTTTTCCATGTGTGTAAGACCGACAGGAAAAACTATTTTTGATGGCGAACCGATAGAAAAATTCAATTTTTCTGTCATTCTATTTCTGTAGGTCATTTTCTAACGGTACACCGTCAGAAAAATATTTTTCTATCTGTATTGACATTTTTCTGTAGGTTTTTGCATACACAGAAGTATTCGAGTTTTCAGTAGTGTAAGGGAACTCAAGAGGGGAGGGAGGAAAGAGGCCCCGGCCCGCCTACCCTCGTCGCCGATGAGCTTGCCGGAGAAGGGTAGGGGGGCGACGGACAGCCACTTAGGGCACTCGCTCACTTGGAGGCTCTCGGGAGCAGAGGAAGGGGAAAGCTCGCGGACTCCCTTTGGTCGATCGCTCACCTTTGCCCCACGAAGGCTTCCATCGACGACTACTGCAACACAATTGGAGAGCCGGCCCCTTCGCTCCATCTGCTGCTGAGTGCTGAGAAGCTCCTTTAATATTTTTTTAGAAACATGAGGGGTTTAAACCCCTACTGGAATTTTTTTTTGAAATTTAAAAGTTTGAAGATTTATAGATAAAATACAAAGCTCCTCTACTATTAGCTGTGACTGTGATGCAAACACCCCCAGCTAATAAGTACTCCCTGCATCCCAAATTACGAGTCATTCTAATTTTCTTATAGAGTCAAAATTATATCTTATATAATTAAATAATAATATTTATGATATCAAATAAGTATCATTAGATTCTTTATTAATTATATTTTTGTAGTACACCTATTTGATATTATAAATATTTGTAGTTTTTTTTATAATTTTTGTCAAACTTGAGATACTTTGACTCTCAAGAAAGTTAGAATGACTTATTATTTGGAATAGAGAGAGTAGCTAATAATTAACTAGCTAATATTAGATATGAGCTATTAGCCAGCTAATTATTAACATATAATGAATCCAAACAGGGCTTGAGTCAAGAACATCTGAAGATTATGGAGAGAATCTTGCTTGCATATGCAGAAATAATTCTACGTCGTTGGCTGGACACTCACAATTAAAAACATAGAAATTAACCAATGGGGTTGAATTTTGAAGTGGTCATCTCAAATCCGGTCTTAACCAAGGAAATCAATCCCATGCATTTGGATGGAATAAACTCCCGCCCGTCCTCTACAAACCTGGAACTTAAGAAACATAAAGAATTTCAGAATGTTGCATATATATAACTATATGTATACACATAAACTATCCAAGGTTACTAGGGCAATAGACCGAATCAACCACTCCAGTTTGCACAGCATATTCAGAAAAAGACAACCCAATAACTATATATGTATACTCCATCTTGTCGCACATCTAGTCACCACAAAACAGTACAACACACGAATGCCAAGATTCCTTCCATCTTGAGATTCCAAGATGCCCAATATGGAATTTGTCATAAAAATACACCTTTCTTTAACCCTAAGGATCGAGTGTGTCGGTCAGCTAGTGAGCTGCTGCTACATGCTCTTATTAGTGTATACCACTGCATCGTGTAAACCCAAAATACACTCCAGGATAAAAAGTTCCTTGCTGACTAAACATTTCCGGATGAAGGGAAAAATATAATAATGCTGCATTATATCTTGCAAATGTCCAATAAACCAAGCTCATGCTTCTATTACTCATCAGTACCTTGGATCAACACAATCACTTCTCAAAATTTTCTTGACCATGCATCCCCGTTGCTCCATGCTCACAGAAATCATTAAGCCGTTCCAAGGGTTCACCTCTCCACCATGGTAAAATTTACACTACTACAGAATCGATTTTTAGGGGTGGCTCGTAACCCTTTGTAGGGACAGTTTGACCAGCCGCCCCTATCGAACCGTCTCTACAAATCATGCATTTGTAGGGGCGGTTCTCAGGCCGCCCCTACAAATCGATTTGTAGGGGCGGCTGGTGTTGCCAGCCGCCCCTAAAAATCTATTTATAGGGGCGGCTCATATTACTAGTCGCCCCCTACAAATCGATTTGTAGGGGCGGCTGTAGTACCAGCCGCCCCTACAAATACCTGTTTGTAGGGGCGGTTCAATCTAGAACCGCCCCTATAGTACGTTTTCCCACAAAAAAATTCAAATTTACAATTCAAAATCGCATTGCTGAACGTCCTGCGACCAACGTTCCGAACCGCGTTCGTGTTGCCGAACGCCCCGCGACCAACGTTCCGAACCGCGTTCGCGTTGCCGAACGCCCCGCGACCAGCATTCGCGTTGCCGAACGCCCCGCGACCAACGTTCCGAACCACGTTCGCGTTGCCGAACGCCCCGCGACCGCGACTACAAGCACAAGAGTATTATATAAACTACAATTACAAGTCCAATTCACAAGAATATATACAATCCATCATTAAATATACAAATTCCATACATATTGTTATCAACGTCCTAGAGCTAGCCTTTCAGTCTTACAAAGGTGTTGATACTAAGGATTTGTACCTAACTCAGACTCTCGGTCACGGTAGGCGCCTTTAACATGTACAATCTGGTCCAATATGAAGTTGCAAAGGTCGCCGACGAGCTCTAAGAGTTGGTCATCCTTGTATGGGTCTCTTTTCATTCATTTCTCTTCTCTCCACTACAAGAGAACAAGTTTCGGTTTAGTATTTCATACCATGTATGAAGTTTTTATACTATGGGTGAAGAGGTTCAAACTTACCCTTAAGGGGTGTCTCCTATAGGCACCAATGTTACTCATCATAGAACATATATAGTATCCACAATGTACACTCCGTGGCTTCTACTTGGGGCACTGTGTGTTTTGCATATGAAAATGTTAAGTAATGCTTTTGACAGCCATGTAACGGAGTACTGAAGAAGTAAGTTACACTTACCGCACATAGTGTTTTTATAGCCAGCTTTTCCTTCCTTGCTGGATCATGCCTTCCATGATGATTAGTGACATAGAACCTAAATGCCCTGTTCGAATTATTTTAGCAAATACAACTTGTTAGAATCCAAAAGTGAACGTTACAAGTACGTATACAAACATATAAGCTAATGAGGATTGTCGATATGTATACATCTTGAGAATCCATATGAAGTCTTTGTATGTCACCGGGTCCCTATCTATTGAATCAAAGACCCATGTCATGCTCCTCCCGACATCGACGGCTATATAAATCCAGTGGTTGCTACATAGATTTAATCATAAAACTAGATAAGCTCTTTTGCATCGAATAAAATATATCGAACAAAGCTTTAAGTATAGAGTTGAACTTACTTGAAGTTGTATGGTAGCCATATAGTAGAGTGTTGTTGGAGATTTTTGAAAGTCAGGGCAATGTATGCCGCAATCTTAAGGGACTCTTCCCTTAGTTTCACCGTACGTATGCACTCTTTCTCCCGAAGAGTCTTTGCAGCAGCTAGCTCTTTGGCATCTAGTGTCCACTGTTTAGGGTAATTAAAATTTGTTTGGGCTATAGCTTGAGGGTCTAGATACTCGGCTTTCACACTTGGCATTTATTTGACAATGTGCACTTGCATTCTACAAATCACGGCGTGGGTTAGTTACAACAAAATTCAAAGATTACATTCATATCATATCGGGAGGACAAGGACTTACAGGCACGACGTGCGAATTAGATTCATCTCCATTTCTCCCAAGTGAAAGCATGTGTGCATGTTATTGAAGTCAAAGACAATTTTCCCGGCTGGGCTTCCAAATGTGCCAGTGGGGAAGCATGCTTGTATGAGATCTATGCTCGTTGGGAGAACACGCAAGTACCAATCATGGAACCTTCTCATTCCAAGTGGTAGGCGCTGGATGTCCCGGTTTGGTAGGAAGGGCTTGCCTCTTTCATATATTTTTGGGCAATCCTTTGACCATTTGATGACATCAACATTTGGATACTGCTTTGCAATTTGGTGGAGTTTGGTAGTGACGGCCTCCTCAGAACCCCATGATGGCACTTTTTTAACTTGGTTCTCATGCTTGAACTGGTCATGGGAATACCACTTGGACACCGACAAGATGTCTTTCATCGAAACATAAACTGGCCTTATGGTGATTGGATGCTTCTTTCGAAGTTCCCATTCAAGCACGTCCTTATCTTCTTATGCATCACCTTCTTCAGGAGGCACTCATTGTTCATGTATCGGTTGTGATTGTTGAGAAGACTGTGGCATCTCATCATGCACTTGCTCGGTACGAGCTGGAGAAGGTTGTGGCATCTCATCAGGCACATGCTCGCTAGGAGGCGGGGAAGAATGTGGCATCTCAGGAATGTGGTGGTCATGAGACGGTGAAAATATCTCCCCGACCTCAACAACTCGCTCTAAATTTGGGAGAGGGGGAGGCGGCGAAGAAGCAGTCAATATAATGTCCTGTTTGTGCCAGAGGATGAATAGCCCCATAACATCTCTGAGTAACACCAGCCCCTCGGGAGTTGCGTAGTCTATCCTCCACTGCATGAACTCGGGCTTCACTATATGCACCTCGACCCTAGTATAGTTCGGTGGTATCTTATTATTGTGGTGTAAGCCACCGGGAGGATGTGCCACACCCATTGCCACCTCCATCACAGTGTTCTGCCAGCCGCTGAGAAACACCAAGGTGCAACTAGTTGGTTCCCGTATGCAATCAACGGGGGTTGTGGCTATAGTGGAACCTTGGCTGCTAGAAACTTTTGGAGGGCTACCAACTAATGCTAGTTCTTCCGATGACGTCACTAATATCCGTGGCTCCATAGACAGTCCTTGCTCCTCTAGCGCCTTCGCAACTAGAGCCTTCACTTGGAGCTCAAGACTAGTCTTCCAGTCTCTGCCATGTTTCTTGTACATGTGCCTGTCCTCTTCGAATCCTTACTTCCAGCTCATCCTTTTCCCTAGCCCCTGGTGCGGCCTGTGTGCTCCTTGTTTCCCAAGCCAAGGCTAAGCTCGTCCCTCTCTTTGGAAGGATTGAATGAGCCCTTCTCCTTGTCTTTAGCATATTTCAGTATCCTTGATACTACCTCTTGGGTCTACGGCTTATCAAACTTAAGATTACCGCCGGATGATTTTATACTCCTCGCATATATCCAATTCCTTGAGCATACCTTCAAATTCATCACATCGATATTCCCAGCAACTGCGGCCTCTTCGTCCATCTTCCTAAACTACTCTTCCTTAGCATAGTAGCCACCGGGGCCTAGATGATGGTGGTGTTTGTTCCTCTTCGCCAGCTCAGTGTTACGGGCACTCAGCTCCAATGCCTCTGGTGAAGTCTTCTGAGCCACAAGCTCCTCCCACTGACTAGGAGTTATTTTGCCAAACTCGTTGAAGGGAGTTAACTCCTTTTGGATATACTTTATGTTGAGCTTCGACCTCCAACGTCGGAATGACTCTCCCATCATCCTGAAAGCATTTTTTTACCGGTTCGTGCTTACCCTCCGGAAATCCAAAATTGAGCTTCAGCTGCCTATTCCATAGTTCATTCTTTTTGTTCTCTGGTACCTCTTTCTAGTTAGGGATTGCTAGGTTCAATTTATCTCTTACTAGGGCCCCGATCGCATTATAAAATCATCCTCTTAATTCCTTTGGTTCAAGGATCTCCCCTGCTGGCCCGACCTCCGTTATCACATAGCATGCCTTATCTGGATATAGATTTCCTTTTCTATCCCCTCATTTCCTCTTAGGCTTGGTAGTCATGGTTGTGTCTTGAGGTTGTGGAGTAGAGGCATTGTGATCCGTCTCTATGGCTGTTGCCTCTACTCTCCTTTCCTCTACTCCATCTTGTCCAGTGAGATGTCGCGGATGTCGACATCGTCTTTTTCAAGTTTCAGGAGGGACCTGTATATACGATAGGTCAAAGTGTTAGCAGAGGTAACACAGCCAAAGCTTTAGCAAAATTTATAAGCTAAGGCTTTTTCCCTACCTCCTCGTTCGGGTCAAAATCGTTGTCCAAATCTTCCTCCGTTGGCCTCCTTCTAGCTTCACATGGGAAATAATCCTTAGGACTTTCATATCCCTCTTCTGAGTCATCATCATTATCATCCTCTTCTTCTTCGCCTTCAGCAGCCTCTCCTGCTCCCCCTTCCTCCTCATCACACTACTCCTGAGTAAGCATCACTTCTAGATCCTTTTCTGCCTCGTTATCAAACTGTTCCTCAGTAAGCTGGTCCTCTAGTGCTTGCTCCTCATTGGTTGGCTGCTCATCATGCTCGGGGCATCGGGCTACACTGTCTGGTGTTCACGTCATTATTTTGCGCTTTGTTCTAATAGATGCAAGAAAGTGTGCTTTAGGTACGCGAGAAGGTATAAGAAATAAAAAAGGTCTATAAACCAAAGTAGTCCTATAAAACAACAATATATAAAAAAACGAGTAGTAGCAGTAGTTGAGGCCTCAAAAACATGTCAATCATCATTTGATCATGAACTTGGAGCATCAAGGCATCATAACAGAGAAGAGAGAAGGTAATGTAGGGGCGACTGCTAATGATGCCAAGTTCCTCACAAGTTCTTGATCATTAGCTCATATTCCATATAATGTATGGACTTGGACAATTTCATCATCGGCAAAACAAAGGAGAGGAGAGGAGAGGGGAGATTTGGTAAAAAAAAGTAACAGCTGCTTAACAAACATAGAGAGGAAAAGATGTAAAAAAAAGAAGCTACTGCTTCCAAAACATAGAGGATAGGAAATGTGGCAAACATAGAGGAGAGGGGAGATTTGGCAAAAAAAAAAAAAGCAGGAGCTGCTTCCCAAAAAAGCAACAGCTGCCATACTGACTTTGCTCGATCACACATGAACATCATATGCTTAATATCTTCTGAACCTGATAGGCAGATCGGACAATCAGAAGTAGTTGACAGTAGTATTAGGGAAGTAGTAGAATTAGTTGATAGAAGTACAAGTAGTTGATAGAAGACAGAAGTAGAAGTAGTAAACAGTAGTAGTAGGGAAGTAGTAGAAGTAGCAAAAAAAGCAACAACTGCTTAGGAGAGGAGAGGAGTAGAGTGGAGTAGAGGAGAGTAGTAGTAGAAGAGGAGTACAGAGAAGACAACAAGTACAGAGAAGATTAATAGCCACCAGCCATATAGTAAGAGAGATGCATAGGCATTGTCTTATGCACATTCAGTTAGCAAACACAATAAACAGTAGAAAAACAGTTGGAAATTTGCCAACAACAATAGTGTATTTTTAATTTTTACTAAAACTTGAGGATCATCATAATACTGACAAATGACAATGTAAGAAGAATATATATCACTGTAGAGCCATGTGCATATATTAGAACTTTTGTTAGGCAAATTACTGGCAGACAACAAAAAAAGAAGCTCACAAAGTCATAGGTGGCACACAACGTGCATCCAGCATGGTGAATGGTGAACATGCAGTGGAATTAAGTGCTACTGGCAGCAACATGCAGAGATGGGCATTGACATCAATGTGTGTAGTCAGACATGAGGCACAGATGAACTCACACTAGTTATGAGTCAAGGCAAAGCATGGAACAGATCAATTTACCAAACCTACCCACCCACAGCCCACAGCTAATTTATAGTTCCTACTAGGCTGCAACTTATAATTTTATTGTGTCTTATTATTTATTCTTAAAATACTAAAATGTATCCATGCATTCAGTTCTTTTGGTTGTATATATAAGCAAATAAGCCCTAAATAGAGCTAAGAGCAGGAGCGATCAGCCATTAAATTAGGCACGCAAAACTGAATTAATTAGGTTCTAGACTTAGAGTATGTTCTATTTCATTTCAATTGTATCTATAGGCTTTTTTATGCAACATTGGGGTTGCTGGGATAGTATAATTCTCTTGCAGATTTGTGAACCATGAAAAAGAGTGGAGATAGCCTTTTGGGTGATTATCTAGTCGCTTTTTTGAATGAGATATTTTCTTATGATTAAAGAAAGACGAGATAATCAACACTTTCATGGTTATTAGAAGACACAACAGGCCCACAGGAGGAAGTAGTGACATACTATTTTTCAGCTGTTATAGGTATGTAATCTATAATCTATTTTAAGCAAGCTAGACTCGTCTATTTAATTTTATGATGTTGTCCTTTTTAACTTAATCATATTACGATTCAAAATTCATATATTTGTATATCGTTATGTTACATTCATAGTAGTTAAATTTTTTTTAAAGCAATGGATAGCCCTAGCTACAAATCCTAACTACATCACTGGCCTAATGTAGGCTAAAATCAATGCAAACAGTGAATCCCACCCCTATATGTTCATGAGCTTAGCCCAACAACCTAGAAAAGAAGAAAAACAAGAGCGACAGATATATTATTGCAAGTTCCCTAAAAGTAAAATAGAGTGGCTAAACAAACTAGAAACAAGGGCAACAAACAGTTTATTCCATATTGGTGCCCACTCGAGTACTCGACCAATTAGGATTACGTGTTGTATGGTTAGTGTTGAGGTCATGTCCTGTGCTTCCTAGATAAACATCTTGGAAGTAGCCATCCATTATGATGTGAACCGACACGTGTATACCATATCAAACCAAACCACATTCATGTAGAGCGAAAAGGTATAATGGTTTTCATGATGCGTGCCATCCTTTTTTTTCAAAGTTTGAGCAAGCCATGATTCCAACTGACAGGGTGAATACTTGAATAGTGACTCCAACTTATAACAAAGGAAATACATACAGCTTGAGTTAACCAAACAACACAACAGAACATGGAAAACATAAAAAAAGGTTTATGTTTTCACTGCCCATAATAGAAATTGAAAATATTGCCTAATTATACTTTGCTTCCATCCAAAGTCTAGTCTACATTGTAGGCCTAATTACCTTAACACTAGTAGCATGGATGCACACAAGAGTAAACCCAGGATGTGTGCACCCGATGATTTTTGCGAAAACTCAAAGCTAGTAGGAATCATGTATATATTACTTGTAACTGGTCAGATCCAAGTTCAAATTGCTTAGGGTTTGGGGTGCTCAGATCCACAAAGGAAGGAAGGGGAGAGAAGGGACCGAGCATACCTGGTGGGTGATCGTCACCGATGAAGAGGTGGTGAAGTGGGGCGGGGTTCGCCCAGCCGTTGGAGGGGGTGCACGGGTGCGGAGATGGGGAGCGCGAGTGCGCCGCCGGCCACCGGTGGAGGTGCGCGGAGGCCGCCTGCCTTTGGAAACCCTAGGACAGGGAGCAGGCGTGCGGGTGCGGGGAGGGGGAGCGCGGGTACGGGGAGGGGGCGCACGGGTACGGATATGGGGCTCGTGGGTGCAGGGAAGGGGCGTGGGCCGACGTCGGGACAGGTCTGGGAGGCGGCATCGGGGCAGGTCCGGGAGGGACAGCCTAACGGCGTCGGAGGAAGAAGAGAGCGCTCAACAGGCAACACCCGTGCGTCCTTGAATTTATAGTTGGGACAGTTTGTAGGGGCAGTTCCTGATCCAGTCGCCCCTACAAATGCATTTGTAGGGGCGGTTTCTGATCCAACCGCCCCTACAAATATTTTTTATTTTTTTTAATTATTAATTCTATATTTTTTATATCATAAATACAAAAAGTCATATAAAAACAATTGTTTATATGCACAAATATAATATTTTGTATTATTCTATATATGAAGAAATATATATATATATATAAACAATTGTAGTCAAAATAATATAGAAAACAAAAAAAACAAAAAACAAATTTGAATTTTAAAACTTCGACTACAATTTTATGATATTAAATGAAATAAAATGAAAATGTTGTAAACATAAAAGTTGTATAACTCATCAACATGTACAACTTTTATTTTGGTCATCTTGTCATGTGACTTTGTTTGAATGATTCAAATTTTAAAATTCAAACAATTTCAACTTGAAACAATATTTTAAAAGAGTAAATGATTTTAGATGAAAAACTCATGAATACCAAAGTTATAGAACTCATCAATATGTACAACTTTTATTTTGATCATATTTTCATTTGACCAAATTTGAATAGTTGAAATTTTGAATTTCAATAAATGGCAACTTCAAACAAGATTTTGAAACCTTAAATGATTTCAACAATAAAAGTCGTGAACATAAAAGTTGTTGAACTCATCACTATCTACAACTTTTATTTTGATCACTTCTTCATGTGACAAATTATTAGTAAACATTGTTAATAAATTCACATATGACTCATAGTTTCCTGAACTATACGAGAAACATGTTGATTTGTGAACAATGTTTAATATTACTTTGCCAGATGAAAAAATGATCAAAATAAAAGTTATAGATCTTGATGAGTTATACAACTTTGGTATTCATCACTTTTTTAGCTGAAATCATTTAATGGTTGAAAATCTCGTTTGAACTTGTCATTTTTTAAATTTGAAAATTTGAAGTGCTCAAACTTTGTCAAATGAAAAGAATGACCAAATCAACATACTAACTTGATAGGTCAAGATTTTAGAAAATTTTAGGAAAAAAATCATCACATTTCGAGTTATTATGAGGGAGAAAGACTAGTTACAAATTTTACCCAGAGATTAAAAAGTAAAAGCACAACTGTTTATGATGATCTTACAAACACACACTTACACAAACACTCCACGTTCAACAACTAGTTAGCCTGTTGTAACGACTTTCCCCTTGACACCTTTTTGTTCCCATGGCAATATATCTTTGGGGAGGTTCTTTTCCACAACACTAATCTTCTTAGGAAAGTCTGTAAATAGAGGCATCTCATCATAGTTATTGTAAGCTTCAATATTGTCCACGCCATCAACTCCAATAATGTGCTGTTTCTCGGAGGCAACCACGTGCTTTGTCTTCTTCTTCAGAGGGAGGTTACTTTGTGGGTCAGACATATAGAAAACTTGTGCGACACGTGAAGCGAGCACCCAAGGGTCATCTTGGTAGTCTAGATTCTTGAGGTATAGGACTCTCAATCCAATCTCGTTCAGTTGGTGTTGTTTGATCCAGTGGCATCGAAACAGGGCCACCGTTATATCCCTTACATAGTCAAGTTCCCATATCTCTTCAATGATGCCAAAGTACTGGATCTTTCGCCCTAATCCATCGAGAGCCTCTATTCGAACGCCGCTATTTTGGTTCACATATTTACTATCTTTTGCGTGGGTATAGTACATATACCCATTGATGTCATAAGCATTCCAAGATGTCACTTGTCTCGATGGCCCCTCCTCCAACCTACTGATGGTAATAGAGTCTATGGTTTCTCCAAGCGGTATGTTTTGGTCCTTCAACCATATAGTTAGTTGTTACTTGTGTTGTTTCATGACCCAATCATCCAAATGACCATTTCTCTCCGCCATAATGATAGCCAAGTGTTCATCAATGTATGGTTGCATCAGTTGTGTACTCTGCAAGACACTGTAATGCGCCCAACTCACCTCTTTGTAATCATGGTCGTTGAACACTTTTCTACCACTGGTGCCCTTCCTAGCTAGCCTACCCTTGTGACGAGAATTGGGTTTACCAATCCCTTTCTGTACTTTTAGGTACTCTTGACAGCACTCGACGACTTCTTTAGTACTATAACCCTCTATCATGGAGCCCTCTAGGTATGCTCGATTATGCACGTATCGACTTAGAACCGACATGAACCGCTCGTAGGACCACATTTCATGCAAGTAGTAAGGGCCCAACGCCTATATCTGATGAACCATGTGAATCATGAGATGTGGCATTATATCAAAAAAAGCAGGAGGTAAACACATCTCCAGTTGGTTTTGTGTCTCCACCACAAATTTATGTAGGTCACTCAGCTCTTGCTTGCCAATCGTCTTCTATGAGATCTTCAAAAAGAAGTAGCACATGCAGGTGATGGCCATTTTCAAGAACTCTGGCTTTATAGCCCTGATTGCAATAGGTAGAAACACTGTCAGCATCACATGGCAATCATGAGCCTTGCAGTGTGTTATTGACAAGTCCTTCATCGACACTAGCTTCTTCACATTTGCTGAAAACCTAGTCGGGACTTTGATCCCCCTTAGGAAAGTGCATATAGCTCTCTTCTTGTCTGGTGTTAGGTTGAAGCACGCCACGGACAGAGTGTATTTTCCATTAGCCTCAGGTACCGGGTGAAGCTGTGGCATCACGTTTAGCTGCACCATGTCTTTCTGTGCTTTTAGACCATCCTTTGACTTGCCTGTGTCGATCAAGGTAGCAATGAGACTCTCAAAGACATTCTTCTACACATGCATAGCATCAATGGCATGGGGGACCTCCAAATCTGGCCAATAAGCCAGATACTAAAAGAAGATCGATTATTTCTTGAAAGGTATGCCTTCGACAGGAAGTGTGCTTCTATCTCTATTCGTCCCATCTGGATTCTTCTTTCCATAGACGACGCGTATGTTTTTCATCATTCTGTACACATGTTCTCTATTATGATGTCTCTCCAGAGGGGGTTCAATCTCTAGGGCATTGTCATAAAATCTAAAGAACAATTTGCTACGGTACTTGTGACTTGTCTTTAAGAAGCATCGGTTCCTTAGGTAAACTATCTTCTTGGATGCATCTAGGTACACCCATGTAGTACCATCCAAGCAAACCAAGCATCCCATCTTTCCTTTGATCTGTCCAGACAAAGCAAACAGCGTGGGGTAATCATTGGTAGTAACAAATATTATTGCTCTACATATGAAGTCCTCCTTTTGGAATGCATCGTACATCTGCTCCCCATGCCTCCATAGCCTCTCTATTTCTTGCATCAAAGGCTTGAGGAACATGTCTATATCAATGACTAGTTGTTTAGGGCTAGAAATAAGAATAGTGAGGAGAAGGTATTTCTCTTCTGACACAACCATGTTGGGATGTTGTACATGGTCAAGATCACTGGCCATGTGCTATGGTCGCTCATCCTCTCATTGAAGGGATTCATTCCATTGGTGCTCAAGCCAAACCGTACATTCCTTGGGTCATCACTGAATTCTTTATGCTTCTCATCAAACCTTTGCCACTGACTACAATCAGCCGGGTGTGCAATCTTATCATCATCCACCTTGCGCTCATCATCCCACCATGTCATGAGTGTGGCTTCTATAGGGTTTAGGAAGATACGTCTCAAGCGGTCGGTCATTGGCAGGTACCACATTACCAAGGTAGGAATTCTTCTCTGCTTTGCATCATTACCTAATGGAGTGTCCTCTAAGGGCTGAGATTCTTGTACCACCTTTTTTGTACCCCTTCTTATTCCTCTTTTTCCCCATGGAGGCTTCATCCCCACCGTAAAGGTCATTGTTCTTGTACCGGCTGGCCCCACACCGGGGACATTTATCTAGTGACTTGAACATTTCACCACAAAAAAGTATACAGTGGTCGGGGCATGCATGGATTTTTTCAACCCCCATTGTCAATGGACTTATGACGTTCTTCGCTTGGTATGTGTTGGCAGAAACAGAGTTTGGTTGTGGCAGCACCCATGACAGGAGATGCAATAGATCATTGAAACTATAGTCTGACCAGTCGTACTTAGCGTTTAGGATGAGCAGCTCAAGCACAAAACATAGCAATGTCCAATGTGTCGGACAACCCTTTTCAACACCATACACACTCTCCTTCGATACTTTTGTCACCCTTTCCAAATTTTCTAGACCATTCGGGCTATTTAGTAAAATCTCTGGTCCAAGGGCTCGAATCATGTCCTCTAAATCATCTTCATCCCTAACACGTGCTCCACTATCATTATTGGCACCACCTTCGTCGTTACCATCCCAACCACCAGCATCACCACCTTGTTCATTGCCAAACTCAAAATCCATTCTTGCATCAAGCTCTGCTGAATATTGGGACATGGATTCTATGGTTTCGTCATCGTATTCCTCCTCATCCTCATCGTTAACAATAATCATTTCACCATGATGAATCCACACTGTGTAGTCCTCAACAAATCCTTGCATAATCAAATGTGATCTGATGATAGTCACATCTGTCCATGCCATACGATTCTTGCAATCTTTACAAGGGCAAATAATTGTATCCTTATTCTCTTTCAATGTCGTTGCATGCTTCTTTGCGGCTTCAATAAATTTATCCACCTCTTCACGGAAACCTTCCTTGAACCTTAACGAACCATACATCCAAGAGTTCTTGTACTCCATCTTTTACAACAACAACAAAACAAACATTAAAGGACTACTTATTCAGATATATATAAAAATGAATCAAATTAATAATTACTTGAGAATAGTTGTATATACTTCAGATATATATGAATATAAATCTAATATAATTACATGAAGCATACAAACACACCATGGTAGAGGAAAATTAATTAATGGCCCATTTATCCATAAATAATTAAAATACATATTTATTGATTATAATAAACAATTTCAAAGATAACAATTAGCGATAATTATACTTTACCCAATATCTTTCATACAAACCCTAGTCCAATTTTATCAAACATAAATTTACAAAAACGAAATTAATAAAAAAACCAAACCCTAGATCTAGATCGACATGCACATGAAACATCCATAAAACTAACAAATTGTTCACTAAAATTAAGAAACATGGACCAAATAAGGGTATGATCTTGTTCCCCTCCCTAATTTACCCTAGTACATTTAAAACTTGGGTCTAATTTGCTTCATAAGTAGCTCAAGCACCATAGAAGAGAGAGAAAAACAAAACTCTAATTACTCACTAACCAACCATTAAAACTTCAAAAAAAGTGTGGAATAGCATTTTCTTACCTTCTACAACCTCTCCACCAAAGGATTTGAGACCAAAACGTTCCCCCCTTAGTAGAGCAATTTTTGGGAGGTGCCCAAGGCCTCCCCACCATTCTTTCACGGGTTGGAGTGAGTGACCCGAGGAGGAAGAAGGTGCTGCTACTGTTTTATATGTGGGTCATTTGTAGGGGTGGCTGGTGATTGAGCCGCCCCTACAAATCGGAGCTATTTATACGGGGGCATTTGTAGGAGCAGCTCAATCACTTGCCGCCCCTACAAATTAGACCCATTTGTAGGGGCGGCTCGTATCACCAGCCACCCCTGCTGTTCCATTTATAGGAGCAACTGGTGTCTAGGCACCCGAGCATGACACTGTAGGGGCGGCTCCATCACCAGCCGCCCCTACAAAAAATTCGACCCGTTGCTAAAAAATGTTTTTACGTAGTGTTACCTTATCAACACGCTACACACCAAGCTGACAAAGAGAATCTGGGCTGACGAGAAATATTCGCCCTTGACTACTATTGTACCAGAAGACCACTACTCCTTTGTAAGCTGTTTTTGGGATGTTCTTGGGATGCCATCCTAGATTTTTTAAGAAAAAAAACAAAATAAAGAATCATGATACACTCTACTGCTTTTCAAATCCCAATCAGCAATTGATAACAGAGCAAATAACTACATCTATAACATAAGAAAAATTGTTGCTTCACATAATTAAGGAAATTATCTAGATTTGGGTTAAGGAATAAACCTTCCATTCTTTGAATATTCCAAATTCACGAGCTATTCACTCAAAACCTTCTTGATCGTTGTATTGGATCCTTACATCCTCAGGCATATTGTGGGCTTTGAACACAGCATGGAGAGGAGTGGCACTACCTACCTCTTTTCCAAATTTGGTTAAAAACTTATCCTAATAGTATCACAATGATTAGGCACTTATGTGAACAAGAGCCTTCAAAATCCAATTACCAGTTCTTACCTCCCCAAGGTAGCTCAGATCCTCAGAATTCTAGTCAATCTGCAGCCGCAAATAAGAACAAGTAAATTTCAGCCACAAGATCATAACAGGATTACAAAATGAACAAAATATGAAAAGTTTTGCATACATGAACATCATTTAACTTAATGGGGTCCACATATTGCTCAAAGAATCACTACTACAGAAAGTCAATTCACCACCAAGACCTTCACCAACGGTTTTGAGATAACCAGCGGTGATATGTATCATCGCCGGCTTATGATCTATGGGCCCCTTCCTGGCCGAATAACTGGCGGTGATGAACGCTTTCGCCACCGACTCGGCGTATGATCCAACGGTGAACAAAATGTCAGGCTTCACCACCGTATCGTATGCCAAACTGGCTGTGCAACGGTTACCACCGCTAGCCATTGATCCGATCCACGACGCGCAAAGAAGGCATCAAAGATAACAAGTTTTCACTGCCGGTGCCAAGATTGATGGGCCCTACACTGTAAGATCCGACGGTGACGCTTATATAGCACCATCGGTTCATCGTATGGTCCACGCGGTGGAAATCACAATAACAAGACATTTTCCCGCCCTTTCATGCTGGTGGTGATAAGAAAGTTTTACCACCGTTTTGTTCGGACACTAAATACCATAATGTATGATCCGGTGGAAAAACTTAGAATCACCACCGGCTGTCGAATGAACCCGGCGGTGATAAAGGATTGCTAGAGCAATGAATACCATAACTGAAGGGAGTGCTTACTGATTTCTTCTAATTGTTGATTATTGCGTGCACACCAGATTACCCTACGGTACGGTCAGTTTGTATCCTCTAGTTTGCATGTATTAAATTGAATGACTATAGTTGACCCATGTCACTAAAGTTGTGTTATTCATAGATGGATCGTGGATGGATGTACTTGGAAACTGTGACTATCGTGTTCGTGGAAGGCATTGACTCATTTGTGAAAGCCACCAAGGCATATGTAGGAAATAATGTTCTGAGTAGTAAAGGAGTCAACTGCGACAATGATTGCATATTGTATCACGGCAAATATGTAGAGTTGGATCAATGTTCGATGTGTGAACTCTCATGCTACAAGTCTGACTGTCCTGAGGTGATGATAATCATTGATCGTAACAAAAGACCACCCAAGAAGGTTGTGTGGTATTTCCCTATAATTCCATGCCTGAAGAGACTATTTGCGAACAAAAAACAACAGAGCTGATGAGGTGGCATGCCAAAAAGCGCATGAATGATGGAAAGCTCAGACACCTAGCTGATGGATCATAGTGGAGGGCTATTGATTCTAGATACAAGACATTTAAAAGGGAAATAAGGAACGCAAGGTTCGGGTTGAGTACTGATGGGATGAATCCTTTCAACATGGTCAGCACCAATCACAACACCTGGCCCATGACTCTGTGCATATACAACCTTCCGCCTTGGTTGTGTATGAAGTGCACCTATATTATGATGTTGTTAGTGCTCCAAGGGCCACACCAACCTAGCAATAATATTGATGTCTACCTACATCCTGTGGTGGACGAACTAATGGAAATGTGGACATCAAAGGTCAAGGTGTGGGACGAGTACAAGAAAGAACACTTTTATCTGAAAGCATTGCTGTTCGTAACAATTAGTGACCTACCGGGCCTTGGTTGCTTGTCTGGACAAGTTACAAAAGGATACAAAGGATGTGTGGTTTGCATGGAGGACACGGATGCTTCATGGATGAAAAATAGTAACAAGATGGTGTACATGGGTCATCGTCGGTTCCTAAGCATGGAGCATCCATACCGCAAGAACAAGAAATCCTTTTATGGCAAATTTGAGGATCGCCTAGCTCCTTGGACTCTATTTGTGAAGGATATTAACCAAAGTGAACAAACTAAAAGTCGTCCATGGAAATGGCAAAGGAAGCAAATAGGCACCGAGGTCTGTTATATTAAAAAAGAAATCAATATTCTGGGATCTGCCTTATTGGCGGTTGTTGGATGTTTGCCACGCACTTGATGGGATGCACATAACTAAAAATGTGACCAAAAGCCTGCTCGGCACCTTAATGGAGGAAAAGGGCAAGGGCAAAGATTCACTTAACACTAATTTGGACCTACAAGAATTAAAAGTCAGGTTGGAGCTACATCCTAAACTTCGACCTGATGGGACACATAAACTTCTAGTAGCCTCATGGACATTGGAAACAGAGGAGAAAGGGAAGCTCTTAAGTTTCTTCCATGAACTCAAAGTGCCTACTGACTACTGCTCAAACATCAGGAGGCTAGAGAACATGAAAGATTTGAAATTCAACATGCACTTAATGAAGGTGCATGATTGCCATGTTATCATGACATAGCTATTGCCAATTGCATTTAGGGGCATCCTTCAGAGATGGTGCATGACACAATCATAAAGCTATGCTCATTCATCAACACAATCTCACACAAAGGTTATAGATCCAGCCACACTTGATTAGCTAGAGAAAGACATGCACCATACTCTGAGTAGGTTGGAGATGCATTTGCCATTGACATTTTTTGATATGTCTGTACATCTCAAATCGCATCTCGTTCAGCAAATAAGAGCACTTGGTCCACTGTTCTTGCTTCAGATGTTTCCTTTTGAGAGGTTAATGAGCGTCCTAAGGAAGTATGTCTAGAATAGGTACATGCCTGAAGGGTGGATAGTGGAAGGATGGTCGACAGTGGAGGCAATCTAGTTATGCACATACTATTTGGGTCGCAAGCTCATTTCATCGTCCTTCGCCAAGCAAGTGTAGTTTCTCCCTTTGTCGAGGAGCACAAGGCAGAACTGCGAGCTGCAAATAGTGGCAGGTTAGACACATGGCTGGCAAAGCAACATAGAGAAAACTTTGGTCAATGGTTAAAGGAGAATTTCTTGGGTTAGCAAACTAATTCAAAGGAGATTTATCACTTGGCGATGGGACCATCCTCAACAGTGTTGATGTACGAAGGATATGACATAAATGCGTACACATTCTGCATGAGAAAACAAGATGCCAAGAGCACCAACCAAAACAGCGATGTCCAAATCAAAGCTTATGACAACAAAAATTGTGCGCATACATACTATGGATTCATAGAAGAGATCAAGGAGCTAGACTATGGATTAGAAGAATTGAAGGTCCCTCTTTTCCAGTGCAAGTGGGTAAGAGTACCAGAGGGTGTCATGACGGACAAGTATGGTATGCATATCGTAGATTTCAAGCATCTTGCCTACCTGGAAGAGCCTTTTGTTTTTGCGAAAGATGTAGTCCAAGTATTCTATGGAAAAAACCTAGGTGATGGAGGCGGTGGGCATGTGGTGCTTCAAGGTAAAAGGAAGATTGTTGGTGTCAAAGATACAAACAAGGAAGAAGGGAATGGCTATCAAGACATGGCTGCTCTTGGTCCAGATGTGGATCTTCCCCTATTTGTGGAGGGCGATGAACCAGCGTACATGAGAAGCGATCATAATGAAGCCACCTACGTCAAGTAAATGTACCTAAATGTGAATGTAACATTTGAGTTGGACAAAAAACTGTACCTACAATTTGGAAACATTTTAGTTTTAAACAATTATGCGTGCAATTTGATCACGTGTTACTGGTTCTCGCGCGGTTTAGTCAATCTATGTATCATATGGTGTACATGTGTTGAGTGTTCTGATGCGTATCATATGGTGCACATTTCAGTTTTCAACACTTAGCCGTCTTAGTGGGGGTCTCATGGCTCAGTTTCTAACACATCAATATTTTGGAAACAGTGTAGAAGAGTTTCTTCGCCATGAAACTTTCTCTACTCCCATGAAACTTTCTTCATCTCTCTCTTCATCAATACAGTGCTATTAGATCAAATAGCACTCGTTAGCATAGTGGCAGGTCAGACACATGGCTAGCAAAGCAACATAGAGAAAACTTTGTAGATGAGCGCAATTACGTGCACACTTATGCCAAATCATACGGTGTGCATACGGTCATCCTTTGATCTGCCAGATATAATGCGTTGTTTCCAAGAAAATGAAACTTAAAGGGCCAACCATTGTACATATAGTCTAATATTAATCTGTCATAAGTTACGGGGCACTACAAATAATATTGAAACAAAAGAACATACAAGCAAAAGCGAAAGCAACAAAAAAAAATCAAAAGCGAACTACATATAGTTTCTTATTCCCATTTCCCATGCGAATAACTCAAATTCTCGAGAAAGCCTATAGCCCTCACTACAAAACATAGCCCTTCCTTCCTATCCATCTACATGGCCACAAATGCCACCTACGCACGGAAGATCACCGCGCAGCTGTGCCAGAGGCGGCATCGTTATCTTTCCCCACGTTGTTTGGATGATCACATTGGTAGCCGCTTGGCGGCACTACACGCACCCCTTGTTGTGTAGCCACCTACTCATTGGTCCTAGGTGCTACCTGCCACCTGTCGATGCCACCCGCAATTCTTTCTCGCCCTCGACCTGTCTTATGTATCGCCGCACAGTGTCATCATTGTCGGCATCATCATTGCGCCTAAAGAGCAATTTGGTGACCAGATAGGCCACCACATTATGCCCGCCATCAGCAGCATGGGAGAGATCATCGAGGCATGGCCGAGGGCTATGGTTATCCATGAATACCATTCTTATCCCGGTGAGGAAGCAAGCCTCTAGGTTGCCGAGTTGGGTGAGGCTAGCAAGGAGGGCATAGTAGTAGTTGAGATCATTCCATGACCTTGCCCCACGTCTGCACTGGTCCATTGCCACATGACGACCGATGGCGGGGTCATCACAGATGTGGTGCATGAACGAACAGGTCGCCCATAGGCTGCGGAGGTCATCCATTGGCCACTCTGAGGTTGCTGCGAGGTGGCCAGTGATCTCAATGGCCAGATCAGTAGGGAGCGCCAGCAACAACAACGTGGGGTGCCGCCTTGCCATAATGAGGGCTATGGATGGAGCTACGACGTGTGGATAAAGGTGAGCCAGAGGGCTGGAGAGGCAGAGCAACACGATTGATGTATGTTGATTGAGGAGGAGGCAAGGGAGGTGGCTGAGTAGGGGTGAAATACCCTCTACGAAGCATGGGAACTCACAATGAGCCACGTGGTGCAGTCAATTTTCTCTGTCCAACTTCCAACGCCGTTTCGGGATAAGCGTGCTCCACTAAGATCATGGGAGACGTGGCCTCATCTTAACTCCTACTCTTGCTCAGTGCAATCATATGGAAATTCAATGGGCGGGGTAGCAAATACAATTCCTTTCTAAACTTGTTACACTTACCACCTAGACACCCCATCTATAAAAAAATTTACATGCATTTAGAAACATTTCAGTTTTATAAACAATTATGCATGCAATTAGATCAGATGACACTGGTTTTTGCCGTATCTAACGGTGATCGGTCTAAACAGCCGTATCAAACGGTTTGGGGAAAGCAACACAGAGAAACAAATTAAGGGGTCAACAAACAAATTCAAATGACTTTATTGTTGAATATTCATTCCATACTTTCATGACTCATATAAAGTTGGTAATCATGCCTATTTAATGAAAATGAAAGTCCCACTGAGACTGGCCTTTTATAGATGAGTATGAAATGTGCAAGTGAATGTTAACCGCCTCATTTTCCATGACCCATCATCTTTGCCGCACCGTCGCTCATGACCCGCGTGGGTGACCATGCAAATCACACATCTTGATGGTTCCTTCCCCACTCGTGTCTTGAGGTGTGGCTATTTAAGCAAAGGTAAGGCAAGCCTATGAAGCGCACTCCAATCCCAACCTTCTTCATCCCTTACCATCAAAAAAACTAGAGAAACTCTTTAGTTGCTCCTAGTCTCCCATCGTCATGGCTACCCTAGTCCTCCATCGACTCTGGTGCCGCTGGGAGAAGGCCTTCAAGATTAGCTTCCGCCATCACCTAGGCGCAGCTATGTCTGCACATCCTAGGTGTTAGAGGATGCTTTGCAAACATAGGGAGGAACGCCTCCATGGTATGGTCCTACTACTTATCACAGTCCATGGTTAGAGCATGTGGAATCAATACCATGGAGGGCCTAGCTAGAGGGACTAGCCAGGGCCATCGAAGACCTCATCAGTCTTTGTTAGCGAGTTGGGCAGTCTAAGGGCTTCAGCGCAAAATCTTGCCATCAACTCTGGGGCCCCGTGTATCGATTCGATGGCTTGGTCATCCATCGACATGGGTGTTCCTCTCTCCTATGGTCTATGGAGTAATCGGGTATGAGTTCCTTTAATGACTTTATTGTTGAATGTTCTACTCAGTTCTTGTTTATTTCGTACTTAATCTAACATTTTTAGTTATAATCGGGTAGAACGAGTGACAGTATACTTGTGCACAATTAGATCAGATCACACTACTTTCAATAGTATTGAATGGTGAACGGTCTAGGTAAATAGCCATATCAAATGGTGAACATATGTGCAATTAGATCAAAATTAAAATGGCACTGGTTATCACAGTAAAAAGGTGACTTGTTTTGAACCAGCGACGTAGCTGACGTGGTACATGTGCAAGGGTATTTGGGTAATGGAATCTATTCACCTACCAATTTGACTGCCCATGTATTCATGCGCGCCTGCTTAGGTCCGCTAGATATTGTGCATCCTGCTATACCTGACGAACAATTGTGCTAGGGAATTGAATGTGCCAGGGAATCAAATATTCTAGGGAATAAACAAGTGTGGCAGGGAATATACAAGAGAGGTAGACACATGTCTTATGGGGAGCTATGCGAGCCTAGTGCAAGCGAGTTTGTTTCATGCAATCTCTCTCCTATAAATAATATAAACAATCCTTCTTGCTAGCTATTTAAAACCTCGTTGGGGATGCCCTAACTAACGGTGACTTGTTTCAAACATTGGGCATATCATATGTTTACCTGTGTGAGGGTATTTGGGTAACGAAATCTTCACCAAGTACTCCGACTTCCCATGTACTCATGCACGCCTCCTTTGGTCCACTAGATATTGCGCGTCCCACTATAGATGAGGATGAAATATGCCATGGAATCAAATGTGCCAGGGAATCAAATGTGCCAGAGAATCAAATGGATGCCCCACCTCATCTTCCTCGCTGCATCGCCCATGACCCACATAGGTGATGACTGCCCAAGTCATGGAGTTCACTGTTTTCTTCCCCACTTGTGAGACTGGGGCTTTTTAAGGCAAGCTAAGGGCTGCCTCTCAAGCTCACTCCAAACCTTCTTCCTCCCTTAGCATCAGACAAACTAGAGAAAACCTTGAGTTGCATGTATAGTATCATGTCACCATGGCTTCGCTCATCCTCCTTCGACTCCAGCGCCGCTCGAAGAAGGCCTTCAAGATTAGCTTGCGCCAACACCTAGGCATGGCTATGTCCGCTCGTCCTTGGTGTTAGTGGAAGTTTCATGAAGATAGGGAGGAATGCTTCCATGGTCTATCACCACTGCTGACCGCAGTCTATGGTGAGAGCTTGTAGGACCAGAACCATGGAGTGCACTGACATTGGACCTCAGCAAGTGGGGTATTCTATAATGGTGTTCTTGTGACAAGTGGTTTTCACGGAACCAAAATGTGCCCTGCTCATCCTAGCATATCAATTTAGAGGCTTGGATGTCATTTTGCGTTGGCTTTTCCTCTCTTCTGCTTGGTTTCCGGTGCAGGTTGGTCTCCTTGTGGCACCTTCTGCTCCTAGTGGATGTTAGTGGAAGCTTTGCGAGGATGCTCCCCACTGTAGGGTTGAGTTGCAGTTGGGTATGGGGAAATCCCTAACTCGATAGGTCTTTGTTATTGTACATCTCGTAATCTTCGAATGTAATACAATTTTATCGATATTATTGTGTGATGTTCGACTCAGTTTGAGTCTCTTTTGTACTGAATTGGCTAATGGATTTGGACTTAGTCATGCACTAAATTGGCTGACTCAAGTTGAGGAATAACGAAGGCGAATGACGAACGCACTAGCTAGCAGATAAGGCAATAGCTCATGTCAATACATGTATCCTTGTACTAATGGTGACTAATTCCCCTCGGTGGTGGAAAATAAAAAACAAAGAGACAGCAAAATGAAACGCAAGATTACATCTAAGCATGAGAGTACATAATTAAGCGGTAAACATATATTACAAGTCTTGTAGAATTAATAATTTAGTTATAGAAATATAAGCAATACAAACAACATAAGTATGAAGAAATATGTGGTGGAAATCACCTACTAGGTGGAAACATGGAAACCTATTTTTGAAAAATTCATACAAATGTAAACATGGTCGCTATGAGCACGTGCATGCAGTATGGCAGGGTGCGTGTAGTACTCCACGCCTCCTTGCTAGTTCCTGCCTATACGTGTTCCTAGAGAAATACAAAGGCTTTCTTTGCAGTATGATACGGTGATGAAGTGCTAACTCATCGAAGTATTATTTGGTATGAGCTTCACTCAATTCCCACTAGAGGCCTTGTTTGGATGCCCATGTATTCATTTCAATCCACATGTGTTCAAATGGATTAGAGTGCAATTGAACTAACTTTCATTCCAATCCACTCCAACAAATGTGGATTGAAGTAGATACACATGCATCCAAACAAGGCCGGAATGAATGTTTAGCTTCCTTTGGCATCATCGTTCATTGGAGAATAAGGAGTTCACTCCAAGTTGAATTGTACATGAAAGTTGAATTGGTCGTGTCCCGCTGCTCGTTACATGACGAATAGCAACCATTGTACATTCATATTAATGGATGAATAAAAATCATTGTACACCATGGAATATGTTTTGATCCAAAGATGGTGTGATATGTTGAATTTATCAAGATTGTTTGCAAAACATCCTCAGAATATTCATCGTTGTATTCCAAATTGTATTCATCGTTTCACTTTCCCAGTGCGTATCATCTGGTGATCATGTCGTCCTACTTCAAATTGCTTTGACAAAGTGATCCGATGTTGCTATATTATGAGAGATGTATAATACGGTTTGTAAGCACACAATACCACTCTATGTGTTGTACGTTCAATTCGACCTCGATGGTGGAGCCCAAATGAAGGTCGCTTGGGTTTCGCAGGTGACACTAGCAAAGGAGGTGGCGGTTGTAGTCCCCAAGGCACAATGCTTCCCTTCAATGTTAGCCTGATTATTTAATCAGCCACACCACTCTTCCACCGCACACCATTGTGAAAACCCCAAACTCCTCCATCATACTATAGAGGAAACCCCAATCTCCTCGACCATAATCTACTTCATCATCACTCCTCCAACGACTCCTATCCTCTAGCGATGGCTGACTTTTTGCCACTATGGGATGACTCCTCCAGTGAGGAACACTTGCCGCCGCCGCTCCTCTCGTTGGAGAGCAACATAAGCAGCTACTACGACCTCAACGAGGGGTGGTCGGATGACAAACTTTATGCCATCTTTGGTGAAGTGCTAGAGCCAATGTAGGTGGATGAGGAGGACGACGAAGAGGAGAAAGACAAAGAGGACGAGGACGAGGATGAGGACGACAACAATGATGATGGTGGCGCTGACAATGGCGGCGGTGGGCACAACAGTGGCAGTGGGGACAGCGGTGATGAGGCCGCGCCTCTAGCAAAGAGGCACAAGAAGGAATGTGGATCCTCTGGTGCCAAAGATTTAGGTTACTTTAGTATAGGTTGTCCTACTGTGCAGTCTAATCTAATAAGTTAGTTTTAATGAGTTCAAAATGAAGTAGTGATGTTTGGTACTTTTGTGTAGTCTAATCTAGTAAGTTAGATCAAAATGCAGTCTAATCTAGTAAGCTAGGAGGGGAAAAACAAATCCCCTATCAGTGCCTTAACTTCGTGGATCAGTGACTTGAGCATTTTGGTAAGACCTTAATGTAGTTGCTAGAAGGGGGAAAATCCTCAATCTAGTAAGTTTAGTGTAATTACTTGGTAATCTAATACCAATGTGTGCTACTTTTGTAATCTAGTAGCTTGGAGCTTTTGGAAAGAATGAAATAGAGATTTCTGAGAACAGTGTGTTGAATTCATGGATTCGTTCATGTTAATGGCTTGGATTTTCTAGAATGAATGAAATCAAGTCATCTTTGATGGCAAAGTTCTCTTTTATTAACTCATGGCTAGAACAAAGATTGTAATTGAACTGATCTTTTTTGTTTGGTTCTTTGTCTCTTAACCCCCTAGATTTTCTCCTTTTTGTAATTAGGCATGTTTGGTTCCTATCCATAGCCTACCACAACTAACCTTAGCCAAGTGTGGCATGCCACAAAAAGTGTGGCTAGCTAATTGGTTGCCACACTTTGACATGCCTAAGGGAATCTTTCCACACTTATTTACTCTATGACATGTGGAGCCCAAAATAATCGTGCCTAACCTTAGTTCAAAACCAATAATTGCCAACCTGGTCAAACTTGGCTAAAGTGAAGTGTGGCAAAATGTGGCTAGCAACCAAATAGGAAAGTTTACTAGGGGTGCAAGCCCCTCCTGTTTACTTAGAAAACAAACTTCTCTTGGAAGCTATCGGTCCACAGGAGCCATATATCCTTCAACACACTATTTGGCCGTGAGATCTCTTACATCAATCCTTCAACGCAACACATTGAACATCAACAAATAGCATGCCCTAAGATTACATCAATCCTTGAGCACAACACAATGACATCAACAGACAACATGCCTTGAGATTACATTAATCCTTGAGCATAACAAATTGAACATCAACAAACAAGGTTGAGTTAATTAGCCTAGACCCAAAAACGGTACATTAATCATGAATAAACATGGTTCACCTAATAAGTTCTGCTCCTCTATAACCAGAAGATGAAGATCATGGCAAGTATAGATACAACACTATTTGAGAAGATACATTACTGCAACCGCAACAGTAGCACCAACCACTAGTGCGAAAAGCGTAACAATTGTAAGCAAGGATTGCACTACATTTGCCTCAGTAGGCACCAATCTCTATGTTGTTGAATCTGCTTTTTCATTTTCCCCAACTCGCGCATGAGAATCTAGAGAATCTGCTTGTCTAGGTTTTTGGGTGAATCACAACCCTACCCATTTTCACAAGTTTTTTAGATAGTCTCGTTGCCATTCATAAAACTTACATCTCGGTTGGACCTATACAAAATCAAGGGAAATGAAACAACAGATGCACTCAAAAGACCAAATCCAATCTGTGACTGCATCCAACCAAAACAAGAGATGAGCAGATGCTTACTGAGGGATTGTTCCTTGGGCATTTGAAGAACATATGACCAAGATTAGTGTTAGTCTTTGACTAAAGCTCAATCACCCTCTCCATGCCGCACTCATCATAAATAATTAGAGGGAGGCCTGTCTCTTCCCCAACATCATCTTCTTCTACATACGACGGCCTCCAAGGATGTCCAGTCTAGGACGACAAGCAATCCATCCGATGAGACATGGTGTTGCCAAAAGTAGGGGAACGAAGAGGAGAGGAGCAGGGGGATGAGAGAAATGGTTGGCATCAGGGGTGACAAACCCTAGCACAAAGGGGAAGAAAGCCGCGGCTGTTATAGAATAACGGCCAATGGCCGATTTTACCATTGTATTGTACCGTTGCAAACTGGAAGGACATTTTTGTCTTTTCTCATGCCCCAAAGTCAAAACAGACCTGGCACCACGTCTATGCCACAGTGTATGCTCTTCCATGTCTACCGTATTCACTATATCATAGGGTGCTTGATGCAATTATATGTCCGTGTTCGGTGGCCATGGAAATGAAGCAACAACGCCGCGCAGCCACGAAATGGCAGTGATGATAAAGTATCTACGTCGGCCCCTCTGACGCACCAGCGGTGATATTCAGTAGCTATAAAATAGCATTGGGTGGGAGGGGAAATGCCTCCCCCAAAAATTTTCTTTCCCTGCCCTCCCCTCAGGCAAAATGCTCTCCTCAGGTTCAAGATGCTCCCATCCCCGCTCACCATCGAGCTACCCCTAAGGCCACGGGGCATTGACCTTGGCTCTCGCTGCGGGTCCTCCCATCCGCCAGCACAAGGGCCTCCAGCGAATGGTGCTGCGAGCGCGAGGGATGGTGGTGAGCGGGTGGGGCGAACATGAAGCTCAACGGCGAGCGGTGGACAGGAGCATCTAGAACCTGATGGCGTAGGGGTGTCGACCTCTTCTCTCTACAGGGGTCCTCCCATCTGCTGGCAGAAGAGCCTCCGGTGAATGATGCTACGAGCGAGAGGGATAGCGGAGAGCGGGCGAGGTGGAGGGGCACCTTGATGGCGAGGGGTGGACAGGAGCATCTGGAACCTGAGGCTGTGGGGCATCGATGTCACCTCTCGCTGGGGGGTCCTCCCATCCACCGACGCGACCTCATGGTGGTCGAGTCTGACTACCCGCCCGCTGTCCCGCATAGTACCTCTGAGGTAATCAAAATTAATTAGCTTTGGAATTGTAGATTTTATTTTAATTTCCATTTTGAATGTTGTGGAGGTTCTCGAATTGTTGTTAATTTTTGGTTAAAAGCTTCAGTACACGTAGGTGGTGTATTCTAAAACTGTATATATGCCATGCCAAAGATTTGGCAAGCCAAAGTTAGGTAAAAAAGTTGCCATGGATTTGGCAAGCCAAATGTGAGAGGTTGGCAAGTTTTGGTAGCCAACCAAATAATAGCCAAAATCATGGCTTACCAAATCTTTGGTTTGGCAAATTTTGGAAGCCAACCAATCAGGCTCTTAGCTTGTTTGTTAATAGAGAGACTTCATACATGGAATATGTTGACCCCATGCATATTGTTTTTTGTTAGGACTTTTTCTACCAAGTTAGGGGATGATGTACACTATGAGTGAAGTAGCAACGGCTGATGGTTTTGCTAGAATCATTACACTCAACCTGGAGTCAAACGACAAGGATGGTAATCCATGTGCATATCCATAGCAGCTGTTTCTAGGAACAATCTTATAGCCTAAGTATTGTGCAGGCGCCCATGGTTAGTGAACACAATGTTGGACAACCTGTGGAGGAAATTGGTGTCATGGATCGAGTAGAAGTTGTATCAATTTTACAAAAAAGTTTGCCATTGGCAGGCATATCAGGTGGTGGATCGACAATTTTAGTTTCATTAGTATATATAAATGCATTTATGTGAACATCAAGGTGAATGTGTCTAACTACACATTTAATTGTTTTGTAGGTTCAATGTACTCAAATGTAGGTTGAGATGGGGTTCTTAAACCCAGCCAGTGATTGTTGTTTTTGATGAATTGACAAAGGGCTTGCTGTTTAACAAGTCAGTTATCCTCCATACTTATAGCCATGCCATGTAAGTTTGTTGCAAATGACTCATTTTGTAGTACACATTATATGTTGAGTGGTTCAGCCTAGCTACTTTCCATGTGGACATTGTGAATGCAGGAACCATGATATATGTCCATTTTAACATCATCTTACAGGAATGCACTCTCACTATTTTTGGCTGATCAATTTGGAGATATCTGGGTTGCAAGCTCTTGGCGGTTTTATTATGGAGTGATTTCATGAGTGGGATGAATCTGATGCGCATGCAGCCTCATCTATGATCTCTCCTCCGGCTCAGAGGTTGGCCCCTGAAGCCCTTTAGTCAATTGATAACCTAGCGACCTACTTAGACTGTGCAGCAAAGCTTGTCTTAACTGTGTTTCACCTTTTTTCTTGTGTTGCAGACAGTAGTATCATCTTTAGTGGAGCTAACCATTTTAGAGATATCTGGGCTACAAGAAGATCTTGGCGGTTTCATTATGGAGTGATTTCATGAGTGGGATGAATCTGATGCGCATGCAGCCTCATCTATGATCTCTCCTCCGGCTCAGAGGTTGGCCACTGAAGCCCTTCAGTCAATTGACAACCTAGCGACCTACTTAGACTGTGCAGCAAAGCTTGTCTTAACTATGTTTCACCTTTTTTCTTGTGTTGCAGATAGTAGTGTCATCTTTAGTGGAGCTGACCATTTTGGACATATCTGGGCTACAAGAAGATCTTGGCGGTTTCATTATGGAGACCATCACCTTATCTAATCAAGATGCTACAGTTCCTGACCTTGGAATGCCGATTTCTTTTTGGACGTCTGTTTGTGTTCTTAAAACTATATATACGCTGTGGTTGGATTTGGACATTATGTTGCTGTGGTTTAAAACTATGTACGTTGTTGTCGTTTTGTATGGATATTTGTCTCGTTGGTGTTCTAAAAAATATATATGTCGTTGGTGATGCGTAAGCCATGAAATTTCTGTATTATTGTTGGTGTTATAATGCATTGTGAACCATAATGATGCACAGTGGTAACGCCGGTGGTAATGGACAAAACATTACTGCCGGAACAAACACAGCGGCGGCGGTGACTCTGCCCCTCATTACCGCCGGAGGGAGCACCGACTGCGTGCGCGGGCACCTACATCACCGCCGGATGGTACTCCGGACCGGCATTGATATTCTCGTCATCACAGCCGGATGGTACGACGAACCATCGTTGATGTTCTCACCATCACAACCAGATGGTACGCCAGTCCAGCGTTGATAGGTCTATCATCACCACCAGTTGGTACACTAGCTCGGCGATGATAGGTACATCATCACCGCCGGATGCTACAGCGAACCGACGTCGATGGCTGCATCATTACTGCCAGATGGTATGCCAGGCCAACGTCGATGGACACATCACTATCTCCGGACGGTACGTCGGGCCGGCGTCGATGGACACATCATCACTGCTAGATGGTACGTTGGAGCAGCGTCGAATGGCACATTATCACTGCCGGATGATACGTTGATCCGGCGGTGGTAATATACTGTCACCGCCGTATGGTACGCTGGACCGACGGTGGTAAATTACCGTCACCATCGACACACAGCCAGCGGAGATAAAGGTCACCGATCACCGCCGACATACACCAACGGGGGCCAAAACCGTCGGTAATGGGGTTCTAGAGCCGGCGTTGTTTATCTTTCAGTAGTAGTTCTGTAGTTGTGAATTGTCCCAAGCTTGATCCCTGCAAAGAAAATATAATGCCAATAATTTTGAGACGGGCATAAATGGCTCGTTGGTTTCTGATGCACAAAGAAATGTGGTCCTTGCCGTGGCAGATTCACTTTTGACTGTTACGCGTTGGTCTTTATTGCATGAAGAAATGTGGTACAGGTGACTGCTATTCCTATTGCTATAGCAACTGCTAGTATTTTAATTAAGAAAATTGAGGAAGAATAGCCAACGTACATGCTTGCCAAAATTGTAATGTCTATGAATTCCCGGGCGTATGAATTGCCGACTTCCATGTACCTCCTTTATACTCACCCAATCATCCCAATAAGTAAAATCTCGTCAAGGAAAAACTAGATAAAAAGTGGAGAAATATCACAGCTAGTAATAAAAATTATTTAGCAGCAGTAAGGATATGCTTTGGGCCACTTTGGTGACAGTTCAATCCAAGTGGACTTTGTTAACATCCATCCAAGCCAAGAAAGAAATTCGAGCGGTAAAGAGCTTCTGCTGAACCCTAGCATAGAAAAAGTGAATAGTATCCCCTCTAAATAGGGAAAGGAATTTGAAAGTAGGAGCATCGTAATACAACCACTACGTAAAAAATGATTTTTAGCAACGGTTCGATTTTTTTGTAGGGACGGCTGGTGATGGAGCCGTCCCTACAGTGGCGTGCTCGGGTGTCCAGACACTAGCCACCCCTACAAATGGAACAGCAGGGGTGGCTGGTGTTACGAGCCGCCCCTACATATGGGGTCTGATTTGTAGGGGCGGCTCAATCACTAGCCGCTTCTGAAAATGTATTTGTAGGGGCGGCTGGTGATTGAGCCGCACCTACAAATGGCCTCGTATTTATAGCACCGATTTGTAGGGGCGGCTCAATCACCAGCCGCCCCTACAAATGCCCCCATATAAAACAGATGCAGCACCTTCTTCCTCCTCAGGTCACTCACTCCAACCCGTAAAAAAGGTGGAGAGGCCTTGGGCACCTCCCAAAAATTGCTCTACTAAGGGGGGAAGGTTTTGGTCTCAAATCCTTTGGTGGAGAGGTTGTAGAAGGTAAGAAAATACTATTCCCTACTTTTTTTGAAGTTTTAATGGTTGGTTAGTGAGTAATTAGAGTTTTGTTTTTCTCTCTCTTCTATGGTGCTTGAGCTATTTATGAAGCAAATTAGACCCAACTTTTGAATGTACTAGGATAAATTAGGGAGGGGAACAAGATCATACCCTTATTTGGTCCATGTTTCTTGATTTTTATTGAACAATTAGTTAGTTTTATGGATGTTTCATGTGCATGTGGATCTAGATCTAGGGTTTGGTTTTTTTATTAATTTCATTTTTGTAAATTTATGTTTGATGAAATTGGACTAGGGTTTGTATGAAAGATATTGGGTAAAGTATAATTCTTGCTAATTGTTGTCTTTGAAATTATTTATTGTAATCAATAAATATGTATTTTAATTATTTATGGATAAATGGGCCGTTAATTAATTTTCTTTTACCATGGTGTGTTTGTATGCTTCATGTAATTATATTAGATTTATATTCATATATATCTGAAGTATATACAATTATTCTCAAGTAATTATTAATTTGTTTCATTTTTATATATATCTGAATAAGTACTCCTTTAATGTTTGTTTTGTTGTTGTTGTAAAAGATGGAGTACAGGAACTCTTGGATGTATGGTTCGTTAAGGTTCAAGGCAGGATTCCGTGAAGAGGTGGATAAATTTATTGAAGCCGCAAAGAAGCATGCAACGACATTGAAAGAGAATAAGGATACAATTATTTGCCCATGTAAAGATTGCAAGAACCGTATGGCATGGACAGATGTGACTATCATCAAATCACATTTGATTATGCGAGGATTTGTTGAGGACTACACAGTGTGGATTCATCATGGTGAAACGGTTATTGTTAACGACGAGGATGCGGAGGAATACAACGACGAAACCATAGAATCCCTGTCCCAATATTCAGCAGAGCTTGATGCATGAATGGATTTTGAGTTTGGCAATGAACAAGGTGGTGATGCTAGTGGTTGGGATGGTAACGACGAAGGTGGTGCCAATAATGATGGTGGAGCACGTGTCGGGGATGAAGATGATTTGGAGGACATGATTCGAGCCCTTAGACCAGAGATTTTACTAAATAGCCTGAAAGGTCTAGAAAATTTGGAAATGGTGACAAAAGCATCGAAGGAGACTGTGTATGGTGTTGAAAAGGGTTGTCCGATACATTGGACATTGCTACGTTTTGTGCTTGAGCTGCTCATCCTGAAGGCTAAGTATGGCTGATCAGACTGTAGTTTCAATGATCTATTGCATCTCCTGTCATAGGTGCTACCACAACCAAACTCAGTTCCCACCAACACATACCAAGCGAAGAAGGTCATAAGTCCATTGACAATGAGGGGTTGAAAAAATCCATGCATGCCCCAACCACTGTATACTTTTTCGTGGCGAAACGTTCAAGTCACTGGATAAATGTCCCCGGTGTGGGGCCATCCAGTACAAGAACAATGACCTTTATGGTGGGGACGAAGCCTCCACGGAGGAAAAGAGGAATAAGAAGGGTACCAAAAAGGTGGTACAAGAATCTCAGCCCCCAGAGGACACTCCATTAGGCAACGATGCAAAGCAGAGAAGAATTCCTGCCCTGGTAATGTGGTACCTGCTAGTGACCGACCGCTTGAGATGTATCTTCGTAAACCCTAAAGAAGCCGCACTCATGACATGGTGGGATGATGAGCGCAAGGTGGATGATGATAAGATTGCACACCCGGCTGATTGTAGTCAGTGGCAAAGGTTTGATGAGAAGCACAAAGAATTCAGCGATGACCCAAGGAATGTACAGTTTGGCTTGAGCACCGATGGAATGAATCCCTTCAATGAGAGGATGAGTGACCACAACACATGGCTAGTGATCTTGACCATGTACAACATCCCAATGTGGCTGTGTCAAAAGAGAAAGTACCTTCTCTTCACTATTCTTATTTCTGGCCCTAAACAACCAGGCATTGATATAGACGTGTTCCTCAAGCCCTTGATGCAAGAAATGAAGAGGCTATGGAGGCATGGGGAGCAGATGTACGATGCATTCCGAAAGGAGGACTTCATATGTAGAGCAATAATATTTGTTACTACCAATGATTACCCCGCGCTATTTGCTTTGTCTGGACAGATCAAAGGGAAGATGGGATGCTTGGTTTGCTTGGATGGTACTACATGGGTGTACCTGGATGCATCCAAGAAGATAGTTTACCTAAGGAACAAACGCTTCTTAAAGATAAGTCACAAGTACCATAGCAAATTGTTCTTTAGATTTTATGACAATGCCTCGGAGATTGAACCCCCTCCGGAGAGACGTCATAACGGAGAACACGTGTACAGAATGGTGAAAAACATACACGTCGTCTATGGAAAGAAGAATCTGGATGGGACGAACAAAGATAGAAGCACACCTCCTGTCGAAGGCGTACCTTTCAAGAAACAATCAATCTTTTTTCAGTATCTGCCTTATTGGCTAGACTTAGAGGTCCCCCATGCCATTGATGCTATGCACGTGTAGAAGAATGTCTTTGAGAGTCTCATTGCTACCTTGATGGACATAGGCAAGTCAAAGGATGGTCTAAAAGCACGGAAAGACATGGTGCAGCTAAACATGATGCCACAGCTTCACCCGGTACCTGAGGCTAATGGAAAATACACTCTGCCCGCGGCGTGCTTCAACCTAACACCAGACAAGAAGAGAGCTATATGCACTTTCCTAAGAGGGATCAAAGTCCCGACTGGGTTTTCAGCAAATGTGAAGAAGCTAGTGTCGATGAAGGACTTGTCAATAACACACTGCAAGGCTCACGATTGCCATGTGATGCTGACAATATTTCTACCTATTGCAATCAGGGCTATAAAGCCAGAGTTCTTGAAAATGGCCATCACTCGCATGTGCTACTTCTTTTCGAAGATCTCACAGAAGATGATTGGCAAGGAAGAGCTGAGTGACCTACATGAATTTGTGGTGGAGACACAAAACCAACTGGAGATGTGTTTACCTCCTACTTTTTTTGATATAATGCCACATCTCATGATTCACATGGTTCATGAAATACAGGCGCTTGGCCCTTGCTACTTGCATGAAATGTGGTCCTATAAGCGGTTCATGTCAGTTCTAAGTCAATACGTGCATAATCAAGCATACCTAGAGGGCTCCATGATAGAGGGTTACAGTATTGAAGAAGTCGTCGAGTGCTGTCAAGAGTACCTAAAAGTACATAAAGGGATTGGTAAACCCAATTCTCATCACAAGGGTAGGCTGGCTAGAAAGGGCGCCAGTGGTAGAAAAGTGTTCATCGACCATGATTACAAAGAGGTGAGTCAGACGCATTACAGTGTCTTGTAGAGTACACAACTGATGCAACCGTATATTGATGAACACTTGGCTATCATTATGGTGGAGAGAAATGGCCGTTCGGATGACTGGGTCATGAAACAACACAAGCAACGACTAACTACATGGTTGAAGGACCAAAACATACTACCTGGAGAAACCATAGACTCTATTACCATTAGTAGGTTGGCGGAGGGGCCATCGAGACAAGTGACATCTTGGAATGCTTATGACATCAATGGGTATACGTACTATACCCACATAAAAGATAGTAAATATGTGAACCAAAACAGCGGTGTTCGAATAGAGGCTCTTGATGGATTAGGGTGAAAGATCCAATACTTTGGCATCATTGAAGAGATATGAGAACTTGACTATGGAAGGGATATAACGGTGGCCCTGTTTCGATGCTGCTGGATCAAACAACACCAACTGAACGAGATCGGATTGAGAGTCCTAGATCTCGAGAATCTAGGCTACCAAGATGACCCTTGGGTGCTCGCTTCACGTGTCGCACAAGTTTTTTATATGTCTGACCCACAAAGTAACCTCCCCCCAAAGAAGAAGACAAAGCATGTGGTTGCCTCCGAGAAACAGCACATTATTGGAGTTGATGGCGTGGACGATGTTGAAGCTTACAATAACTACGATGAGATGCCACTATTCACAGACTTTCCTAAGAAGATTAGTGTTGTGGAAAAGAACCTCCCCAAAGACATATTGCCATGGGAACGAAAAGGTGTCAAGGGGAAAGTCGTTACACTAGGCTAGCTAGTTGTTGAACGTCGAGTGTTTGTATAAGTGTGTATTTGTAAGACTTTATTTATGCATGCGTGTGAGACTATATATTTATGTACGTGTGTAAGACTATATATTTTTGTATGTGTGTGAGACTACATTTATGCATATGTGTGAGACTACCCTTTGCAACATCCAGATGACTCTATTTGAACATCCACTCTATTACTACTAAAACTTTATGAAATCACTAAACACTTTATGAAATGAATAAATGACCAAAATAAAAGTAGGAGATCTTGATGAGTTATACAACTCTTATATTCATCACCTTTATAGCTGAAATCATTAAGTGTTTGAAAATCAGGTTTGAAGCTGTCATTTTCTGAAATTTAAAATTTGAATTGTTCAAAATTAGTGACAAAGATAGATGACTAGATTAAAATGATAGAGCATGATTTTAGAAAATTTTAGGGAAAAAACCATCACATTTGGAGTTAATATGAAGGAGAAAAACTAGTTACAAGTTTCAGCCACAGATTAAAAAGAGAAATCACACTTGTTCATCATTGATCATCATGAACAGCTATGATTTTTCTTTTTAATCTCTGGGTAAAATTTGTAACTAGTTTTCTCCCTCATACTAACTCCAAATGTGATGATTTTTATCCTAAAATTTTCTAAAATCTTGCCCTATAAAGTTAGTGTGTTGATTTGGTCATTCTTTTCATTTGACAAAGTTTGAGCACTTCAAATTTTCAAATTTAAAAAAATGACAAGTTCAAACGAGATTTTCAACCATTAAATGATTTCAGCAGAAAAAGTGATGAATACCAAAGTTGTATAACTCATCAAGATCTACAACTTTTATTTTGATCATTTCTTCATCTGACAAAGTGATAGTAAACATTGTTCACAAATCAACATATTTCTCATATAGTTCATGAAACTATGAGTCAGATGTGAATTTATGAACAATGTTTACTAATACTTTGTCACATGAAGAAGTGACCAAAATAAAAGTTGTAGATAGTGAGGAGTTCAACAACTTTTATGTTTACGACTTTTATTGTTGAAATCATTTAAGGTTTCAAAATCTTGTTTGAAGTTGCCATTTAGTGAAATTCAAAATTTCAATTGTTCAAATTTGGTCAAATGAAAATATGATCAAAATAAAAGTTGTACATATTGATGAGTTCTACAACTTTGGTACTCATAAGTTTTTCATCTGAAATTATTTACTCTTTCAAAATATTGTTTCAAGTTCAAATTGTTTGAATTTCAAAATTTGAATCGTTCAAACAAAGTCACATGACAAGATGACCAAAATAAAAGTTGTACATGTCGATGAGTTATACAACTTTTATGTTTACAACATTTTCATTTTATTTCATTTAATGTCATAAAATTGTAGTCGAAGTTTTAAAATTCAAATTTTTAATTTTTGTTTTTTTGTTTCTATATTGTTTTGACTACAATTGTTTATATATATATATCTTCATATATAGAATAATACAAAATATTATATTTGTGCATATACACAAATTTTTTTATATTACTTTGTGTTTTTATGATATAAAATATAGAATTTATAATTTAAAAAATAGAAACTATTTGTAGGGGCGGCTGAATCAGGAACCGCACCTACAATGGATCAGGAACCGCCCCTAGAAATGTATTTGTAGGGGCGGCTGTATCAGGAACCGCCCCTACAAATCATCCCAACTATATATACAAGGCCGCACACGGGAGTTGCCTGTTGGGTGCTCTCTTCTTCTTCGACGCCGTTAGGCTGCCTCCCGGACCTGTCCTGACGCTTGCCCCACGTGCCCCCTCCCCGCACCCGCTCCCTCACCATCCTCCGCCGTGCACCGGGTCACCCCTCGCCGCAGTCGTTCCCTCACGGCGCAACCGCGCCCACGTTCCCCACATCGCCGATTGTCCGTCGTCCGACACTCTCCCGGCGGCCCCCCTACAGATCTGGCCTTCGCTGAACTCGGAGAAGCCGCGGCACCTTCACGGCCGCCCAAAACACCCCAGATCCGAGCAGCTCCGCATCCTCTTCGGTGGTTCACAGTCCTAGCGGCCGGATCTAGTTTGCCAAGGTTCGTTTCTTCCCTTTTCTACCCTACCTACTGTTCCCTTGATGCAAAAGTGAGTTGCATAACAGGTACTACATCACGAAAGGCTTGCATTTGCCTACATGTAGTTGTTCTACCACATTTTTAGTCAGTCCATTGCGTTTACCTTTGTTCACAGTTATTGCTTTTGTTGACAGTCACTTTTTGTTTACCTTAGCTTAGAGTTTACTCTTGTATTTCCTTAAAATCCGAATCACCATTATGCTGTAGATGCTTCAGAAGAATCACAGTTAGCTTTTCCATGCTAGCACCTTGCCAATAATTTCAGTTGGGGGATTATCTTTAGTTTTCCGTTACTGCAAGTTTTACAGTCTAACTCTCCCAACTATTATGCTTCTATTGTCTAGCGAAAGTCTTAATTTAATTGTGAAATCTTTGGAGTACTGTATCCTTGAAATTGAACTATATAAGGCTACCGGTGACTCGGCCACTGCCCTCCGGTGTCCCGATTATATCAATTGTATTAGCACCTATGTCAGTTCTCAGTTCTTTGGAGTACTGTATCCTTGAAAGTCTTAATTTCTGTATGTTTGGTTAGTTTCAAGCCATTAGTCAATTATATTAGCACCTGTGTCAGTTCTCAGTTCTTACTTCTTAGACCATCACGTTAATCAATTCGGCTTCAGACAGGGTGAATTATCCAGTGCTCCATCACACAAAGCACACATTTATATATAGTGTTTTATGCATAGTTTTTTTATTGATCCTCCTGACTATATCATAAGGATCTGATCTCATATTCCCCGTAAGTTTTGGATGTGGTGACGCATATACAAACTGATATCCATCACTGGGCCAGCCTGCTGTCAGGGTTCTAGCTAGGGTCAGCGTGCTGTCTCCCAAGTGTTGTCTACCACTTCCCCAATACCATTTTAGCACTTGTTTTCCTATTTTCTGCCCATCAGACAGTGCAAGTCCAGTTTTAGGTACAATGGTAGCGGTCGTAGTTTGTAATATCTTCATTTATAGCGTCCATTTGGTTCTATTTTCTCCACTAAAACTTATCAGAGAACTGTACACATTTATAATTAGCTAAACTCATTCTAGCACACATGATTTGTTGAACTGAGATGACATCTAATTTGGTAACTCAGCTTAAGGTGCTATGGCAAAGGGTTATGGCAAGCATGATCAAACTTGAGCTTTCTGTTTAGTCTTTTGGGAAAATGCCTCTCGATATGGCAGCCAACCACACATTTTACTCCCTAAAGCATGGATCATATGCTGCATTATTGGCCAATACACTCTCAGTTTGATTGCTCTTTTAGGTTCATTTCCTCACTCTTTCTTAGACATTAGATGAAATAGATAGCCTGTCCTACTGTTGTAATTAATGTGCTGCTATTCTATTCTCTCAAGTCCTGTTGTTGAGGGTGGCAGTTTAGCCTGTTTTTTTATGCTCTTTGTTTTTGCTGATTTGGATGCGCTTCTTTTTGGGATCGACCCAGCATGGCCGTCTACATTGTCTTATTATGAATAGATATCCTGTCCCCGAGGTAAATAGAAACTGACACTATACTCAATATGACCACTAAAATATATACTTAGGGTGAATCTAGTATATATCGTTGCTGGAGCATTGCTAACACAATTCATTGAGTACAACTAGCTGCAGTTCATTGAGTTTACATTTGGTTTATTTATTTGCAACTCAGATTACAGTGGTTCATTGAGTTTCAGAAAATTTGTAGTAGCTAGCTGAGTTTAGTGTGGTTTTCATTTCCTGTGCAATGCCATTTTTATGATACAACAATCTACCTTTATAATTTGTTCCATGCTTAGCTGTTGTGTTTTTTTGTAGCTGTTTGTTTCTTATATTAGTCTCTTTTTAGCTTGAACTGCATGGATGCTTGGCCCGTTGGTGGATGGTTAGCTGTAGGTTAGTTTCATATCAATGTTTGAGTGGTTAGTAATTGAGCCTTTCAGTTTTAAATATTTGAGAAGTGAATAAAATAAGTTTCTAAATAGGCCATTTGACATTGCTAACAACATTGCAAGTGAATCATACATATTCAAATCAGATTGTTATATGGCAATAAAATAAGCTCATATTTATCAAGTGCAAGCAGTTGGTTCTTACTACATATTCAAATAAGTAGTAGCTAGCCATTTCAGGTTCTAGATCTTGACTGTAGCATTTCACTTATATGATTGGTTGTAGCATTTCACTACATACCTGCTACTGCTATACTACTATCCTACTATACTACTCTCTACTATACTGAACTACTACTACTCTACTTGCTACTGCTAGCTACTTCTACTCCTACTAGCTGGCTGCTACTCTACTCTCTTCCCTTGCTGCTGGCTGCTACTCTACTACTATACTGTCCTCCTGCTCTTCTCCTACTACTCTACCACTCCTCTTCTACTACTACTCTCCTCTACTCCACTCTACTCCTCTCCTCTCCTAAGCAGTTGTTGCTTTTTTTGCTACTTCTACTACTTCCTTACTACTACTGTTTACTACTTCTACTTCTGTCTTCTATCAACTACTTATACTTCTGTCTACTACTTATACTACTTCCCTACTACTACTGTCTACTACTTCTGATTGTTCAATCTGTCTATCAGGCTCGGAAGATATTAAGCATATGATGTTCATATATGATTGAGCAAAGTCAGTATGGCAGCTGTTGCTTTTTTTGGGAAGCAGCACCTGCTTTTTTTGTCAAATCTCCCCTCTCCTCTATTTTTGCCACCTTTCCTATCCTCTATGTTTGGGAAGCAGCAACTGCTTTTTTTACACCTTTTCTTCTCTATGTTTGTTAAGCAGCTGTTGCTTTTTTGCCAAATCTCCCCTCTCCTCTCCTCTCCTTTGTTTTGCCGATGATGAAATTGTCCAAGTCCATACATTATATTGAATATGAGCTAATGATCAAGAACTTGTGAGGAACTTGGCATCATTAGCAGCTGCCCCTACATTACCTTCTCTCTTCTCTGTTATGATGCCTTGATGCTCCAAGTTCAAGATTAGATGATGTTTGACATGTTTCTGAGGCCTCTACCACTGCTACTTCTCGTTTTTTATATATTATTGTTTTATAGGACTACTTTGGTTTATAAACCTTTTTGATTTCTTATACCTTCTTGCGTACCTAAAGCACACTTTCTTGCATCTATTAGAACAAAGCGCGAAATAATGTCGTGGACACCAGATAGTGTAGCTCGATGCTTCGAGCATGATGAGCAGCCAACCCTTGAGGAGCAAGCACTAGAGGACTAGCTTACTCAGGAACAGTTCAATAAGGAGGTACAAAATGATCTAGAAGTGATGCTTACTCAGGAGCAGTGTGATGAGGAGGAAGGCCCCGAAGGAGAGGCTGCTGAAGGCGAAGAAGAAGAGGATGATGCTGATGACGACTTAGAAGAGGGATATGTAAGTCTTGAGGATCCTTTCCCATGTGAAGCCAGAAGGAGGCCAATGGAGGAAGATTTGGACAAGGACTTTGACCCGAACGAGGAGGTACGAAAAAAGCCTTAGCTTGTAAATTTTGCTAAAGCTTTGGCTGTGTTACCTCTGCTAACACTTTGACCTGTCGTATATACTGGTCCCTCCTAAAAATCGAAAAAGACGACGTCGACGTCCGCGACATCTCGCTGGACAAGATGAAGTAGAGGAAAGGAGAGCAGAGGCAACAACCATAGAGATGGATCACGATGCCTCTGCTCCACAACCTAAAGACACAACCACGACTACCAAGCCTAAGAGGAAACGAGGGGATAGAAAAGGAAATCTATATCCAGATAAGGCATGCTATGTGATAACGGAGGTCGGGCCAGTAGGGGAGGTCCTTGAGCCAAAGAAATTAAGAGGATGATTCCGTAATGCAATCGGGGCCCTAGTAAGAGATAAATTGAACCCAACAATCCCTAACTGGAAAGAGGTACCAGAGAAAAAAAAGAATGAACTATGGGATAGGCACCTGAGGGTCAATTTTAGATTTCCAGAGGGTAAGCACGAATTGGTAAAAAATGATTTCAGGATGATGGGAGAGGTATTCCGATGTTGGAGGTCGGAGCTCAACACGAAGTATATCCAAAAGGGGTTAACTCCCTTCAAAGAGTTTAGCAAAATAACTCCTAGTCAATGGGAGGAGCTCGTGGCTCAGAAGACTTCACCGGAGGCATTGGAGCTCAGTGCTCGTAACACCGAGCTAGCAAAGAGGAACAAACACCACCATCATCTAGGCCCCGGTGGCTACTATGCCAAGGAAGAGCAGTTTAGGAAGATGGATGAAGAGGCCGCAGCTGCTGGGAATATCAATGTGACAAATTTGAAGGTACGCTCAAGGAACTGGATATATGCGAGGAGTACCGAATCATCCGGCAGTAATCTTAAGTTTGATAGGCCAGAGACCTAAGAGGCGGTATCAAGGATACTAAAATATGCTAAAGACAAGGAGAAGGGCTCCTTCAATCCTTCTAGAGAGAGGGATGAGCTTAGCCTTGGCTTGGGAAACAAGGAGCACACAGGCCACACCAGGGGGCTAGGGAAAAGGACGACCTGGAAGCAAGGATTCGAAGAGGATAGGCACATGTACAAGAAACATGGCCGAGACTAGGAGACTAGTCTTGAGCTCCAAGTGAAGGCTCTAGTTGCGAAGGTGCTGGAGGAGCAAGGACTATCTACGGAGCCATGGATGTTAGTGATGCCATCGGGAGAACTAACATTAGTTGGCAGCCCTCCGAAAGTTCCTAGTAGCTAAGGTTCCACTATAGCCTCAACCCCCATCGATCGCATACGGGAACCAACTAGTTGCACCTTGGTGTTTCTAAGCAGCTGACAGAACACTATGATGGAGGTGGCAACAGGTGTGGCACATCCTCCCGGTGGCTTACACCACAATAATAAGACACTGCCGGACTATACTAGAGTCGAGGTGCATACCGTGAAGCCCTAGTTCATGAAGTGGAGGATAGACTACGCAACTCCTGAGGGGCTGGTGTTACTCGAAGACGTTATTGGGCAGTTCATCCTCTGGCACAAACGGGACATTATATTGACTGCTTCTTCGCCGCCTCCCCCTCTCCCAAATTTGGAGCGAGTTGTTGAGGTTGGGGAGATATTTTCACCGTCTCATGACCACCACATACCTGAGATGCCACATTCTTCCCCGCCTCCTAGCAAGCATGTGCCTGATGAGATGCCACAACCTTCTCTAGCTCGTACCAAGCAAGTGCATGATGAGATGCCACAATCTTCTCAACAAGCACAGCCGATACATGAACAATGAGTGCCTCCTGAAGAAGGTGATGCACAAGAAGAGGAGGACGTGCCTGAATGGGAACTTCGAAAGAAGATTCCAATCAACATAAGGGCAGTTTATGTTCCGGTGAAAGACGTCTCGTCGGTGTCCAAGTGGTATTCACATGACACATTCAAGCCTGAGAACCAAGTTAAATAAGTCCCAGAACGGGGTTCTGAGGAGGCCGTAACTAGCAAACTCCACCAAATTGCAAAGCAGTATCCAAATGTTGATGACATCAAATGGTCAAAGGATTGCCCAAAAACATATGAAAGAGGCAAGCCCTTTATACCAAACCAGGACATTCGGCGCCTACCACTTGGAATGAGAAGGTTCCATGATTGGTACTTGCGTGTTCTCCCAACGAGCATAGATCTTGTACAAGCATGCTTCCCCACCGGCACATTTGGAAGCCCAGCCGGGAAAATTGTCTTTGACTTCAATGACATGCACACATGCTTTCACCTAGGAGAAATGGAGATGAATCTAATTCGCACGTGGTGCTTGTAAGTCCTTGTCCTCTCGATATGATATGAATGTAATCTTTGAATTTTATTGTAACTAACCAACGCCGTGATTTGTAGAATGCAAGTGCACATTGTCAAACAAATGCCAAGTCTGAAAGCCAGGTATGTAGACCCTCAAGCTATAGCCCAACCAAATTTTAATTACCCTAAACAGTGGACAGTGGATGCCAAAGAGCTAGCTGCTACAAAGACTCTTCGGGAGAAAGAGCGCATCTGTACGGCAAAACTAAAGGAAGAGTCCCTTAAGGTTGCGACATACATTGCTCTAGCTTTCAAAAATCTACAACAACACTCTACTATATGGCTACCATATAACTTCGAGTAAGTTCAACTATATACTTAAAGCTTTGTTTGATATATTTTATTTGATGCAAAAGAGCTTATCTAGTTCTATGATTAAATCCATGCAGCAACCACTAGATTTGTATAGCCGTCGATGTCGGGAGGAGCATGGCATGGGTCTTTGATTCAATACATAAGGACCCAGCGACATACAAAGACTTCATATCGATTCTCAAGACGTATATATATCGACAATCCTCATTAGCTTATATGTTTGTATACATACTTGTAACGTTCACTTATGGATACTAACAAGTTGTATTTGCTAAAATAATTCGAATAGGGCATTTAGGTTTTATATCACTCATCATCACGGAAGGCATGATCCAGCGAGGAAGAAAAAGCTAGCTATAAAAACACTATGTGCGGTAAGTGTAACTTACTTCTTCAGTACTCCGTTACATGGCTGTCAAAAGCATTACCTAACATTTTCATATGCAAAACACACAGTGCCCCAAGCAGAGGCCTGGGAGTGTACATTGTGGATACTATATATGTTCTATGATGAGTAACACCAGTGCCTACAGGAGACACCCCTTAAGGGTAGGTTTGAACCTCTTCATCAGTAATATAAAAACTTCGTACATGTTATGAAATACTAAACCAAAACTTGTTCTCTTGTAGTGGAGAGAAGAGAAAGGAATGAAAAAAGACCCATACAAGGATGACCAACTCTTAGAGCTCGTCGGCGACCTTTGCAACTTCATATTGGACCAGATTGTACACGTCAAAGGCGCCTACCATGACCGAGAGTCTGACTTAGGTAGAAATCCTCAGTACCAACACCTTCGTGAGACTGAAAGGCTAGCTCTAGGACATTGATAACAATATTTATGGAATTTGTATATTAAACGATGGATTGTATATATCCTTACGAATTGGACTTGTAATTGTAGTTTATATAATACTATTGTGCTGGTAGTCACGTTCGGAACGTTGGTCGCGGGGCGTTCGGCAACGCGATTGCGGTTCGGAACGTTAGTCGCGGGGCGTTCGGCAACGCGAACGCTGGATGGAATATGCGGAAACAAACAGTTCTGGTCGAATTTGAATTGTAAATTTGAATTTTTTTGGTGGGAAAACGTACTGTAGGGGCGGTTCTAGATTGAACCGCCCCTACAAACAGGTATTATAGAGGCAGCTGGCACTACAGCCGCCCCTACAAATCAATTTATAGGGGCGGTTGGTGATTGAGCCGCCCCTACAAATCGATTTGTAGGGGCGGCCTGGGAACCGCCTCTACAAATGCATGATTTGTAGAGATGGTTTGGCAGGGGCGGCTGGCCAAACCGCCCCTACAAAGGGTTACCAGCCACCCCTAAAAATGCTTTGTGTAGTAGTGAACCTTGGGTCGTTAACAAACTGCTTTTGCCCATTGTCGTTCCTGTAAGAATAGGAGAATGGGTATGAATGTATGTATGGTATTGCATGGGACCCTTGGCCGATACATATAGAGTGCCGAAACACTTAGCATGACTACATGCTAGGGGATCACTAACTCAGTCATAGGATTATAGTGAGGAGCTAATGGCTGAGAACTAGCCTATCTATAGGGAGTACCAAATATAGTTTAACATCCCCCGCAGTCATAGCCGGAGCGCTGCAGATGGCACTACACCACAACACCGAGATTGGCGATGCACAATTTGACGCTAAAAGTGGATATAGCGATAGATGGTCTGTCACTAAAAAGTTATAGCGATAGACTTGTGTAGACGGTGTAAGTGCTATCGCTAAAACTCTTTAGCGACAGATCCTCTTTTGCTCTGAATATTTATAGCGATAGACAGCCCGCTGCTAGTCTTTAGCGATAGACAGCCTGCTGCTACATATAGTTTTAGCGACAGATGATCCATCGAGATAGTTTTAAATGGTAAAAAAAATTGATTTGTCAACAATTATTACAAATGTCACACTGAGCTTCGAAAGTTCATTCAACACATACACAGCTAGAATTCAACTTCAATAAAGATACATGCATCTTCACAAATTTGACCAAAAGTTTACAGTAGCTCACGTTGGTAAGCTCACCATCACATCTACTTCCTCTGGCTAGAACAAATAATCCATCCTTTTTATACAAGCCACGAACAACACTAATTATATCTTCACGTCCAGGCTGCCTGTAAAGCACGAAGTGGTTTCAAGACTATCTTATCAAACTTTTTGGTCTATTTACTTGGTACAAGACATCTACAGGATAATGTTTCTCATCTTTGAATTCACTACGGACTAGAAAATTAAATAGAAAAAATATAAAGATAATAAAGCAAAATTCAACCCACTAATAATGTTCAGTTACAACTCACATGGTTTAAAGAAAAAATTATAAAGACAATAAATCTTAGTTACTATTGCACATATGCAGTAAAAATTTCAGAGGTAGTGACATTGTTTTGAGGCCCAACACTTAAGACAATAGTTGAGCATATAAAATTTGAGATATCTAAGAAGTCAACTGAGCTTACCTTCACTGTTATTGGCTTACTACTTGCCATTCAAGGAGGGTCTTGACTCCTAATAAATACAGTGGTTCACGAGAAGTTTGGAGCATCCCCTGGAGCTTTATGACGTGCCTCATCAGTATTAAGGGCTTGTGATCTAAATATAAAATATTGTAAGAAAATCCTAGAACAACAGGTAACGAATGTTATACGAGATATTATTATTCAGATCATGACCTTCTAAAAATACAGACTAGTATAATTCAAATCAAGACTTGCTAAAAATTCAGAAGGTCGACAGCTTCTGAGTATTGTCTTGGTAGGTTTATAGGTGTGGGTAATCAGGAGCTTCTGAGTTTAGGTCAAGGTCGACAACATTGGCAGTGAAAAACTCCATGCCACCTGCATTGGAAAGTGGAAGCATAACTCAACATTAGCATAAACTGAAAACCATGTAAGGATAGCTCAAACAACATATAGGAAGAGAAAAGTCTCAGCAATGAAGGACAAAGTAACAAAACTCATGTCTGACTCTTGACTTTGGCTGAATAGAGTGACCGAACTGAACTTGACAGAAACAGATAGCAGCCAACTAAAGTTGGTGATCATTACGTTTTCAACAAGAATTTTTTAACAAAAGAACACACAAACTAGCTACTGATTCCAGCCAAAGCTTGAGCCCATTTTTTATATACCATAGCAAATTCCATTCCCATCTCAGCTGTACAAATACAGTGATAGCAGCTGTAAAAATCAGTACTGTACAGCTGTATAATCAGACTGTGAAAATATCATGAATGTCTACCTCACCCATGCTATTGATTCCCATCTCAGCTGATTCCAGCCAAAGCTTGAGCCCATTTTTTATATACCATAAAAAATTCCATAGCAACTAAAAATCAATAAGCAGCAAGCATATTTAAACTAAAAAGGCATGGTCCTGGTTTCAAGTAGAGACAAGACTGGTGCACAAGAAAATGCTCTCCGCTCTGCTATCTACAAATGAGTCAAACATTTATTTATGTTGATCATGCTCGAATAAATAGAACAAAAAATAACTATAAGACTTGTAGAGGTGCTGGTATAAAAATTTTGTATGGCATGTCTCTATATATTGCTAGAAGCAAAATTCATGGCATATTGCTAGAAGCAAAATTCACGGAAGCAGCAGGCTAGCAGCGTATCAGCTCACCAGCAAAATTCACTAAAGTTATGTTGGCCAATCCAGCAACAAAACCTCATGACAGTAAATTTGTCAAAATACATGTAAATCACTGAAGCTGTTACAAGCAAATGAGCACATCCGCGACCTAATGCTAGTGCAGATGTATATACTGCATGGCATCTATCATCAAGCATTGAACAACAGTGACAAAATTGACCATCTCCACATGAATGATTCATGCTGTTCCAGATTGGGCTAAATAGGTTGTTCGGCTTGAAGGTTAGATATATACCTGTAGCATTGGAAGGCGGAGGCATGGAATCTAGCTGGGAGAAGAAATCAAAACCCATGGCATTGGCATTCACTACACCACAACACAAAGATTAGTGATGGATGGTCTGACGCTAAAAGCGGCTACAGCAACAGATAATCTAATGCTAAAAAGTTATAGCGACAGACTTCTGCAGACACTGTAAGTCATGTCGCTAAAAATCTTTAGCGTTAGATATTACTTTTAGCGATAGACAGTCTGCTGCCTGAATATTTATAGTGACAGATAGTCCATTGCTACTTTTTAGCGACGGACTGTGCGATGGTACATATGGTTTTAGTGACAGACAGTCCAATGAGACAATTTTAAATGGTTAAAAAAATAAAAATTAATCCATCAACAATTATCCACAATAATACAAATGTTACTACACAACTAAGATTCAACTTCAACAAACATACATGCATCTTCACAAATTTGACCAAAACTTTACAACAACTCACATAGATAAGCTCACCATCTCATCTATTTCCTCTAGAGACAATAAAAACATACTCCAAAACATAATGATCCTAAGAAGGGACAAGAATGTCTTCCCAGACGCCATTCCTTTTAAAACATAAGATGAAGCAAAGAGTTTATAAGCAACAATGACAAGTCCATGAACTAGATTGGCACAAACATTATAAGAATCAAGAGCCCAGCCCATCTAAGCTGCCATCCTTCAAGCTAGAGTGCTAGATTCCAACTAAGGCATATTGGTTGAGATTTGAGAATTAATGCTAGTATTTATATATAAAAAGGGCAAAGCACATGAAGAATACCATTTTAAATCATGCGCAAATACTTGGCAGAATTTTCTGTCTACTAGCAATTGGTCTGGTAGATTAATTAGATGACAAGAAGTTCTTACATGGAACTAATGCTAAAAAACAAACAATTTTGATACATTTTGAAAACTCAGGTTACATACTGAGAATTGATAGCTGCAGCAGCTACTACATATCAATAAATCAACGATCTAGTTGGGGTTGTTATATATATCACTACTAGCTGAACCTAGTTACACCACATGAAATAAGTAACATCCAATTGTAGATTTCACTAAATATATGTACACTTGTATGCAATACAGAGAAGCTATCAGCTCAAGTTCAGTGTGTGTTCACCAGAGTTGAGTGTTTGCTCGTGTCCTCCCCAATCTACCTAATAAGAATGCAATTTACATACAGTGAGTTGCAATGGACAACATGTTCAGCTAGCATAGGTGCATGTATAACTCTCAAGATTATATTATTACTAGGTGAGTCCCCATGCGTTGTGACGAGAGCAAGAAAAAAATCATAAAATTACATGGTTCATTGTGCAAAGCTAATGTAAAATAGTATCGCATCATAATTTCACGTCACAAGAAAAACTATGGAATAAAATAGTTCTACTTAATCATAAACTGTGTCCTACAGACCACACAATCAATGTCGAGGACCTGATAAAAAAATGTCAAGGAATTAAACAAATAACGTTGACCAAATATCAATGCACTACTGGAACCAACATTGATTAATTGTAAGCCATTCAGCCATAAAGAATAACACTTGTGCTACTGGCACTCACCGAATGGTTGGCCATGTTAAATAAAATGTGCTAGCAACAATCACTTGGCCTTGTGGGAAGAGAACCTCACATGTTATTGGTAGTTCCTTCCACTTGAGAACAAGACAATCTTGCTCCTCTAATGATTAAAAGAGAAGAGCAGGAACAAGATTTTTAGAAAAAAAGAGATGTAGATACACCCCTTTCATACACTTTGCACTGGACAAACTAATCCTAAAATTAGCAGAATAATACCATAAGGTTGCAGGGCACTAACTAATAAGGTATTGTGCTCCTCTGTACTACTGAAAATCAGAATAGCATCATCATCATTGCTGAAAAATTTAGCACGAGCTCAAGCTGCTTTAGCTAAGCAGATCATGGATAGAGATATACATGTCTTGATTTCCACTTGTAATTCCTGAGTCTCTACCTACAGTAAAAATTAATTCTTAGGCCAGAACCATAAAAAGATGGAGCAAAGAGCAGGGATAGATGTTTTACATTCAGTCAATCCAATGTTATTCAAAAGTAAATTTGTTGATGCAAAAGTGGATCTGCAAACACAAAGGCTAATACCCGAATCGATATCCAAAGCGTGCCAGTCGATTTGACCAGTTAATCGACAAGGATGAAGATACGAGCACTTTGGTCCTAACAACAGCGATACGCCCGGAAGTCACGGCCAAGAGGTACTCACACGGAACTCGAGAATCGTCGAAGGTCGCACTGAAGCTATGCAACTCGCCGAATCAATGAGAACTCGTAAAAAAGAAAAAAATATGCAAATTGACGAAGTCGCCGAAAAGTAAGTAGATGCAAATAGGAGTAAAAATTGGTTTTGATATTGATTCTTTTTTTTATTACATTGCCCCTCACTCTATATTTATACCCTAATCTAAAGAGACATAACCAAACACAACTAGGACACCAAGTCCATATCTAAGGAAACACGTGACTCTTACATGAATCATACTCTAACAAATATAGAAAAGAAAATCAACTCCTATCTATTTCCCTGTCCGCCTCAATTACGATGGAAATCTCACCGACCTCCTTTCCATCGGCATACTTCCTATTTCATCGGCAGTAGTCTTCAAGCCTTCCTCCATCGGCATCGACAATAACATCTCCAACCTTATCGGCAACGCCCGAGTCTAAATCAACCTTTCCATCGATCACCATCATTCATCGGCAACCATCTTTACAAGCTGATTTTCATCGGCTGTCAGCGTATATAGTAACTTTCCTCCTGCCAATTAGCCCACTCTGATCATTTTGACACGTGCAAAAAACGGTATCAACACATGCCCCCCAATTTCGGAGTATAAAACCATTAATGCTCCGAAATTTACTCCAGATAATGTTTGCCTTCGCCCAATTACCGTAACTCATCCTTCAAGCCAAAACTTGATCTGTTATCAAATCTAATCAAATCTAATCCTGATTCACGCACCTCATTAAATATCGCACAATTGCCAACCACTCTTGCCTTGATTATGGTTAAGATACTGAAACAATAATCCATCGGCAAGATCCTAACATAATAATGCCGCCACTTTCAGAATTAAAATATCCTGTACCGATATCTCTTCCAAGTCATGATTACTTGCCATCAAATCATCTGTACAATCCCTTGATTATTGTGCGAACAGTTACCATATCCATCTGAACCACCTCGACCTACATGCGCGCGGTATAGAGATAAGTTCAAAATACCCCTACTCTAAGCGGTTTATAAATAGATTTCTTCGGAACGATTGTCTTCTACCCTCAGACTCCAATCTTTGACATTCTCTCTTTCCGGCGGCAACTCCGACGAACAACTGTGCAACCTCAACCAACAAGAACTTTTCTCCAGCGTCAACCTCGAGTCTCCGGCTTGTGCCCCCATCTACCTCAAGATAATGGCAATCAACTTCGATGTCCCTGCGGTTTGTTCCACTTCCGTTACCTTTTACCTCGATTCCTCTAGTCTTTGCGAGTTCATACAGTTGGTAATTTTCTCTTTTCTTTTATTCTTTGGATCCTCTAAACTTAGGAACTGCGCAACAAATTAGTTATTCTAACCGATCAACCATATGTCCAATGCCTAGGACCAATGGGCAACCCAGATCCAACTGATCTGATTAATGCAGAGGTTAATAGAATCCCCTTTAGAGCCCAAAATTTCTCTCTGAATTTATGGAAAGATACATTCTGATCTTGGCCCAAAACCACCAAAGGGTGGAAAGATTGGTACTTGAGGGTCAATAGGTCGATGCAAGTACACTGGGCAGAACGGAAGCTAGACCAATGCATTAGGCTATCTATTGCCGATATGCAAAAGAACGAGTCAATTTTGATTGCAGCTGCTTACTTCTAGTCAGACACAACAAACACTTTTATGTTTGGACATGGCCCAGCTACTCCCACACTTGCCGATGTCTACATGCTCACTGGCTTGGATATTTCAACTGCCGATGAAGGCTCCATCTATGGCAGAAAATCTGAATATAGGGTGAATACCCGCAACATCGGCGGTTGGACAGGATACATTCAAGAATGCCAGAAGACCGGGACAGTTAACCAGAGGGAACATGCCACATTCTTGAATATGTGGTTAGAAAAATTTATCTTCTGTGGTCGATTAGTAGGACCAACCAATGCCTTCCTCCCTGCAGCTGAACTCTTGGCCAATGGTTGTGGCAGAACCTCCTAAGTTATAGGGCCCACATGCACCTGTCACTGTCCGACGACCTTTGACATTTATGCATATGTTTCCATTAACTTAAAAAGACTGTCGGGTGTCCTTGGGGAACCCCAAATCATCCACGATTTTCAAGCAGGATCACGTTACAGAGTCATTGCAGTATTACAACATTTATTCAAATATCAAAACCAGAGTAAAAACAGCGGAAGTCTTACGATAACATAGCTTACAAACCAGTTGTTTCAAACCTTACAAACTAAGTTCGATGATAATTATTACAACCCATAGTAGTAGTGGAGTGGCATAATTAATATAGACATATCACACAAAATAAACATCCTACCCAAGGATCACACATTTACTTCTCATCGTCAGAACGAATGATAGTCATGCAGCACGATCCAAAACAGATCTGCTCATGAGGCTCACCTGCAACAAGGGGTCAACGAACCCTGAGTACAAAAGTACTCAACAAGACTTATCCGAAATATTAACTAATAAACTCAGGAATGTAGGCACAGGGATTCAAGGTATAGCTTTAACAATGATCAAAGTTCTTTTGCGTAAAAGCTCTTTTAACAATATTCTTTATATAGAAAACTTCTCAAGAATTATATACAAAGCTGACACGATCCGCACTAAGATCATGAAACTTCATATCCAACACCTTCACAAGCCTTATTCAAGTTCCGGTTATTAATTCTACGATGATGAACAGTGAGTTGAGTCTCCTTAACCGAGGAGCAACGACGATTCGAACTGATTAAACCCAGCTGGGGATTCCAGACCACACGACATATGCAGGTCCTTGACTCACATATATCAACCTACCCTTGGATCCTCTAAAACAAGAACGGGTCCGTGCCACCTGAGAATACAGTACTCTACCATTCTAGCCCATGGCCACGTGGGTACACGCTATTCCCGCCATCTCTCCACTCCCAGTGCGCGAGTAGCCATTCTCGTAATAGAATTTCCAAGTTCAGGCTTACCGGAGTATGTGGTTAGTACTACAAATTCTCACCTCATACAATTCAACAACGGACATGCCTTAATCGACACAGGCGGAAAGAACCCGCTCACAAGACCTCCATGTCTTGTGGCTCACACACACCGAGTCCGCCCGGTCTAGATTTATTACTCCACATTCCCATATCACATGCTAACAATATTGACCAATGTCCCATTTAAAACTTGCAGGTGGCAGGTAGTCACCCGACTTTCATCGTTCTACGCATAGCTAAGCAAAACTAGGCATATACGAGTTTAAATAGGTAATATGGTAAATATGGAATAACAAGGGTGGTAATGCACCAATTAGGCTTTTACTTAACTCCTAATCACTTAATGCAGTAACAGAAAGCAAAAGCGAAATTAATTTATAAAATACAAGGTAGGGTTGTATGCATCCGGGGCTTGCCTTCGTTGACGGAAAAGTCCGGTTCCTGCGACGTTTCACAAGTATTCGATCCGACTTCAACAGACGGATTAACCGCCTCAACAACTGGATTAACTACCACGTGTTCACCTTCGTTCACTACACGTAATAACAATGCCATGTTTAACATGATGCGGAATACGAAATATGATGCTCGATGATGGATGCAAAATTAATAATTTGAATACAACTTTCCTTCGCGATACAGTTGCAAGTCAAACAAACTAAATCTTTTTCGTAACACATACATCAACTGCCAAGGATCATTAACAACAAACGACCCAAGGTCATCACTCAATCCAAAATTCCAAACAAAAACCTAAATCATTAAAGGTTACTATTCGCTTTTATGAATTAATTATTTAATTCAAAATTATGAAATAAATCAACTTATTCCAATTGAGCTCAAAATTTTAGTACATGTTCATTACATGTTAACTAAGTGGCAAAATAAATTTCATAATTTTTGGATAAATAAATAAGCCTAGAAAAATCATGGAAATCCATTTATGAATAAATTGAGCAATTTTTATCATATTTAAAAATTACTGAAAAACACTATTTCATATTTTTCTTAAATACTATACCTCACAGAGAAGTCACTCAAAAATTTTCATAATTTTTGGAGCTCTAAATAAATCTACACAAAAATAACAAAAACAGACACTATTCATTCAAATCTAAAAATAGAAAAATCCATTTGAACGCTGAGTCACTGACAACGGGTCCCACATGTCATCTTCAACCTCCGACGTTGACTATGGCAGCGACGGCTCTGACCAGCGATTTCTCGCCAACGGTGAGATCAACGGCGACGGCCAACGTACCAAATTGACCACATCATCACGGCGCATCGACTGAAGGCACTAGCTAGACGAATTACTACGAGTTACAAGCTTGGCGTCGGCCATGGCGGACGCGGTGGCTCGGCGATGTTACGCCGGCGACAGGAGTATGGTAGCAGTTAATCAAAGGGCATAGGAAGCATTAGGAGCTCACCACGAACACTACAGAGCAGAAAGCAAGGCTAGAGAAGCAGCGTAGACGTGGGTCGACGTGAACAGCAACGGCGGCGGAGCAAGGATCGTTGGTGACGGTGTGCCGGCGACTGCAGTGGATAAAACGGCCAATCAATAGTGAAATGAGCACTATGGCATCGAGACGAAGCTAAAGGTACACCAATCAATGGCAACGGCTCACCAACGGGCTCTGGCCACGGAGATGCGCATGCGACGGTGAGGTTACCGACCGTGAGGAAGAAGGCGATGAAACTCGAGTTCCCGGTGAAGACAAGCCAAATTGGTGGGTCAGATGGACGCGCAAGGTTCAGGCGGAGCTGGGACTAGCTTATCAACGATGGTGGAGCACGACAACGACGGCACGGGCTCGCTGGAGATGGAGCTGCGGCGACGGGAAAAACAGAGAACGAAGAAAGAAGAACGATGGCGGCTCCAGAGCTTTATAGGGCAGCCAAGGAAGTGCAAGGAAGCCACGACGAAGCCTTCAGCGCACCAACGCGACGCCCAAACGGCCACGCGCGCGACTGGAAGCAAGCCGAAGCTCGCTGGTGGTGTAGCGCAAGCAGCGAACACTGTTCATCGAAATTACAAGTTTGCCATTTGCCAAAATTCACAAATTACTCCCAAATTTTCATAACAACTCAAAAATCTCCAAAAATAAAAGTTGTTCAAAATCAAAAGTTCTACAACTTTGCTTTTATAACCATCTCCTAATTCGGTCTAGATTTTGAAATGAACTTTTGAATTTGAATAGGGAAATTTAACGAATTACGCCTTTTTGAATTACTCAAAATTTTCCTAAATAACTTGAAAAACTCCAAAAACAAACTTTGTATAACTTGCCAAGCTCTACACTTTTGCTTTTGGGCCCAACCCCAAAATATGCTTAGATTTTGAAATGGATTTTCAGGGTAGGATTTAAATGTGGAAAAGCGGGGTTTTCTCGAAAAAAAATTCAAAATCCAAACAAACATTGAACTTGAGTCAAACAATACATTGCAACACATACCACATAAATATATAAACTTGTATTAGTGTATGCATATCAAAGTTTTCACCAAATGCCAAATGCTTTGCAATGCATATGATGACATACCAGATTTTAATATTTAAACACCCGAGGTGTTACAATGGTGTAAGGTTCCCTCTTGGCCGATACCTTCTGAGCTCCACTTATCATCTTCTTCATCAAGTGTCTCAGAAACTTTTGCTTGGCGAAGCCATCGGCAACTTAGGAGGCCCGTGGTGGTTTATCAACATGTGGCTGAATGCCCATATGCACAAACGTTTGCAATAGGACTTCTTTGCCCAACAATTCCCATGAGAAATTGCTGAAGACTACGTGCTTGGGGACGAGGAATCGGCAACACGCTCACCCCTCAATTTTGGTGAAGCCATAATTGTCCTTCCTGGAACAGAGGCCAATGAAGACCAGATTGGCAGATTCTTCCAAAGCTTCTACAATGGTCTTTCTCATGATCATAGGGTCTGGGTACCTTATATTGACGAAGAAAACAGATTCCCCCTTCTTTTCAACTTTGCCGATGACACTCTGAATCAGGATAATGAACTCATGATGGCCATCATTACTCCCAGGGCAATTCCAGTAAACACATTCGGTAGCGGGAAAAACACCAACATTACGTATGAATTTTACAACCCATCGGCAGTATCCCGTCAATTGGCTTTTGGGCAACTGCCAATCAAACTTTGTTTTGCCGATGTGATCAAACCCAGAGAAACAATCACCTGCGGAACAGATTGGAGCAGGGTAGTGCGACTCTCCCCTGATGCCGATACTACATATGTCGATATATCCGTCTAGACGCCAGTATCTTTCATCACCGAATCATATAAGCAATGGTGGCAAGAGTGGAGGGAACAATTGTTTGCAACATCTGCTCACACATATCGGCACATGATCGACCCTGAATACGCCATTCCCGATGACGCAGTAAGTTTCTTTTAACTCCCTTCTGCTTTTTCCTTTCATATATCGGCTTTTTATTCTTAACCCACTCAGCTAAGCCGATAACTGGTTCTTCATCAGAATCAGAATCTCCTACTTCTTCAACAAATGATACTTTTTTACTCCAATTCTTTTTAGGCTCAAAAACCCTAGTATCTTGATCAGAGATCCTTTGCACAAGATGACTGAGGCTTTCAAACTCCTGAGAAGCATATCTGTCTTTAAGATGTGGCAATAACCCTTGGAAAGCTAAATCGGCAAGCTGCCGATCATCCAGCACTAGACTGTAGCACTTATTTTTTACATCTCGTAGCCTTTGCACAAAGCTTTCTACTGATTCATCATTACGCTGTTTCAATTTTACTAAATCGGTAAGCTTCTTTTCATGGATTCCAGCAAAGAAATACTTATGAAATTGTTTTTCTAGATCAACCCAAGTAATAATAGAATTTGGTGGTAATGAAATGAACCATGTAAATGCCAATCCAGACAAAGATGATGAAAATAATCGAACTCTTAATTCATCTCTGCTAGCTGCCTCTCCACATTGAATAATGAAGCGATTGACGTGTTCCATTGTTGATGTATCATCTTGCCCAGAGAATTTAGTGAAATCTGGTACCTTGTACCGATTTGGGAGAGGAATTAAATCATATGCAGGAGGGTATGGAGTCCGATAAGAATAAGTATTGACCTTGGGCTTTATCCCAAACTGATCCTTCATAATTTCTGCTATCTTATCGGCCCAAAAAGCATCAGCCTCCTACTGACGAACTGGCTGAATTTCTACGGGAGGTACCTGCTGATATCCCTCCACATATTTTTGTGGCCCATGATCTCCAGCAATCGGCATATTTGCCGTTACTTGTGGTCCATTAACTTATTGGAAAGGATTCATCGGCTGAGCTGCCGATGCTTGATTCTAGAAACCAGCTTGCACATGACCTTGTTGAATCCCTGCAACCTGCTGATTTTGCTGAACTGTATGTTGAACCGGTAACTGTCCTGACCAACTATTATTAGAACTTATCAGTACAAAACTTACCAATGGCTGGTAATTTGCTGACATTGTTGGAAAATTATAACCAGCTTGAGGTATGAACTGAACCCCAGTTTGACTCATAACAGGGGCTTTCTGCTGCATCAGCAGTAAGCTTGCCGATGGACTTGAATTGGGTGTTTGAACCAAAGGCATCTAGAAACCTCCTGGAGTTGGTTGCACAGTAGTTGCTGTGGCATATTGAGGCACTTGAGCCATCGGTGAAACAGCCGGTGGTATAGGAGTTTTTCCTACTGCATCAAACACTTGAGGTAACCCAGGATTGAAAGCAGATGACTCCGGAGGCATACCATATCCCCACCAATTAGCAGGAATCTGGCTATTCTGAGACACAGGGCCTGACATAGCTGATGCCGATAGATCTATATTAAGCTGAACTCGTCCTCCTGGTAGTACCGGATCTGATCGTATCGGTGTAGATTGAATATTAGGTAATCCTGCCGATACTGGAGGAGAAGTAACTTCTGTACCTACAATGGCTGAGGGAGCCGATGGAGTATTGACAGATGCTGGCTCTAGTTGGTGATAGGCAGGCCCAACGTAATGCGGTGATGCTTGTCCTTCTTTGAGAGTTCGAACAGTATTGGACAGCACATTGGAATGATTAATCAAAGTATTATGAACAGTATTGGATAGCACATTGGAATGATTAATCAAAGCATGATTTACTGCAGAATTAACCATCTCTTGAAGTTTACCAGGATTGGAGTCAAAGGTAACCTACCGAGGCAACGACAAATCTTGCTTCTGGATGACTTGTCCACTCTTGTTCAGGCTAAACGATTTCAGACAAAGCTGCCTGTATTCTTCTACAGCCTTTTCCATAGCCTGCCTTTGCTCTTCCTTAAGATCTTCTTCTAATACCACGATAATGTTCCCTGAATCGATCTTGGAATTGAACATATTGATCAGATTGATTGGTCCCACCGAGCATGCCAAAAGATGTGTTGATGCAAAGTGGATCTGCAAACACAAAGGGCTAATACCCGAATCGATATCCAAAGTGTGCCAGTCGATTTGACCTGTTAATCAACAAGGATGAAGATATGAGCACTTTGGTCCTGACAACAGCGATACGCCCGGAAGTCACAGCCAAGAGGTACTCACGCGGAACTCAAGAATCATCGAAGGTCGCACTGAAGCTATGCAACTCGCCGAATCAATGAGAACTCGTAAAAAAGAAAAAAATATATGCAAATTGACGAAGTCACCGAAAAGTAAGTAGATGCAAATAGGAGTAAAAATTGGTTTTGATATTGATTCTTTTTTATTACATTGCCCCTCACTCTATATTTATACCCTGATCTAAAGAGACATAACCAAACACAACTAGGACACCAAGTCCATATCTAAGGAAACACGTGACTCTTACATGAATCATACTCTAACAAATATAGAAAAGGAAATCAACTCCTATCTATTTCCCTGTCCGCCTCAATTACGATGGAAATCTCACTGACCTCCTTTCCATCGGCATACTTCTTGTTTCATCGGCAGTAGTCTTCAAGCCTTCCTTCATCGGCATCGACAATAACATCTCCAACCTTATCGGCAACGCCTGAGTCTAAATCAACCTTTCCATCGATCACCACAATTCATCGGCAACCATCTTTACAAGCTGATTTTCATCGGCTGTCAGCGTATACAGTAACTTTCCTCTTGCTGATTAGCCCACTCTGATCATTTTGACACGTGCAAAAACGGTATCAACAAAATTCATGGTAATCAATGTACTTTCTTTATAATTATCAGTTAATCCTAGCATTCACAGGCTTCTCACATCTAATCATGACTCAAGGTGTCTTTTTATGGGAGTCTAAACTGTTTGCTTACTCTTACATCTCCATTATTGAATACTCTCACATCTAATCAGGACTCTTACTCTCACATCTCTAGTTTTTCAGGAAACTACAGTTGACAGAGGCAGTAGTGAAGTACACGGGATCCCAAGCACTAAAAAGGTCTAGACATGTGCCTATACATGTTGTGTTTCCCAGAAATGGGTGCGCCATTAGAACAAGTTGATGAAGGATTAGTAGGCCTCCTGGTTCCTATAAATTCATGAGCATCAGCCATCAGCCAAGGTGCCTGTAGCCTGCTGATAAACAATGTCTAATTCCAAAAGACACTTAAGAAAGCACATATAGTCTAAGTATGAGAGAGAAAAACATAAAGCAGAAGGTAAAAGTAACCATTGACAATTACAATATAGGATCTTGTGCATCTAAAAAGACAATGGATTGTAAGTCAAGAAGACAATTCTGGTTTGCAGATGACAAGAAGACAACCATATGACTGCATGCAACCTCTGAACTGTGAGAAAGAACAGAGAAGACCAATCTTGGAATGCAATTACTTAGGTAACAAAGGATTTGGGACAATTACTTTAAACATTAATTCGCTATTTTTTCATTTAAATTCAGCAATATTGTTTAGTCTCATAGGTCTGCAGTTCTGAACACATCTAAGCTGTTGATTTGAAACATATTGTATTGCCAATTTACTAATTCTAGAGAATGGCAGTGTGATTATTATTCCTTATCACACTGTATTGCCAAATAACACCGAATTTTCAGCGTAGATCAGAACATACACACACATAACTCTAACTCTAGATCTTCTAAACACAACACCTAAACATCCATACATACACAATACTCATCCATAGGAACATATGTACACACATCTGAGGCAGAAAAAGGCTCACCGTGGACATGCATATTAGATCTACAAAGTGCACGGGATGGAGGAGCAACTAAAATGACTGGACGACGTAGATCAGATGGAGACGACATGGATTGAGCCCGCATCCAGGCCCATCCTGGCCCGGGGGGAGTGTGGTGTTGAGCTGTTGCTGTAGTCGACCCGCACGGCGGAGCTCGGCCTTTAGCTAGCTCGCCCAGCCTAGGGACAATGGCGCTAGCCAGTCGGCTAGCAGGCCATGGCATGACGGTGGCGGCATGCCAGGCATGGCTTTCGGTCGCCCCATCCCAGAGTGCGTGGCCTTGCCACAAGGAGCCGGGGGGAGGGGAGAGGGGTGAGCAGGGCCCTGTGCAGGTGAGGAGGATGTGGAGGGAGCCGGCGTTGGCGCTTCCAGAGGAGGTGCGAGAAGAGAGCGCACGCTAGGGAGAAGAAGACCGAGGGAGAGAGCGAGAGCCATGTTAGGCTTCTGGGGAGAGACGCCGAGCGCCCGAGCTATCGAAGTTTGGCGATAAGGAGCGCGGCTTCCTAGTGGATGTGTGCGTTCTATTTTTATTTTTTTTCTTGTTTGTGTTGGTGTGCGTTATATTTTTCTTTTTTTAACCAAATGGTGAGATGTATATTTGTCCATGTAGCCCACAGTCTGACGGCATGGCCTGAAACACGATTTTTTTGGCCCGACCCAAGCACAGTATGGCCTAATACACAGGGTTATGCCTGGGCCGCACTCCAGGCATACGGGCTAGCATGGCACGGCCCGCATTTTAGTGGCAGGCCCGATGGCGGCCCAATGACCAGCCTGGCGCCCTAGCCTGCTAAGATGACAATGGCGCATAGTAGGAGAGGATGAACTGGCAGTGGTGCTTCACTAGATTTGGGGTTTGGGGAAGGGAAGGGTCTAGGGTTTTTATTGTACACGTGCTAGGCCAAAATTTGCGCGTGAGCTCAATGTAAGTGACGTGGTGGGGCCCACTTATTTTTGGTGACAGAAAGAGTGATGGTATACTTATTTTTAGCGATAGATAGTTCAACGTTAAATATCAATATCTATAACGACAGACAATAAATCGCTAAATGAGGAATTAGCAACAGATGGTCTGTGAGTTATCTTTAGCGTCAGATCATCCATCGGTAAATATAATTTTTAGCGTTAGATGTCTGATGGTGATATGGTGTTGTGGTGTAGTGATTGTCCTCCTCTGGGTCCATGAATCTTGGGACCCCAATCCCACTCAACGATGATGGATCCATGGCTAGGGCGTGGTAGCGGCACACCAAGAGAAGGAGGCAGGGGCAGATCAGGAGCCGCTAGGCGTCAGGTGCGGGTTCTGGTGTCAAGGTCGCCCTCCTCATCTTCTCCCCCACTGGCAAGCTATACGAGATGTGGGGCGTGACCTAGCTGCAATGTGTGGATGTGGTGGCACGGCGAGATGTGGGAGCATCGGTCGAGGGCTTTGGGGGTGGGCAAGGCGTTGTTGAAGTAGAGGGCCAGGCGGCGCTGTCACGAGCAGCAGGTGGCGTAGGGAGCTGTGAGGGCGTGCGATGCAGGGAGATCTGAGGGTGGGCTAGGAGCGGGGGATTTGGGGTGGGTGGCATGGGATTTGGGAGGGAGAGGGTGCATGGTTGAGCAAGATAAAGAGACCCATGGCGGATTGGAATTGGAGGGGAGAGGGAGAGAGGGGAGCGTGGCGGGAGCGGGTGCTTCTCTAGAATTGGGATTTAAGGGAGGAAAGAATCTAGGGTTTGTGTTTACACCAAAATTTGGGAAGAAGAACATGGGAACTCGAAGCTTCCAAGATTGTGTCAATAAAGGAATCAATTGAATAAGGATCGATATCTGCTAATTCAGATACGGCACTGGAATCGACTTTCTGCGAATGATGTCAGCAGATAACGACAATGAGCTACGGTTGGCGTCGGGGAATACGTGTTGGACTCTACAAAAAGAGAAAGATTAGGGTCCAAGTTATCTTAAGTTAGGAATGTTTTCTTTTATACCAAAGATTGTAAGGTGGCATACTTGAGTAGGATTCATGCTTAGGCTCTGGGTATAAATATTGGACCCCGGCTATTGTAAAAGGACATTCAATCAATCAATACAAATTATTTTTTTGGCCCCATGCCAACCCTTAGGAGTAGGAGTAGTGTAGATCTCGGTGAGTTCTTCAACAAGCAGGGCTATATCGGTCCGCTCGACCTCTGGCTTGTCTGTAAGTACCATCATGGCTTATACTTTGGTTTGTAAGGCTGCATCGGTTTAGTTCCACCTCCACTACGGGCTCTAGTATAAACTAGTTATCGATCTTTATCAAGTTCAAGTATAGCTACATCGGTTAAGTTCGACCTCCATTGCTCAAATTAGATTAAGGTCAAGTTATTGGCTCTACCTAAGGGTGGTGTCCTTTGGGTAGATTCATTAAGTTACTGATCTTGCTAATGTTTTTACTATCAATAGTTTTTTAGCAACATCAACCTGCCTGATGAAGATCGAACTAGATCGGCCTCATATCCTTTTAGTCCATCATTTGTTTTGTGACAATATGATGTTTCTTACTTTGAGCAACGGGTTATGTTTTATTGGTTGTTCTACCTTGATCTTGATCATGCATAGTATGCGGTTAAGGCACGTATGATCTTGAAGAGATTTGCTGGCTAGTTAAATCTGGTCTATAGTTCGCTATTATGGCTGCAACGATCCGGTCGATCCCCACTGATGGCACTTTAGATTGGAGGATGCTAGTTGGTAGATTTGTTCCCGATCAGGTGACCTTAGCTGTTTGCTATGCCTGCATCGGCTAAATAGCCGATCGCCTGCACTTTAATGCTCATAGTATGTCTTCATGATCCTGTTAAATATGAGTAGATCCATTTTTCTTTAAAGATTTAATATGTTATCTTTATTATGGCTGCCATCAATCTGGTCGAACCCCACTGTTAAGGATGATAGGTTAGGTTTGAGGAGTTGATAGGTCTGCTCATATTGAATAGTCGATTGTTCACATGATGTGACCCTTTTTCTATCGGAATCGGCTCCTTTAGCCGATTTGCCTGTGCCTTCATAGATATAGCATGTCTTTCAGAAACCAATCAAGGTATGGATGGTTTTATGAATTCTTTGGCTTTAGTTTGTTGTTATCATCATAGTTGCATTGATCCGGTCGAACCTCACTGTTGATGATAGAAGATTAGATTCAGAGCGTTTGAAGAACTGTTCGTATTAGACAGTTGATTTGTTTGCATGTTATATCCTTTCTCATCATATTCATCGGCTCAATGCTTCATACTGGTTATATTTTGTCTAGCTGATGATTTTACTTACATCTGTGTGCACCATATTCGTCGTCATAAAAATAATCACATCCTGCTAATGTTACCGTCCTTAGCAGCCAATTTTCTTCTCATGTCGGCTATTCGATCGATTTTTCCCATCTGGCTATTGGCCCACTGGATCACTGGTGCTGCTGACCACTCACTAGCGCTGCCGACCATGACTAACGTTGTCCAACCACACACTATGACTAGAGGGAGGACAACGATAGTTCATGATCGACATCACTAGTGCGTGCTCGGCAATATTAGTGAGTGGTTGGACATCTCCATGCTGAAGACGAGTGGGCTAACACTGGCTGCCCCCGAAGTGGCACACTTGGAACTATCTATGCAAGACCGGCATGTTCCACCTTAAATTACTGATAAACTTTCTCTCCTTGTCAATTATAGGTCAAATTGACTGGCACGCCCTCAGGAGAAATTTGTAGGGTCGGCTGGTCCTGCGTTGAAGCCAAGCGGATCTCCATCCTTGCTTCATCAAGCAGATCCTTTTGGCTTGCTGTGTGCTTGGTGCATCGACACATTTTTGCACCAATAGTTTATCATTGTATAAGTGGGAAAAGCTAAAATTTAGACGCGAGCTGGATGATGGTGGGTGGGCAAACTAGGTGTGGTGTCCATTTTTTTAGCTATAGACAGATCGACATTGTATCTCTTTTTAGCTATAGATGAATTAACAGTAAATATGAATATCTATAGCGACAGATAATCAATCAGTAAATGGGGATTTAGCGTCAGATGGTCTGTGAGTTATCGTTAGCGATAGATTATCCATCGATAAATATAATTTTTAGCGTCAGATGTCTGACGATGATGCAGTGTTGTGGTGTAGTGCGGTGAGACTGGAGAAGTCAATGAACATCCCCCATAGTCACAACTTGGCGCAGTGTAGATGCTAGGACTGGAGAGAAAATCGGCAAGGACTCATGAAAATGATAGCCCTTTGTGCCGATGTCGAGGTAGCCGGGCTGAAGGGTGTAGTTGCCATGTTTGAAGAAACCGTGGTGAAGTTAGCTGAGGTCAACATAGTTGTGGTCGGGTTGCCATGGTGATGGAGATGTAGGTGCACAAGAGGCACCATGGTGATGATGAAGACAAGTCAAGTCATTCATCGTGGAAGGGGTGATGTCGAAGTCGACGCAGTCAAGGCCGTCGTGAACATAGAAGAAAGGCGATGACACAATCAAGGTGGGAATGGGAGGGTCAATGTCGAAGTTGATGCAGTCAAGATGCATGATCCGAGGCATGGGTTGGGGTTGCCAGACCTAGCAATGTGTTGGGATGAATGCACACATCGGTGTTGCCAATACTGGACAAACAAGGTAGAGGGACTAGTAGAGAAGGTCTCGATGACGGTTGCTGCGCGTAGAGTAGTGGGGTAGAAGGCGCAGCACAGTGTTATCAGAGTAGATGTTGGTATTTCTTAACGTCTACATAAATTAATCCACAAGTGTACAGAATTATAGTTGTAGCTTTCACCTAGAAGTATTCAAGGTTTCGTATTTTCATAGGGAATGGAGGTATTTCTTCTAGCTAATTCATCCAAGGACAACACAGAGATAACTGATAAAGGTAGAGAGGGATTCCTATGGCGTAGGGTCTAAGGATAGATAAACTATACTTATATTTGTTTACTTTGGGCACTAGGTTGCACCTGGTCTGCTAGGCGATGCCAGTCTATACCTCTACGATGTACCCTAACATGGGGGATTACAAGGGACAGATAGGGCTATCACCACCTACCGCCTACCTTTCAATCGGAGGATATGAGGCAAACAAAGGTAGCCTCTAGCATAGACACCATGTCTACACTGCGCTATCGACTACTACTCTAGCGTTGATCAGGGTTATCCATGTTCATTAGGCCCTCTACTAAAGTATCCATCACGAGGATGGTCGATGAACCCACAAACAAGTAAAAGTATAGCTTTAATACTCAAAGACTTTATAACCAAAAGAACCAAGAACACTTACTAAAATACCTGTCGAGGTACAAAGCTATTATTTGCCAAGGTACAAGCGGGGGAAGGTTACCGACAAGTTCGACACTTCTTCCCCGAACTCTCCCTCACATCTCTGCCTAACTTCTTTTCTAGAGCTTGCTAGGGCCTAAGCCCATGAGTGGTGTGCCTCTTCTCTTGCTCTTGTGTTCTTCTCTTGTGTGTTGTTAAAATGAGGGGGGAGATGTCCTCCTTTTTATAGGTGGAGAAGAGGAGGCTCTTTGGAAAATGCTTCCTCCCCTCATGGAAGGTACCAAACCGACCTCAAGATGCGTTGAACCTGGCTGGGGAAATATGCAACCATCATTGCAAAGGTGACATCAACCAACCGACCAAAGCTGGGCCTGAGGCGCGCTAGTGGTGGTGTGGTCGCACCCCAACTAGGCCCAAATGGGCCCAAGTTTGGCTAGTGGCCTCCTATGACCTTCTAGAGTAGGCCTACAAAGTTTCACGCTGTTTGGAGCCCTTTTGGGGTTTTTTTCTCGACCTGACTAGGTCCTGATTTGCATGGTAAGTGGGCCTTCTTCCCTTGGGCTCATGTCAATTGTGTTTCTTGTATGCTTTAGGCACATTTTTGTGTTATTTAGACATATCCTCATACAAATGAATAAACACCAAAACTCGTGGAATTCGTTAGTTATAAACCCTATTTCTAAGTTTGGTGTTCTTTTTAGCAAGTTTTATATAAATATTGGTGGTAAAAGTGTGAGTTAAGGACCGCCACCAAACTCCCACACACTTAGCCCTTTGCTCATCCTTGAGTAAAGTTAAGGACTAAGATGGGTCATCTCCTTGATATGACATTTGCATACAAGTTATTCCAAGCTTTACCTACACTTGTGAACTTTGGAGTGTCTACCACATTATCTTGGGTAATTGAATAATGGAACAGCATAGATTCAAATCCCCTTGCATCAATTAGTTTAGAAACTTGGGTTTTGATGTGAATTTTGAAAAAAGTAAACATAGCTTAGCTCCTCAAATGATTCTCTCAGATCGCTCATATATGTGTTTGGTTCCTCACCAAGGCATATCATAGTGTTGCCTTCTTTCTTTCCTACTTCTAAAAAGCTTATATGGATCTTTGGGTAGGGAAAGATATGAAGGCATACTTGCCTTGCATATTTTGCTAAGTCAAATCTTGGATCCAAGGAGAAAAGATGTCATACTCTTAGATCAAGAAGTGCAAGTGTGTGGATAGAATAATTCTAAATCTATACTATGTTCCTTTTGTAGATATGATCTCTCTAGCTTTCATTTTGGGACATGGCAATCATTTTTTTCTTCTTTTTATGAGCCTTCATGTGCTCATCTTTTTTTCAATACCTTGGGACCTTCATGTATCCCTATTTTTTTTCTTTTTCTTCTTGGAACTTCATGTGTCCAATTTTTTTCTTTTTCGTACTTTTGCATAGCCCATGTCTCTTAAACCATATATTGAGAGAGATCACTATTTTGTAGAACATGGAGTATTTTCCTAACAAACATTTTTTTTTCTACTCCTAGTGTAGGAGCAGAGTTTTGGGTGGATGAAGGCATGTTTTAGCATATTCCTAGTGTAGGAATAGCTTTAATATATGTGGCGTGTACGTGATCTTGATCTTGGGGGCATGATAACTTTCTCAACGTGGGTCAACAAGACTTGACAAAACACAATATAGGAATAAGTAGCATAATTTTGGAGGTTTTAACTTTTATTCACTAGATATGGCTTTGGTAGGAATTTGAACATCATTGAGGAGCATGCTATTTGAATTTTGCTTTTGTAAAATAAATCCCAAGTTCTTCACTTGAGAGAGCAAGGTTCATTTTCATCCTACTATATCACATATTCCAATTACTTAGATAATATGGGGTCCCTATGTTGAGTTGTCCACAAGGTATAGGAGTATTAGCAAGGAATAAAAAGTATGCAAATTTAGTCAAAGGATTGCATGGAGATGGAGCGTCAAAAGTTTTGTATTTTAAATTTGTTCAATTTTTTAAACTTCAAAATTTAGGAGAGATGAGGGGTAATGTTGCAAAAACCAACATTGAAGAGCAAGGAGCTGAGGGGATCAGAGGTAGTTTGGCTTATCCTGAGGTTTAGACAATCCTCTCTAGAACTTTCTATCTTGTCCCTCTTTCATGATGAATCATTTGATGGTTGTGCAACGTGTTGGTGGGAGATCTTTGAATGTGTGTTAGTTGTGCCTAAAGATGTCCCCCACACTTATTCTTGTACCTGTTTATTTGATAAAGAAACAACAACAAAGGAAATAACAAAGGCTCTACCAGTTTGAACACTGAGAAGCCTAAAAATTATTATTATTGGTGTTATTATTATTATTATTATTATTATTATTATTATTATTATTATCTATTCGTTTATTATGTTTATTATTATATTTTTTTATTTGTTTGTTCACCATACTTTTTGTACTTAAGCAAGGCTTAGGTAAACTTGCAGAGTAAAACAGGCCTTGGTTTTATCTCCATCATAAAATGTACTTTCATTGATTATGAAAACAATAACTCAAGTTCATTAATCAAAATTCAACACCATGTTAAATTTTGATTAAAGAAGGCTATTTTAACCTAAGCATCGTGCTTAATTTAAAAAGCCTATGGATGTACAAAATTCAAATACACCCAAACCAGAGCATACATCATAACCAAAGAAAGTATGAACTTGTATGATTAAGTCTATCTTTTTATGGAGACAACTATGACTAACGAGTTGGTGAACAATGGGTGGCCTTTGCATACCTAAGTATACTTACTGGTAGCATATATGGATGGAAGTTGTGACACTATTGCAGCGGTGGCTTGATTGTGGTGGTAAGCAAAGGCTTAGAGGAGGAGAATGCTCCTTCCCTCTCTTTTTCTTTATATCATTTTTTCTCTTCTTCTCTCTTTTTTTTAGCTTTTCTCTCCCTTTTTCTCCTTTTTTATATATCTTTTTTTAACAAGACAGAGCTATCATCATTTTTTAATCAAGATGGCCTTTGATGAGACATCCTCCCCCACACTTGAACTTTTGTGTAAAAGTTAAGTGTGTAGTGTCTGGGTCACCTTTTGAGTGTATTCCATCATGGCATTTATTTTGATGCGGCTCTCATGTTCTCTAGCATCATATGCCCCCTGTTCTTCTTAGTCTCAACCTAAAAGGGTTGGCAACCAAGAATACCTAAAGGTGCATACTAACTTGAAAACATGTTCTTGCTTTTATTGACAAGAAAGGTTATTATTATTATTATTATTATTATTATTATTATTATTATTATTATTATTATTATTATTATTATTATTATTATTATTATTATTATTATGATAATCCAGGGTATCTCCCGATAGTGCTTAATTTATGGTTTTAAGCTTGACTGTGGGAACTTCATCTTGCAACTATCAATGGCGGTATAGTTCTCAACTTTACCACCAAGCATAAAACGTTATCGCTCAAGCTACAAGGTTAGCGCCATAGTGCAACAATGGGATTTGCAATATTTGTTGTAAACAAAAGCATTGACAACCATCCTCTTAAAAAGCTTAGAAATGAGGATCAAGAGATGGTTGTGATCCTTGTGGAAGCGCGTGGTGCTAAGTAAGATGAACTTTGGAGACTCCAAAAGTGAGCATGAATCTTGAGGGTTTCAAAAATGAAACTTGCATGCTCATCTATGGAATCCTTCCTCTTGGTCTCTAGAGTCGGTCTAGAAATGTCCATGGCATAGATGTTTTCATTCTTGAGAGATAAATCAGGCAGAACCAACGTTGAATCTTGACCACTATTGAGAACAACGTTTGAATGGCTAGAGGGACATTTCTTGGGTTCGAGTGAGGTTGGTGATGGACATTCAGTTTCACTATAAAGCCTAGGTGAAACCAATGGGGAAATGAATTTCACCTCCTACAACGGGTCAAGGTTGGGATGATGCTTCACCATTGGGATTTCGGGGCAAGGGATAGGAGTGGTGGAAGCAGTTTTCCCAAACTCTCCATTAAGGCACTCTTGAGACGGTTTTACTTGAAAAAGTACTTCAGAAGGAGAGCCTATAAGAAGATCAAAATCAAGGATGGCATAAATGTGGAAGTCTAAATGAACCTTGGTTTTGTTAATTTCCAATGGCACGACCCTAGCAATCCCACAACATTAAAAAAAGAGTCCTGATGGACTTTTGAAGAGTTTATTGGTCGGGACTAGTGGAATGTGACCCAAAAGGTTTTCACTAGGAATTCTGACATGATGCTAGTCTTGACTATGGGGTTGTGTAGGGCTTCTATGTTTGTTCCCCTTAATGAATAAGGCATGGCTGTGGAAGGTGAAAGAATCTAAATTACTTCAGAAGAATGTTTCACTTCCATTAACCATTCCTTTGATGATTGTTAGTATTTATTAACTTGTCACTTGGTTTAGTAGCCACCTAATGTAAGTCTACATCTCATAACATTGCTTTACCTGGTTGTCATCCCTAGTGATGATGCCGAAGATGCTTGTTAGTACTACTCAGCATTACTACTAGAATAATACTAAGTAGGTCTTTATTATTTTATGTGACTAGGAATAATATATATATGTATATGAATGAAAGGGATCTACAAGCGCATTGATAATATACCATTGTAGCACTTCATCGAAGAGTATTCAACTAATGAGGGGTCATAAGTCGAATCTAAGGATGGTATGGGTTTGGATTCGACTAATGAGGACTCCTCAACCACTACAAGAATTCACCTCTAATGCCACGCCAAACGATTGCAACACCACTAATTTGGTTGCAATAGGGGGGTCATATTGCAACCTTTCCGTAAAATGGTTGCAATATGTGTCTATAATTCAACAGACTAAATGTGTTGCAATATGTGTGGTTTGTTGTTGCAATAGGCATGTGCTACTACAACCATTTAAGAATTGTGTTGCAGTTAGTTGGCATTATTACAATGGCTCTTTGGAGTTGCATTAGTATTGATTTTCGTTGTAATTACCTAGTGTTATTGCAACTATATTGAATTTGGTTGCTTTTGCTTGTAACTAATGCCATAGTTGTTCTGGGTTGCAATAATCTTCAGTGGTGTTGCAATTGCTAGTTGGTTATTGCAACAAGAATTCTAAATGGATGAAATAGCATGTTCCTATTGCCATGATTTTTTGGGATGTAATAATCTTCTGTGGTGTTGCAATTGTTAAGTACTTATTGTAACTATAATCCTAAATGGATGCAATATCATGTTGCTATTGCTATAGTTGTTTTGTGTTGCTATAGACTAATATATTTAGTGGGCCTTTTGGTGGGTCGAGCCTTTTCTTAAAATTTGTAACAATCTGCTAGCATCTGGGGCCTATATGAAATAATATATTTTCTTTATGTAATGAGTCCAATATGGAATAATATTTTTTTTGTGAATGATCATGTGGGTCACATATATAATAATATATTTTTCTTTGTGAAATAGGGGCAATAATATTTATTTTGATTTTCTACATGTCTTAAATCTAGAAATCTGAAAAGGAAAAAATCATGAACACAAGGATGCTTGAACCCAAACCCTTGGACCCAAGAGCGTAGAGTGAACCAACCAACCTTGAGTTTGAACTAGCAAAAAAAGACTCAACCAAAAATAAAAATAAAATACTTTGTGCCAACCGAGCTTCGAACGTGTAACCTCTCTAATTGGAGGGAAATTACATACCACTATGCTATGAAGTTGTTTATTAGTAGTTGTCATTTACTAAATATATAGGAAGTTACACCTCATCAAGACAAAAATAAAGAACAAAAAAGAACAAAAAATTTACCCTTAGCCAAAAAATACAAAATCAATTGTGTCAGGCAAGATTTGAACTTGAGATCTACTTACTCAGAGAAAAGTGACATACGATTACAATATGAAGTTGCTTGTTGAAATAGTTGTTGTAGCGCTCAGCCAAAAAATATCGTGCCAAGCAAGGTTTGAAGTTGAAACCTCTAGATTCCGAGCAAAGTGACATACCACTACACCATGAAGTTGTCTGTTAAAATAATTATTTTCTAAAGTTATTATAGAATCACCTTCTTTTCATGAGATTTGTTCATGCAAATATGTGATTTGTCTTCCCATCTCCTCTTCTTTTCATGAGAGTCAGGTGTTGTCCAGCTACCAGTCGCACATCACGCCACGATGCAAGGACACTCCATGCCAGCATTAGGGCCCATTCATCAGCCTCTACGCTCTGTCCTTCCACCTCGATCATTGCCCTGCTCGTTAGATGGAGAAATGACAAAAACAAAAGTTCTAGATCTCGATGAGTTCTCCAACTATGTTGTTGACAACTTTTTCATTTAAAATCATTTAATGTCCCAAAATTTTGTTTGAAGTTCTCATATTTTTAAATTTAAATTTTGAATTGTTCAAACAAAGTCAAATGGAGAAATGACCAAAACAAAAGTTATAGACCTCGATGACTTTTCTATTTTAAATCATTTATTATCCCAAAATTCTATTTGAAGTTTTTAGATTTTAAAATGCAAATGTAGCATGGTATGGAAAAAATGACAAGAAAAATCAATTTGAAATCATTTAGTGTCCCAAAATACTATTTGAAGTTTTCATATTTTGAAATTCAAATTTTGCATGGCGTGGAAAAAATGACAAGAAAAACAAAAATAGAGTTACAACCAAGATTTGAACCTACATCTCACTCCTAAGAGAATAACAACACCTCCACTACTATTAAACCACTTGCATATTTGTGAAAGGTCTTGCATTTTATATTATTTGTTATAGGAACCACGACTTGAGCAATCAAGACATACATTTTGAATTGTTCAAACAAGGTTGGATGAAAAAATGACCAAAACAAAAGTTGTAGATGTCGATAATTTCTACAACTTTGTTGTTGATGACCTTTTCATTTGAAATCATTTAGTGTCCCAAAATTCTGTTCGAAGCTCTCAAATTTCAAAATTTAAATTTTGAATTATAAAAAAATTGATATAGAGAAATGACCAAAATAAAAGTTGTACATCTCGATGAGTTGCACAACTTTTTTGTTGACAACTTTTCCATTTGAAATCATTTGTTATTCCAAAATGTTATTTGAAGTTCTTATATTATGAAATTCAAATTTTGAATTATTCACACAAACTCAAAAGAAGAAATAACCAAAACAAAAGTTATAGATCTAGATGAGATCTAAAAACTTATAGTTGGTGAGTTCTCCATTAGAAATTATTTACTATTCCAAATTTCTATTTGAAGTTTTTCATATTTTTACATTCAAATTTAGCATGGCATGAGAAAAATAAAAAAATATTCAATTTAAATCATTTATTGGCCTAAAATTCTATTGGAAGTTTTCAATTGAAATCATTTACTATCCCAAAGTTTGTTTGTTATTGTAATTATTCAATGAACTATCGTAGAATAAATGTAGTATGACTAAGTGAGAGATGTTACTATTTTTGTAGCTATCGTGATATACAATATGATTTTGATATATAATTATTGCATAAAAATTTCAAATAATTTTAACAAAACAGTATCGCACATTGTTTTTAAATTGACACATCTCACACATAGTTAAATGACTAAGTGAGAGATGTTACTGTTTTTGAAGGATGTATCATCCCACTTTATTAAAATTGTTTGGAATTTTTATGAATCATTTTGCAGAATTATCTAACAAAATTTAGGTATTATTACAATTATTCGTTGGATTACCATAGAAAAATTAAATGTAATAATATCTACACTTGCATAGAAAAATCCACAAACTTGCATGACAACATAATTTTAATATATAATCAATACATAAAAATTTCAAATGATTTTAAGAAAGTGGTACTACACATTGTTCTTAAATGGATACATCTCATACATAGTTATATGACTGAGATATGTTTCTATGTGTGAAGGATGTGTAGTCCCGCTGAAACGTTACGCATCCTTAATATGGCCTAAGAGCACATCTTCACAAATCACACATCTACTTACTACTAAGGTTTTAAGTGATTATCAATTCTAGCATTGTAGTTGAAAATTTTATATCACTTCATCTTATATGGTTGTTCATTGTAAAATTAACTATTTTTTGGGAAATAATATAAATAAATATCTAGAATTTAAATGGATCTATGCCTTTCATTAGGATTACGTTAGTTTTGAACCACGTGTAGTCCAAATCACATAATTCCCATAAATAGACATAAATACACTTTATTTCTAAAAGATCATATTGTTACCAAATGAAAATTGAATAATTTACACAAACAAATATTGAATCAAGGGTATGGTAAAGTTTCATACTAAAAATAGAAAAAAGTGCTTGCGATCATAAAACATATTTGAAGAGCACACAAACTGCTAAGGTATAAATCAACTTCAACCATTTGATGTTTTAAAATTTTAGTATATTTTATTATTTGCTAACATTTATTAACTATAACAGAACCGTCCAATTTATAAGAGCATAAGTACAAAAATGATCACCAAAATGATCAAAGTCTCGCACTTGAGCCCATATAAACCCAGTAGTCAACTGAAACCACAAAGGATTTCAAACCAACTTGCATACAACCAAGATCGCAGTGATTCAACATAACACATCACACGTTACAACCTTTCACAAATAGTTCACAGATAGATTACAACACATCAGAGTCATAGATATTACAAACCAAGTCTTGTAAAGTAGCGGAAGTAAATAGTTTAACTCACACACATGAGTTCAAATACATGTACTAGCTTGCCGATCACATCCCACAAAAGCATTCGGATAAGATAAACAGAGATCATGCTCGTGATCTAGTCTTCATCACCCGCTGGGTGGACACAGTACTTACAGAAGCCCTAATAAAGAAGGTCATCTGCAACAAGAGGGAATAAACCCTGAGTATGAGAATGTACTCAGCTAGACTTACCCATCGGAAACCAAAAATAATTGACACCAAGGATCATCCATAGCTTAATTTAGTGGATCTGGCTGACACTTTCTTTTAGCAGAAAAGCATAAGTAATAATGATCAACTCTTAACCTGAGCTAGCAATGACTTTTAGCCATTAACCTATCATCTATATTAGCACATGTACTAAGCAATCACTTGATTAAGATGTAAACATTATTAACCATAGCAGGTATCAACTGTGGCAACATTATCATCATCCTCTATTTAACCATATCGTTAAATTAAGTGAATCTACGTTGCCACTGCTCAGTCAAGTTCTCACTATCGGGGAGAGACAGTGATTCGAATCGATTCCTATCCAGCTGGAGGGGTATTCCTAACACAAACCATGCTTCCCCCATTAGGGTCACAATCAAGTCGCCATTGGTACAACTCAGGAGAAAAAAAAAGAAAAGTCACGGGTACGATCAGCGCCACACAATCAGAGAACCACTCTGCCAAGGATGATCGGGACTATAACCCACCCTTGGGCTTACGCCAATGGCTGACCACACATCGTTGCTGCCATATAGAGTGCGCGCAACTGCTCGTGGTCCTGGCCTGAGCTGAGCTACTTGACTTCGTGGTCGAAATGACTTATCCGGCCAGCTAAGTGTTAGGCTGCGTTCAAAGTGACATGAGGATGTATAGCGAATCGGTCCTTAAACAACACGGATGGGGATAGATTCACACCCATGACCTCCATGCCTTGTTGCTGCACTACCGTCATCCCGTCCGATCTCTTTTCATTATTAACACATGGTTCTTTTCCATTATAGCAAATATAGACAACCGTGACCAGAGCTCATCCTACATCTCGCAGGTGACTGAAAATCACCTGACTTTTACCGGTCTAAGCAAGGCTAAGCTTTGATTCGCTCTTGGACCTAAATAGGATTTAGGGTACGTTTACTAGACAAGGAATAGATATATGTGCAACAAGTGTTTGTATCCAATTCCTATCACTTAATGCATCAACAATTAAAGATACTCAAAGTAACCATTTTCAAAACATAGGAGACTTAGAATGCTCCGGGGCTTGCCTTTTAGGAAAGAGGTTGGGCGGTGGTCAGGGCACTCGGACAACTCCTCCTCGGCGGCTGCTTCGTCGGTTGCCTAAACCTCGGGCTCCTCCTCCTGGCTCGCTCCCTCAAACTCTAGAAGCGTCACTCCCTCCGGCACACCTATTGCATATATGCGTAAGATAAATATCATGGATGCACATGAGCAAAGTTAGAGAATGCTCTGGGAATGCACATGCTTACTGCAGTACAAATATTCTACTTAAGCTATATTCAAATCACTTTAACTTACCAAGTATAGACAACCTAATATACAATTGCTCATCTTCAGTTAAGGACCTAGCACCTGCACCTAAGCATTTTCTCAAGTTAGCCTAGCACCTAAACAATCAACAAGAATAATGCTACAAAGCATTCACACCATCATTCATATTTCAGCAAAACTGGGAATATATAGCAGCATAGTAAATTGACCATAATTGGAGATTTACAACTCCAAATGACATGTAACAAGACAATTTAGAAATCTTATGAAATTTCCTAGAATTCATTTTCAGACCTCATGGCATGATTCCAACTTTTACCAGGGCGAAATCACTTAACAACAGAAATCTATCCTCACAAGACAGAGAGCAGCCAAAACTGGACTCAAACTGAGAACAGCCATATCTCCTAAACTACTTGTCCAAATGCCACCAAATTTTAACACAAGCTAGTTTAGTAAGTTAACTAAAACTTTGGTATTCACATGATTCCTAGAAAACCAAATTATCATGGTGAACTTTGCAAAGTTCTCAGCACTGTCCAGAAAGACATAATGCAAGAAAATAATTATTAACTTATGTTGCAAACATATAAATAGACAAAACCAACTTTACTAACTCATCACACATATCAAAAGAACACCAGAAAGTAAGGTGTTCACCACCAATTCATTTTTTAATGCATTTCTTAATTTATTTAATTATTTAAGAGGAATAATAAACATATATAAAAACTGCACCATTTAATCTACAAAAATTACAGTAGGGACTACATGCTCCAAGTAGGCTACTATAAAAATGTCACCCAAAGTTACCAATAGAAACATCCTACACAAAAATGACAAGCCCGTAGGACTGAAAATAGCATAAATAGGAAACCCTAATGAAAAGTGTCAAGCAACAGATTTTATATTTTTCTTAGCATCCTCAAGTTATCAGGACAACCTCCAATAAATTTCATGAGCATTGAATTCATAGGTTAATTATTAAAATTCACACAAGGATCACCTAATTATAAAAAAGAAAATTAATAACTCAAAAACTATCAAGCACTGACTCTAGAAATTTTACCAGAGCTTCTACTCATCAAGAAGAGCTCACCATCCAAATTTCATAATTTTTGGAGTAGTGGAACTCCAGATATGAATTAAACAAGTTTGCATTTATTTAAAAACACATTTTAAGTTGCAATTTAATTCTTCCAGAAACTTTACTACAAGTGTTCATGTTATATTTTTACTAAATACTACACTTCATAAGGAACAAAACAAATTTGGTTCACCAAAATTGGATCTCTAATACTCCACTTATGATTTTCCAAATATGCATGTAAATCAGGAAATAAATGAACTATCTTTTTAGTCCACAGTCACTGACAGCCGGGGTCCACCGGTCAGCCGAGCTCGCTTGTTAGCGAAATGAAAATAGGGGAACGATGCGGGACAGCACGGGATCAGTGCTAGCTTGCCAATGGTGGCTTCTCCGGCGACGTCACCGGTACTACGTGAATCCCCACTTCGTCCCGCACCGATTAAGCTACCTAGCTAGACCTATTGCCGGGGACGGTGAGACGCCAGAGCTAACGGTGAGGGCTCGATCCAAGGTTACGCTGAGAATCTATGGTCTATGGTGAAGCTAGTGCACCGACCATTACGGCAAACTATGGATAGAGGTGGTGTGGCCACAGTAACAGAGTACGGCGGAGGAACACCGGCGAGGTCCGTGGGTGGCACAGCGGCTTATCGTGCGCTTCAAGCTAGAAATGCTGGTGCGGTGGAATGGTGGAAGCACAATGGTGCGGCTATGGTGGCGATTGAGCATCGCGAGCACAAAGCGGAGCTAGACAGCTGGCAATGGCGTCGTTGGAGCTGCTGCAAAGGCGAAGGGAGAAGGGGAATGGAAATGCGAACACAGAGGGTTCACGAGCGGACGCTGGGGAGTGAAGCGCCACGCTGCAGCTCGACGTGGCCTAGCCGGGTAGGGCGATGGTGATGCGTGGTGGCCACATGGCATAAGAAGTCTACGACGGTCAGCACTGTAGCTGCCTGATTCAGTTTAGCCTTCAGAGCCCGGTACCAGCCTGACAGCGCACATTGCTGATGTTCAAAGTCCCAAACCGTGAAGCATTAACGCAAACCATCTAAACCAAAGTTGTAGACCTACATACCATATACAACTTCCATTAAAGGATCATATTCCAATTCTCAATGGTTGAGGAGTAAAATCATCCCAAATGTGAGCCAAACAAACTAAAAATCGATTAATGACTTAGAAAAATTCTAAGTGCTGAATCAGCACCCAAATCTGATTTGTGGGCCATGTTTGGGGCTGTTCCACATATTTTCATGACTTGACCTGTAAACAAAGTTTGTTCCACATATAATTTGCTATAACTTTGCTTTAGGTTGCTCAAACATGCAAAGCTTCTATGTAACACTTTTTGAAAGGTCAAACAAATTGGTTCAGAGGGTTTCCAATTAGGTCAAACCTAACCTTAGGAGCATAATTAGGCAATTGGTTAACATGAATAGTGCTCCACTATGTACCCTAAGTGTAGTTAAGGTGTTTTTAGGTGAATAATTAACCACACCACACATTGATCATACCAAAATCAAGCATCACATGCATTGAAACAAGGAAAAACAAGTGAATTGCTACTTTTGTTTTAAAGCCATGTTTCATGATGTTTATGAGTTTGCATAGTACTAACTAACCATGTTTAACTAAAGTAAGTGACATGTTTCAAGAGTGAGTTGCACATTGCACTTGAGTGTTGCACACTATCCATTTCATAAAACAAACACACATGGAATATAAGCATATGTTGCAATGTTTCACAAGCATGTTCCAAACAATCTAAGCTCATGAATGGATGAATGATGCTCATGTTTATGAAATGCAAGTGGAAATGTGGAAGCCAAACACCAGGGGTGTTACAAGCCCTCCCCCCTTATAAAAATCTCATCCTGAGATTTGACAAGCATACCATTGTTGATAGAATTCCTTATAACCTTCCCTCAAATAATCTTCTCTTTCCCAAGTTGCATCGCGTTCACTACCCTGATTACTCCACATGACCTTGTAAAACTTGACCACCCGACTCCGAGTCACTCGCTCACGAGTGTCAATTACTCAGACCGGTTTTTCTTCAAAAGTCAAATCAGATTCTAGCTTGATATCCCCCAGTGGAACTCTGTCTTTAGGGACGCAAAGACATTTCTTCAACTAAGATACATGAAAGACATTGGAGATAGCACTCATCTCAGGAGGTAATTGGATCTTGTATGCTACCTTACCACTCTATCCTATGATTTGAAATGGACCGACATATCTTGGCGCAAGCTTTCGCTTCACACCAAAGCGTTGAACACTCTTCATGGGTGAGACTTTTAGATAAACGAAGTCTCCAACTTTGAACTCGATATGTTTTCTAGGGCGATCAGCATAAATTTTCTGCCTAGCTTGAGCTGCAGCCATATGGGTTTGGATAGTATGGACTTGTTCTTCGGCTTCATTAACAAAATCAGTACCATAATATCTCCTTTCTTCGGCTTCAACACAATTCAATGGGGTTCTACACTTCCGTCCATACAAAGCTTCAAATGGTGCCATCTTGATACTCTCTTGATAACTATTATTATAAGAGAATTCAGCTTGGGGCAACCATTTTTCCATGAACCCTTAGATGAGATGACACACGCTCTCAACATATCTTCTATGATTTAGTTCACTCACTCAGTTTGTCTAGAGGTTTGCAGATGATAGATGGAGCTTCTTACTAACTTAGTTCCCAATAACCCATGCAAGTGCTCCCAAAAGCGAGCAGTGGACTATGGCCCTCGATTAGAGATAATAGTGCAAGGTACCCCATGAAGTCAGACTATCTGATTGAAGTACAACTCAGCATAGTCCGTTGGATAGAAGTCTGTGCGAATAGGAATGAAGTGTGCAGACTTGGTCAAATGGTCTACAATCACCCAAATGGAGTTAAGATTCTTCTGAGTAGTAGGGAGTCCAACAATGAAATCCATACTTATCTCCTCCCATTTCCAACCTAGAATAGAGAGTGGCTGAAGCAATCCAGCTTTTATGTGCACAGCTTTAACCCAACAACAAGTGTCACACCTAGCCACATAAGTGGCTATCACCTTCTTCATCTTGGTCCACCAAAAACGAGGCTTCAAATCATGATACATTTTGCTACTACTAGGATGAATAGATAATTTAGAGGAATGTGCTTCGGATATGATTTGATTTCTAAGCTCTCTATCCTTTAGGACCACTAACCTATCCTTAAACCATAACACATCATTCTCATCTACCCAAAAATGCTTGGTTTCTTGCTCTTTCATCTTGCGCTTGATGTGGAACACACCTGGATCTGTTTTCTGTAGCTCAATAATTTGACTCTATAGAGTACAACTGATAGTGATGTTGTGAAGGACTACAGGATGTAGGAGTTTTGACAAATGGAGGTCACTTTCAACCAAAGAGTGGCAATAAGATTTCCTGCTTAAGGCATCTGCAACAACGTTTGCCTTGTCAGGATGATAGTGCACTTAGAGGTTATAATCCTTGATCAACTCAAGCCATCTTCTCTGACGCATATTCAACTCAGGTTGAGTGAAGATGTACTTAAGACTTTTATGATCAGTGTAGATGTGGCACACATTGCCAAGCAAATAATGTCTCTAGACCTTCAAAGTATGAACAACTGCAACGAGTTCTAAGTCATGCGTAGGATAATTCACCTCATGCTTCCAAAGTTGGCGAGAGGTATACGCAATGACTCATCCTTCTTGCATAAGAACACCTCCTAGACCTATGCCGGATGCATCACAAAACACATCAAAAGGTTTCTCGATGTCTGGTTGTGCCAAAACTAGAGCCGAAGTTAGAAGGGTTCACAGGGTGTGAAAAGCCGCATCACACTTAGAAGTCCAGACAAACCTCGTGTCTTTTTGCAGCAACCAAGTCATAGGCTTGGCTATTTTAGAGAAATCCGAGATGAAGCGACGATAATAACCAGCCAACCCTAGAAAACTCTAAACCTCGTGCACTGAGATTGGAGCCTTCTAGTCCAACACTTCTTGCACCTTGGTGGGATCCATCATAATTCCACCATCGGACAACATGTGTCCGAGAAAAGGTACCTCATAAAGCCAGAATTCACACTTGCTGAACTTTGCATAAAGCTTATGTTCACGCAATCTAGTAAGAACCACTCGCAAATGTTCAACGTGATCTTCTTCATTCTCAGAATAGACCAAGATATCATCTATAAATACCACCACAAATTTGTCCAACTTGGGCATAAACACCGAATTCATGAAATACATGAAGTGTGCAGGGGCATTGGTCAATCCAAAAGACATAACAAGATACTCATAAAGACCGTATCTTGTAGAGAAAGTAGTTTTTGGAATATCCTCAGGCCGGATTTTGATTTGATGATAACCAGATCTCAAATCAATCTTGAAAAAGACTTTTGCTTTAGACAACTGATCAAATAAGATATCTATGCATGGCAGAGGGTACTTAATCTTGATTGTGACTGCATTCAAAGGCCTATAATCTACACACATGCGCAGTGAGTGATCCTTCTTCTTCACAAAAATAGTCGGACACCCCCACGAAGACGAACTAGGACAGATAAGGCCTTTCTTTAGAAGTTCATTCAATTGGGTCTTAAGTTTGGCTAGTTCGTTGGGAGGCATTCTATAAGGTCTTCTAGATATGGGTGTTGTACCAGGTAGCAACTCTATCTTGAACTCCACATCCCGATCTGGGGGCAATCTAGGCAAATCATCGGAAAAAACATCTGGAAAATCACACACTACAGGGATATCTGCAATAGCCTTTGCTTGCACCACATTTGCCGCACAAGAGAGATTGATGTCCCTAGGTAGTTGCACTAGAAAACCTTCTAGATTACTAGGGTCTTGGAGCATGACTACTCTAGTTGATGTATCAATAAGCACCCATGACTGCTCATCCATTTCATTCCTAATATCACATCAATACCCAGCCCCGGTAAAACTACCAGATCCACCTGATAACTTTGTCCATCTATCTCAAGTTGCACACCCCCGACAACTAGCTTTGTTGGGATATTACCATTGGCAGCCCTAATACAATAACCCTCACCCTCAATAGTGTATGCTTTCTATTTAAACTTGGATGCAAATGCGAGGCTCATAAAAGAATGTGAAGCACCCGAATCAAATAGTACAACTGCAGGGTGTTGATCAATCAGAAACTTACCAGCAGTGACTACCTCTCTTGAAGGAAATCAACAATATTAGTGTAGTTCCCCTACCCCTGATGGCCACCTTGGTTGTTATTCTTCTTAGGATAAGGACACTCCCTTTTCTAGTGACCAGGCTTGTTGCAGTTCTAGCATGGCATGTTGCTTGGAGGAACATTGGAGCGGCCGTGACTAGTAGTGCCCTTTGGAAGAGCAACTATAAAAGCATTGCGAAATCCAGACTTGCCTGGATTCTTCTTCTGCGGTGGGTGGAACTTAGCAGCTAATGTCGAAGGATGAAATGGAGCCTTAGATGTGACTGGAGCCTTGAACTATGAGGCACCTGCCTCGTAGGCTCTCTTGCGATTCTTTGAAGCAGCATAAATAGCATTCTTGTTAGCAATGATCCATCCCTGACGCCTAATCTCAGCTGCCTCACAAGCATCATCCCGCTCTTGAGTCAACTACACTATCTGTGCTTGAAGCACCTCCTTCTCATGGGCCAGCTGCATCATCTGATCATGCTTGTGGTCCCTCTCATGAATAGCCTGCACGAACTGCTGCCTGCAAGTGTTCACAGCATCCTTCAACCAACCCACTTCATGCTAAGCTTCTTGCAACTTCTTGCCATTCTTGCGAGCATGCTTCTTGGCCTTGCATTGAGCATCTGAAGCCTCTCTAAGTGCTGCCATGATAGTAGAATTGCTCCCATCTCTCGACTGATAGATCTTCGGAACAACCATCATTGCACTCATGGTTGTACTAGAGCTTTTTGCATGCTCCCTAGGGCCCCTAATCAAAACACTTCCCTCAGCCTGACTCCACTGAGCCTCCTCAGGGTGAACATGAGGGAATACAATAGTAGGTCCACTGCCCAACTCATCTCCACGCTTTTGACAGATGTCAATCAATGTGGTTAGAGCAGCACACTATGCACCTTCCCATGGGCTTTGCCCATCAGACTCAATCACCCAACCACTCCACACTATCCTTCCTTCGTGCCTAGGTATCTCCATGTCCACATAGTGCCACGGCATAGTACCTATGGGCTCAACTTCCCGCCAGTAGTAGCAAGGTGGCTCCATGTACCCCACTGAGTTCAACACTCTCCACAGGATATTGGGAGTGCCAAAGTGGTTTAGAAAGTTGCTGCTGCTAGCAGGGAACACAGGTTTGGCCATCTACATCACCATTTGATGATTGACAAGAGAGATTATCTTTCAAGGTAAGCATAAGTAAGTCATAAGGGAAGGAGTAATGCAATATGAATGGCATGAGTGAATATGATGCATGCATGTTCTGTACGTCCTCACAAACCTAAGAAAAGTTAAGTTCTAGCGGAATATACGGTGGCATACACACGTTCTCTCGAATAGCGGTAACTAATCGATCTACATGGTGCATTGTTAGCGTACCTGTAGAAAATTTCATTACAACCCAACCCAACAAGATATAATGCTAACAATGAAAGTAGTAAACTGAGATACTCTCTATATATACATCCCCTAGACCAACAGTTGGACGGTCATGCTCTCACAAGTCACACTTACCTTGGCGTAGAGGCAATTGATCCATACATTACCATTCAAGCGAATGGCACCCATGCAATAGCACGCCGCATGGATGACGAAATAGAAACAATCACTTTCCCCCAAGTTAGTAATTATATAAGCCACCTAAAAGTCCTTATGTGGGCTACAAGGGATGTGATCACTAGCACACTATAACATTTTAGATTTTGAAACACTTATATATATCTATAAGTTGGAAAACCATTTTTGCAACAAAAGCTTTTGTTTTTAAATACCCGTATGATATGTTTAGTGTTGAATCTAGCTCCGATATCAGCTGTAACAGAACCATCCAATTTATAAGAGGACAAGTATAAAAATGATCAAATTCTCACACTTGAGCCCATATAAACCCGGTAGTCAACTAAAACCATGAAGAATTTCAAACCAACTTGCATACAACCAAGATCGCAGTGATTCAACATAACACATCACATGTTACAACCTTTCACAAATAGTTTGCAGATAGATTACAACACATCAGAGTCATAGTTATTACAAACCAAGTCTTGTAAAGTAGTGGAAGCAAATAGTTTAACTCACACACATGAGTTCAAATACAAGTACTAGCTTGCCGATTACATCCCACAAAAGCATTCGGATAAGATAAACAGAGATCATGCCCGTGATCTAGTCTTCGTCACCCACCGGGTGGAGACAGTACTTACAGAAGCCCTGATAAAGAAGGTCATTTGCAACAAGAGGGAATAAACCCTGAGTATGAGAATATACTCAGCTAGACTTACTCGTCGGAAACCAAAAGTAATTGACACCAAGGATCATGCATAGCTTAATTTAGTGGATCTGGCTGACACTTTCTTTTTGTGGAAAAGCAAAAGTAATAATGATCAACTCTTAACCTGAGCTAGCAGTGACTTTTAGCCATTAACCTGTCATCTATATTAGCACCTATACTAAGTAATGACTTGATTAACATGCAAACATTATTAACCATAGCAGGTATAAACTGTGGCGACATTATCATCATCCTCCATTTAACCATATCGTTAAATTAACTGAATCTACGTTGTCGCTGCTCAGTCAAATTCTCACTATCCGGGAGAGACGGCGATTTGAATCGATTCCTATCCAGCTGGAGGGGTGTTCCTAACACAAACCCTACTTCTCCCATTAGGGTCGCAATCAAGTCACCTTTGGTACAACTCAACAGAAAAAAAGAAAAGTCATGGGTATGATCAGCATCGCATAATCAGAGAACAACTCTGCCAAGGGTGATCGGGACTATAATCCACCCTTGGGCTTACGCCAATGGCTCATCGCACATCCTTGCTGCCATCCAGAGTGCGCGCAACTGCTCGTGGTCCTAGCCTGAGCTAAGCTACTCGGCTTCACGGTTAGAACGACTTATCTGGCCAGCTAAGTGTTAGGCTGCGTTCAACATGACATGAGGACGTACAGCGAATTAGTCCTTAAACGACACGGATGGGGATAGATTCACACCCAAGACCTCCATGCCTTGTTGCTGCACTACCATCATCCCATCCGGTCTCTTTTCATTATTAACACATGGTTCTTTTCCATGATAGAAAATATAGCCCACCGTGACCAGAGGTCATCCTACATCTCACTGGTGACAGGAAATCACCTGACTTTTACCAGTCTAAGCAAGGCAAAGCTTTGATTCGCTCCTGGACCTAAATAGGATTTAGGGTACATTTACTAGACAAGGAATAGATATATATGCAACAAGTGTTTGCATCCAATTCCTATCACTTAATGCATCAACAATTAAAGATACTCAAAGTAACCATTTTCAAAATATAGGAGACTTAGAATGCTCCGAGGCTTGCCTTTCTGGAAAGAGGATGGGCGGTGGTTAGGGCACTCGGGCAACTCCTCCTCGATGGCTGCTTCATCGGTTGCTTGAACCTCGGGCTCCTCCTCCTGGCTCGCTCCCTCGAACTCCAGAAGCGTCACTCCCTCCGGCACACCTGTTGCATGTATGCACAAGATAAATATCATGGATGTACATGAGCAAAGTTAGGGATGCTTGGGGAATGCACATGCTTACTGCAGTACACATATTCTACTTAAGCTCTATTCAAATCACTTTAACTTACCAAGTTTAGACAACCTAATATATAATTGCTCATCTTCAGTTAAGGACCTAGCACCTACACCTAAGCATTTTCTCAAGTTAGCCTAGCACCTAAACAATCAACAAGAACAATGCTACAAAGTATTCACACCATCATTCATATTTTAGCAAAACTAGGAATATACAGCAGCATAATAAATTGACCATAACTGGAGATTTACAACTCCAAATGACATGCAACAAGACAATTTGGAAACTTATGAAATTGCCTAGAATTCATTTTTAGACCTCATGGCATGATTCCAACTTTTACCAGGTCAAAATCACTTAACAAAAGAAATCTGTCCTCACAAGACAGAGAGCAGCCAAAACTAGACTCAAACTGAGAACAGCCATATCTCTTAAACTACTTGGCCAAATACCACCAAATTTTAACACAATCTAGTTTAGTATGTTAAATACAACTTTGGTATTCACATGATTCCTAGAAAACAAAATTATCATGGTGAACTTTGCAAAGTTCTCAAAACTATCCAGAAAGACAATGCAGGAAAATAATTATTAACTTATGTTGCAAACATATAAATGGACAAAACCAACTTTACTAACTCATCACACATATCACAAGAACACTAGAAATTAAGGTGTTCATCAGCCATTCATTTCTTTTAATGCCTTTCTTAATTTATTTAATTGTTTAAGAGGAATAATAAACATATATGAAAACCACACCATTTAATCTACAAACATTATAGAAGGGACCACATGCTCCAAGTAGGCTACTATAAAAATGTCACCCAAAGTTACCAATAGAAACATCCTACACAAAAATGGCAAGGCTGCAGGACTGAAATAGCATAAATAGGAAACCCTAGTGAAAAGTGTCAAGCAACAGATTTTATATTTTTCTTAGCATCCTCAAAGTATCAGGACAACCTCCAATAAATTTCATGAGCATTGAATTCATAGATTAATTATTAAAATTCACACAAGGATCACCTGATTATAAAAAAGAAAATTGATAACTCAAAAACTATTCATGCACTGACTCTAAAATTTTTACCAGAGCTCTTACTCATAAAGAAGAGCTCACCATCCAAATTTCATAATTTTTGGAGTAGTGGAACTCTAGATATGAATTAAACAAGTTTGCATTTATTTAAAAACACATTTTAAGTTGCAATTTAATTCTTCCAGAAACTTTACTACAAGTGTTCATGTTATATTTTTACTAAATACTACATATCATAATGAACACAACAAAATTTGATTCACCAAAATTGGATCTCTAAAACTCCACTTATGATTTTCCAAATATGCATGTAAATCAGGAAATAAATGAACTATCTTTTTATTCCACAATTACTGACAGCCAGGGTCCATCGGTCAGCAGGGCCCGCTTGTCAGCTAAACGAAAATAGGGAAACGACGCGAGAAGGCGCAGGATTGGCACTAGCTTGCCGACGGTGGCTTCTCTAGTGACGTCACCGGTACTACGTGAATCCCCACTTCATCCCACACCGATTAAGCTACCTAGCTAGACCTATTGCTGGGGCTATCGACTACGGCGGCGGCCATGGTGGTGCGGTGGCGTAGAATGACGGTGAGACGCCGGAGCTGACGGTGAGGGCTCAATCCAAGGTTATGCCAAGAATCTATGGTCTACAATGAAGCTAGTGCACCGACCATTACGGCGAACTATGGATAGAGGTGGTGTGGCCACAGTAACGGAGTACGGCGGCAGAACACCGATGAGGTCCGCGCGTGGCATGGTGGCTTACCGTGCACTTCAAGCTAGAAATGCTGGTGCAGTGGAATGGTGGAAGCACAATGGAGTGGCTATGGTGGTGATTGAGCATCGCGAGCATAAAGCAGAGCCAGACAGCCAGCAATGGCATCGGTGGAGCTGCTGTGGCTGCTGCGCTGCTGCGAAGGCAAAGGGAGGAGTAGGGGAATGGAAATGCGAACGCAGAGGGTTCATGGGCGGACGCTGGGGAGTGAAGTGCCACGTTGCAGCTCGATGTGGCCTAGCCAGGCAGGGCGATGGTGACGCACGGTGGCCACGTGGCGTAAGAAGTCTGCGATGGTCGGCACTGTAGCTGCCCGATTCAGTTCGGCCATCAGAGCCCTGTACCGGCCTAACAATGCACATTGCTGATGTTAAAACTCCCAAACCGTGAAGCGTTAATGCAAGCCATCTAAACCAAAGTTGTAGACCTACATACCATCTACAACTTCCATTAAAGGATCATGTTCCAATTCTTAATGGTTGAGGAGTAAAATCATCCCAAATGTGAGCTAAACAAACTAAAAATCGATTAATGACTTAGAAAAATTCTATGTGCTGAATCAGCACCCAAATCTGACGTGTGGCCATGTTTGGGGCTGTTCCACACATTTTCATGACTTGACCTCTAAACAAAGTTTGTTCCACATATAATTTTCTACAACTTTGCTTTAGGTTGCTCATACATGCAAAGCTTCTATGTAACACTTTATGAAAGGTCAAACAAATTGGTTCAAGGGTTTCCAATTTGGTCAAACCTCACTTAGGAGCATAATTAGTCAATTTGGTTAACATGAACAATGCTCCACTATGTACCCTAAGTGTAGTTAAGGTGTTTTAGGTGATAATTAACCACACCACACATTGATCAAACCAAAAAATCAAGCATTACATGCATGAAACAAGGAAAAACAAGTGAATTGCTACTTTTGTTTCAAAGCCATGTTTCATATGTTTCATGAGATTGTTGCATAGTACTAACTAACCATGTTTCACTAAAGTAAGTGACATGTTTCAAGAGTGAGTTGCACATGTTGCACTTGAGTGTTGCACACTATTCATTTCATAAAACAAATACACATGGAATATAAACATATGTTGCAATGTTTCACAAGCATGTTCTAAACAATCTAAGCTCATGAATTGATGAATGATGCTCATGTTTATGAAATGCAAGTGCAAATGTGGAAGACAAACACCAAGGGTGTTACATTAACAATATATAATAGAAAAAAAATAAATTGTTTGAGTCAGAAAAAAAAGGTGGGATAACTCCCGCTTCTGACCCAAAAAAAATTGAAACGAGCGCCTATGTACCTAGCAGAGTTTTGCAGGTTACTCGACGGTTCGACCTAGCCTAGGCCTAGCGCCCTCTCTCCCTCTTGATATCTTCCTCTCTCCTTGCTCTTCTCTACGCCACCACCGCTACTGCTCCTCGGCCCTCACTGCTTGACAGACACACCTCTCGGCTCGTCGCCTCCACGCGGGCACAATCGGCACCGACGGTCCTCCACCTAACGTGCTTTTTTAGATTGGGATCTAGATTCTGGCAATAGTCACTATTGTAGAACATGGCACTGGTGACCGACGGAGCAAGTGGTGGGCGTAGGCACGAGGAGCTGGTGACGGCGGAGGGGATCTTATGCACCGTGAATGATGGGGCATCCAGCCATGGTGGATCTACGGCAAGCGGCTCTGGCACCATGGTCTCTAGAGGCCAAGCACCAGGCCTTTCCTTTTCGATTGTGTAGAAATTGTTTTTTTTGCGTCCTTTGGTCGGTGTTGATCTGTTTCTTTGTGCGTATCTTGCCTTGAAGTGTGGATTCTTTAGCCAACAAACACTGGTATGACCTCAGGGCCTATCAGGGTTTAGTGTTCACAACATAGGCAAGACTCTACTGGTCAGGACACTGGCCACCAAGGTATGCTTGTCCATCTTCTCCTACTTGCTCTATCATTTGGGAATCATACTCCGACTACTGTATCATCTTGGTGTAAAAGGAAGGCCAAAGATGTTTTCACTGGCATGCAGGCATGAGTTTCTAGCAGTATGGGTGATTCAACATGCATGTGTATTTGATCTGTAAGATTGTTGGAATACCTATGATCTAGATGTGGTTAGATTTTTTGTGTAAATATAAGTTATTGGAGCATCAATATTGAACTGTTAGGCATTTAAATGAAGATCATCTCGATGTCTTATGTATGGTTATGCTTTTCTGATTCATTATTCATATGATTGACATAATTTGGTGATGAGGGCTATAAGCTTCATTTGTTTGGAATTTTTCAGAATTTAATGTCTCACATGCCAATCAGGGCTGCTTCTCATATGTAAGGACGACTTTTATCTTAATTTCTTCCTTTTGTTTTCAAATTTCCTCTAATGGTCCAAAGCATGGAGTATTTGACATCTCCTTGGCTGATCTTGAGAATGATGAGGATCAAGCACATAGGAAGATCAGAAATTTTTTAAAGGGGCCTTTTGTTTCTCTTGGCTAGTTCGGTCTGTTACTAGACTACTTTCTTGTCATTCCATGAGTGTAGTAGTATTTCTGAATTTACTAATTTGATGCAATACACCTATGGTCTTAAACATTGGTTTTGGCTAGGCTCTATTCTAAGTAAACAAACTAATTGGAACATATGTACCTGGCCGAGGTAACCATTTTGACTCTCTAAATTCAGAATAAGTCTTGGTACCCAGCTCTGAAATTTTCTAGGTTTCATTGGAACATGGAAGCCTAGCAAGATGGCTGGTTCAATTGTCAAAATATTTTGAACCAGTTTTGAGTAGTTCCAGCATTGTTATGTATGCAATTTATTGCGAAAAGAAACCTGAACAGGTTCATTATTGTTTCATGGCTAGTTGATTTTGGCAAATGTGGAGCCATTTTTTTAAGTTGGTCATATGGAACCTTTAGGCTTTTTTCGGCTATGTTGGTCCAACATTCTCTATGGTTTGAAATATAGTTACCATTATCACACCTAAGTATGGTCCAACATTCCCTTCAGTGCATGTATGTGTGTATCGGAGAGCAAGCCTTTGATACATGTATGTATGGGAGAGTGTTGGGGTGTCGATAGACTGGTTGCTTCCTCTGTATTTGCATTGATGGTAGAAGTCTACAGTGTTGGTTCTCATTGTTGTTCTCTCTATTTTCTATCAGAGAATTGTACTCCACTTTCAGAACCTAACTGTTAGAAATAATCTTTATCACTATAATCACCCGAATAGAATCTTAAGACATAATCACTATAACCTAGATTTTGCTTGTACCGGATTTTTAAGCACATTCCATATAGACGACGGTCTCTGATTTCTTTTTTTTCTTTGAATTGGGATAATTTCTAATTTCTATATATGCGCCATCTTTTGTTCTTTATTGGGATCAACAGAGGCCCCTCTAGGCTGAACTGCTTCCACCAACTAATGGTGTCTGGTTTACAGTTCTCATGTGATCACTTTGTTTAATTTCATATACTAATGACAGGTTAGTGACAAGTTTGTTTTAAGACAAAGCGAATAACTGATCACTGTCTCCTTCATTAAGCAATCAAATCAAAAGGCCAAAGTAATGTAATAACTCTATTGTCACTACCTTTCTTTGGCCTTGGATTGCATATGTTCTGCAGTACACATAAGTGTTCCTGCTTGCTCGGCTTAGTTAACATCATGCTGCCCATGAACTTAAAACTTGAGAACCTATATAAGCTTTTGCTAACCAATAATGATCCTGCCAGTTTGTTATAATGTTACAGTCTAACTTGTTCGGTGTTTTAGTGGTACCTTTGTAGGAGATGCAACCAATACTATGAGCCTCTAGGATTTTAAAGAACCTATAGAAAGGAGTAGTCCAGATTGAAGTAAGGTAAATACAACAGCTGGTTAATTACAGAATTTTCATTGAAAGACCTCGATTTTTTAAGTTGCTCGTTGAAATCAAGTGCCATGATGAGCTGCATTTTAAACTTGCAGCTGCCTGTGAAGAGACTACATGGATTAATGTAGTTATTTATCAGCAAGTCTGCAATGCACAGGTGAATTTTTTTTGCAACTCCACTACCTGTGAATGTTTCTGTATCAGTTTTAAAAGTGTATATGGTTTTCGTATAAGTGTGATTTTTTGTGTGTGTATATACCTGATTGTCTTCTAGGTTTGATAAAATCAAATGATTTTTTTTGCAACTCCACTGCCTGTGAATGTTTCTATATCAGTTTTAAAAGTGTATGGTTTTCGTATATGCTATTAGTGTGAATGTTTTTTTGTATATACCTGATTGTCTTCTAAGCTTGATAAAATCAAATAAAAATCATAAGGTAGATGTTCTCATTGTAGGTGTTCTTAAATGAAGATCAATGTTGTAGACAAGTCTATTATGGGAGCATTTTTTTATCATATAGCCTTTTGATGGGGAATTTTACTTTTTAAAGATTCTACATATATGCAAAACTATTAGTCTTTAGTTTAAGATTTCAAATTGCTTACTTTGTTGAGTCCATGTTGCTGTTGCCAAAATAATACAATTTCAGTTTACCTGCATATACCAATGTTATTGATTCTTTTTAGGAGCAAGATAGAGTTTAAGTGGGGCGCACGAGTGATGGGATGATAAACATCAAGCCAACTTTTGCTGCAGTGCTAGACAAGTGTGTGTATTGTCGAATACCTTATGTTTTTGAGTTGTTCGTGTGTCTAAAGTTGAGTTTGACATTGGATGGTTTCATTAATGATTTGTACAAACAAAGCATATTTTGGTTTAATGGATGTCTAAATGCTTCATTGATCATATATTGTCATTCTAAAATATCAATAGCATGCAATTATTGTTTTATGCTACCAAACAATGCGTTGCAATATTTGCCCCCATTCGCTTCGCTGAAAAATTAAGCCAAAACACTGTTTCGGCTGATTTGTTGAGAGAGAAAAACACTGTTCTGGCTAAAAAAACAAGCTAAAAAAGACGGATTATAAGAAAAGCGAACAAGGCCATTGTCTATCGACATAATCATTTGGCGTTGCAATATATGATACCAATGAAACAGGGCATGTGGCAATTGTCTCCAACTTACAACAACCAAACATTTATCGTGGCAAAAGATGGTTCCACCTGTAGCAATCAAAATCTTTAGTGTGGCATTAGAGAGGCTACCTCTAGCAACCAAATATTTGTCGTGGTAATAGAGGATTCCATCTATAGCAACCACAGAGGTAGTGTAGCAATAGAGAGGGCAACTATAGCAACCAAATATTTGTTGTGGCAATAAAAGGTTCGACCTATAGCAACCACAGAAATAGCGTGGCAATAGAGGGTCCATCTATTGCAATGCTATTGATGCGCATTGTTCGCCTAAATGGCCGTTTAGCCCGTTTACACACCGTTTAAATGCTACATGGTGCTACACCATTTCCGTTTAATCGGTTGTTTTGACTATTTAAACAGCCGTTTTTCTCGTTTAAACACCCGTTTTGCTCGAATAATGGGCTAAACGGTAGGTGACTGACTGTTTACCGTTTAGCGTTTAGGATAACACTATTGATGCATGGTAATAAGGTCTATTGCAACACCCATTCTCATTGCTAGTGCACATATTACCACTCTTTATATATGTGGCAATAGGTATCTCTGGCAACACCTAGTGTGTTGCAAAGTTACTATTGCAACACCCACGGTGGTTGCTTATACTATGGCTTGCAACACTACATGGTGTTCCAACAACACTATTATGTTGCAATAGGGAAAAACCTATTGCAACACCAAAATGAGTTGTGCAAACTTTAGACCATGGCTACTGTGGCAATGCTTGCCAATGACTTTTTTGTGTTGCAATTTTGTCTATTGCAACCATTTTTGATATATTGCAACACTTTTGGGCCGTTGCATCAGGGTAAAACCTTGTAGTGAATGCTCGATGTGACTTTTGCCTAGAGGGTTCTAGTTTCCATGACGAAGGAAGCGTGTCTTTTTAGAAAGTTTTCATGGAACTTCACTTGCTCTGTCAAAGGTTTATGTGTAAACCGACCTCCAGTAGTCACATCTAGGCATAGGTCAGCATTTATGTCAAGACCCAAACAAAAGTGATGTAGAGATACGCCATCGGGTAAAAACAAGTTTGGGCCGGCATAAATTAACTTTGAAGACCTGGCCTAGGCTGCACCTATAGACTCCTTCTCGTACTGCTCAAAGTTGAGGATTGCCCTTGGTAGAGAGCTGATATGAGACATGGGAAAAAATGCAGGACAAAACTTATTTAAGTTCATCCCAGTCCCCATTCATACTTTCTATGGTAAATGTGTACCATTGTTTCGCCTTCCCTATGAGAGAGAAGGGAAACAATGTCCACTTTAGATTTGTGTCATGCCAGAGATGCTCAGGCATGAACATATTTCCTCAAACTCTAGCAGGTGATTGCATGCTTTTTCGCTATCAAGCCCAGAAAAGGGTTGTGCCCGAACCATGGCTTTTAGACTAGGGTAAAGTTCAAAGCCAGATGAACGGTTAGGTTTTGAAAGTGGCTTAGGGAACTCCCCCTTTGAAGCGGAAGGGCATGAAGTTGAAGTTGGCTTCATGGTGAAAGAGGTAAAAGAAAATATTTTTGTTTTTATAAAAAGAAAGGATATAGATACAAGGATGAACTAGGTTCAAAGAAAATAGCAACCATTCCCTAGCAACGGCGCCAAAAAGCTTGTTGGTATTTCTTAACATCTACATAAATTAATCCGCAAGTGTACGGAATTACCGTTGTAGCTTTCACCCGGGAGTATTCAGGGTATTGTATTTCCACAGGGAATGGAGGTATTTCTTCTTGCTAACTCATCCAAGGACAACATAGAGATAGCTGATAAGGGTAGAGAGGGATTCCTATGGCCTAGGGTGTAAGGATAGATAAACTATACTTCTATTTGTTTACTTTGGGCACTGGGTTTCACTTGGTCTGCCAGGCGATGCCAGTCTATAGCTCTACGTCGTACCCAAATGTGGGGGATTACAAGGGATGGATAGGGTTGTCACCACCTGCCGCCTACCCCTCAATCGGAGAATACGAGGCAAACGAAGGTAGCCTCTAGCCTAGACACCATGTCTACGCTAGTGAATACTACTCTAGCATTGACCAGAGTTATCCATCTTCATTAGGGCCCTCTACTAGAGTATCTATCATGGGGATGGACGATGAACCCACAAACAAGTAAAAGTATAACTTTACTACTCAAAGACTTTATAACCAAAAGAACCATGAACACTTACTAAAATACCCATCGAGGTACAAAGCTTGTGTTCGCTGAGGTACAAGCGGGGGAAGGTTACCGACAAGTCCGACACTTCTTCCTCGAACTCTCCCTCACATCTCTCCCTAACTTCTTTTCTAGAGGTAGCTAGGGCCTAAGCCATGTGTGTTGTGGCTCTTCTCATGCTCTTGTGCTCTTCTCTTGTGTGTTGTTTAAATGAGGGGGAGATGTCCTCCTTTTATAGGTGGAGAAGAGGGGGCTCTTTGGAAAATGCTTCCTCCCCTCATGGAAGGTACCAAACCGACCTCAAGATGCATTGAACCTGACCGAGCACCTACGTAATCATCATTGCAAAGACGGCATCAACCAACCGACCAAAGGTGGGCCCGAGGTGCGCTAGTGGTGGTGTGGGCCCACCAGGGGTGCAGCTGCACCCCAACTAGGCCAAAATGAGCCTAGGTTTGGCTGGTGGCCTTTGAGCTTTTTTTCTCCACCTGACTGGGCCCTGATTTGCATAGTAAGTGGGCCTTGTCCCCTTGGGCTCATGTTGAATGTGTTTCTTGTATGCTTTAGGCACATTTTTTTGTGTTATTCTGACATATCCTCCTACAAATGAATAAACACCAAAACTCGTTGAATTCGTTAGTTATAAACCCTATTTCTAAGTTTGGTGTTCTTTTTAGTAGGTTTTATATAAAATATTGATGGTAAAAAGTGTGAGTTAAGGACCACCAACAGTAGACAAAGTTGGTGGGGACAAGATGGCGACACTGGTAGTGTGGTTGTGCTGGACAAAGAAGAAGCAGTGTAGGAGAGGATTGTCAGCGAGCAGGGCTCAACGACGACGTGAGCAGGTGGTCAGCGAGTAGGGCTCCACGATGACACTGGTAGTGGTGGCTCAATGATGAAGACTCAATCAATAGGGGAAGACCTTGTGCAGACAGATGGCACATCAAAGATTGCGTTGCACCATCGTTGATGTGTTGGGGATGGCGATGTAGATGCAACTGCGAAGCAGACACAGGTGGTAGTGTTGTGGCCTGATGAGGTAGGAACCCTATTGCTTGGAGAAGATGCATGTAGTACTTGATGATGGGCATCATGGGAGCCAAGTGGATCATGCATAATCAATTGTACGAACTGAGTACGCGCGAGGTGGAGCGATGATGGAAGAAGTCGGTGGCGACGTCTCGATCTATGGTGGTAATGTTAGAGAGTAAACTAGCCTATGGGCCTACCGACATCCCCACCATGCCTATTTGTATGCATTGATATTTCTTTAGTAATACATTGAGTATTCCCCAATTCATACATTCTCTTGGTATCATCGAGACAGTTTGCTCCTATGACCTCTCCCTGCTTCCACAAACCCTAATCATGTTGCTGCAAAGCCTCATGCTCTCTAGCCCCCAATCCACATGCCACATCAGAGTTTGTCACTCGCCAACCCCTAACCTAACTTACATGCGTGCTTCTTCTAGCGTCATCATGTCCCCTCGCCTGCTATTTGATCTTGGCGATCGCACGATCATCATCGCGATCTCGCCAGGCTTCACCATGTTAGAGACCACCGCTAACCGCACCCTCCATACCCAACATGAATACGAAGCCAAGTAGGTTGCTACCCTTGAGGCCAGGGCCACATGCTAGAAGGCCACCATGAATCACGCAGCTGCTCTCAAAGCCTATAAGGCCCAACATAGCACCGTCCATGACCAAGCCCTTGCCATCCTCAACATCAAGGTGCTTGTCCTTGTGGTGTTGGATCGTGTTGCCAACAACTATAGCCAGTGGCGCACCCTCTTCCTCATCATCCTAGGCAATTATGCCCTAACAGATCATGTCATTGCTGACGTGGCCAACATCAATCGCTTGCGGTGTGGGTGCAGATAAATTGCACTGTGCTCACCTGGATCTACGGCACCATCAATCTCCAGCAATCGGTAATGCTACACAACCATAATGTGCACATCGACTGGACCTTCCTCTAGTCCGAGTTCCTCGGCCAACATGAGTTGCACGCTCTGCTATTCTCTACTGAGTTTCACATGGTGAAGCAAGGGTCGCTACCGATCACTTACTTTGCCACCATCTCGAGACGATGGTCAGCGCCCTCTGCGAGTTCAAGGACCCCATTGGTGACCATACCCTCGCCCTCATGCTTCTTTGTGGGCTTAGCAGCAAGTGCTGACAAATGGTCTCCAACCTAAAGATGTAGTATGCCCTCCCATCTTTGAGGAGTCATGCATGTTGCTCCTTCTCGAGGAGATTGACATCACCACCTCACCGCTCCACCGATACCACTTGCCTTCATCACTGCACCCAATGCTACCCCATGCCTTCCTACTGGTAGTGGCAACTTGGGCATCACCAATGTGGGGTAGGAGGCCCTATCTCCTCCCACCAATCCAGCTACCATTGTGTCTGTGGTGGCAAGCAGCTAGCCACCTCGGGTAATAGCTCTAGCGGCCCCCATCCACCTGCACCGTTCGCCAACCCATGGGCGGGCATGGTGCAATTTTGGCTGCACCCATATGGCCCTAGTGGTGCACTAGGGGCATCACCTTAGCCCCCTATTTTCGCCACCAGCCTCCTTAACCATCGTTCCGCAGCAAAAGCAGTACTCGTATGCACCGAAGCCATACTTCTACTCTGCACCACCGCTGCCTGGCCTCGATCGTCAAGCCTTGTCACCCCACCAGGGTTTGTCTATGGGGGTGTTCCACCAGCAACCTTCATGGCGCCCCTATCGCAGCAGTAGCAACCCCCTTGGACAATGATGCAGGGGGGGTTCTTGGGACCTATCCTTGCTCAACAACTTCAGCACCATGTCGTTGACACCACCGCCCTTGACAGAGTGGTATGCGAACTCTAGTGATGGCTCTCACATGGTAAACAATGTTGGTACTCTTTCCTCATCCCACCCTCCCCCATCATCTTGTCCAACTCTATCATTTATGGTAATGGAGCCCTGCTTCCTATTACTTCTATTGGGTCACACTCATTTTCCACCCCATGGCAACCCCTTTTTCTTTCTAGTGTCCTAGTCTCCCCTCGCATTCTTAAGAACTTGATTTCTATTTGTCATTTTACCATGGATAATAATTGGTTCATCGAGTTTGATCCCTTTAGCCTTTCTATGAAGGACCAACAGACAGAAAGCACGATTGCTCGGTGTAATAGCAGGGGTGACCTCTACCTGTTCTTCCCACTAGCCAACACTCCTGCTCTTGTCACTACTGCATTCTCCACCACCCTCTGGTGATGCTGCCCTGGTCATGTCAGTCATGAGGCTCTATCCAAGCTCATTAGTTCCAATCCTATTTCTTGTAATAAGCACCACAATGATCATATTTGTCATGCCTGCCAATTAGGCCACCATGTATGTCTTCCTTTTAGCATGTCAAACTCTCGAGCGCTTCATTCTTTTGATTTAATACATTGTCATCTTTGGACATCTCCAATTGTTAGTGTGTTAGAATATAAATATTAACTCATCATTCTTGATGATTGTACTCACTACACCTAGACTTTTCCCCTTCACCTCAAGTCTAACACCTTCAACATTCTTTCTAATTTTTCTTGTATGTGCAGACATAGTTTGCCTCCCCTATCAAAGTAGTTCAGTGCTACAAGGGTCATGAGTTTGATCACTCCTCGGCCCACACATTCTTCCTAACCCATGGTGTAGTCCACATGTCATGCTCGTACACCTCCCAGCACAATGGTCACGCCGTGAGCCCTTTACACAATTAACAACATTGTGCACTCCCTTTTGCTTCAGGCTAGTCTTCCCTTGGTCTATTGGGATGACTCCCTTTACATTGCTAGCTACCTCCTCAGTCATCACCCCTCCAAGACCCTAGATGGCCTCACTCCTTTTTTTTTGCCCTTTATGACACCTAGCCTTCCTATGCTCACCTTTGAGTTTTTGGCTACGCTTGTGTTGGTATTTCTTAACGCATACAGAAATAATCTGCAAGCACATGGAATTACCATTGTAGCATTTCACCTAAAAGAATTCAGGGTATCATATTTTCCACAAGGAATGGAGGTACTCTTCTAGCTAGTTCGTCCAAGGACAACACAATGGTAGAGTTGGAAGAGGTTGCAATGGATTCCTATGGTTTTAGAGTCTAAGGATAGATAAACTATACTTCTACTTGCTTACTTCAGGCACCGGTGTACACCTGGTCTGCCAAGCAATACCGACCTACGGCTCTACGTTGAACCCGAATGTTGGAGATTACAAGGGACGGATATGGATATCACCACCTGCCGCCTACCCCTCAACCATAGGGCATGAGGCAAATGAAGGTAATCTCTAGCCTAGACACCATGTCTATGCTATTGATTACTACTCTAGCATTGCATAGGGTTATCCATCTTTATTAGGGCCCTCTACAAGAGTATTCGTCACAAGGACGAATGATGAACCCACAAACAACTAAAAATCAAGCTTAACTAATCAAAAGACTATATGAAAAGAACCACAAACACTTACTACAAGAAGAACCTATTGATGTACAAGTGTTCATCGAGGTACAAGCTCGGGGAGACACCGATAAGCTGACGCTTCCCCATACTCTCGCTCACATCTCTTCCTACTAACTCTACTAGCTATCTAGGGCCTAAGCCCTTGGAATGATGCTCAAGTGTTGTCCTCTTCCTCCTTAGTGTGTTATTCTTGAATGAGGAGGGGGTGGCCTCCTTTTATAGGTGGAGAGGAGGGAATCATCCTTGTACTATGCTTAATCCCCTCATTAAAGCACCAAACTGACCTCAAATTGATGTCCTAGATATGTTGAACCTGGCCAACCCCTATGGAACCATCATTGCAAAGGCGGTAGCTAACAACCTGCCAAAAAAGGTGCCAGAGGTGGTGCGGCCACACCACCCCAACTATGCCCAAATGGCCCCATCTTTGGTGGGTTGCTTTCGTTGGGCCTCTAGATGGGTCCTGTAGAGTTTGGTGGCATTTAGAGTTGATTTGATATGGGTTTGGCTTGCCCTAATTTGCCTAGTAAGTGGGCCCTCCTCCCTAGGGCTCATGTTGGGTGTTTGTCTTGCTATATTCTTTATGCACTTTTGACATGTTTCTTGAGTTATCCTGACATGTCCTCCTGCAATTGATGAATCACCAAAACTTGTGGAACTTTGTCAGTTATGAGCCCTATTTCTAAGTTTGGTGTTCATTTGGATGGATTTTATATAAGTGTTGTCAGTTAAAAGTGTGAGTTAAGGACTACCAACAGCTTGCTACCCAAACCTATCATCCACAGCTCCACATAAACTCTTGCCTCGCTCCTCCCTATGTGTTTTCCTTAGATACTATTAACACTAGATATGGCAAACAGATAAATTCACAAGCACACGGATGTCAATGTAGCTTTCACCTAGGAGTATTCCATGGTATCGAATTTCCATGAGGAACACAAAGTGGACTAGTTAAGAACTAAGAGTGTCCAAGGATAGAGCAAGGGTATAAGATAATAGGTAGAGAGGATATCTGTGGTTCCTATGAACTAAGGCAAGACTAAAGAAGACTATATCATGGTTGTCTACTTCAGGGCATAGCCCGCCTAGCAACTAGGAGGGATAACTAGACAAGGTCTGCCACGAGCCCTACGATTTAATAACTAGACCTATCATGGTGGAATACAGAGGAAGGATAGGGCTAACACCGCCTACCACCTACCATAATTGTCATAGAACCAACCAATTTATAAAAACACAAGTACAAAAACAATCGCCAAAACGATCAAATTCTAGCACTTGAGCCCATATAAACCAGGTAGTCAACTAAAATCACAAAGGATTTCAAACCAACTTGCATACAACCAAGATCACAGTAATTCAACATAACACATCATACGTTACAACCTTTCACAAACGGTTTGCAAATAGATTACAACACCTCAGAGTCATCGTTATTACAAAACAAGTCTTGTAAAGTAGCGAAAGCAAATAGTTTAACTCACACACCCGAGTTCAAATACAAGTACCAGTTTGTTGATCACAACCCACAAGAGCATTTGGATAAGATAAACAGAGATCATGCCCATGATCTAGTCTTTGTCACCCGCCGGGTGGAGACAATACTTATAGAAACCCTAATATAGAAGGTCATCTGCAACAAGAGCGAATAAATCCCAAGTACGAGAATGTACTCATCTAGACTTACCCATAGGAAACCAAAATAATTGACACCAAGGATCATGCATAGCTTAATTTAGTGGATCTGGCTAACACTTTCTTTTTGGTGAAAAAGCATAAGTAATAATGATCAACTCTTAACCTGAACTAGCAGGGACTTTTAGCCATTAACCTATCATCTATATTGGCACCTGTACTAAACAATCATTTGATTATGATGCGAACATTAAAAACCATAGTAGGTATAAATCGTGGCAACCTTTATCATCATCATCCATTTAACCATCTCGTTAAATTAATTGAATCTATGTTGTCGCTGCTCAGTCAAGTTCTCACTATCTGGGAGAGACAGCGATTCGAATCGATTCCTATCTAGCTGGAGGGGTATTCCTAAACACAAACCCTGCTTCCCCCATTAGGGTCGCAAACAAGTCACCTTTGGCACAACTCTAGAGTCGCGAGTCCGAACAGATCGGCATTCTCAAAGAACCGCTCTGCCAAGGTTGATCAGGACTCTAACCCATCTTGGGCTTATGCCAATGTCTCTCCGCACATCCTTACTACCTCCAAAATGTGTGCCACTGCTCGCATCCCCGGCCTAAGTCGAGCTACTAGGCTTCGCGGTCAGAACGAGTTATCTAGGCAGCTAAGTGTTAGGCTGCATTCAACATGACATGAGGACGTACAACGTATCGGTCCTTAAACGACACAGATGGAGTCACTATGTCCAAACCTACACAAGACTCTGCCCGGTCTTAATTCATTATTAACATGGTTCTTTTCCACGATAGCAAATATAGCCAACCATGATCCACCTCATCCTAAAGCTCGCAGGTGATAGGAAATCACCTGACTTCTACCGCACTAAGCATGGCTAAGCATTTAACCCATTCCTGAACTTAAATAGGATTCAAGTGCGATATCTGGACAAGGATAGATATATAATGCAACAATTGGTTCCAACCAATTCCTTTACTTAATGCATCATCAACAATAAGAGATACTCAAGATAATTGTAAAAACATGGGAGACTTAATATGCTCCAGGGCTTGCCTTTCAGGAAAGAGGACGGGTGGTGGTCAGGGCACTTGGGCAACTCCTCCTCGGCGGCTGCTTCGTCGATTGCCTGATCCTCGGGCTCCTCCTCCTGGCTCGCTCCCTCGAACTCCAGAAGCATCACTCCCTCCGGCACACCTATTCCATGTATGCGCAAGATAAATATCATGGATGCACATGAACAAAGTTAGGAATGCTCGGGGAATGCACATGCTCACTGCAGTCCTCATTTTTCGACTTAAGCTCTATTCAAATCACTTTAACTTACTAAGTTTATACAATCTAATGTACAATTGCTCATCTTCCGGTAAGGACCTAGCACCTGCACCTAAGCATGTTCTCAAGTTAGGCTAGCACCTAAACAATCAACAAGAACATCGTAACTAAGCATACACACAAACATTCGTATTTCAGCAAGATAGGAACTTATATAGCGGTATAGTAAACTGATCCTAACTGGAGATCTACAAATTGAAATGACAGGCAACAAGACAATTTGGAAAGCTTATGGAATTGCCTACAATTCATTTACAAACCTCAGGGCATGATTCCAAACTTTACTAGGTCGAATTTATAGAACTACATGATCAGGTCCAACAAGACAGAGAGCAAGCAAAACTGTGATCTAACTTTGAATGACTGTAGCTCCTAAGCTACGGGGCCAAATGCCACCAAATTTTTACAGGAGCTTGATACATAATTTATCTACAACTTTTGTATTCACCACTTTTCCAGCAAACCAAAATATCATGGGGAACTTTGTAAAGTCCCGAGAACTGTCCAAAAAGACATAATGCAAGGAAATATTTATTAACTCATGTTGTAAACATATAATTGGACAAAACCAACTTTACTCACTTATCACACATATCACAAGAACACCAGAAAGTAAAGTGTTCACTCCCAATTCATTTCTTTTAATGTCTTTCTTAATTTATTTCATTAATTAAGAGGAATGATAAACATATATGAAAACTGCAGCATTTAATCTATAAAAATTATTGTAGGTATTACATGCTCCAAGTAGACTACTGTAAAAATTTCACATCATTTGAGCAAGTATAACATCCTACACAAAAATGACAAGGCATAAAGGCTTAAAATGACATAATTAGGAAACTCTAGTGAAAAGTGTCAAGCAACAGATTTTATATTTTTCCTAGCATCCTTAAGGTACTAGGACATCCTCCAATAAATTTCATGGTCATTGGATTCATAGATAAATTACTAAAATTCACACAAGGATCATCCAATGATAAAAGGAAAATCTATAACTCAAAAACTATACATGCAGTCTTTCAAATTTTTACTAGAGCTTCTACTCATCAAGAATAGCTCAGCAACAAAATTTCATAATTTTTAGAGCACAGGAACTCAAGATATAATTTAAACAAGTTTGCATTCATTTAAAAACACGTTTCAAGTTTCAATTTAATTCTTCCAAAAATTCCACTACAAGTCTTCATGTTATATTTTTTCTAAATACTACACTTCACCATGATCCTAACAAAATTGGAACCACCCAATTTGGATTTACAAAACTAGAGATATAATTTTTACAAAATAGCAATCAAATCTAGAATAAATGAGCTAGCTTTCTATAACATAGTGACTGATAGGTGGGACCCAATGGTTAGCCAGGCCCGCATGACAGTGAGACGAAAGTAGAGCACGGCGGCTTTGCTTGACATGGACCGGCGGAGCTCGCCGACGGCGGCGGCCATGGCGGTGTGGTGGTTCGGCTCGATGGTGTGACGCCGGAGCTGGCCACGATAGCTCAATCTACCGACGCATAGAGCTCCTACATGCTACTACAAAGCTAACGCACAAGCTTTCATGGTGAAAGGTGGATAGAGGTGACCTGGCCACGATGATGGGGCATGACAGTGATACTCTGGTGAGGCTACGCGTGGCGAAACGGCTTACCGAGCGTGGCTATTGAGCAATTGTGGGCGCGGCTCGACGATGGGATCACAGAGGAGCTAACGTGGTGACACTTGGGCAACGAGGCACGAGCTTGCGCCATCAATGGTGACGGCAGAGCTGGTGTGCTACTGCTGCGGTTGCTGCGGTGAGCGGAGGAGGTGAAGGAGAAGCAAAAATAGAAATGTGGCGCTGGTAGGCTCTTGGTCGCGTGCTGGGGCTTCCTTTGGCATGTGGCAGCCTGATGTGGCCTGCGCGGTCAGGGCGCCGGTGACGTGCGGTGTACACGCGGCCTTCAAACTCTGAATCGGTTGGGACACTGTAGCATCCATTCAGTTAAGCCATCGATGCCTAACAGCAATACTTGATGACCTTCAAACTCCAAATCCGTGATGATCTAGGCTCCGGTGTAATTGACAAAGTGGGAGATCTAAGTGAGGGCTACAACTTTGCCAATTGGTGCTTGAGCTGATTCGGCTTGGTTAGGGAGCTACAAGGCTAACAAGTTGGGTATAGGAAACTGAAACTTGATTTGTGACTTAGAATTTTTTCAGAGCCTCCAAATGAACCTCAAAACTAACTTGTGGCCCCCCTTTAGAGCATGTTCTGCACATTTTCATGACTTGGCCTCTAAACAAAGTTTGTTCCTCATAAAATTTGCTACAACTTTGCTTTAGGTTGCTTAGACATGCAAACAATCTAAGCTATACTTTTTAAACAGTCAAACCAGGGAGCTCTAGAGGTCAACACTAGTCAAACCATGACTTGGAAACTTAATTAGGCAAAATGATCAACATGAACATTGTTCCTAATGACATTCTAAGTATAACTAAGTTGCTTAAGAGGATAATTAGCCACACCACACATTGGTCACACCAAAATCAAGCATCACATGTATTGAAACAAGGAAAAACAAGTGACTTTGTTACTTCTGTTTCAAAACCATGTTTCATAAGTTTGTGGCATTGTACTAGCTAACCATGTTTCACTAAAGTGAGTTGCACATGTTGCACTTAAGTGTTACACACTATTCATTTCCTAAAACAATCACACATGGAATATAACAATATGTTGCAATGTTTCAAAAGCATGTTTCATACAATTCTAAGCCCATGAATGAATGAATGATGCTCATGTTTATGAAATGCAAGTGCAAATGTGGAAGCCAAACACCTGGGGTGTTACAGCCCTCCCCACTTATAAAAATCTTGTTCTGAGATTTGACAAGCGTACCATTATTGATAGAATTCCTTATAACCGTCCCTAAAATAATCTTCTCTTTCCCACGTTGCATCGCGTTCACTACCCTGATTACTCCATATGACCTTGTAAAACTTGACCACCCGACTCTGAGTCACTCGCTCCCGAGTGTCAATTACTCGGACCGGTTTTTCTTTAAAAGTCAAATTAGATTCTAACTTGATATCCCCTAGTGGAACTTTCTCTTTAGGGACATGAAGACATTTCTTCAACTGGGATACATGAAAGATGTTGAAGATAGCACTCATCTCAGGAGGTAATTGGATCTTGTATGCTACCTTACACTTTGTCCAATGATTTGAAATGGATTGACATATCTCAGCGCAAGCTTTCGCTTCACACCAAAGCATTGGACACTCTTCATGGGTGAGACTTTCAGATAAATGAAGTCTCCAACTTTGAACTCGATAGGTTTTCTACGGCGATCAGCATAACTTTTCTGCCTAGCTTGAGCTATGGCCATATGGGTTTGGATAGTATGGACTTGTTCTTCAGCTTCTTGAACAAAATCAATTCCATAATATCTCCTTTCACCAGCTTCAACCCAATTCAACGGGGTTCTACACTTCCGAGCGTACAAAGCTTCAAATGGTGCCATCTTGATATTGTCTTGATAACTATTATTGTAAGAGAATTCAGCTAGGGGCAACCACTTTTCCCATGAACCCTTAGCCGAGATGACACATGCTCTCAACATATCTTCTAAGATTTGATTCACTCGCTCAGTTTGCCCATTGGTTTGCAGATGATAGGCAGAGCTTCTTACTAACTTAGTTCCCAACAATCCATGTAAGTGCTCCCAAAAGCGAGCAGTGAACTATGGTCCTCTATCAGAGATAATAGTGTGAGGTATCCCATGAAGTTGGACTATCTGATTGAAGTACAACTCAGCATAGTCAGTTGAACAGAAATCTATGCAGACAGGAATGAAGTGTGTAGACTTGGTCAAACGGTCTACAATCACCCAAATAGAGTTAAAATTCCTCTGAGTAGTAGGGAGCCCAACAATAAAATCCATACTTATCTCCTCCCATTTCTAACCTAGAATAGAGAGTGGCTGAAGCAATCCAGCTTTCATGTGCACAGCTTTGACTCGACAACAAGTGTCACACCTAGCCACATAAGTGGCTATCTCTTTCTTCATCTTGGTCCACCAAAAGCGAGACTTCAAATCATGTTACATTTTGCTACTACCAGGATGAATAGATAATTTTGAGGAATGTACTTCGGATATGATTTGATTTCTAAGCTCTCTATCCTTTGGAACCACTAACCTATCCTTGAACCACAGCACGTCATTCTCATCTACCCAAAAATGCTTGGTTTCTTGCTCTTTCATCTTGCGCTTGATGTGGAACACACCTGGATCTATCTTCTGTAGCTCAATAATTCTACTCTATAGAGTACAACTGACAATGATGTTGTGAAGGACTATAGGATGTAGGAGTTTTGACAAATGGAGGTCACTTTCAATCAAAGAGTGGCAATGAGATTTCCTGCTTAAGGCATCCGCAACGATGTTTGCCTTGCCAGGATGATAGTGCACTTGGAGGTTATAATCCTTGATCAACTCAAGCCATCTTCTCTAATGCATATTCAACTCAGGTTGAGTGAAGATGTACTTAAGACTTTTATGATCAGTGTAGATGTTGCACACATTGCCAAGCAAATAATGTCTCCAGGCCTTCAAAGCATGAACAACTACAGCAAGTTCTAAGTCATGCGTAGGATAGTTCACCTCTTGCTTCTGAAGTTGGCGAGAGGTATAAGCAATGACTCTACCCACCTACATTAGAACACCTCCTAAACCTGTACCTGATGCATCGCAAAACACATTAAAAGGTTTCTCGATATCTGGTTGCGCTAGAACCGAAGCTAAAGTTAGAAGGGTTTGTAGGGTGTGAAAAGCCGCATCACACTCAGAAGTCTAGACAAACCTCATGTCTTTTTGCAGCAACTGAGTCATAGGCTTGGCTATTTTAGAGAAATCCAGGATGAAGCGACGATAATAGCCAGCTAATCCCAGAAAACTCTGAACCTCGTGCACCGAGATTGGAGCCTTCCAGTCCAACACTTCTTGCACCTTGGTGGGATCCACCATAATTCCACCATCGGACAACACGTGTCCGAGAAAAGGTACCTCACGAAGCCAAAATTCACACTTGCTGAACTTTGCATAAAGCTTGTGTTCACGCAATCTAGTGAGGACCACTCATAAATGTTGAACATGATCTTCTTCATTCTCATAATAGACCAAGATATCATCTATAAATACCACCACAAATTTGTCCAACTCAGGCATAAACATTGAATTCATTAGATACATAAAATGTGCGGGGGCATTGGTCAATCCAAAAGACATAACAAGATACTCATATAGACTGTATCTTGTAGAGAATGTAGTTTTTGGAACATCCTCAGGCCGAATTTTGATTTGATGATAACCAGATCTCAAATCAATCTTGGAAAAGACTTTTGCTTTAGAAAACTGATCAAATAAGATATCTATGCATGGCAGAGGATACTTATTCTTGATCATGACTACATTCAAAGGCCTATAATCTACACACATGCGTAGTAATTGATCCTTCTTCTTCACAAAGATAGCTGGGCACCCCCATGGAGATGAACTAGGATGGATAAGGCCTTTCTTCAGAAGTTCATTCAACTGGGTCTTAAGTTCTGCTAGTTTGTTAGGAGGCATTCTATAAGGCCTTCTAGAGATGGGCGTTGTACCGGGTAGCAACTCTATCTTAAACTCCACGTCCTGATCCAGGGGCAATCCGGGCAAATCATCAGGAAAAACATTCAGAAAATCACACACGATAGGGATGCCTGCCATAACCATTGCTTGCACCGCATTAGCCACACAAGAAAGATCGATGTCCCTAGGTAGCTATACTAGAAAACCTTCCCAATTACAAGGATCTCTGAGCATGACTACTCTAGTCGAGATATCAATAAGCACTCCATGACTGCTCATCCAGTTCATTCCCAATATCACGTCAATACCTAGCCCCGGTAAAACTACCAGATCAACCTAATAACTTTGCCCCTCTATCTCAAATTGCATGTCCCCGACTACAAGCTTGGTTGGGATAGTACCACTGGTAGCCCTAATACAATAACCCTCACCCTCAACAGTTTATGTTTTCTGCATAAACTTGGATGCAAATGTGGGACTAATAAAAGAATGTGAAGCACCCGAATCAAATAGTACAACTACAGGGTGTTGATCAACCGGAAACTTACCGGTAGTTACTACCTCTCCTAAAGGAATATCAGCAATATTAGTGTGGTTCACCTGCCCCTATCGGCCACCTTGGTAGTTATTCTCCTTAGGGTAAGGACACTCCCTTGCCCAGTGACCTATCTTGTTGCAGTTCCAACATGGCATATTGCTTGGAGGAGCCTTGGAACTGCCTTGACTGATAGTGCCCTTAGGAAGAGCAACTATAAAAGCCTTGTGAAATCTAGTCATGCCTGGATTCTTCCTCTGCAGTGGGCAGAACTTAGCAGCTGATGCCAGAGGATGGAATGGAGCCTTATGTGTGACTGGAGCCTTGGATTGTGAGGCACCTGCCTCATAGGCTCTCTTGCGATTCTTTAAAGCAACATATACAACATTGTTGTTCTCTTGAGATAAAGCATCACTCACAAACTCATTAAAATGAGCACACTTATAATTTCCCATAGTCTTCATCAATTTGGGGCTAAGTGCCCACTTGAAACTAGCGATCTTCTTGGCATCAGTGTCAACAAACTCAGTAGCATACCTTACAAGGTTATTGAAAGCCTATAGGTATTCATTCAAGCTCTTGTTCCCCTGTGTTAGCTTCATAAATTTAGTGTGCTTGATTGCCATGAGACCAGGAGGAATATAATTTCCCCTGAAAGCAGACTTGAACTGATCCCAAGTGATTTGGGCATTAGCAGGCATAGTGGACCGATGATGACTCAAGCAAATACCAGCTGGCCCATGTAGTTGGTGAGATGCATACTCAGTCTTTAGCACCTCAGTCAAGCAAAGCAGATAGAATTTCTGCTCGAGAGTGTTCAACCACTCATCAGCTTGGAGGGGCTCTTCAGCCTCCTTGAAGATCGGTGGTTTAGTGTCAAGGAAATCTTTGAAGTCGCTATACTAATTTGGTTCCGGTCCTTGGCGTATGCCACGACCATCATGATTTGCAATCGTGCGGAGAGCCTCAGCCATAGTGCGCTGTCCTTCAGCAAAAATTGCCATCAATTCCGCTGGTGTGGGCGGTGGTGGCGGTGGAAGATCATCATCATCACCAGCCGCACCAGTCGAAGGACTGCGAGGCATCTACAACAATACGCAACCAGCAATTATTAGTGATGTTAGCATATTGGAGAGGAACAATATAATTACGCCAAACTGAATTTACTAGAAAGAATAAAAAATTCATACAATAAATAGAGGCAATAATTCATTCTCCAATCACCACATCATCAATTAGATTACTAGCGCCATACACAGTGCATTCCAACATGACAAGTTTTAAAATTCACCAACTAAGATAAGCATCCTGAAGGGAGCGGATTAAGGTACATTACACGCCAAGTTTGAATTAAAAGGTACATCCAACATCTATCATAGTACCAAGTCCATTACACAAATGGCCGCAAAAGCTTAAACTAGTGAGACTTGCTAGCTAACTACTCATCGAAGTGGTCACTGTCCACATCGGAAATGCCCTAGACTTCTTCAGGATCTTCCTCTTCCTCTTCATTTGCAGGTTCAGCTGCATTGACATCCATCTGCACATCCTCTTCCTCTTCATCAGCCTCAATCACTTGAGGTCCACCCACATTAGGATACCTTGGAACGAGGTGAGGAATAAGAAATAGACAGTTGTTCAGTTGATGGTGCTCAACCTGAAGCTCTTCAAGCTGCTCTTGGAGCTCATGCTCCCTTTGAAAAGCATTGTGGTTAGCCATGATCTAGCCCTGACGCCTTTCTTCTGCCAACTCTAAGGCTGCATCTCTATGACGGGTCACATGGTCCAACTCCTGTACTGCCTCATAGCTCTCTATGGTGAGGTTCATAAGCTAGTTATGAAGCTCATCTCTCTCACGTGCTGCTTGTGCCCACTGCTGCAGGTGATAATTTGCAATGCCCCGAATCTCATCTACTTCTAGCTGAGCTCACCCACATGCCTCCACCCTATGGCGTTACTTGTGGGCACGCAACCTGAACTTGTGTTGGGCTGCCATTGCCTTGCCAGCTTCTTCTAACACACTAGAGAGGGTGTCCTACCTAACTCAACAAAGCTTCAAGATGGCCATCATAGCACTCATTCCCACATTGTCGCTCTAGACATGTTCACCACAGCCTTGAACCAAGGCCTGTATAGTTTCTTGAGTCCACTCAGCCTCAGTAGGAGCCACTCAGGGAATGGATGAAGCTGGTCCACCCACCAGTTCATCTCTGAAACTCTATGCTATGTCCATAAGCACATCAAGGGCAGCAACTTGCGTGGCTTCCCATGGGCTTTGCCCATCAGTCTTGATGCTCCACCCATGCCACAATGGTCTCGTGGGGTTCTATGGCACTATTAGGGTCACAATGTGCCATGGCACATCTCCCAATGGCACCGTCTGCCTCCACATGTAGCGGGGTGCCTCTGGGTACCCAATTGAGCTTAGCATCCTCCAGAGCAAGGTAGGCATACTAAACTAGTCCAAAAAGGTGCTGCTACCAGAGGAAACATGGGTGCGGCCATCTGTATTCAAAAAGGGATGCAATTCTCATGAGAGGATTATTTTGTGAGAGATGAAACTTAATATTTGGGATAAGCAAATATAAGGGAGGGAGTAATGCAATATGAATGACATGAGTGAATATGATGCATGCTCGTTCCGCATGCCCTCACAAACCTAAGAAAAGTTAAGTTATAGCGGAATATATGGTGGCATACACACGTTCTCTCGAATAGCGGTAACTAGTCGATCTACATGGTGCGTTGTTAGCGTACCTGCAGAAAATTTCATTGTAGCCCATCCCCACAAGAGAGAATTAAGCATACAATGAAAGTAGTAAACTAAGATATGCTCCATATATACATCCCCGGATATATATACTTTGGTATCCAAAACTACCCAACGGATATACCCATAATTAAGTACCTTCATATGTACATGTATGCAACATGTAAATATTCTAGTAACCACAACTAACTCTCCCCTAGGCCGACAGTTGGACAGTCATGCTCTCACAACTCACACTTACCTTAGCGTAGAGGCAATTGATCCATACATTACCATTCAAGCGAATGGCACCCATGCAATAGCACGCTGCATGGACGACAAAATAGAAACAATCAATTTCCCCCTAGTTAGTAATTATATAAGCCACCTAGAAGTCCTTAAGTGGGCTACAAGGGATGTGATCACCAGCACACTATAAAATTTTAGATTTTTAAACACTTATATGTAACTATAAGTTGGAAAACCGTTTTCACCACAAAAGCTTTTATTTTTAAATACCCATATAACATGTTTAGTGTTGAATCTAGCTCTGATACCAGTTGTCATAGAACCAACCAATTTATAAGAACACAAGTACAAAAACAATCACCGAAACGATCAAATTCTCACACTTGAGCCCATATAAACCCGGTAGTCAACTGAAATCATGAAGGATTTTAAACCAACTTGCATATAACTAAGATCACAGTAATTCAACATAACACATCATATGTTACAACCTTTCACAGACGGTTTGCAAATAGATTACAACACCTTAGAGTCATCGTTATTACAAAACAAGTCTTGTAAAGTAGCGGAAGCAAATAGTTTAACTCACACACCTGAGTTCAAATACAAGTACTAGTTTGTTGATCACAACCCATAAGAGCATCTGGATAAGATAAACAGAGATCATGCCTATGATCTAGTCTTCGTCACCCACCGAGTGGAGACAATACTTACAGAAACCCTGATATAGAAGGTCATCTACAACCAGAGGGAATAAACCCTGATTACGAGAATATACTCAGCTAGACTTACCCGTCGAAAACCAAAATAATTGACACCAAGGATCATGTATAGCTTAATTTAGTGGATCTGGCTGACACTTTCTTTTTGGCAGAAAAACATAAGTAATAATGATCAACTCTTAACTTGAACTAGTAGTGACTTTTAGCCAATAACCTATCATCTATATTGGCACCTGTACTAAACAATCATTTGATTATGATGCAAACATTAATAACCATAGTAGGTATAAATCGTGGCAACCTTTATCATCATCATCCATTTAACCATCTCGTTAAATTAATTGAAACTACATTGCCACTGCTCAGTCAAGTTCTCAATATCCGGGAGAGACGACGATTCGAATCGATTTCCTATCCAGCTGGAGGGGTATTCCTAAACACAAACCCTGCTTCCCCCGTCAGGGTCGCAAACAAGTCATCTTTGGCACAACTCCAGAGTCACAAGTTTGAATAGAACGGCATTCTTAGAGAACCACTCTGCCAAGGTTGATCGGGACTCTAACCCGCCTTCGGCATATGCTAATGGCTCTCCGCACATCCTTACTACCTCCAAAATGCGCACCACTGCTTGCGTCCCTGGCCTGAGTCGAGCTACTAGGCTTCACGGTCAGAATGAGTTATCCGACCAGCTAAGTGTTAGGCTATGTTCAACATGATATGAGGACATACAGTGTATCGGTCCTAAAATGACATAGACAGAGTCACTATGTCCAAGACTCTGCCCGGTCTTAATTCATTATTAACATGGTTTGTTTTCACGATAGAAAATATAGCCAACCATGATCCACCTCATCCTAAAGCTCGTAGGTGACAAGAAATCACCTGACTTCTACTGTGATAAGCATGGCTAAGCATTTAACCTGTTCCTGAACTTAAATAGGATTCAAGTGCGATATCTGGGCAAGGATAGATATATAATGCAACAATTGGTTCCAACCAATTTCTATACTTAATGCATCATCAACAATAAGAGATACTCAAGATATTGGTAAAAACATGGGAGACTTAATATGCTCTGGGGCTTGCCTTTTAGGAAAGAGGATGGGTGGTGGTCAGGGCACTCGGGCAACTCCTCCTCAGCGGTTGCTTCGTCGATTGCCTGAACCTCAGGCTCCTCCTCCTGGCTCGCTCCCTCGAACTCCAGAAGCATCACTCCCTCCGGCACACCTATTGCATGTATGTGCAAGATAAATATCATGGATGCACATGAACAAAGTTAGGAATGCTCGGGGAATGCACATGCTCACTGCAGTCCTCATTTTCCGACTTAAGCTCTATTCAAATCACTTTAACTTACCAAGTTTATAAAATCTAATGTACAATTGCTCATCTTCCATTAAGGACCTAGCACCTGCACCTAAGCATGTTCTCAAGTTAGGCTACCACCTAAACAATCAACAAGAACATCGCAACTGAGCATACACACAAACATTCGTATTTCAGGAAGACAGGAACTTATATAGTGGTATAGTAAACTGATCCTAACTAGAGATCTACAAATTTAAATGATAGGCAACAAGATAATTTGGAAAGTTTATGGAATTGCCTACAATTCATTTTCAAACCTCAGGGCATGATTCCAACCATTACCAGGTCGAATTTACAGAACTACATGATCAGGTCCAACAAGACAGAGAGCAAGCAAAACTGTGATCTAACTTTGAACGACTGTAGCTCCTAAGATACTAGGCCAAATGCCACCAAATTTTGACAGGAGCTTGATACATAATTTATCTACAACTTTTGTATTCACCACTTTTCCAGTAAACCAAAATATCATGGGGAACTTTGTAAAGTCCCAAGAACTATCCAGAAAGACATAATGCAAGGAAATATTTATTGACTCATGTTGTAAACATATAATTGGACAAAACCAACTTTACTCACTTATCACACATATCACAAGAACACCATAAAGTAAAGTGTTCACTCCCAATTCATTTCTTTTAATGCCTTTCTTAATTTATTTCATTAATTAAGAGGAATGATAAACATGTATGAAAACTACACCATTTAATCTAAAAAAATTACAGTAGGTACTACATGCTCCAAGTAGACTACTGTAAAAATTCCACATCATTTGAGCAAGTATAACATCCTACACAAAAATGACGAGGCATAAAGGCTTAAAATGACATAATTAGGAAACTCTAGTGAAAAGTGTCAAGCAATAGGTTTTATATTTTTCCTAGCATCCTTAAGGTACTAGGACATCCTCCAATAAATTTCATGGTCATTGGATTCATAGATAAATTACTAAAATTCACACAAGGATCATCCAATGATAAAAGGAAAATCTATAACTCAAAAACTATATATGCACTGTCTCTCAAATTGTTACCAGAGCTTCTACTCATCAGGAATAGCTCACCAACAAAATTTCATAATTTTTGGAGCAAAGGAACTCAAGATATAATTTAAACAAATTTGCATTCATTTAAAAACACGTTTCAAGTTTCAATTTAATTCTTCCAAAAATTCCACTACAAGTGTTCATGTTATATTTTTCCTAAATACTACACTTCACCATGATCCTAACAAAATTGGAACCACCCAATTTGGATTTCAAAACTGGAGATATAATTTTTACAAAACAACAATCAAATCTGGAATAAATGAGCTAGCTTTCTATAACATAGTGACTGATAGGCGGGACCCAATGGTCAGCCGGGCCCACATGACAGTGAGACGAAAGCAGAGCACGGCGGCTTTGCTCGACGCGAACTGGTGGAGCTCGCCGACAGCGGCGTCTCCGGTGACTAGGATGGCACCAGCGTGACCGTCATGACCTCCTGAACCTATCAAGCTACATGGATGGACCTATTGCAGGCGATCAAGACGATGGCGGCGGCCATGGCGATTCAGTGGTTTGGCTCAATGGTGTGACGCCAGAGCTGGCCATGATAGCTCAATCTACTGACGTGTAGAGCTCCTACATGCTACTGCAAAGCTAACGCACAAGCTTTCACGGTGAAAGGCGGATGGAGGTGACCCGGCCACGACGACGGGGCATGGCGATGATACTCCGGTGAGGCTGCGCGTAGCGAAACGGCTTACCGAGTGTGGCTATTGAGCAATTATGGGCGCGGCATGATGGTGGGATCACAAAGGAGCTAACGCGGTGGTACTTGGGCAATGAGGCACAAGCTTGCACCATCAATGGCGACGGCGGAGCCAGTGCGCTGTTGCTGTGGTTGCTACGGTGAGCGGAGGAGGGGAAGGAGAAGCAAAAATAGAAATGTGGCACTAGGAGGTTCTTGGTCGCATGCTGGGGCTTCCTTTGGCGCGCGGCAACCCGACATGGCCTACGCGGTCAGGGCGCCGGTGACGCACAACGTACACGCGACCTTCAAACTCTGAATCGGTTGGGACACTGTAGCATCCATTTTGTTAAGCCATCGACGCCTGACAGCAATACTTGATGACCTTCAAACTCCAAATCCGTGATGATCCAGGCTCCAGTGTAATTGACAAAGTGGGAGATCTAAGTGAGGGCTACAACTTTGCCAATTGGTGCTTGAGCTAATTCGGCTTGGTTAGGAAGCTACAAGGCTAACAAGTTGGGTACAGGAAACTAAAACTCGATTTGTGACTTAGAAAATTTTTAGAGCCTCCAAATGAACCTCAAAATTGACTTGTGGGCCTCTTTAGAGCATGTTCTACACATTTTCATGACTTGGCCTCTAAACAAAGTTTGTTCCTCATAAAATTTTCTACAACTTTTCTTTAGGTTGCTCAGACATGCAAACACTCTAAGCTATACTTTTTAAATAGTCAAATCAAGGAGCTCTAGAGGCCAACACTAGTCAAACCATGACTTGGAAACTTAATTAGGCAAAATGATCAACATGAACATTGTTCCTAATGACATTCTAAGTATAACTAAGTTTCTTAAGAGGATAATTAGCCAAACCACACATTGGTCACACCAAAATCAAGCATCACATGTATTGAAACAAGGAAAAACAAGTGACTTTGTTACTTCTGTTTCAAAACCATGTTTTATGTGTTTCATGAGTTTGTGGCATTGTACTAGCTAACCATGTTTCACTAAAGTGAGTTGCACTTGAGTGTTACACACTATTCATTTCCTAAAACAATTACACATGGAATATAACAATATGTTGCAATGTTTCAAAAGTATGTTTCATACAATTCTAAGCTCATGAATGAATGAATGATGCTCATGTTTATGAAATGCAAGTGCAAATGTGGAAGGCAAACACCTAGGGTGTTACAACAATCTATCTAGAGCCCTAGCTATAAACACAGGTAAGTTATAGCTTACACACCACGCTTAATCTATAAACTCACTACTCTGATCCTTGCTAACAAATCAGAGCACCCTAACCAAGCTATGAAACCCATAAACAATAACAATATAAATCAATACTTAAGTAATGCAAAAGATCAAAGTTACCATAGAAGATGCCAGACTTCACTCGAAGAAGAGCTTCATCCACCGAAGCACAAGTGGGAGAGGATGCCGATAGCCCTAGCTCCTTCCCAAGCTTCTCACTCTCTCCCTATCTTCTACTTCTAAGTAGTAGAGCTACAGAGCTTCGCCTAGATGCTACTCTCACTTGGAGTGATGGAATTGATGGGGGATTGATCTTCACTGAGCTCCACACCTCCTTTTATAGTGTGTAGAGGAGGTAGGGGTACTTATAGGCAGCCAAGGGAGGTCGGTGGAGTTCCTTGGGCATCGAGCGATGCTTAGGGGCATTGGGCGATGTTGGATTCCACCGCCTTAGCATCCTATGGCTTTGGTTGGATCCCAATGGTGGTTGCATGGAAGGTAAGGCAGTTGATTTGGTCTGAAAATTAGTTCTTGAGTTAATGGAAGCCTCCAAGTGGATGACAGTGGGCCCATGGATCCAAGGGAGCACCACATCCACCTTTAGATCAAACTGACTTGAATCAATGGTGTAGGAGCACTCCTAGACATGCCACTTGGCTCTCCCACAGATCAGTGATGTGGAAGGGCCAGGTGGGGCGTCAGGCGACGCCACTTCATGGCCCTTGGCCCATGTGGATTGCTTCTAGAAGGCCTCCTTTTGCTTTATTTTTAGTATTTTGACCCTACAAGCACAATTCTCCAAGTACAAGTGGAACCAAGTGAAATCTAAACATAAAATGTTGCTTTTTGATTGATTTTATACATATATACACTACTAGAAATATCCACTTCTATGACAAAATCTTAATTATGAATCTGAAATCATCATACAAAATCGCTTTTTATGACAAAAATTTTGGTTCCATCATAGATCACCGGTGACGAACCTCGAACCCCCCTTATCTATGATGAAATCGGACATCATCACAAAAAACATCACAAAACAGCACATGGTTTCATCATACATCACTCGCGTGACTGTTCCTGCTCATCTGTGATGATCTTATTTAGAACTATGATGAATAGGGCTTTGTCATTGAACTAATTACTGATCTATGATGAACAATATTTGATATGTAATGACGACGCTTCATCATAGATCTCCACATGGTACCTTCTCTATCCTATGTGTACCTATAGGACCTACAGTTACTCATATATGACGCTTGCAATTCATCATAAAAGTCTCCGCTCAATTCTTTCTCCATGCGATGTGTACCTGTGGGACCCTTCTCCATACGACCTGTGGGACCCAAACCTATGGGGCCTTTCTCTATCTCCATCTGACCTAAGGGACCCAATGGCTTATGTGTCACTTGTGCTTGTGGACCCTTCTCCATCTGACTTGTGGGACCCGACAACACCTTTCTCCATCTCCATCTGACTTGTGGGACCCGACGGCACCTTTCTCCATCTCCATCCGACCTTTGGGATCTAATGACTTACATGTCATGTGTACCAGTGGGACCTTTCTCCATCTCCATCTAACCTATGGGACCGATGGCTTGCGTGTCACTTGTTGCCGCTGGGGTTTAATAAATTCAAACTCAAAAAAACCATGAGACCTAGGAGTCAAACCCAAGACCCAGGGCAAGGAATAGACCATCTTCACCATTACACTAGATGCCTGTTTGTGTTGTCATGTCTTTGGAGTAGTATATGTTCTCTGTGTGGACTAGTTGACTTATATATTGGATATATCTCTATCCCCTATAAGTGGAAACATATATGTGCCTATTGGACTTGCGATGGCAGTGGCGGCAACGGAGGATCCCCAGTGTGCTGTGGTGGCTTAGGTGTCCATTTGGAGGCTAGGCGGTGGGTCTTCCCGGTGGAGCATGATGGCATTGGCATCCGTGTCTATCATGCATCGTGGCTGAGGCGACAAATCTGATCCGTAGGTCTCCTTTCTCGCCTTTTCATGTTTGCTTCATTGTTTTGGTCCTTGCTTGAACATGAGTTATACAAGAAACATTGTAGTGTTTTAGATCTGGTTAGGCTAATGATGATGAAAAGAACTAGGAGGTGGCACTGGTTGGTTCTCTGCCAGCGGGCGTCACTTGTAGATTTGTCTAGGCAAACAAATAGACCCTTCGCTTCTACCTTAAACTATTTTTCTGTCTAGTGCTTGCTTGATTCTACATTTCTATTTCATTTGCTCCAGTGCCACCAGTAAGTCCTTATGCTATTTTGAACTTGTAACATATCTGAGGCCACATTTTTGTGCCAATGATGTCTACATGGCTATTGAATGTATTAGGATGCAGCTCATATGTTTGCTTTCTGTGTCTTATCCTTGTTGACAACCAAGTTATCCATTTAGTTCCAAACAAGATGAAGGCATCGAAAGCAAATCAATGCTTTGTGTCCATCATTCACATGACTAAGGCCACAAATTAATGTCCAAGCTACACATGTTGCTACTGATGCCAATGATGATCACTACCACTTGTTCACTGACATTCTACTCGTGAAAACTGAGGCAACCTATTCAGGTTGTGTAGATCTGAGATGAGTTGTCCCTGCTATATTGTGTTCGATGGGCATGAGCCCAGAGTTTACTACAACTGGTCTGACTGCCATAGACAAGTTTAGGGTTTCATGGTGCTTGTTATAAAAAGTACAACTCTTATGAAGAAGGAATTGCTTCCTTCAAGTCAAGAACCAACTTAAATCCAGCCTTTGCTCATGATGATGACTTCTATCTTCAAAACCCAACAGCTGCTCCACCCTCTTCGTCGTTCAAAACTGTTGTAATTGTAGTCCTCTCAATCTTTGTCTATCTCCTATGAAAGAAGCTCTGAGCTCGTGTACTGATTGTAAGTGTGATGGTTAGACTTGATTTAGCTAGAATTGTAATGGTTACAGCTCCATTAACTGCTACTCTAGTTTGAGTTATATATATCTATGTTGTGCTACTCTAAATTTAGATGAGGTTGTACCATGAAAATTGTTAATGGTTGTTAAAGTTGCACTTTGGTATGAGTTGTGGACTTCATTGATGGATCTTTGTTGGATTATTTTTCTCCTCAGTGATCTCATTATTGAGCATGCTCTCATCCTACTGCATGCACACTAACGAATGTGTCTATGTCGAGATCCTCTGCTTCCTCCTCGCTCACTCGTTGTTTTGCTGCAAATGTGTCTATCACTCCTGGAAATGCCTCATCTCAGGCAACCATAAGTTGATGCCCTAGACTATGGCTGGCTCCTTCTATGATGGAATCTATAGCAAAAGAAACTTCACCAACATCACTGGTGTTTACCCCTCCTTGTCCTTCTTGCCCTTCACCATGAACATTGTAGCTATCTCAGATTGCTACAATGGCCTCATCCTATGCTGGTGCCTTAGGCCTAATGGATACCGCTATGTCATCTACAATCCAGCAACCTAGGAGTTGAAGGTACTACCGCCTATAATCCATTTTGTTGGTGAGGCTCGATTGGGGTTTGATCCGACAGCCTCCTCGCACTTCCATGTGTTTGAATATATGGAGGAGGATGGTCAGTGCGTGGGTGTGGACATCTACTCATCTAAAACTATAGCATGTATCTTTAAGGAATCTAAAAGGGGCGAGGAGGTTGAGTGGACATTTTCAAAATTAGCAACTTTGTTTCTTAACGGTTGTCTACACTATATTGGGTTTTGCGAGGGGTTACTATTGTATACTTGCTATGGATATGGAGGGAAAGTCGTGGGGAAAATTCCTAATAGGCCGTGTGGTTTTTCACACTCCATCCATCAAGCTCTGGGTCACTTGTGTCAATGTACTGTTGGTGGTTGCAATATGTCTAAGCTTTCAATCTGGATCCTTGAAGACTATGGTACTAATAATAAATGGACATTGAAGCATACTATCAGTCTATGTAAGTTGTTTGGAAAGATTAAGAAACAAATGGGTTACTTTGATCAAGTTGAGACAGTGAACCATCTTGAAAATGACGTAGTCTCCACTAACATCGACACTGTAGTCAGAGAGCCAATAGGCATCTGCAACAGTGCTGCAAAGCACAAAGATTTCTCTAGAATCATGGTCTTCAACAACTCTGGTAATGCATTGTTGTCCAACAACCGCACGATCAGCAGCTTCAATGACTAGGCATCTCGCAACTCGGTCATGTACACGACACCCCCAAGTCACAAGCAACCTGTTCTGTTCTCCTGGCTCCACACCTAGCTACCAAAACACATCATTTGTTGTAGAGTGCACATCTGTGGTATGGTAAGTAGTTGCCTTCTATAAACATGATTTTGGTTAGAACAAATGATAATTGAGGAAAGAGGGGAAGCAATGAGGTTAGCAGACACAATAATAAGTTCATACAAATAGTATGGTTTGATATGAAGCACATTACCTTTATCTAGGTCCTAAAACCACTAGGGAACGCGATTGGGAAAATGTAAATGGGTGAGGGAAGGGGGAGCAAGCAGATTGATGCAATGCTATCAGACGAGGGAAGGGGAGACACTCCTTTCATATAGACCTTGCACAGTTAATAAGAGTGAAGTGAATGAGGCAGGAAAGCTAGACATAAGAAGGAATTGAGAAAAGGAGCTTTTGACCACCATGACATGCTTGAGACTTGAATGCTAGGTGCGGTTGTGATGGGTCTTTTCTATACTTTTTTACTCCAATCCAAGCAGTCACAACAATTGAGGGGCAGACTAGTTGCTATGACATTCAAAACTGATGACCCTTTATATTGTGTCCTACGAGATCAAATATACAATGACTAGACTTTCTTGCGTTTGTAGTAAAATTCAACAACTATGTCTTATCCATTATGCATTAGATCTAAGGCGATACTTGTTAAGATGAACTCCTCACTACATGGTTCTTGCAAGTTCAATAAATTTTATTGAAGACTATTGATACGTGTTTGGTTCTTGCAAGATCAAAGACACTCATGACCACTAGTACTACTGATACGTGTTTGGTTCAACAAACTGAGGCACAAAGCAACCCTTGTGCGGTTGCAATGAGTGAATTGAATGCATGAGGAAATCATCTATAGTATTTTTCACTCCAAGCATTCACATCAGTCGATGGGTAGACTGAAGAGTGAAGACGAGTTACTCTTGCTTCTGTAAGCAATTTCTCTTGCTTGGTTTTGCATAGAAGCAGCTAGCTAGAGATGGCTACATGGTTTCATAGGTCCCGATCATTTGCACTCGCTCGGTTGTGGCTAAAGATGCCCTCTTCAAATCCAACTACCTTACTAGTACTTCATGCATGCAGCCACAGCCAGTGCAACTGTTCTTTGTAGCACAACCGATCTGGCAAAAGTTCTAGTCACAACTCAGTAGCAGAGTAAAATGTCCGGGCTGGTCAAATTTGCACGACACAGACTATGAGGCATGCATACGATTTACAAGAAATGGGTAAACGTGATTTCATCAATACTATACTTGTCTATATATATTTGGTCAACAGAGTTTAAATCACCTAATACAAACAAAAGTCCATTTACATGGATATTATTACAACAAGATAAACTAAAGAACATCACAATTGTCTCCAATGAATATTGAAAACACAAATTAGAACATTGGTGTTATGAGATACTTGAACATCACACCTATTTTAGAAACTGAGAACAAGGGCATATCTCTAATGCCATAGATACTAAACATTAACATCATCTAACCATGTTGCTACTGCTCAGTGGAAAGGAACTGCACGAACTCCACCAATCTCTAGATCATTCAGACGGATTGTAAGATAACAGATATGATGAGAAAATACTTCTACACCATAGAACTCAGCGGTATGAAAGCAAAGTCTTGAGATCTGCATTTGAACAAATTGCAACAAACACATAGGGTCCTAGATGATCCTCAGCAAGATGGTAGTTTTGTTGCCCAAGAACTTGATGAACAACTATAGAAGCAATGTACCACCGACTGTAAAAGTTAGAATGCACTGCAAGCACTACAACCCTTGTTTATAGGCCATGGCAAACACAAAGCTCGCAGAAGACATAGCGATACATAGACATGTTCCAACAATGGTCATAGTTATCCATGATCTGTGTAAGAAAGAAAACAATATGTAGAAAAAAAACAAAGACCAAAGATGCCCTGTAGTAGGGTGGAGGGCAAAATCTTTGGGATGGAACAGAAGCAAGAGCTCTAGAGAGCCTTCCTCTCACCCCTTGTCTCTGCTATTATATAGTTTGCGGGTCATGGACCACCCCAAGACCCATGTGCTCATGGCTGCGCACCCATGACCCCATATATATGGTGCAAGAGTTGACATGATCTGTATTTTGTTGTTTCATCAAAACTATGATCTGATCTGTCAAGATTTCTTTAGTATCGGACTGTCTAAGACCTTGTTTGGATGGACTGCGACTAGTTAGCCATGGCTAAAAAATAGCCAACTAAGAATCAACCAATTAGTTGTGCTATTAGTCCATACCTGTTTGTATCCTAAACTAATTGTTGGGTTCTATAGATTAGAACTAGCTGTTAGCCCCTGGTAGTCGGGTTCTATGGACTACTTGGATGGCCCCTGCATTTCGTAGTGATCCGGATCGTCTATTTTTTGTAGGGTCAAACTATCTTAGGGTCTAGAAAATTTCAACGTCTATACACCCACGTCCCCCAATAAGAAAAGTCAAATACTGTTAGTATAACTAGTTACCAAATGACCAAAGGACCTGAGCTACACAATGCTCAACAGAGTTTAACCGACCAAATACAAAGTTCAACAAAAGTTAACATAGACATGCATGCAAATAAGACTTCACATATGGTCGTCCCATAGAACAAACCTAGTTATGACTCGTAGTACTGATATGTCCCATAGATCAAGGGTCAAGGCGGGCGTGCAGGATGTTGTCATTCACGTTCACCTTCGCTAAGATAGCGTTGGCGACCGGCTAGAGGCTCACGATTGGGGACGTACTTGAGCAATTGAAAGTACAGCACCGACTATGACTCTAGTGAGGAGGAGGATGATCCAGAGTACTGGCGAGTCAACGAATCGCAAGAGCACTAGCCAGGAGCAGGATGCTTTAATTTTTTTCTCTTCTCTAAAAACTCAAAGCACCATAGAATCCATGGCTACTTTTTCAAGGGTGGAAAATCCTTGGGGATATCATTTCAATAACCCATTTAGTTTTTTGGAGGGTTTTCAATCCCTGGGTGTGCCTTCCCCTTACTTCCTAATTATAGGCCTTAGTTCAAATAGCCGCAGATGTAGTCACACTCACAAAAAAATCACTAGTTGTAGCGCAATAAGCTACAGCGGGCAGGTTTATTTTTTTGGTAATTTTTAGGTCTCAAATTCATGGATCTTTTAATTGTTTATTATCATCCTCTTTTACTTTTATGTTTACTTATATTATGAAAAAAGGCAATAGCTAAGGCTGCTCGAAATTCTGGTCTCTGCTGAGCAGACGTGTCGGGGACCAATACTAGGGTACCCGAAGAGGAGGAGCTAATGATCATCAACATTGATTCATCTAAGCAGTCAAGAGCGTGACTACAGCTCCAACTGACCCCAGGCGTGCATGCTCCACCTTGCTCGACCTCTGGGTCAGACTCTGCCTCGCCTGACCTCTGGGGGAGGACTCCGCCTCGCCCGACCCCGAGGCCATGGGCTCCACCTCACCCAACCCAAAGGCCGTGAGCTCCACCTCGCCCGACCCTTAGGTTCATGCTCCACCTCGCCTAACCCCTAGGCCATGGGCTCCGCCTCGCCCGACCCTTGGGTTCATGCTCTGCCTCGCCCGACCCCAAGGCCACGAGCTCTGCCTCACCTAACCCTTGGGTTCATGCTCTGCCTCGTTTGACCCTTGGGTTCACGCTCTGCCTTGCCTGACCCTTGGGTTCATGCTCTGCCTCGCCCAACCCTTGGGTTCACGCTCTACCTCGTCTGACCCTTGGGTTCATGCTCCACCTCACCCAAACCCAAGGCCGCAAACTTCGCCTCGCCTAACCCTTAGGTTCGCGCTTCACCTCGCTCGACCCTAAGGCCGTAGGCTCTGTCTCACCCGACCCTTGGGTTCGCGCTTCGCCTCGCTTGACCCCAAGGCCATGGGCTCCGCCTCACCCGACCCTTGGGTTCGCGCTCTACCTCACCCGATCCCAAGGTCAAAGGCTCTGTCTCATCTAACGGAGAACCATACTACCGCCAACCACTCCAGGACCAAGCGTATGGGCTTGGGTCAAAACTCTAATGCCAAGGAAGAGACCGACACGTCCCAATGTAACCCGTGGCCATGATGGGCCATGCCTAGGGATTGACATCAGGAACAGCATCAGGTGTACCAGTGCTATTTCACCTAACCCTCTTATGAACACTGACAGGCATGTTGATTCACCACAATGTCTGCCAGGATAGAGTGGAGCACCATGACTGGCAGACAATGCCTGTGCATGGTGCCAGTGACAGAGAAGACCACGACATGGCACCACCCCTATTGACATCTACAGTGTTAGTGGGACCCGCATGAAGGAGAAGATGGACCCAGTGACCTTGAGGGCCTTTAGCTCTCTCTCATTCTTCTCTTTCCCTTCACTATAACCCATGCTTTCCCTTGGCCTATAAAAGGGAAAGCAGTGTGCCCCATTAGGGGGCATCGCATCGATTAATTGAGGTGAGACCCGATCAAACCACCATGAACCCATCGAACCTCGAACTAACCAGAACACAACACAAGCACATGACTGAGTAGCAACTGAGATCTCGGCACCCGTTCACTCTTTCTACCAGAGACTTGGGACCTGTCCCTCTCTCGCCTATTTGTAACCCCTACTACAAACTTTTGGTGCTAGTAACATGAGCAGCAACAAGGAACTAGACGTAGGGATATTCTGCCTGAACCAGTATAAACCTTGTGTCCTCTTAGGACACCATCCAAGCCAGATGCGCAATATTAGAAATTTACTCATTGGTGGTAACTCAAAAACTGACAGTTAGCGCGCTAGCTAGGGGCCTTTTGCGTGTCTCAACATCCACACCAGGCCTCGAATGGCTAGTCACAATGCAACTAGGTCCTAGGTGCACACATGTGCTTTAGGGACCTAGACTTCATCATCATGATGGAAGGAGAGCTGGTGTAGGCTCCCGCTGCTGTCCAACCTCACCAGTTCACCATCCTCGATGCGATCACCAAGGTGCTTAAGGAGCTGTAGCTGCACGCACTAGAGGCATGCACTAGCGACCAGCTCCTCAAGTTCGACTACGGGAGGTTAGAGCACTAGCTTGGTGCCTTCCTAGGACCCCAACCATCCTAGGAGGACCTATGCCACCTCACCTTCTTATTCACCAATGTCATGGCATAGCTTGCTGGAGGAGAACCCCTCTCCCTGGAATACCTAATCTAGAACACCCAACAGCGCTCCCGTTTGGTCTCCACAACACCGCAGAGACCGTTGGCCACCTTGTGGCACAACGCACGCCTCCATCCCCTGTGAACGATGAGTTCATGGGGATGACCAAATATATCGTGGAATCTTTCCACGACCTTCTCGCAAGAGAAATATAGTCGCCCTCCACCTCTAACTCCAGCAGGGGGAGCCATCACCCCTCTTGTGAATGTTTATGGTAGGTACCCCCAAGGGACACATTGAAAGCATCCATGAGGAAGAGGATACCCCAACAAACGACCTCAATGACAAGGTCAAGAGGGATGCAGGGCCCCCACCATGCCTACAGGTGGAGCAGCTGAAGGCCCGGCACCAAGAGCTCAAGGAAGCACAACTCCAGCTAGAGCAGGAACATGTGGAGCTCGAGCAAGAGATCAAGCACCATGGAGATGGTGGGCATGCATGCGCCATGGCCTGTGATGTGAACCGAAGGATCATCGAGGATGATGAAGCATTCCCACACTTCGCTCAGGCAAGCCAAAACATTATTGCTGTGGCGGCCTTGCTCTAGGGGCTTTTGGGGCCCACAATGCTCGAGGATCATTATGTCCATTATGAGATTTGCATGCTACTCGAGCATGTCGTGACACAGCAGGCCGAGAGCTCACTGTCCTGATGATGTGAGCTCGACGCCAGCTAGCACACGCCCTCAGAGCAACCAGACAAGGACGTTTAGTCCACTAGGTGCCACAAGGCGGCAGGCCGCCACTATGATGTGCATGATACCATCAATGCCCGCAGATGTACCCACGGTGATGTGAGGGAGGGGCTAACCATGGCTACCGTGTCCACCACGATAGCAGTGAGGACCGAAGCCCGAGCCCCAGCCTTCCAGGACCTTAGGCCTTTGGCTGGCACATCCTCAACACTACCTTTCCACCATGATACCGACCACCAACCAACATCCTGAAGTACTCTAGGGAAATGAACCCTAGACTATGGCTCGAGGATTATCGGCTTGCTTGCCAAGCCGATGAAGCAAATAATGATGATTTCATTATCCGCAACCTTCCATTGTTCATGGCAGATTTGGTGCAAACGTGGTTGGAGCACCTTCCGCACAACAAAATCCAAAGTTGGGTGGACCTAAAAGAGATTTTTGTGGGGAAACCCTTCGTGGGTACATCCGGCACTTCTCTCGGTAGTGCAACGAGCTGCCTAACGTCGCCAATGCCAATGTCATATGAGCTTTTCTATCTGGGACCACCTGCGAGTCCCTGGTCATAAGCTAGGATGTAAGGGCCCATGAACCACAAAGGAGCTCCTCGACATTGCCACTAGCCATGCCTTGGGAGAGGAGGTGGTCAGGGCAAAGCGGGACAAGGACGCCGATGAAGTTGCCTCCAACCGCCCTAGCAAGAAGAAGAACAAGTAGTGGCACAAGGGCTCGCTCGTGGCCACCGCCGACCACAAGGGGGGGTCAAAAGACCATAGAGGGTACCCTGAACCACTTCGAGAAGCTGCTCGAAGGGCCATGCCCAAACCATGCCATCCCCGTTAAGCATCTCTACAAAGACTACGGCGTCATGAAGCGATTGTTGTCTAGAGGCTGCAACAACGGGGAGCACAAGGGGGACCTCAAGCTGGCCATAGACGACGCTGAGGGGAATGATGATGGATTTCCAATGCTGGATGGCTGCCTCATGATCTTTGAAGGGTTAGCAGCCTATGACTCAAAGCGTCTCCAAAAGCTTGCAAGCCATGAGGTCTATATGGCTAAGCCAGCCGCGCCTGCCTTCCTCTGATGGTCGGAGTCCGCAATAACCTTTGATCGAACCAACCAATCAGAGAGCATCCCACAACTAGGGAGATATCTGCTCGTGGTTGACCTGATTATTAGCACGAAGCGGCCCTCCAAGGTACTGATGGATGGAGGCAGCGGCCTCAACATCATGTACGCCAAAACACTCGATGCCATGGGCATTGATTGATCGTGCATTCGACCGACCGGAGCACCTTTTCATGGCATCATGCCTAGAAAGCATGCCATGCCACTTGGGCATATCAATCTACCCATCACCTTCGAGGATCCATCTAATTATAGGATGGAGAACCTCACCTTCAAGGTGGTCGGGTTCCATCGAACCTACCACACCATCCTAGGACATCCATGCTACGTGAAGTTCATGGTCATCCCCAACTACACCTACCTAAAGCTGAAGATGCCAGGACCATGTGGGGTCATCACCATTGGCACCTCCTTCGAGTGCGAGGTCGAGTGCTACGAACATGCCATGGCAATCATCGCCTCCAAGGAGCTTGTGACCATTAGGAAGGAGGTCATCAAAGAAGCGCTTGACCCCAAGCAGCCGGCTAGGTCTTTTGAGCCTCTGGAGGGCACCAAGGAGGTCTTCATAGACACCAGTGGCTCCAAAGGCAAAGCGGTGCACATTGGCACAATGCTTTCCTCCGAATAGGAAAGCGCGCTCATCGACTTCCTCCATGCCAATAGAGATATATTTGCATGGAAACCCTCGGACATGCTAGCCATTTTGAGAGAAGTCACTGATCATGCCTTGAAGATTAGGCTAGAATCCAAGCCGATGAAGCAGCGCCTGCATCGCTTCGACAAGCAGAAGCGTAGGGCCATCGGTGAGGAAATTGTGAAGCTTTTGGCGGTCGGGTTCATCAAGGAAGTATACCATCCCTAGTGGTTAGCCAATCCCATTCTTGTATGAAAGAAGAGTGGGAAATGGAGAATGTGTGTTTACTACATTTCCTTTGCCATGCATACACCAAGTAGTCGACTCAACCTCAGGGTGTGAAACCCTTTGCTTCCTTGATGCGTACTCTAGATACCTTCAAATCATGATGAAAGAGTTCGACCAACTCATGACATCTTTCATCACCCCATTCAGATCATTTTGCTATGTTGCAATGCCGTTCAGTCTGAAGAACGCTGGGGCTACATACCAACATTGCATGCTCAAATGTTTTAGGGGCCTCATCGGGTGAACCATTGAGGCCTATGTGGATGACATCATGGTCAAGTCCAAATGGACTGACCAAGTCATAGCTAACCTTGAGCAGACCTTCACAAAACTCTGAGCAAACAACATTAAGCTCAACCCCAAGAAGTGCGTTTTTGGGGTCCCGAGGGGTATGCTACTGGGTTTCATTTTCTCCGAGCGTGGCATCAAAGCCAACCTAGAGAAGATCTTGGCCATCATAAGGATGGGCCCGATTCAGAACATAAAGGGGGTATAGCGAGTTGCAGGGTGCCTCACTGTACTTAGCTGCTTCATCTTGCACCTCAACAAATGAGGTATCCCCCTCTAGCGGCTTCTAAAGAAGGCTGACCATTTCGAATGGACGCCCAAGGCCTAGGAGGCACTTGATGCAGCCAAGCAGCTTTTGACAGAGGCCCCGATCTTGGTCCCTTTGACAGATGGAGAACCACTTCTGCTCTACATTGTGGCCACCACACAAGTGGTCAGCGATGCCCTAGTGGTGGAGCGAGAAGAAGAGGGGCACGCCCTCAAAAGTGCAGCGTCCCATGTACTTCATTAGCAAGGTCTTGTCTGATTCTAAGAGCCGCTACCCCCAAATCTAGAAGCTCCTATACATCATCCTTATCACTAAGAGGAAGCTGCGTCACTACTTTGAGTCACATACGGTGACGTTCGTGATGCCCTTCCCCCTTGGTGAGGTTGTCCAAAACCAGGATGCCATGGGAAGAATCATAAAGTGGGCACTCGAGCTAATGGGTCAAGGAATTTCGTATGCCCCTCGGATGGCTATCAAGTCCCAAGTGCTAGCTGATTTTGTTGCACAGTGGACCGAGGTCCAAATGCCACCAGCGGTCATCGACCAAGAGTACTGGATGATGTACTTCAATGGATCGCTGATGAAGAAAAGCACTGGTGTGGGACTAGTCTTTGTTCTACCCCTCGGGGTATGCATGAGGTATATGGTTCACCCCTCCATTTCTTCTCCTCCAACAATGTGGCAAAGTATGAGGCACTCATCAATGGCCTATGCATCACCATCGAGTTGGGTATCCGATGCCTCAATGTCTGGGGTGACTCCTAGCTATTCATCAACTAGGTCATGAAGGAGTTGAGTTGCCACAACACCATGATGGCTATATATTGCTGAGAAGTCTACTAGCTGGAGGACAAGTCCGATGGCCTCGAGCTAAATCACATCCCAAGGCATCTCAAAGAGGCGTCCGACGCACTGGTGAAAAGCAGCATCCAACCAAGAGCCAACGCTAATGGGTGTCTTCACTAGCGATTAGCACAAGCCCTTGGTCTGCTACGAGGAGCCAGAACAAGCTAGTGGTGGGCCGCTTGCCCTAGGCTTAGGGGCTAACTAGCCGTCAGCTCCATCTGACCCCAAGGTCATGGAGCTTGATGAGGATCCAGCAATAGAGCCTGACCCTCTGAACGACTGGAGGATGCCTTACCTCGACTACCTCCTCCATGAGGCACTGCTAATAGACAAGACAGAGGCTCGATGGCTCACTCGTCGCGCCATGTCCTTTGTCCTAATTGAGGGTGAGCTCTACAAACAAAGATACGCTAGGATCTTGTAGCATTGCATCCCCATCAAGCGAGGGAAGCTGTTGCTGAGTGATATCCATGATGGGGTCTACGGTCACCATGCCGCATCTAGAACCCTAGTCAAAAACACATTCTGACAAGGCTTCTACTGGCCATCTGTGGTAGCCGATGCTGAACATATTGTGCGCACCTACAAAGGGTGTCAATACTACACCCGGTAGACCCACCTATTGGCCCAAGCACTCCAGATGATCCCCATCATGTGGCCATTCATGGTCTAGGGGCTTGGTCTGGTTGGACCTCTCAAGATGGTGCCCAGGTGCTATATGCACTTGCTTGTCACCATAGACAAGTTTACAAAGTGGGTAGAGGCTCGACCGACCTCTGCAATCAAGTCCGAGCAAGCCGTGTTGTTCTTCCTTAACATCATCTATCGCTTTGGGGTCCCAAACTCCATTACCAAGGACAATGACACATAGTTCACCAGAAAGAAGTTCCTCTAATTCTGTGATGAATATCACATCCACGTTGATTGGGATGTCATGGCACACCCCCGCACAAATGGGTAGGTCGAGCGCTCAAACGGCATGGTCCTACAAGGCCTCAAGCCTAGGATCTTCAACCGGTTGAACAAGTTTGGGGGACGATGGGTCAGGGAACTTCCCGAGGTGCTCTAGAGCCAAAGAATGACCCCTAGCTAGGCCACTAGCTACACACCATTCTTCATGGTCTATGGTTTTGAGGCTATCCTCCCAACCAACCTTGACTTTGGAGCGCCGAGGGTTAGGGCGTACGACGAATAGGGAGCCGAGGTGTCCCTCGAGGATGCCATGGACCAGCTAGATGAAGCACACGATGTCACCCTCCTCTGCTCAGCCAAATACCAGCAAGCATTGTGTTGATACCATAGCCGTCGAGTGTGGGGTGGGGCTTCACCTCGTCCAGAGCAACAAGAACCGCCACAAGCTCTCTCTGCCATGGGAGGGACCATACGTCATCGCGGAGGTGCTTTGGCTAGGTGCCTACAAGCTCAAGACCATTGACGATGAAGTCTTCACCAATGCCTAGAACATTGAGCAGCTATGTCACTTTTACCCTTAATAAACACACACTTTCTCTTATCAGTTTCGCTTTCAAACTCCTCGATCTTTAGTGACACCCGACCCCATAAACACCAAGGGGTCGGGCCTCGCTCAGGGCTAATAAGAGCATATCCATCCGATACATATTCTCTATGCCTGACCCTTTCTCACATTAAGACCCAGAAGCAAAGTTTGTGAAAACAAACGCTAAGTAAAACTGGTCAAACTACGAGAAACCTACGCCTCGGTGGCTATGATGTCTTTGCTCACCAACGTGATCAGAGTTTTTTTCTGCACCCTAGGCTTTTGGCCTTAGCTATGGAAAGAGTCAGTATGCATTTAAGAGTCTATCTGCCTAGCAAACATTCTCTATGCCCGACCCTATCTCACGACAAGACCTAGAAGCCAGGCTTGCAGAAACAAACTCTGAGTTAAACTGGTCGGACTGTGAGAAACCTACGCCCTAGTGGCTATGGTGTCTTTGCTCACTAGCGTGATCAAAGTTTGTTCACTCGCACCCCAAGCTTTATGGCCACAATGACGGAAAGGGTTAGAACGCACTAACCTTTTTATATGAAAAGGGGAGAAGGGCTAAAAAGTTGTTTGGCCATAACAAAATTTAAGAGCTTGTCCATTTATTACAAGATCACCGCCTGGCTTATTTGTCTAATTAATTTCTTGGGGGGATGATCTCATCCTCTATCTCCGTAGGAAAGCCCTATGCCAGTGGGTCACCCAAGTCAATCGGATGGTTTGGGTCGCTGCCAAGAGATGGGTCACCCTTAATTTATGCATGTTTTCTCTTATTAATTTCACTATTGAGCCCCTCGACCCTAGCAACGGCAAGGGGTTAGGCCTCACTCGGGGGCTGGCAAGAGTGTCTATTCGGTAGACATTCTCTATGCCTGACCTCTTCTAACATTAAAAAACTAGAGGCAAGGTGTGCAGAAACAAACTCTGAGTAAAACCAATTGGACTACAAGAAACCTATGCCCTAGTGGCTATGGTGTTTTTGCTCACCAACGTGATCAGAGTTTTTGTCCCCACACCCTTAGCTTTATCCTCTACCTTCCTAGGAAAGGGTTTGGAGGGGCCCACCTATGGAATCTCCATCGAGATGAGGCTGGCAGGTCACCCAAGTCAATCAGACAGTTCAAGCCGCTACCAAGAGACAGGCATGGAGTAGCAGGATGCCCATGCAGGTTATGCCAACTCCATCATGAATGACAAACCCAGACCCTACATGGACATATCCGGTAAGAGCTCCCCGAACCCATCACTCGAGCCATCAATGTAACTTTACCAACCCCCCTTTTCTTTTCTAGTGCATGATCATTCATTCATCCATTCTCATGCATGCATTCATACATCCATCCATACATTCATCCCATACATCCAAGCATCACATATGCAATTGCTGCATCACAATGCTTTGCGTCGTGTCATGAAGCGGTAGTCGTCTCATTCGATATGAGTGGTGACTGACCAAGGTTTGAAGGCTGGGCCATGAAGGGCTCGAGGGCGCCTCATGTCAAATAGAGCTAGGGCAGAAAAACATCGATGAGCCCTAGCGGACCTTGCCTGACCCTGCCTAGAAGTAGACAGTGACATCTTAACCTTTCTTGTTTGATCCTAACCTCGATCCAAGCCCATAGAGTCACTCTCTAGAGCAACATGGGCATATGCTGAGAGGTGGGATAAGGAGTAGTGGAATGCCACATGAGGGCTATGCTAACCCCGTTAGCGAATGATGGACCCATATTCCACTCAGACATGCCCGTTAGTGAGCTCACCGAGTACGACATTCGAGCCATTGAGGCAAGTGTCATTAGCTCAGCCCCTCTGATTGTGGAAACCATGGACGGGGTGACGCATGAAACACGGTCAACCCCTATTGAGCCCAACTGGGCTTGGGGGCTTGAGCCACTCGACCCTAACTCAGGAATCCAGCTGATCGAGGTTCAAAGGTCGGCCCGTGAAGGGCTCGACGCCACCTCACATTGAACAGAGCAAGGGGAGAAAACATAGATAAGCCCCAGCGGCCTTCGCCCGACCTACTTAGAAGTGGATAGGGTCATCTCAACCTTCTTGTTTGGTCCAAGCCTCGAGTTGATCCCATAGAATCTCCATTAAGGGGAGGCCAACGGGCCACCTGATTCGCTCTCTGAAATGACATAGGCATCTACCGGGAGGTGGGTTAAGGAATAGTGGAATGCCACATGAGGGCTATGCCAACCCCGTCACAAATGACGGACCTGGATTCCACTCAAACATGCCCATTAGCAAGCTCCCTGAGCGCATCACTCAAGCCATTGAGGCAAGTGACATCAGCTCAACCCTCCAGTTGTGAAAACTGTAGATAGGGTGATGATCACAAAGATGAGCCAAGCCTTGACTAGCCCACGCTACGCACAGGGGCTCAAGGAAAGTTGGACTCACAAGGAGACCAAGCACGCGGTCATAGAACGATGGTTCATATCCTAGGGAGGGGGTATGAACAAAAATAAGAGACGCTTTCTCCTACTAGTTTTGCTATCCTCTCCTCGATCTTTAGTGACACCCGACCCTAACAATAGCAAGGGGTCGAGTCTCACTCAAGGGCTAATAAGGGTATATATACACCCTTTCTAAAATAGTCACCATGCCAAACCCCTTCCTCTCATTAAAAAACCTAGTGGCTAGGTTCACGAAAACAAACGACTAAGTAAGGCTGGTAGGACTACGAGAAACCTAAGCCCCAGCGGCTACAACACTCTTGCTTACCAGCATGATCAGAGTTTCCCTCCTACACCTCAAACTCTACAGTCTTAACAAACGAAAGGGTCGAAACACATTAACCCCCTTTCACACATAAAAAGGGAGAAAAAACAAATTTGTTCACATCAAAACAAAAGAACAAATTTGATCAAATGAAATGACAAGTTTGTTTAAACGATATAGAAGTGTCAAAACTTGTCCGCTTGTGACAAAAATGACCGCCTGACCTATCTAACTAACTAGCCCCTCCATGGGAGAACTATGACTTCTATCTTGTTCACTAGCTCCTGCGAAAGGGGAGCCACCGCTGTCTCCATCTCCTCTAGCTCATGGACTTCATAGCTCAGCGCATAGCCATGGCTCATTGCCTTTAAATCAATGATGTCCCCATAATGAGAATGAGCAATCATGAAGGACTAATTGACCCCGGCACAAAGGGCACTCCTCTCGACTTGGCGCACCTGAGCCATGATCTCAATGGCATGAGCCATGAGTGAGCTAGTCCCCTCCAACCGCACCACCTGAAGGTCATCGTAGACCACTCTGAGGGTGGTGGTTAGGATACCGAGCTTGTCACTCTCCGCCTAAAGATTCCTCCTCACCTTGGTGAGGTCCATAGCCAGCTCGGTAGAAACACTCTTGGTCTCCAGCTACTGGGTCGTTGTGCTTTTGAGCAAGCCTAGAGTAAGCCAACCTTCTGCTGCGCGTCATTGCACTCTTGGCAGGCCTAATCATGCGCTCAGAAAGCTTGGTCGCACTCCTCACAAGCAACGCCATGTTTTGAGCGGAGCCTCTCCGTGCTTTGGAGTAGTTTGTCCCGCTCCTTGCACAGCCGAGTGACCGCCGTAGCCTCCAGACTCGCCCTCTTCTCTAGGGTTGCGAGCTTCTCCTCGACCCCTAGCTTAAGTTCCCTTTCCTTCTCAACCTCGGCTAGAAGGTCAAGAATCCGTTGGCAGGTCTCGGTGTCCTTCTAGAGCAACTCATCCTGCTCCTTCCTAACCCTAGCGGCTTACTCGTTGTCCTTCTGTGACCTCGCCGATAGGGCCTCAAATGCCTTCTTGGCCTCATCAGCATCCCGATGGGCCTCGCCCGCCCATGACCGAAGATTGTCTGCCTCCTCAGCAAGGAGAGTCAGCTCGGCCACCCTCTGCTAGGTAGCAACAAGCTAAGCTATTACATCCCCATGTAGCCACGCCTCCTCGACGAGGTAGTCCTAGGCCTCCTACTGACAAAGGAACTAAGATTTTTCCCTGGCTACGAGCTATGAGGGACTGTAGGAAGAGGATGGTCAGGATATAGAAAGCAAATAAAGAAGGATAAGGGCCAAACCTAGGACCAAACAATACTTGGCCGGAGGGAATGACGACATTGCATAATGTGCCCACGGTGTGGTTCAGGGCCTCAAGCATGGACGTGATCCCTACATCGAGGTTCTCCCGCTCCATGCTACCAGCGGCGTCGTCAAGGGTGGAAAGCATCGACACTGGATCCTCTAGAGTCATCCATCGGAGCAAAGACTCACCCCATGCAGGCAAGCCAATACCCATCGACATTAGGGCCAGGGATGACTCTCCACCGACTCCAAGCACCACCGATCTCTCTCGCCATGTTGTCCCCACTAGGACGCCCCCTCTGGCAATGGAAGGGGTCAGTGGTGCAGACGCCAACCCCTCTCCCAGCACCATGACTCCCAGGGACCCCTCAGCCACACCCCCCTCCATTCGGCCCGCGCCAGGCACTATCGCTTGGGCCACCGATGGCGCGGGTCACGCTTGTTCCATAGGCATCGCTGCGGTTGTGCCTGGCTGTGACCCATCTGTCATGGTGGCATTGGCGGGGTCACGACCAGCTGTGTCGCACTCGCCATAGTTGATGCCACAAGCATGGTCGGTAGCCCCATCTGCCCCATCGTCAGCAGCAGTATCATGGCCATCGTTGGCTGCTCCGTGACCTTCGAAGGCGCCCCTTGAGCCCCTATGTCCATCCGTCCCACTGAGGGCATAGGCACCACCATGGGCGGTGCCTGACCAGCCGGTGATGCTGTCACATTGGCGCCGCTCCCACCCAAAATGGGTGCGACACTAGCCAACGGCTGCCGCCTCAATTGGAGGGCGACACTCTTCTTCGACGCCAGTGCCAAAGGATTCCACTACCTGTCGACGCTGCAAGGGATGAAAAACATAAGTCACGATGAAATCCGATCAAAACAGGGAAGACAGAGGAACTAATAACTCACCTTAGCTCCATCGGGTGGTAGATGCATTTGTGGGGTGAACCCCCTAACCTTTGCTCTGCCTCATCAAAGCTAGGCCATTTTGAGCCCGCTCCCTGCTCCTAGGCAGAGGGGCTCACTCCCCATGGCTCTTGGGGTGCAACGGTAGAGCCATTGACCTTCGCTGGCACCTCAGGCGCAATGGCAGAGCCATTTGCCCCTGTTGGCTCCTAGGGTAGGCTGGCGGTACGGCCCACCTCCACCGGCTCCCTGAACGTACCCTCCCCTTCGTGGAATGGGAAGGGTCCTAACACCTACAAGGACGAATGGATACGTGTTAGCGCATCCTCATCCTCCAGGTTGTCCCACTTGATATCATCAACTACCTCATCATTGTCTCCATTGTCATCATCACTATTAGTGTCCTCCCCTCGTTCCCACGGCTATAGCTTCTACTACTGTTTCCTCTTCTTGTCCTCCTTTGCCTTCCTCAGCCGCTCATCCTCATGCCTAAATCCCTCAACAATGGCGCCGGGTGATCCATGAGGATGAGATCCCTTGGTTAGTCTCGCCCCTCTCAAAGTTAGTATCAAGGGGTCAGGAAACTGATTGAAGAAAAGGTAGGAAAAAGGGGACTTACAAAGATGATGTAGCCTGACTCTAGATGCATCCGAGGAAGCCCTAGCACTAGGTAGATGAAGTCGAGGGCAGCACCCATGTCATCTCACAAAGGCTCCATCACCTCCTTGATGCGTTGTGCGATCTTGGAGTTGGGGAGTGTCCCCTCAATGAGTGCTATTCCGTTGAACGACGCCTCGGGCACCATCGCATATAGTAGGAGCATGTGCATCATCAACAGTGCCACCCTCCTTTCATGGTAAGCCCTGATGACACCTGATCCCTTCAGGTTGTTCTCCTTCAAGATGTGGATGGCATGGATGTGGTCTCAGATCTTCTTCTTGTTGTTCTCCGGGATGGCCCACTTCCTCTACTGCTCTAGGGCCTCTTCGATCAGGCACTCAGTGAACTCTAGCAGAGGGGCAGTGACGTAGTTCTTGAGGTAGAACCACTATGAGTGCCACCCCTTGTTGGATGTTGATAGCCGCATGGATGGGTACTCACCGACCCAATTGTTTTGAAGTTGGATGCCGGCGCACCCCATTGGCATGTGCATCTCCTACCTACCAGTCTTCTCCCTCTTCTTCTAAAGGGTGACTCCTAGGAATCCCTCACATAGGGCGATGAATGCCAGCATGTGCTAGATCCTATTGGGATTGAGATGCTACAACTCAATCTTGTGGTAGTGCAGCAACCCCTGAAGAAATTTGTGGGCATGGGTCGTGAACCTATGCTCGTGGAAGTGGACAAACGACACCACATAGCCATCGGGCAGTAATGGAAAATCCTCCTCGCTGGGTAGCAACCAGTCCTTGGCAGAGGTCTGTGTATGGAGAAGACCATAATGGATGAGGCCCTCCATGCGCTAGAAGGTGATGTCGGAGCAGCACCACGGATCCATTGGAGATGGGGGCAGATGGATGTGAGCTCAACGACGATGGAGATGCGGAGGCAGGAAACCTAAGTGATTGGCAGCGGCAGTCATGGCTACGGAGGCAAGGATGTAAAGTATGGAACCCGAGGGCTAACCCTTTGGTTTTATAGGGGCAATGGGTGCGAGGAAACCAACCACCCCCTAGATCTCTGCACCTGCCACGATCTACCACCATGTCTCACCGTAGGGCGTGCACACGCAACCAATGTCCGTTCCCTCGAAAAACTCACCGGACATTTTGCCTTCCTAAATGTACCATGACCTATCATAGGTAAAAGGGATACAGAGCTAAAAACGCTCCTATGGCCTATTTACGCCTAGAAGTTCAAAGGTTGGCCCATCAATGGGTTTGACAACTGCTCTAGGCACCCTAAGAGCGAGGGGTGGAACAGGATGAGCTTGCTAGTGGCTAGTGCTCGGGCACATGAGCGCTGTGGGCATCTCAGCCCATGTTCAAGTCTTAGCCGAATATGATCCATGGTTTTTCCTCAAAGAAAGGTAGATAGCCCTTGGGAACTGTCGAACAGACCCAAGAACTATATGGATTGACCACTAAGAACATGGAGTCGGTCACCAGCTGTCCTAAGCCAGATCCCCGTGAATGGGATGCTAGGAAACCACTCAGACTAGCTAGCTAATAGCTCACCGAGCACCATGTCTCGTCCATAGAGGAAAATCATGGCATGGGTCAACCCCTCTGGTTGTGGAAACTGTGGATAGAGTGACGATCACAAAGATGAGCTGACCCTTGACCGGTCCCCCACTATGCGTAGGGGATCAAGGAAAGTTAGACTTGCAAGGAGACTGAATGCACGGTCATAGAATGATAGACCCCCATACAGGTCAAAATCTGGGGAAGAACTTTTCTAACCCACCAAACCTCATAGCTATAACCCTGAGTGGTCCGATCACGATGAATGGGAATCGCTGTCCCCAGGACATGCCATGGGGGATAAAAGAAGGCCAAGGCCATTAGAGTCCTTCCATTTGGAAAAGCCTCAAACCAAGTATTCTACTTCTTTGCAGGCTCAGGGGCTACTATTGGGGACAAATACTAGGGTCCCTAAAGATGAGGAGCTAATGATCATCAACATTGATCCATTCAAGCAGTCAAGAGTGTGACTATAGCTCCAATCGACCCCCAGGTGCACAAGCTCTGCCTCGCCTAATGTCTAGGGGTGGACTCCACCTCGCCCTACCTCTAGGGGAGGTCTCCACCTTGCCTAACCCCAAGGCCATGGGTTCTGCCTCGCCTGATCCCAAGGCCATGAGCTCCACCTTGCTCAACCCTTGGGTTCATGCTCGGCCTCACCCGACCACCAGGCCATGGGCTCTGCCTCGCCTGACCCCTAGGCCATGGGCTCCGCCTCGCCCGACCCTTGGATTCATGCTCCACCTTGCCCAACCCTAAGGCCATGAGCTCCGCCTCGCCCAACCCTTGTTTTCGTGCTCTGCCTCGCCTGACCCCAAGGCCTTGAGCTCCGCCTCGCTCGACCCTTGGGTTCATGCTCCACCTCACCTAACCCCAAGGCCGTGGGCTCCACCTCGCCCAACCCTTGGGTTCATGCACCACATCGCCTGACCCCAAGGCCATGAGCTCTACCTCGCTCGACCCTTGGGTTCGTACTTTGTCTCGCCTAACTATTGGGTTTGCACTCTGCCTCACCTAACCCCAAGGCTATGGGCTCCACCTCGCCCGACCCTAAGGTCATGGGCTCCGTGTCATCCGAGAGAGACCTATACCGCTGCCAACCACTCTAAGACCAAGTGTATGGGCCTAGGTCAAAACTCTGATGCCAAGGAAGAGACCGGCATGTCCCGATGTAACCCATGGCCATGATGGGCCATGCCTAGGGATTCACATTAGGAACAACATCGGGCGTACTGATGCTATTCTGCCTAACCCTCGTACAAACACTGATAGGCATATCAGTTCACCATGACGTCCGCTAGGATGGAGTGGAGCGCCATGACCGACAGACGACGCCTATGCATGGCACCAATGACGGACAAGACCGCAATGTGGCGCCATCCCTGTTGACATCTATAGTGTCGATGGGACCCATATGAAGGAGAAGAAGGACCTAATGACAATGAGGGCCTTCTGCTCTCTCTCTCATTCTTCTCTTTCCCTCTACTATAACCTATTCTTTCCCTTGGCCTATAAAAGGGAAAGTAGGGTGCCCCATTAGGGGCATCGCATCTATTAATTGAGGCGAGACCCGATCGAACCTCCATGAACCCATCGAACCTCGAACCGACCAGAACATAACACAAGCACACGGCCGAGCAGCAACTGAGCTCTCGGCACCTATTCACTCTTTCCACTAGAGACTTGATATTTGTCCCTCTCTCGCCTGTTTGTAACCCCTACTACAAACTTTTGGTGCTAGTAACACGAGCAACAGCAATGAACTGGACATACGAACATTCTGCTCGAACCAGTATAAACCTTGTGTCCTCTTAGCACACCATCTGAGCCAGACACGCAATATTAGAAATTTCTCATTGATGGTAACTCGAAACACCAATCTGGCAAAAGTTCTAGTCACAGCTCAGTAGCAGAGTAAAATGTCTAGGCTGGTCAAATTTACACGACTCAGACTATGAGGCATGCATACGATTTACAAGAAATAGGTAAACATGATTTTGTCAATACTATACTTGTCTATATATATTAGGTCAACAGAGTTTAACCCACCTAATACAAAGTTCAACAAAAGTCCATTTACATGGATATTATTACAACAAGATAAACTAAAGAACATCACAATTGTCTCCAATGAACATTGAAAACACAAATAAGAACATCAGTGTTATGAGATACTTGAATATCACTCCTATTTTAGAAACAGAGAACAAGGGCATATCTCTAATGCCATAGATACTAAACATTAACATCATCTAACCATGTTGCTACTGCTTAGTTGAAAGGAATTGCATGAACTCCACCCATCTCTAGATCATTCGGATGGATTGTAAGATAATAGATATGATGAGAAAATACTTCTACACCACGGAACTCATAGCGGTATCAAAGCAAAGTCTGGAGATCTACATTTGAACAAATCACAACAAACACATAGGGTCCTAGATGATCCTCAGCAAGATGGTAGTTTCAATGGCCAAGAACTTGAACAATTATAGAAGCAATGTACCACCTACTATAAAAGTTTTAATGCATTGCAAGCACTACAACCCTTGTTTATAGGCCATGGCGAACATGAAGCTCATGGAAGACATAGCGATACATAGACATGTCCCAAGAATGATCATAGTTATCCATGATCTATGTAAAAAACAATATGTAGAAAAGAAACAAAGAACAAAGATGCCCACTAGTAGGGTGGAGGGCAAAAGCTTTGGGATGGAACTGAACCAAGAGCTCTAGAGAGCCTTCCTCTAGCCCCTTGTCTCTGTAGTTATATATTTCATGGGTCATGGACCACCCCACAACCCACGTGCACGGGGCTACGCGCCCATGACCCTACATATACAGCGCAAGAGTTGACATGATCTATATTTTGTTGTTTCATCAAAACTATGATCTGGCCTATCAAGATTTCTTTAGTATCGGACTGTCTTAGACCCTGTTTGGATGGACTACGACTAGTTAGCCACGGCTAAAAAATAGCCAACTAAGAATCAGCCAATTAGTTGTGTTAATAGTCCATACCTATTTGTATCCTAAACTAATTGTTGGGTTCTATAGATGAGAACTAGTTGCTACCCCCTAGTAGTCGGGTTCTATGGACTACTTGGATAGCCCCTATATTTCGTAGTGATCCGAATCGTCTATATTTTGTAGGGTCAAACTGTCTTAGGGTCCAAAAATTTCAACATCTATACACCCACATCCTCCAATAAGAAAAGGCAAACATCATTAGTATAACAAGTTACCAAATGACCAAAGGACATGAGCTACACAACGCTCAACAGAGTTTAACCGACCTAATACAAAGTTCAACAAAAGTTAACATAGACATGCATGCAAATAAGACTTCACATATGGTCGTCCCACAGACCAAACCTAGTCATGACTTGCACTACTGATATGTCCCATAGATCAAGGGTCGAGGCGGGCATGCAGGATGTTGTCATCCATGTTCACCTTCGCTAAGACAGCGTTGGCGGCCGGCCAGAGGCTCACGAATGGGGACGTACCCGAGCAATGGAAAGTACAGCACCGACTGTGACTCCAGTGAGGAGGAGGACAATCCAGAGTACTGGCGAGTCAGCAAATTGCAAGAGCACTAGCTAGGAGGAGGATGCTTTAATTTTTTTCTCTTCTCTGAAAACTCAAAGCACCTTAGAATCTGTGACTACTTTTTCTAGGGTGGAAAATCCTTGAGGATATCATTTGAATAACCCATTTAGTTTTTTTGGAGGGTTTTCCATCCCTGGGCGTGCCTTCCCCTTGCTTCCTAATTATAGGCCTTAGTTCAAATAGTCATAGACGCAGTCACACTCACAAAAAAATTGCTAGATGCAGCGCAATAAGCTGCAGTGAGTAGGTTTAATTTTTTTGGTAAATTTTAGGTGTCAAATTCATGGATATTTTAATTGTTTATTATCATCCTCTTTTACTTTTATGTTTACTTATATTATGAAAAAACCAAAAAGGCAACAGCTAAGGCCGCCTAAAATTCTGGTCCCTGCTGAGCAGACAGGGCAGTCTGCCCGCCCAAAAATTTGATTTCGCACCGCGCCGAGTAGTCCCGCCAACACGCACCAAAAATTAGATGTCTCTTTTTGGCCCTCCGTGCATAAAATAGGTTTACCACACCATCGATGTTAGACAAGGGCATTTGTGGTAATGTGATGGCCACATAAAAGCGCAAAGAGTCGCCATCTCCACCTCTGTCTCCATTCTCTAGACGCACCGTCTCTCCTCTAGCCCCAAATCCAAGTCCCATGGCCTCCCTTTCCACTCTCCAGCCACCCCCTCTACCACCCCACTCTAGACCCTAGGCACCATTGAAACAGCAGCTCGACTCCCTCTCCACTCTCTAGCCACACCCGCACTCATACATTTTCGAACCCTAGCTAGAGTCGGATCCCCTTTGATTCATCGATAGTAGGTCGGTCAGCTGACAATGGAAGGACCACCTTGATGATGGTACAAGCCAGATCCAGATCCCCTACCTAGCTTGGCACCTATCACAACCGACCAGAACTGATCCCTAGCCAAAGCCAGATCTGGTACACCTTGGTCAATTCTGGCCGCACCAGCTCTATGACCGCGATGACAGGACGATAGTGTCGACAACAAAGCAAAGCCAGGAAACACGGTGGAAGAGGTACCCAAATTCCTTTTATGATGTATGCACTACTGTAGTGGCTGAACCAAGTATATGTAGATAGCGAAGGGGTTACATATTTCCTATAGTTGAGTGTAGCTGACATGTGCTTTATTGGATTAATGACTTCCGTATAAGCTATAATTACTAGTTAGGTGCTTATTTGCATACTCTTGCTCTGTTGTGTTGACATTCTATAGAACATTTAGTTAATAAATGCCTTTGTAATCTAGATGAACAACCACTAACTGCTTATGAATGAGCATGAGATGCACAAATTGCAAGGAATCATAGAAAGAAGGAAGAACTTGGAATACGATGTGTGGGTCCAAAACTAGTGTCTTCAAAGGCAAAAAAGTCAAGTACAAAGGGTAGACATGGTGAAGATTTGGAATATATCCTTGAACTAGGGGAGGTAGTTGAGGGATTTGATGATACAAATGAAATAGATTCAGATTTAGAAGATGAGCTAGTGCCCCTATCAATTGAGGTGTTTGTTCTATCTTGTATTTAGTTCGAAGGGGAAGGGGGTGTAGGTAACCATGCAATGCTTTACTATTTAGATAGCAAAGAAATTTGTACATGCTTGCCGATTAAGTTTGTATCTCCAATTTTAGTGTCTGGGTCGAAGAAGCCATAGAGGAGGCTCTGGTAGCTGGATAAAAGGTAGCGCTACCATGAGTCCTAGGCGAAGGCTCTCCAAGTGAGTGAGGCCAACACCACCAGAATAGGCTGCTCATGGATTTTGTACTCAGAGGTCTTCCACTGACCAAAGGGTGGAGGTAGCAGCAGTGTGTGAACATAATTCTCCAACACGACCGACACCCAGACCTAGGGATCAATTCCAACTTCATTAACTGACTAGAGATATTGGTCGCGATGGCACCCTATCTAGCTCTGAGAGAGACTCCTCATGGCCAGATGATGATAGCCCTACTGAAGAGGAACCCTCTCAGTGAACTCCCATCTCCCCCACCCACAGAACAATGAAAGTTGCCTAGGTTGGTATTACCTTACAGATGTCTATCAATCAATTTGCACTAGCTATTTGATATACATGTAACTTTTCTAACAATCTGAATTTATAAAAACTATGTAGTACCTTTGCTGGGAAGAGCGAGGAAGCCAAGGCGTCGAACTTGTAGAATTATGCTTGACAAAATGAGCAAATCACTATGAGGAGTGAGGATGCGCATCTCTATTGCCGAGGGGAACAGAAGGCCACATGATCTAGTGCAAGCTACCAAGTTTGCCTCAGAGGCAGGTGTAGTAGTCAAGAGTGAAGTACCAATTTTGATGCATTGGAAACAATACAAGGGGAAGAGGCCTAGTGCCGTTTATTATAAAATATTTGTGGAGAGGCTAAATGTATGTATGGGTATCCCCTCTTGACATTCAACTCTGCTTTGAGCAACTTTAATGGATTTACTTTTCATTCACACTAATGTATGCAGGGAAGGCTACGTGTTAATGATGCTCACTCACCAACAAAAGAAGCTTGCTAGAATGTAATGCAGTCTGTGGTATGGCAGGAATGCTACAGGTTGAAGAGAAAATACTTCAATGGTGTCCCTGCTAATCAGATCCGTATGACCTCTCCTGTCTCATCCAGGAACGATGCACAGTGGTGTGAACTTGTCAAGATTTGGTCAAGTGCTAAGAACAAGGTGTGTGAACCCATCGATTTCCTGTCTAGTCTTGCTATGGTCTATTTGTGCTGCACTCTAGCACAAATGAAGCTATAGGAAACATCTAAGAAGAACAAGTGTTTACACCAAAATTTGGGAAGAGAAATACAGGAACTCAAAGCTCCCAAGATCATGTCATCAAGGAATTGATTGCATAAAGGTCGATATCAGTTGATTCAAATACATCACTGGAATCGGCTCTCTTCAGATGATGCCAACAGATAATGACAAAAGCTACGGTTGGCGTCGGGAAAAACATGTTGGATTATACAAAAGGTGAAAGATTAGGGTCCAAGTTATCTTAAATTAGGAATGTTTTCTCTTATGCCAAGGATTGTAATGAGTTGTACTTAAGTAGGATTCATGCTTATGCTCCGGGTATAAATATTAAACCCCAGCTATTGTAAAAAGGACATCCAATCAATCAAATACAATTTACTTTTTTTGGATCCGTGCCAACCCTTAGGAGTAGGAGTAGTGTAGATCTTGGCGAGTTCTTCAACAAGCAAGGCTGCATTGGTCCGGCCAACCTCTGGCTTGTCTGTAAGTATCATCATGGCTTATACTTCTGTTTGTATGGCTGCATCGGTTAAGTTTGACCTCCACTGTGAACTCTAGTATAAGCTAGTTATCAAATTTTATCTAGTTCAAGTATGGCTGCATCGATCCGGTCAACCTCCACTGCTCAAATTAGATTAAGGTCAAGTTATCGGCTCTACCTAAGGGTGGTGTCCTTTGGGTAGATTCATTAAGTTACCAATCTTGTTGATGTTCTTATTGTCACTAGTTTGCATCAACATCAATTTGCTCAGTCAAGATTGATTTAGATCGGCCTCATATCATTTCAGTCTGTCGTTTGCCTTGTGACAACACGATATTTCTTACTTTGAGTAATGGGTTATGTTTCATCGGCTATTTTTACTTCGATCTTGATTGTGCATAGTATGCGGTTAAGGCATATTGATCTTGAAGAGGTTTGCTAGTTAGTTAAATCTAGTCTATGGTTCACTATTATAGCTGTAACGATCTAGTTGATCCCCACTAATGGCACTATAGATTGGAGGATGCTAGTTAGTAGATTTGTTCTCGATTAGGCATGACCTTCACTGTTTGCTATGCCTGCATAGGCTAAATAGCCGATCGCCTGTGCTTTAACGCCTACAGTGTGTCTCCATGATTCTATTATATGTGAATAGATCTATTTACACTAAAGGTTTGATTTGTTCTCTTTATCATGGCTGCATCGATCCGGTCAAACCCCACTGTTAGAGATAGTAGGTTAAGTCTAATGAGTACATAGGTTTGTTCGCGTGAAATAGTCGATTGTTTACACGCTGTAGTCCCTTTTCACCCGAATTGGCTATTTTAGCTGATTCACCTGAGCCTTCACGTATAACATATCTTTTAGAAAGCCTATCGAAGTGTAGATGGTCTTATGAATTCTAAGGTTTTAGTTTGTTATTATCATCATAGTTGCCATCGATCCGGTTGAACCTCGCTGTTGATGGTAACATATTAGATTGAGAGTGTTTGTGGGTCCATTTGTATTAGACAGCCGATTTGTTCGCATGCTATATCCTTTCTCGATTAGATTCATCGGCTCAATGATTAACACTAGTAATATCCACCTTGCTGATGGTTTAACTTACACCTATGGGCATTGTATTTATCAATATAAAATCAATCGCGATCCATAAGCTTTACTATCCGTAACAGCCGATTTCTATGCGTATCGGCTATTTAGTCGATTTTCTCGTTTGGCTACTCCCAAAGCGGCACACTTGGAACTATCTGGGCAAAGACCGACATGTTCCACCTTAAATTACTAATAAACTTTCTCTCCTTATCAATTGTAGGTTAAATTGACTGGCACGCCTCAGGAGGAATTCACAGGATCGGTTAACCCTACGTTGAAGCTAAGCGGATCTCTAAGCTCATCCTAAGCAGATCCTTCCAGCTTACCATGTGTCGATATTTTTGTGCCGACACACATTTTGGCATGCCTGGTGGGACCACCACAATCACCATGGTGACTTACAACAACAATGACATCCTTACGGTGCCTTATGAAGACCTACCTGATGGAGATAAAGATATCATCAGCAAAGCTATAGACAAATTTTAGAATAAGTGTTTGTTGTCCTACACCATGACACATGACAATAAAATTGTTCAAAAATATCCAGTACCAACAGTTCTATTGGATGGGTAGACAGAGGTAGATGAAGCTGAAGACAGGTGTTTCTTCATAGAGGCTGTAAACAAATCCGTTTATGATGCCATATCAAACCATAACGAAGTTTTCTTGAACACGTTCCACAACACCATGAAAGAGGTGTTTCACGGATATCCAATTGATCAGGTTGGTCTGGCTTATTACAACATTCCACATCTGTTGACTTAGGGGACTAATCAAGCCGATACTAGCCATCAAGAAGTAGCACTAGCTAGTAATGATGATGTCTAGGTAGTTCAGAGCTCATCTGAGCAAGTTCAAGGTGCTACTACTAATTAGATATAGTATAATCCTAGATCGTCAGTGCATCATGTACAATAGTTGATAGGGCAAGGTCAGAACCAAATGGTTAATTTTGGCACATCAGGCCAAATACTATCGTTGGCTCAAAAAATAGCGCCATTAGTTCAAAGGATTCATAGAGATATAGATCCTAATATCTATAACCAGAGACTTCAAGCAGCAAACCAGCAAAGGACCCAGCAGATAGAGATTCCACAAGGATATCATTATGGCACAGATTACAACACCCTTCACATGATTCCAAATTCAGGGTATCAAGGTACCCAAAATTTCAATCCACAGATGGGTCAGCAACTGTAGAGAAATCCAAATTCAAACACTGATGAGTTGTTGCTTATAGTGACCGAGATGATAAAGAATAAGTTCGGTTTGAAGCCAAAAGGGCAGATCTTTTCGTACAAACGCCCATATCTAGAGTGGTATGATTTGGTCGCTCTTCCTACAAATTATAGGCTTCCAGAGTTTGCTAAGTTCACTAGCCAAGATAGCACAAGCACAATAGAATATGTCAGTTGGTATCTTACACAGTTGGGCAAAGCATCCATTGAAGAGGCCCATCGAGTTTGTTTCTTCTCCTTGTCCCTATCAGGACCGGCCTTCACTTGGTTTTCATCATTACCAGTTAACTTCATTGCCAATTAGGCTGACTTAGAGAAGAAGTTTCATACATATTTTTAAACTAGGATAGGAGAAAAGAAAATTACTGACCTGATGACCATAAGGCAAAGAACTAATGAATCGGGCACTGGGTTTCTTCAGAGATTCTGAGAGACTAGAAATTTGTGCTTCTCATTGAACTTGACTGATGATCAGCTAGCTGCTTTAGCCGTTCAAGGAATGTTGCCAACATGGAGAGAGAAGCTACTAGGACAAGAATTTGACAACCTAGGTCAGTTGGCTCAATGAGTGGTAGTGCTCAACAGCCAATTCCAGAATATACGCAGAGATACCCAATTCCAGAAGAATACCACAATGGTCGAAGCTTATAATCCATATTCAGTCGATGATGACTATGAGAACGAAGAAGAAGAAGAGGTTCCTACGGCCAAATGGAATTGGGGTAAGAGGACAGTAATGGTGCCAAATCCTTGGGGATGAGGAGTCGAAGAGAGCTATGATTTCGACATCACAAAATCAGACAAGCTCTTCGATTTCTTGCTCGAGAAGAGACAGATCAGGTTGCTCGATAGTCATGTTATGTTGCCCCCTGATCAGTTGAAGAACAAGAAGTTCTACAAATTTCACAATGCCACTTCTCATTCTACTAATGAGTGCAGAGTTTTTTGGCAGCATATACAGAGGGCTATTCAACAAGAAAGGCTCAAATTTGATACACCTCAAAAGATGAAAGTTGATGATAATCCTTTCCCAAGAAATTAGAACATGGTTGATGCCAGATTGCTTAGAGCAAAGACTTAAGTCCTAATATCAACTAGATCAAGAGAAACTAGAATAGTCAATCCCAAGATGCCAATATTGGCCAATGAATATAGGGAGATTAGAAAGCATCGTGACCAATAAAAGAGCCAATATGAGCAGAGAGAGACATCAAAGAATGGGGCAACAAGGCCACATGTTACATCTCAAATTTTGTTGAATAAATGGCAACGGTAGAAGGAAAAGGATTATCAGCATTGGTTGGAAGAGCAAGAATACCAGCGTCAATAGGAAAAAGAGAAGTATGCAAGAAAGCAAGCTAAATCACATTGGAATTGTCTTTTCTTTAGCAATTGCTAGAACAAAGGTTTGAAATTGCCTACCAGAAATAACTGTCTAGAATGCAGCGAGCAATATTGGGAGTTCAGGCAATCTCAATCCAACCGCCGATCTATCCATGCTCGAGATGAGTATCATCATAATAACATGGATCGATGCTTAAAAAATAAAAGTGTTCATGATCGGCTTGGAAAGTGAGTTGTTGACCAAAACTAGGCTGATTATGAAGAAGAAAGTAATGAGGAAGAATATGTTTGACAGGAAGGCCAATGGTGTACAGGGGTCTAACAAAAAGCCAGAAAAGAAGAGTGCAATGCCTAAGGAACAGAGAGCTAGAACAGACTCAGGCATCCGGTAGACCTCAAGTGTGGCGTGCTAAGCAAATAGTCGATAGGGGGCAACCATCGGCTAATATTCAGATGGCTTTTCTATTGCCATCAGAATTTAGAGCTCCAGCGAACCAAGAAGTTTATTTAGATTTTGATGAATCAGAGTATGAGGAAATAGTTGCCAAGTTGACAGTTATACAATAGGCTAGATTCAATAAGCCAGTCAAACATCGGCACTTAAAGGCTTTATATGTAAAAAGTTTTGTTGATTGGAAGCCAATGAGCAAGATGTTGGTGGACGAAGGTGCTTCTATCAATCTTATGCCTTACACCACTTTTCATATACTTGGCAAGGGACTAGGAGATTTGATTGAAATTGATATGATGCTTAAGGATTTTGGGGGTAATGCATCTAAGACCAGGGGGGCAATGAATGTCGAATTGATAGTTGGAAGTAAAGCTTTGCTCACCACATTCTTTGTCATTGATGGAAAAGGATCATATAGTTTACTCCTTGGTAGTGATTGGATTCATGCAAACTGCTATGTACCATCAACCATGCATCAGTGTTTGATTCAATGGCATGGAGATGATGTTGAGCTGGTTCGCACTGATGAATCTACGAGTATCGCAACAGCCGATCTAGTATATTGGGAGCTAGAAGCCTTCGAGTGTTTTTCTAGCAAGATGTGGGAAGGAGGCTTCATTAAGATCAGTAATGAAAGCCAACAGCCGATCCAAGCAATTAGCTTTGAAAATTCATTTTAATGGATAATATAATAGATGGTACAGATGGTAAACTAGGACATGGCTTTACGTCAGCCGATGAATTAGAAGAGATAGATATTAGTTCTAGAGATAGACCTAGGCCAACATATATATGTACCAAGTTGGATCCTGAGTATAAGCAAGAGTTAGTGGGTTTATTAAAGGAATTTAAAGATTGTTTTGCTTGGGAATACTATGAGATGCCTAGTCTAGACCAATAGATTGTTGAACATCGGTTGCCAATCAAACTTGGATATCGGTTGTTTAAACAAGCTCCGAGGAGATTTAACCCAAACATTCTTGATGATATAAAGAAGGAGACTGAGAGGTTGCTAGAAGCAAAATTTATTCGACCATGCCGATATGTAGAATGGATATCAAATGTTGTTCCTATGTATAAGAAAAATGAGAAGTTAAGAGTGTGCATCGATTTTAGAGATCTGAACAAAGCTACACCCATGGATGCTTATTCGATGTCGATAGCTGATATGTTGGTAGATACAGCAGCTAGGCACAAGGTTATTAGTTTCATGGATGGCAATGCAGGATGTAACCAAATTTGTATGGTTGAGGAAGACGTAGCAAAAATAGCTTTCAGATGCCCTGGCGCAATCAGTTTATTTGAATGGGTTGTGATGACCTTTGATTTGAAAAATGACAGTTCAACTTATCAGAGGGCAATGAATTATATTTTTCATAAGTTGATCGGTAGGATCGTTGAAATTTACATTGACGATGTGATGGTAAAATCCAAAGGGTGCAAAGAACATCTAGCTAATTTGTGGGAGACTTTGGAGTGCACAAGAAAACATGGTCTAAAGATGAATCCTAATAAGTGTGCCTTTGGAGTATCAGCTAGACAATTATTGGGTTTCATGGTCCACGAGAGAGGAATAAAAATTGGTCAAAAAAGCATGAAAGTAATTGATGAGGCAGTGCCCCCAACTACTAAAATAGAGTTACAATCTTTGCTTGATAACATTAATTTTATCAGGAGGTTTATTTCGAATTTGTCGGAGAGAGTTCTATCATTTTCTCCCTTGTTGAAGTTGAAAAATGATCAAGAATTTAAATGTGATGACGTATAACAAAAAGCGTTTGAGGAGATAAAAGAGTACATGAAATGTCCACCCATGTTGATCCCTCCTCAGCAAGGTAAGCCTTTTAAGTTTTACATATCGGACGATGACCAAATGATTGGATCGGCCCTGATGCAAGAGTTCGAAGGGAAAGAGCGAGTTGTTTTCTATCTAAGTAGAAGGCTTCTGGATCTAGAGACAAGATATTCTCCATCAAGAAGTTATGCTTATATTTCTCTTGCACTAAGTTATGACATTACTTGTTGTTGGCTGAGTGTACAGTTGTCTCCAAGACTGATGTGATCAAGTACATGCTATCAATGCCAATATTAAATGGAAGAATGGGAACGTGGATTCTTGCATTGTTAGAATTTGACTTGAGGTATGAATCGGCTAAAGTAGTCAAAGGGCAAGTAATAGCCAATTTTGTCACCCAGCATCATAAGCCAAGTGTTGGCTATGTGGAGCCGGTACCCTGGATGTTGTTCTTTGATGGGTCATCATGCAAGCAAGTTGGTGGCATTAGTGTTGTTATTATTTCACCTTGGGGGCAAGTTTTGAGTTTGCTTTTCTAGCTGAACCAATGATTACCATCAACCAAGCGGAATATGAAGCTATTCTTAAGGAGCTTCAACTTCTTCGTGAAGTAAAAGCCGAGGCAATTGAAGTATTTGGAGATTCATAGTTAATTATTAATCTATTGGTTGGCCTATATGAATGCAAAGAAGATACTTTGAGGGGATATTATGATGAGTGCCAAGGGTTTCTCAAGGAATTTCCTCATGTCTCTCTTCAACATATTCCAAGAGCACAAAATCAAGAAGCTAATCGTTTAGCTCAAAGTGTGTCAGGTTATTGAGTGTTTCAAGAGGTCATAAGTAGTGAAACCTAGAATAATGATTGGAGAGTTGAAATAGCTGATTACCTTAGGAATCCATCATAGAAAGTTACCAGTAAGTTAAGGTACAAATTGACTAAGTATGTTTTACTAGATGATCAACTATATTACAAAATAGTCGATGGGGGTGTTGCTTAACTGCTTAAATTGAGAAGAAGCTAAGGTGTTGATGAGTGAAGTACATGAAGGGACATGTGGATCTCATCAATCAACTTATAAGATGAAATGGATTATTTGTAGGACTAGATATTTCTAGCCAACAATACTGGAAGACTGTTTTGAATATTATAAGGGGTGCCAAGACTGTCAATGTTTTGGTAATGTTCAGAAATCACCCGCATCGGCTATGAATCCAATAATCAAACCATGGTCGTTTCAAGGTTGGGGAATTGATCTAATTGGCTAGATTTTTCTGCCTTCAAGTAAAGGACATAAGTTCAAATTGGTAGCAATAGATTACTTCACTAAGTGGGTTGAGGCAATTCCTTTGAAGATGGTAACCTCAAAGAACATGGTTGATTTTGTCAAGGAGCATATGGTGTATCATTTTAGGATTCCTCAAACTATCACCACCGATTGAGGGACAATGTTCACATTAGAATAATTTGGAGATTTTGCTGCCAGTATGGGAATCAAGCTGCTAAATTCTTCTCCTTACTATTCTTAGGCTAATGGCCAGCCAAAGGCATCCAATCAGATTATTATTAAGCTGATCAAGAAAAAGATTGAGGAGCAGCCAAGGACATGGCATTCAATGCTTAATGAGGCATTATGGACATATAGGATGGCCTATCATGGATCGATTAAAACATCGCCTTATGAACTTGTGTATGGTCATAATGCAGTCCTTCCTTGAGAAATTCAAACTGGATCGAGGCATGTCACATTGCAAAATGATTTGTCAGCCAAAGTCTATAAGAATCTTATGATAGATGACTTAGAGGACTTGAGTTGCCATTGGCTGCATGCTCTTGAGAATATTGAAGCCTATAAACTAAGGATTGCAAAGTATTATAATAAAAAGGTCAAGGGCAAACAATTTTCTGAAGGAGACTTAGTTTGGAAAGTAAAATTGCCAATCGGATCAAAGGACAACAAGTTTGGCAAATGGTCGCCTAATTGGGAAGGACCTTATCGGATTAAACGTTGTGCATCTAGTAATGCTTATATTTTGGAAACACTAGGAGGAGAATAAGAGTTTGACAGAGCAATCAATGGAACATATCTAAAGAAATATTATCCTAGCATTTGGATTAATACTTGACAACTGATTTGTTCGATCATTGACTCTAATAGCCGATACCAGAAGGTGTCACCTCTAGTTCAAAAATAAACCCAAAGGGGGAAAATCCAGTATGATATGTATCGCCTATAAGAGCAAAACAAACACAGATAAATTGATGCATGGAACATGAAGTACGAGGCAAAAGAGAAACCACTTAAAACAAAGAGATTGTTTGCTAGTGTCACCTATTACAAGCTAAAGGCCAGAAAACACTTTGTTCACTATGTCATCGGCCTAGGAAGTAAGGGCTATAGAGTTGGCGGTGTTGAAGAAATCCTTGACCAGGCGCTCATGATCCCCAGGGTGTTTGGTGGCTAGAAGACCATGGGGAAGAAGATAAAGCTCATGGCCAGAGCGGGCTTGCGCAGCAGCCAACACCATGGCAACACCATGATGAACGCCATGAAGAGCGACGTATCTAACATGGTTTAGGATGTCATGCAAGCGAACCATCGGAATGGTGCCCCTAGCATTGACGAATCCTACCACGTACTCGATGGCTGATTGGAGGCTTCCTAGCTGAGCTGATGATCTAAAAAGATTCAAGGGAGGGATGATCAAGATCTTGAAGATAAAATTAAGAAGAGTCAAAAAGTTGTGGTAGGCATCTCACCCATGATTCTGGCCTTGGCCTTAGCCAACCTATCCTCCACTAGGTCAGCCTTGGATGGTGATTGACATCAAGCCATGGCTAGAATCGATTCTACGATGGAGAGGCAGTCGGTGAGCTTCTGGCCAGACCGATCGATGGAGGCAATCAGATTGTCATTGTCGATCTGCCTCCTCGGGTAGCAGGGGAGCTGGCGATGAGTTGTTGATGAAGATGACCCTAGAAGTTGAGCGGAGTTAGCCCTATGCTATGGGATGATGGGAGCATCCTGGGTTGCACCCTCCTAATGACAAAGACACCGATGTTGTGACATAGACCCGTTGAAGGCCTCCTCAGTAGACCTCTTGCCGTTCTCCATACCTTCAAACCTATGGGAAGGCAGAATCACACCAAAGATATGGAAGGTTTGGGATGAAGCAGGTTGTTTTTTTATCCATAGCCGTGGCCCATATATATAGCCCAGGAGGTGAGAAGATAGGCTTCGCCGGGGTTATGGAATTAAAGTCAGATATGGAAATGGATCGTCACTCCAGAAATTCAGGAGACTTATCATGAAGAGACAATAGATTCAGACTTATTACTTCCCATAATTACAAAATATCATGGGATTGATATGAAAGGTTTGCATTGACTAGCGATCAGCCCACCAAGACTTCTTTGGATTGAAGGGAGTCTGGATCCCCACAAGGCCAAAGGTCATCATGGACCAAGTCACATCAGCCCATTGATAAAATTGCATCAGGGGAAGGGAAAAGGCTGCCTACTTAAAAGATGCCCATATACCCAACCGATTTCTCGATGACTGGGAAACAATGGAAAAGAAAGCCGCCTACTAAAAAATGCCCATTTTTTGGTGGCTGGGAAACCATGGGAAAGAAGTCCGTGGTTTTCTAGACGGGCATTTGATGAAGCGAACAAGGGGAAAGTGTCCACACATTTTAGCCCTTGCAAACACTAGAATAGCTCTGCAATCATGGTGAGAAAACTCAGGTGATGTCACAAGAATTCTTCTAACCACAGTAGCTGATCCTCTTGCTCGATAAGGCGCTAAAATGAGCGACACAATCACCCTATGCATAAGAATTCTTCTAACCACTCAAGATCCTCATAGCGAAGAATTAGACCATGGAGGGTCCAGCGGAGCCAGGGGCACATGAGGAAGCAAGCAGAAGACAAACATAACTGAGTTGTTGAGTTGCTCTCGCCAGAGTCGGATAGACATTTTAAAGTCAGCCTAGAAAGATGGATCCAAGCGCTCGTGAAGCAATGATGCTCTCATAAAGTTTTGAAGCATGGGCTCATAAGCTGGCAAAGATGATGACAGATAGTAGACCCTTGATCAAGATTCTCTACCCATGACTACGGACCTATCGGAGGCACAGGCATGGAAATTTTGGAATAAAATTACTTTTATCCCAAAATTGGGGGCACGTGTTTACACCAAAATTTAGGAAGAGGAATACGGGAACTCGAAGCTCCCAAGATCATGTCATCAAGGAATCGATTGCATAAAGGTCGATATCAGCTGATTCAAATACAACACTGGAATCGGCTCTCTTTAGATGACGCCAGCAGATAACGACAAAAGCTACGGTTGGCGTCGGGAAAAACATGTTGGATTATACAAAAGAGGAAAGATTAGGGTCTAAGTTATCTTAAATTAGGAATGTTTTCTCTTATGCCAAGGATTGTAATGAGTCGTACTTAAGTACGATTCATGCTTAGGCTCCGGGTATAAATATTTAACTCTGGCTATTGTAAAAAGGACATCCAATCAATCAAATACAATTTCCTTTTTTTGGCTCCATGCCAACCCTTAGGAGTAGGAGTAGTGTAGATCTCAGTGAGTTCTTCAACAAGTAGGGCTACATCAGTCCAGCCGACCTCTGGCTTGTCTATAAGTACCATCATGGCTTATACTTCTATTTGTATGGCTGCATCGGTTAAGTTTCGACCTCCACTGCGAGCTCTAGGATAAGCTAGTTATCGACTTTTTTCTAGTTCAAGTATGGCTGCATCGATCCAGTCAACCTCCACTTCTCGAATTAGATTAAGGTCAAGTTATCGGCTCTACCTAAAGGTGGCATCCTTCGGGTAGATTCATTAAGTTACCGATCTTGCTGATGTTCTTATTGTTATTAGTTTGCAGCAACATCAATCTGCCCGGTCAAGATCGATTTAGATCAGCCTCATATCCTTTTAGTCCATCATTTGCATTGTCATAGCACAATGTTTCTTACTATGAGGAACGAGTTATGTTTCATTGGCTATTTTTACTTTGATCTTGATCGTGCATAGTATGTGGTTAAGGCATGTATGATATTGAAGAGGTTTGCTGGTTAGTTAAATCTTGTCTATGGTTCGCTATTATGGCTGTAACGATCTGGTCGATCCCCACTGATGGCACTATAGATTGGAGGATGCTAGTTAGAAGATTTGTTCTCGATTAGGCGTGACCTTAACTGTATGATATGTCTGCATTGGCTAAATAACCTATCGCTTGTGCTTTAACGCCTACAGTGTGTCTCCATGATTCTATTAAATGTGAATAGATATGTTTACTCTAAAGGTTTGATTTGTTGTCTTTATCATGGCTGCATCAATTTGGTCGAACCCCACTGCTAGAGATTGCAGGTTAAGTCTGATGAGTCTATAGGTTTGTCCACGTGAAATAGTCGATTATTTACACGTTGTAGTCCCTTTTCACCCGAATCGGCTATTTTAGCCAATTTGCCTGAGCCTTCACGTATAGCATGTCTTTCGGAAAGCCTGTCGAAGTGTAGATGGTCTTACGAATTCTAAGGTTTGAGTTTGTTATTATCATCATAGCTGCCATTGATTCGGTCGAACCTCACTGTTGATGGTAACAGATTAGATTGAGAGTGTTTGTGGGTCCATTTGTATTAGATAGTCGATTTGTTCGCATGCTATATCTTTTCTCGATTAGATTCATTGGCTCAATGATTCACACTAGTAACATCTACCTAGCTGATGATTTCACTTACATCTATGGGCATTGTATTTATCAATATAAAATCAATAATGATCCACAAGCTTTATTGTCCGTAACAGCTGATTTCTATGCGTATCGGCTATTTAGTCGATTTTCTCGTTTGGCTGCTCTCGAAGTGGCACACTTGGAACTATCTGGGCAAAGACCGACATGTTCCACCTTAAATTACTAATAAACTTTCTCTCCTTGTCAATTGTAGGTCAAATTGACTGGCACACCTCAGGAGGAATTCGCAGGATCGGTTAACCCTACGTTGAAGCCAAGTGGATCTCCGGGCTCATCCTAAGCAAATCCTTCTTTCTGGCCATGTCTCAACATTTTCATGCTGACAACAAGCGAAACCGTGCAAAAGTGAAGTACCACCAGGCTATAGGATCTCGATCCTATGTTGTCTAGATGCAAAAATTTGTAAGTGATGGTTGTGTTTTATTGTTACTCTTGCCTTTGTATAAATATAAATCGAAACTCATGTGCAATGTGAATAGAAGGAGAACAAGAGGGAGGTAGCAGAGCACGATCAAGGACTTGAAGAAGAAAATGGTCCACCTAATGAAGATGTTAATGCTATGGAAGTCTTCAGGGACTTCCATACCAGTAGGAAAAAGGGTCTGAGCGATGCTGCAAGAGTAGCAGTTATAAGTACCTTCTTTTACTTCCCTTGAAATCTACTGAAGCCATTGACATAAAAGAAGGAAACATAGCAAGAGCCTAGTGTTATGGAAATCTACTAAAATCTACTAAAGCTTATGTAATCTCTAGCAGCAGTAGGCTGAGGAAGACCTATACATTACTTGTAATGAATCAATCTCTTGGGTTTTGAATTGAAGTCCTCTTACACTATGTGTAACATAATGTTTTACTAATTAAATTTCATAGGAAGCTATGGAAACTATGCAAGCAGAACTTATTGCTAAGGGGCTACAACCAATTACTAGTGCTAATGTTGTTTGCAAGGTCCTCTACGTCTAATAGGGCAAGGCCCCCTCCTAGGGAAGCGGCAACAACCTTTTTTTTTGAAGAATGCTGGTATCCAGACAAGCTCCACTAGAACAGAGACATCAGCGAAGAGAATGCTTTGGGAACAGCTTGCTACTGAATAGGAAAGTTTTGCTGCCCTTGTCGATTATATGGATGAACTGAAGAGGAAGACAGAAAAGACTGAAAGGGAGCTTGAGGAATACAAGAAACGGCAATAGGAGGAGTATAACAATCTCCATGAGCTATGCACGCGCATCTGCTCTTTTGGTAATTCTCAATCTTCAACTCTTATGGCTTGATGCAGTGAACATTTATGCATGTGCTGGTTTTATGTGTGGACTTGTATGCCAGTTTTATGTCGTGATACTCTGTCAGTGGTTCGCTACTGACATGTGAAATGTTAATTGTTGTTATTTGATTGCCAGGCTAAATAGTTATGTAGTCAATTTGTGCAGTAGTGATGATCTTGAATTACTTCTATGATAAATTGATTGTACTCCACGTGGTAGAACCAGGATAGCCCACATGATCAAATTAAAATGTGACATGTGGATGAACCAGTGTATGACACGTGCAATAGCCAGGACTCGACACGTGGGCTATTAAAATTTTACACGTGGAAGGAAGTCATGAAGCCACATGGTCGAATAAAAATACGAAACATGGATGGATAGCACCGTGACACATGCTCGAATAAGAAACAGCCACGTGGACCAATAAAAATATGAAACATGGTCCAATGAAGAAGTGACACGTAATCCAACCACAACATGACATGTGTGCCAATAGAAAACTGAAATGTGGAACAATAGGGACCCGACACATGGTCCAGTAAGAACCTGATACGTGCAAGAACCAGAGATGGCCATGTTGTGCAATAAGAAGGTGACATGTACCCAAACCATCTCCAATGCAACCAGCTATAGCTTATACACGTGGGCTATAGCATGTACACGTGGAAAGCATCTCCAATGGAAGCACCCACCAATGTGGCAGCCCCCTGCCACGCATGCCAAAATAGTTCTATGATGATCTATTTTTTGTCATAGATCAAGACACTTGTGTGACAATTGATGAGGTTCCTTGGTCTTGATCTTCATGACATAGGATCTTGATCTTGATAACTAGCTAAAGAACAACCAATAACTTTGCTATGAGTAGTGATAACTAGTGCAACCTGATGACATGCACAAGGAGCCAACCATTGTCTCTATACAGCAGCCTGAACCAAGGATTTGCCCAACCACACTCTCAAAGAAACCAACCTACACAACCTGGGATCAATGGACTAGGAGCACGATTGATGCCGATGACGTGGCCACTTTTTGTAATATCCATGGAGGAAAACATAAGAGCAAAGGGGTAGAGATATCTCTGATTTTGTTAGCACATAGCTAAACAAAGGGGTTTGTATTCTGATTATCAAAAGTCTCAATCTTCATTTGCTTGGGAGCACAGGGATATTTATACTAGGAACAACCCTCCTAGATAGGTATGAACATGAGATGGAAATGAAAAGACTGAGTATGTGAAAAGGCTTCCATGAAACGGATTTCTAAGGGTCTTCATGCGGCTGTCAGTTTCCATAGCAGTCTCCACTAAAAGAGTTGTAACTCCCTAGTGGGAAGTCGAAATGATGAGCCATTTGTTGGGTGTGAAAATAGACTCAATAAGTTTTCCATCCATGTGCAGCATGCATCATGAAATATTGTAGAATGGTATAGTTTTGCAAGGGAAGTTGCACCAACATTCTGTCCCGGGAAGACTTGTTGACCTTATGAGCAGTCTTGACTAATCTGCACGTATCTCAATACTTGGAAGTCCAAAATACTTGAAACTAGTACCATTAGAAACTAGACTGGATAAGCTTTCCAAAATGTTCTCATGGACCTTCATAACTTTTAGGGATCAAAAGTTATGGCTGTTTCTTTCTAGGGTCCGGTCATCCGCCTGCATTACCTTTCCCTGGGTCCGACCGTCCATCCATGCTATTTTTCTGACAGAGCCATTTTTTTGCACCGTGTCTTCCATGTCTTCATGTGCATCCCTAAGCAACATCAAGGTAGAACATTTAGGTAGTATAACATTCTTAGAAGTGTTTAAATTATAATCAGTCAGGAATGAATTCACCTGCTCTTGTAGTTTCTTGGCATGGCTTCTTCTAAGTGGCCCTTGATTTGCATCTTTTATGTTGGATGGTGGATGATTGATACTTGAACTAGCATGTACCATTGGGATGTCCTCATCATCCTCCCCCTCTTGAAAAGGATTCATCCTCGACTCTAATTCTTCTAGCCCAAAGAACGGTGTTAAATCAGCGACATTGAAGGATGTGCTAACACCATAATATTCAGGGAACTCAATCTTGTAAGCATTATCATTGATCTTGGACAACACTCTGAATGGACCATCTCCTTGTGGCATCAACATGGATTTGCGCTTCTCTAGAAAGCGGTCTTTGCAAAGATGTACCCAAACCAAATCTCTAGGCCCAAATGTCACCTTCTTGCAATGCTTGTTTGCCCATTCAGCATAGTACTTGGACCTTTTCTCAATTGCTTCTTTTGTCTTCTCATGAATGTTCTTAACATAAGATGCTCACTTGGAGGCTTCCATGTTACTCCTTTCCTGCAATGGTAGAGGCAACAAATCGATCGGAGCAAGTGGTGTGAAACCATATACAACCTCAAAAGGACACAAATTAGTTGTAGAGTGTACTGCCCTGTTGTAAGTGAATTCCACATGTGGCAAGCACTCTTCCCATTCCTTCAAGTTCTTCTTTATCAAGGCTGCAGCAGCATAGAAAGTGTTCTATTCACAACTTCAGTTTGCCCATCCGTTTGAGGGTGGCAAGTGGTGGAAAATAGTAGCCTTGTACCGAGTTTTGCCCACAACATCTTCCAAAAGTAGCTCAAAAACTTTGTGTCATGTTCTAAAACAATTGTTTTGGGCATGCCATGTAATCTAACAATTTCCCTGAAAAATAGAGTTGCTATGTGGGAAGCATCATCGCTTTTATGACATGGTATAAAAAGTGCCATTTTAGAGAATCGATCAACAACAACAAAAATTGAATCCCTCCCCCTCTTTGTCCTTTGTAAACCCAAAACAAATCCATGCTAATGTCTTCCCAAGGAGCACTAGGAATAGGCAAGGGAGTATATAAACCATGGGGGTTTAGTTTTGACTTAGCTTTGTGACAAGCAATGCATCTTTGCACAAATCTTTCAACATCCCTTCTCATCTTTGGCCAATAGAAATGATCAGCCAACATCTCATATGTCTTTTTCCATCCAAAGTGACACATCAATCCACCTGCATGTGTTTCCTGTAACAACAAGAGTGTAATAGAGCAATTTGGAACACACAACTTGTTAGCTCTAAACAAAAATCCATCATATATATGATACTTTCCCCATCCTTTTTTAGTTGTACATTTTGCATAAGGTTCTAAAAAATCATGATCAGTAGGGTACAATTCTTTTATGTTTTCAAGTACTAGAACCTTTACATCGAGTTGATTTAAGAAAACATTTTTTTGGGATAAAGCATCCGCAACAATGTTTTCCTTACCTTTCTTGTATTTCACAACATATGGAAAAGTTTCAATGAATTCAACCCATTTGGCATGTCTTCGGTTCTATTTTGCTTGGCCTTTTAAATACTTCAAAGCCTCATGATCTGAATGAATAACAAGTTCTTTTGGCCATAAGTAGTGTTGCCAAGTCTCAAGTTCTCTTACCAAAGCAAACAACTCTTTGTCATACACCGAATAGTTTAGTTGTGCTCCTCCTGACTTCTCCCTAAAGTATGCAACGGGCTGTCCATTTTGCATGAGAACACCTCCAATCCCAATCCCACTTGCATCACATTCAACCTCAAAGGTTTTAGTGAAATCCAACAACACAATCAAGGGAGCTTTGGATAACCTTTTCTTCAATTCTTGGAAAGCTTTCTCTTCTAGCTCACCCCATTGGAAGGCAACACCTTTCTTTGTTAACTCATTCAACAGATTAGCTATGGTGCTGAAATCTCTCTCAAATCTCCTATAAAAACCAGCAAGTCCATGAAAACTTCTCACCTGGCTTACATTTTTAGGAGTTGGCCAATCTTTGATTGCTTTCACCTTTGATTCATCAACCAAAATTCCTAAACCCGAAACAACACAACCAAGAAACACAACCTGATGTGTACAAAATGTTCACTTCTCAAGGTTAGCAAATAATTTTTCCTTCCTAAGCACATCTAAAACTTGCTGAATATGATCAACATGATCCTCCAATGTCTTACTATAAATTAGGATATCGTCAAAGTAAACAACAAATTTTCTAATGAATGATCGCAAGACATGATTCATCAATCTCATGAATGTACTAGGTGCGTTGGTCAATCCAAAAGGCATAACTAACCATTCATACAGCCCGAACTTTGTTTTAAAAGTAGTTTTCCATTCATCTTCAGTTTTCATTCTAATTTGATGGTAACCACTTCTCAAATCAATTTTAGAAAATATCACAGATCCACTCAATTCATCTAGCATATTATCTAGCCTAGGAATAGGATCATGATATCGAATAGTAATGTTATTTATGGCTCTACAATCTACACACATCCTCCATGAACCATCTTTTTTTGGCACCAAAATCACAGGGACAACACAAGGACTTAAACTTTCACGCACATAACCTTTATCTAAAAGTTCTTGTACTTGCTTTTGAATTTCCTTGGTTTCCTCTGGGTTGGTGCGGTATGCTGGACGGTTTGGAAGTGCAGCTCTAGGGATGAAATCAATTTGATGTTCAATGCCACGCAAAGGAGGAAGTCCAGCAGGTGTTTCCTCTAGAAAAATGACTTCGTATTCCTACAAAACATGTGCAACAACACTAGGGACAGATGTTAAGTCGCTAGCTGAAAGCAATGTGTCCTTTCACACAAGTATGATTAATACTTGATCTGGGTTTTTCCTCACATCTCTCAATTCAGATTTGGTGGCTATCATCACTAAGTTCTCTCCCTCTCTTTTTTTGTTATCTCTCATGTTTAGCTTGTGGCTCTCACTCTCCGATTTGTGGAAGGCACTCAAATTCTTTTTCTCTCCTTTTCCACTCTCATTCCTCACATTGGAGCTCTTTTGCAAGTGCTCGACAAGGATTTGTTGTGGTGTCACGTGTTTAAGTATCAACTCCTTGCCCTTCCACTTGATGGTGTATTGATTGGTTCGACGACAATGTAGAGATGAACGATCATATTGCCATGGTCTTCCCAACAGCATATGGCACACTGTCATGGGTGCCACATCACACTCCACGGTGTCAACATATTCACCAATCTTGAAAGGAACTTTAACTCTTTGTGCAATCTTGATGGAACCTGAATTATTTAACCATTGCATATGATTTGGATGAGGATGTTTCAGCAGCTTTAAACCAAGCTTGTCAACCATTTCTTTGCTAGCAAGATTGTGGCAACTTCCTCCATCAATGATTACCTTGCACACCATGTCTTCAACCTTGGCTCTAGTTTGAAAAAGATTATGTTGTTGTCCACTTTCAGCTTCACTCATTTGCACACTCAAAATCTGAGTTACAACAAGAGTAGCACCAGTTTCAAATGCATAGATTTCCTTCCCATGATTATCTTCTTCTTCAATATCTCCATGTTCTTCGTCACTAGCAGATTCATACTCTCCTTGATCATTCACAATGATGGTTTGATTATTTGGACACTCCTTTATAACATGTCCACGACCTCCACACTTGAAGCATTGAATTCCACTATTCTTGGTTGAAGAACCCATTGAAGTAGATGATGAGTTTGCTGATTTGTTCCTCTCACTTGGAGCAGCCAGCTCTTTGCCACTAGAAGCACCAAAATTGCTTGATAGTGCACCACCGCTTGAGTTGGAAATTGTACCTTTGCTTGCACTACCTCTTGGTGTGAATTTGTTTCCACTTGGTGTACTTCTTGTGCTGAATGATACTCCTCTATTGGACTTCATGTCTTGCTGCAACTGATGCTTAGCTTTACTAGCTTGATGTACCAATTCAATAAGATTGCGGTACTGCTGAAATTTAACAATGCGCTGAATATTGCGATGCAGCCCTGACATAAAACGTGCAATAGATTGCTCTTCATCTTCATATACATTGGCTCTAATCATCGCCTTCTACATTAACCTATAATACTCATCAACATTAAGGCTTCCATGCTTCAAATTTTGTAGTTTGTCAAATAGATCACGACGGTAATGTTTTGGGACAAACCTTGGTCTCATTTCTCTCTTCATTTCAGCCACGAACGGACTTCACCTTGCCCAGCTTCTTCTCTATCATTGAGCATTTGTTTCCACCAGATTCGAGCATAACCATCAAACTCAAGAGCATCCATGGCCATCTTCTTCTGCTCAAAATAATTATGCACGCGAAAATTTTTATCAACCTTCAATTCCCATGTAAGATATGCTTTAGGATCAGACCCTCCATCAAACTTGGGCATATTGAATTTTAGCTTGCCAAACCTCTCCTCATTGAGCTGATTACGCCCATGATTCCCTTGGTGACAACGATCACCATGATGGGGCTCTGTTCAACCTCTTCTTCAATCCCACTTTCCTCTAGTCCAAGACCTCTTCCACGATCACGATCAGCACCTCTACCACCTTCTCCATGCCCTGTAGGTGGAGGCCTTCTCGCATGTGCAGCTGCTCACTCTTTACGTCTTCGCTATTCTCTTGCAAGTCGAGCAGCAGCTTCTTCTTCAGTTTCATCAACTTCATCTTCATGATGACTTGCATTTGCATTATCACGAGGTTGGCGATGTTCTCTAATTTCAGCCATAAGGGCTTGAAGATCTTGTGACAACCGATCTTGCTTGTCTTCCATGTTTGGCTTTAGTTCATTAAATTGTGCCATAGTGACACAATCTTCTATCTCAACTCCACCCATCTTCTTGTAAGGTTAGCTAAATACGAACAATTTGTATTTGTGGAAAAGGAAAATATATGTGAAATCTCACAACCTCACCTATCTTACCAACCGAATCTCTTATGAATTCCTGCAGATTACAGAAGGGCAATGTGTGGTGGTAACAAGAAAATTATGGTTAAGCAAATACAAGATCAGCGTTCCTATGATGGTGGCTTTTATATGGAGCTTGGTGGGGAATGATTCACAAGGAATGCAATCTGAATTCTAGATATTATAAAGCTAACTCACAGTCCAAACTAAAAGTTCAATGCCTAGTGTTGAGCACAAGATATGAGTGATGTAAATTGATCAAACACACGGGCAAAGAAATTTCAGATTTGATGCAAAAAAGGAGTATGCTTAGGATGCAAGTGTTGCAATCAAACCCAAGCAAAATTTTGCACCAAAAGAAGGATAGCAATCTGGTTATGCAACAGATAAAAATTTCAGCACTTGTGCACATAAACAAATTGATCTTTCAACTCTTCTTTTACAACTTTTCTCAACTCTCTTTTTTACAAGTTTTCTTTCTTATTTTTGTGACACGCTTTTTTTTATAGAACTAAGACCAATGATCAAATATAACACTTGCACACTTTATAACAAAAATGAGACACAACCAGTGGCTATAACTTGATAGGATAAAGTTTCTGCGAAGGATAACGGTTTTAGATTTTTTTTGTGGGGATATATATATATATAAATATATATAAATATATATAAGAAGCTCAAAGGACACACGAAGGATAATATGATCAGCAACTAAACAAAGACTCTAATGGACCAAAACATAACAAAACTCACTTGAATAACAGATTGAAACAAAGGGCTATGGCAAAATATTTTTATGGCTTTTTGGTGGATAGGACAAATACTAAATATATGTAGCTAAGGGTAAGAATCCTACAGTGGTAATGAAAGCTTTGATACCAGATGATGAGGTTCCTTGGTCCCAATCTTCATGACTGATGGTATATTTTAACGCACGGATACCGTTGTAGCTTCCACCCGGAAGTATTCCAAGTATCGTATCCACAGGGAAATGTGTGAGACTAACTACGGTCTAACTTAACTAAGGGTAGCAGCAAGGTTAGGATAAATAGGAGCATAGAGAGGAAAACTAAGGTTCTCTAATTGTAACTTGGGTAAGCTATGTCTTCTACTATTTAACTGGGGACATTACTAGGGAAAAACAACAACAGAAAATGCTTTCCTTCGCTACCTCATCCTACGTGCCCTTACAAATGGGAGGTGGACTATAGAGGATTCAATGAGGCTATAAGAGTCACCCTCATGAGCTACCACTGATCTGGAATGCAGGATGCATCGACAAGTCACTAGAGTCCAAGCACCACGCTTACACTACAATTACTACTTTACTCTTCCCGGATAAAGAATAAAGCAATCCAACGAGTTGTGAACCTAATGAATAATATAAACAAGAAGCTTACTTGAATCAGAAGTTGATTACCAAAGAAATCTTAGAGGCAAGATCAGATATAACTTAGATCTGCCAAGGTACAAGCCGTAGTGAGAGCACCGACAGGTCAGCGCCTCCTCCAAACTCTTCCCTCACTCTCTATCTCACTATTTCTATTTATAAGACTAGATTCTATAGAGGACTAATCTTCTCTTGATAGCTGGCTCTGATCCTGATGAGGAGAATATGAATTAGGGTTTCAGGATAGCTCTAGGGAGGGGATAGGGGCTAGTATATATAGGCCAGAGCATCAATTCTGGACCCTCGGATCAAACCGACATGAAAAAATAGCATAGATACAATCTAGGAGGAGGTGGAGAACCAACTTTTGATGGAGGGGCTGACGGTGGGCCTAGGGGGCTAGGAGGCCTATAGGTGGGCCGACCAGCCCCACATGGGAGCCACCTGCCCACCGCTTTGGTGGTTTGCCTTCTGGAGTCTTCTAGAGTCTTCCCACGCTGGTTTCACTGCGGATAAACGTGATTTACTTTGACGAATAGGTCCTCCTTGCCAGTTTTCTGGATAAACCCTGGTGAAAACATAGATTCACCAAAACTCGTGGAATTTGTCAATTTAAACCACTAAACCTATGTTGGTGATTCTTTTTATACATTTATAAAAGTTATGTCGACGGTTTATGATTGATGTTAATGACCATCAACAAGCTCCCCCACACCTAACCTTTGCTAGTCCCTGAGCAAAGCCAAACTCAGCAATGGATCAGGAGTTGCATCAATGTTTTCACTCATCAAAAGTACACATGCGTTCAAACAAGAATTCTCCACTAGATTAGAATAAACCGATCTGACTTTCAAACTTACCCATATTACCTTCAATCATGGGACTTCTTAGCCTTCACTTCGGTCTTGAGCAATTGAAAGATAGAACAATCAAGTCAAGCACTTTGTCTCAAGTTCTTTGTTCCACCATTGTTCCAGAGTTTTTATAAGTTTTTAAAATAAAACTCAGAGATTCCATTGTATGACACTCTTAAGTCTCTCAATATATGTGGTATTTTTATGGCAGAACCGCCTGAAATAACACGCTTTTGGAGGTGCACGTCTTCCACTAGATACTAAGCACCTCGAAAGTGAGCTATATCGGACAGTTCCATCGAGCAGACCCCAAGGGTGAACTCAAAACAATCCACATTTTACATCCAGAAATCCAATAATGAGTACGAGCTTACAATACTTATTCTATTTCATACAACAAGAGTTCTTGGAAATTATTCATTACAATACCAGAGTTCAGAGTGCGATAATTAAATAGCGGAATGAAAACAAACATCTAGCAGAAATGATACAGGGATCCGTCTGTGCCCACCAAAAGCATCCTCCACACAAAAGTTACTCCTCAAGCTGCACCTACAATAGGGGTAAAATAAGCCTTGAGTACACAATGTACTCGCAAGACTTACCCGACTAGTGGGAATAGTTTCCCAACTCTCAAGGATATGATAGGCAATATGGATTTGTTGTTTTCTTTTTGTTTGCGAAAAGCATTACTAGAAGTATGTCCTTAAGATCAAGTTTAATTAGTAGTCATGATTACTTCATTAGCTAACCATTCTAGGCAAGCATCTGTTCTACTTTCAAGCAAGGGTTAAGCAATCAGAACCAGTTCACCATCTTTCATCTTTTAGTTCTTACTATGGTGCTAGACCATAGCCAAGTCATACCATCTCACAGAAATGGTGATTCACAAACTAATGTATCCTAGCTGGGTACCCCCAAAACACATGCCCTATTTGTACCCCAGGCACAAACAAGACCAACCCATTCCACTTCTATCACGGGGTCTAGGTCCCCATCCAAACTTAGACTCCAAGCCCCCACACTTGAGACCCGGTCTTACTATGGTGCTTAGACCTCCACCTTTCCTCGCCTCTAATCAGTTAGTTCAGAAAGAGCCAAAACCCACGACAACAGCGTAACGAGCCTTCCCGCTCCCATAAGCAAGTATGTGCTCAGGATAATAAGTCTGTGACCTAACTATCATCCATAGCAGTGGATGGTCCTTAATTGATATGAATAGGGAAAATAGTGTAACCAAGCTAATCCCCATTAGCCACGGGACACAACTTGTTACACCCACCAATACCCATACATATCCCTACCCTATCTCCATTTTTCCTTTCATCATTTTATTATGAGAGTAGTAATAATCCCCTATTATGAGCAACTACATGTTACTCATGCTACCGATGACCTAAGCATAGCATCTACTCGAACCTACACTAGTAAGACTCTTAGGACAGTTGTATCTATGCATGTGGTTTCCATAAAATTGCTACAACATAAATGAACAATGCATATATATAAGGTAAATTATAAAATAGAGGTTATGCACCGGGGCTTGCCTTGGGCAGGCATGGTGTCAACTGAGTCAATTAGAGGCGGCTCTGAGACCTCCTCCTACACGAGAATATCCTCCTCGTACTCCTCAATGATCTCCTCGAACTCGTGATCGCCGGTGGTCACGATCTTCGCCAACTCATTCTCTACATGCATGCGATGATGATGCAACACTTAGCATTCAGGCAACAACAACTCTTAAACTAAGAATGCGCATACCAAGCTACTAAACTAGGTCTAATGACTAAGATACTAAGCTAACTATAATCTTCATCAAGCAAGGTGTTGGATTCAACTAACAAACACTCAGTTTTGCAATTTAAGGGTATATCTTTATTTCTACTAATGTTTTAATGTATATTGAAACAAAGAGCATTTAACTACCCTAATGCTTAGTCTATTCTAGGCTACAAAAATTACAGTGAGCACATAATAATACAATGAAGCTACTATAAAATTTTTAGGACTAAAGCTATCACCAATTTACCAGAAAAATTCCTATAATAATTAACTTAATATTATTAAGAATCCTCAAACGATTTAATAGCTCCTAATGTCAACATGTATAAACTTGAACTAAATACACCAACCAATAGAGCACAATTTTAGGAACCTAACAAAATTTGTTTCACAATTTTTGGGACACCTACATGATTTACCAAAGATCAGCTCAAAAATTAAATTAGAAAACCATTGCTAATGCCTTATGAAAAAGAAAACTAAATCTTCCGGACGGCCCATTGGCATGGCCCATGCGAGGCCAGCCTGCTCATGAGGCGGCTCGAGGCGTGGGAGTCTTGCGTGTGATGGTGATTTTGCAGAAAAGACCTCGAACTCCTCCCAATTTACAACTAAGTACTAACACTATTTTCTCCTCTCTCAGACCTTCTCACTTAACCCCCTGACTTTTCCCTAATTCACCCGCATGCACCCCAGTGACTCAGTGCATGGCGGCACAGCAGGCGATGACACGGCACGACCGTGTCGGCCACTATAGGCTTGCATTGGCCCATTGGTTGGGCCGACCTTCAACTATGGTCCAACTGCCTACACCAAGCAGCAACACGGGGTGGTGGGACGCACTGGAGCGAGCTACAGCGAAGCACAAGCGTCTGTGGTGGTGGCACAGCTGCCCTAGAGATCTAGGGCACCTAAGAACCTAAATGGAGGGAGCATCAATAGACTACCGTGGACCTAGCTAAGGTGATGGTTGGGGTGGAGGATGGCGAAGGAGGTGTGGCCACATGCGGCCGAGCCATGCGGCGGTGCACCACGATGCCACAGTCACGTCATTGGCGACGGGGAGGCGGTAGCGGTTCCACTGGCATGCGCAAGGTGGAGAGGGAGGCAAGGAGAAACTAGTTGTGCAGGAGAATTGGCTCGGGAGGGACGGTAGGAGTGTTGCCCTCGTCCACGGCCGAATACGGCCTTATTGGCATGGCGGCCTAAAAATTACCAAATTGGAGCTCGATCGGGCGCCATTCAAGGTAGGGTGGGGTCTAGCAGCAAGAGGACTTGATGGCAGAGACACAGGCACACGGAATTGAAAGGAGATAACCACTCGCTGGTCAATTGCATGGGGCACGACTCCGACGGTGGCAGTAGAGAGAGAGACGGGCCGATTGGTGGCACAACATGGCCTCATCTTGGCAGGACATGCTCGGTGCGACCGAGAAGGCATGCGCATAGATACAAAGGACAAGTGCGTGCGTCCCCGACCGGCCATGGCCTGCACAACGTAGCACCATAAATGGCAAGGCGACGACGAGCACGACCACGTGTGCACGACAGTGGTGGCCTCGAACGAGGCCAGTAGTGGCGCAGAGGTGTAGAGAGAAGTGCGGACGTGACTATGAGGCTACGGCACCGGTGGCGACTGTGTTGTGGCACGAGGCAGGTTGGTAGTGCAGTAGCACGGTGGGACAGCCAGCAGTGCCGCATGACCACGCAAACAGCAGCAGTGGCTCCGCACGGTAGAGGCCAGTGGCGACCAGGCTAGAGGCAGCCGTGGCTAGCCATGCACGACAGCGCGCGCATGCATGAGCGACTAGCACGGCGATGGCATGCGCCCGAGCATGGTGACTGCGTCCACCCAACAAACCCAAGAACGTGTTGTGCACACATTTTAAAGCACCTATAACAACGAAATGGTTGCTTCTAGACCTAAACCATCTTCACCATGCTCAAGATGGCATATGAGACTACCAAACCAAGCTAAAACATAACACCTTTTTTAACCTGATTTCACAAAATAAATTATCAAACATGGCATAGTCTAGCTATCTATATACTTAAAAATCTATGAGATGAATTTGATTCCAATTTGCATTTCTAGGCTATTTGAAATGTTGGCTAGCAATGTTATTTTTTACAGCAAGTATTTCATTGTCATCTACAAAGTTCATATTCTAAACTTTATTTAAGCGCCACATATATGTTCTATAGTATTTTTGTTCAATAAAAATTAGTTTTGAACCCTACTTGATACATATGAGTTATGGAATAGCGTATCATTTAACATTTTTATTGATCATCTGAAGTTACAAAAATGTTATCTACACCTTCCATCACATGCATTATCACATAAACATGTTGCTCATGACATGGTTTGGTAATTTGTTTAGGGCATAACACCGAGGGTGTTACAAAAGGATCCTCACCAAGGCAACAAAGATGTTATGCCTTTTTATCTTCCTACCACTAAGGCTTATGTGGAGTTCATAGGTAGGGAGAAAGCTAGGGCATACTGGCAATGCATATATTGTAAAGTCAAACCTTGGATCCAAAGAGAGTTAAGTCATATAATCAAATCAAGATGTGCATGTGTGTGGAGTATATGGTGGATATATATGGTGGCTAACCTAATTCTACTTTGCTCCTTAAAAGCTTATCTCTCTTTTGAAACATGGAAACAATTGCTAGAGAGCAGGGGCTATCTTATTCATCTCTTTTTTTCAGGCATGCATCTAGGTACCCACTGTTTTAAATATCTCGGACACTTGTCCATTTTTTCTCAATGTTTTTTCTTTATCTTCCCTTTTTTATGAATAACTTTTGCATGGCCCCATGACTTTTTTCTACAACAAAACTTTGGAGAGATAGCAACAAGAACTTGGAGCATTTATTTGGTGGATGAAAAGCCTATCAAGCATGTTTTTGTGTTCACTCCCAGTGTAGGAGTAGAATATTTTTGGGTGGATCTAGATGGAAAGCATGTTTTTGCGCCTACCCCCAGTGTAGGAGTAGTGCATATGTGGGTGGTGTGTACGTGATCTTGATTTTTAAGAGCATGACAAACCTCTCATAAGGGTCAACAAAGCTTGACAAAACTCAATGCAAAAGCAAGCAACATCTATGTGGAAGTTTTCCTATCCTAAAAAACATGTATGGCCCTGGTAGGAATTCAAGCTTTGTCATACAGGAACTCATCATGTAGTATTTTTGTGTTTTTCAAAAGATAAATCTCTGGAACTTATCACTTGGAACAAGATAAATAGCAGCTTAGACCTTCTCATATCATATCCATCAATTACCTAGACTTAGATCAAGCATATGCTACCCACGAGTTTCAAGTTCAGAGTAAACCCTTATGTTAAAACAATCTATCCAAAACTCAGGAGAATTTAAGGCTGAAAGCTAGGTACTTGAAAGGAATTACAATATAGCAACTATTCATCATTTCCATTCAAGAGATTATTCTGAGTCCTCTTTATTTATTTGACTCATAAACACACCTTTTATTTTGTTTTTAATTTTACTAGATCACACATTATTACTATAGCTATATATTTATTATAAAGATAACTTTTTATTTTGTTTCATTAATCATTTTATTAACTATTAAAAAGAAACTAAAACTAAAAAGTGAAAGAATACTTACCTAGATAAGAATTCTTACCTGGATACACAGAGGTGCTTCTCCCCAAAGCTAGTTCTTTCGGTGAGGGTTCGGTGTTGTAAGTCCTTTGAACTAGACTTCTCATTGTGAAGTTCATTAATCAAGTACCTCAGTTCGCTCTGAAGATGAGGATTCTTGTGATGACGCCTGTAATGGTGATGTCACCTTCTTCTGCCAATCCCATCTTGGTTTTGAGTTTGATTTTGGTTTGATAGGTTCAGGACCTTCACTTGTAGAAATTGGGGAGTCGACTGTCTTCCCCCACACTTTTCTTGAAGTGTGTCCTACTAATAAAACAAGGTAGAGATCAAGTGCATGGGCTCTGTTGGTGGGAAAACACCAACAGAACCAAAACTTTACTTATTCTTCTCTAACCTTAGGCACATTGAACAACCAAAACTTTACTTATTCTTCTCTAACCTTAGGCACATTGAACAAGATGAAGTTGATGTTATGTGTTTTGTTCAATTATGTCATGGGTGATAAGATCAAAAGATTGAGCATGAGTGTAGCATTTAAGTACATTTGGCAAAAAGGGTTGAGTTTCTTAACCTTGGAAGGATTGTCTATCTATAAATCTTTACATGATTATGACTATCATCTTAAAGAGATAAGAGGTGCAAAGTTTTAGATCATTTGGTTAAGGCTATGAGATCAAGAAAATGGTGCTAGGAACAAGCTCGAAGAACTAAACATGTTGAGTTAGTCAAATTGGATCAAGTAAGTTGTGACTCAAACATGTTTGTTTATTATTTATGTGCCTACTAGAATCAAGGGATTTTTTTGTAAATAATGGTCATTTACCTTTTGATGTTACCTTTGTCATTGGGGTGTGGTAGCACCATATGATGAAGGGTAGATGACTCGTGATGGTCCTTTCCTTTTCGCTTGAGGTTTTCCTTGTTCGGCTAGCCTCGCACCTTGAGCTGTTCATGAGCTTCTTGTCTCCTAGGTTGCACTCCTTTCTTATCCTTTTGTCATGCCATCTTTCTGCTCTTCAATCTTTTGACACCCTGTTAGACCTTCCGCCTCACTCATTGTTTTATGCCTGCAAAGGATTAGTGGACAACATATACCCGAAGGATGATACAATTTTAAAACATGGGTTGTTGGTCTAGAATTTTGTAGTTTTCATCTATGCTAATGAAAAGATGGTGTTAGAATTATTTTAGCATAGTTTTTGTTTATCATGTGCCTTGCTTCATCTCCGATTTAAATTCATCTTGTGACTTACCCAAATTGATTTGAGAGTTTCCTATAGGGGTTAGTCTAACAAAATATCAAGTATCTAATACAACATACTATCAGCTCAAAGATCAACCTAAACACCACGTCTAATTTGATTTAGGAAGGCATTTTAACCTAAGCACCATGCTTAATTTAAAAAGCCTTTAGAAGTAAGATGAACACACCTCTTGGTTCAAAAATCAAACTAAACACCTCGTCTAATTTGATTCAGGAAGACAGTTTAAACTAAGCACCATGCCTAATTTAAAAAGGTGTATGAAAATAATTCAAAACCTACACATATACTATAACAGATAAAGGTAGCATGAAAGCATTATAGAGATTTATTTAAGTGGAGATAAAAGAGCATAATTGCTATTTATCAAGTTGATCATGTCTTAAAGGTAGAGACAACCAAAATTAGCAGTATGGCATAAGATTTTTTAGAGAAGTTCATCCCCCACACTTGAATTTTGCAAGGCAGAATCAAGTTTGGATGGATAGAACTCTCATGTGTGAATGTGATTCAATGTTGCATGATAGTTGGTTGGACGTACCTTACGTCATCATCCTTCATTCTTTTTGCTTCAAACCTAGAATAGTTAGTGACAAAAATACCCAAAGGAATATTTTCATAATTATATTCTATGCTCATTTCACAAGGGTATCATAGCAGAAGGTGAAAACTCATATTATCTTCCGAAAGTGCTTGCTTAAAGACAAAAGCTCATCCTCGGGAAACCTTCTAATTGTGCTTCTAATTGGTGAAGTGGTTTCCCCTCCAACACCAATCTTCGTATACCTGTCTCAAGACTCATGCCAACAAGATTTGCAATATTTATGATAAACATATGCATCTACAACCACCCTTTCAAAGTCTTTATGAATAGAGAGCACAAGGGGGTTGAAGATCTCGTGTGTGGTAATGTTGGAGAGACTAATTAATTTAGGAGATTTCTCCGGTGAGCATGGATTTAATGTGGTTTTCATGAAATAACTTCCATGCACATCGATGTCATCTTCCTTTTCAAGCTCCAAGGGTGTTTCTTCATGAATGTCTATAGGCGGAAATATTGTCGCCATCATTCCATGCCTATGACATTCATTGGATGTTTTATTGTCCAAGATTTCCCATGGATTGGTGGCTCTCGGGTTGATCTTGTCTAAGGACTCTTCCAAACTTGGATGAGTCATGTTTGTAAAAGAGATTGACTTAAGCTCACTATTTGAATCTAGACCAAATTTGGATTCTACCCATAAGGCTTTGTCCTTGTCCATCCAATCTTTAGCAATAGCATATGAATTCTTAATACATTCCACCCAATTCTTAATACATTCCAGCCATTGTCATTGCTCTTCTTTGTCATCCTTGCGGTCTTCATGATTCTTATACTTGGGTTGTCTTAATGGATTTCTAGGGTCATCATGAGACTTGGGAGAAAGAGCATAAGAGGTATCATCTGGGTCAAGGATGGGTTGAGAGCAAATAAGACATCTAATGTGGGCATAGAAGGGGAGAGGATAGGAGTGGCTTCTAAATGGCTAGGCTCTCCCACATGGGAATAAGGACGCTTTTTAAGAGATCCCTTCTTGAGAGGATTTGAATTATATTCGCTTGAGGGTCTCTTATGAGAATTTAATGCTCTCCCAAAATCAACACCAAAGAGGTCATCCTTAATCTCAACAGGGATTTCCAAAGGTGGAATTCCTTCTTCTTTTGGGGATTTGGGGTATTAGTGGTTCAGGATTGATAGCTACATCTTGGGATTGGAGTGATTGTGATTTGGCTATCAAAACTTTCTCTTCTTGTTTCGGAGAGGATTCCTTCTATTCCTTGGGGAGTTTATTAGGAATGCTAGTGTAGGGAGTCTTTCTAATAATTCTATCAAGCATAGCCCTTACTTCACTAGTAGACAAATGAAGGAAAGCTCCTCTAGAGGCTGCATCAAGGGATTCCCTGGAATCCTTGCTAAGACCCTTGTAAAAATGTTGAAGAAGTACATGGTCTTGAATGGCAAGGTCCGGGCCAGGGATGATGAGGTCATTAAAATGATCCCACGATGTGCCAAGAGATTCTTCTTGTAGTTGTCTAAAATTTTGAACCTCTTTTCAAAGGCTAACCACTTTAGAGATGAGAAAGAAACATAAACAAAATTTAGAGCATAACGTTTCCCAATCTCCTTGCATACTTCCTACAGTTAGACTATACCATTGTTTAGCTCTTCCCATCAAAGAGAATGGAAACAACTTCCATCTTAAGGTCTTGTCAGGCATGCCAGTGATACACAAGCATGCACAAGTCCGTTTAAACTCTCGTAGGTGTGAGTATGGTTTTCGTTGCCTTCTCCCAAGAAGGATTGATCCCGAATCAATTTTATTAAACTTAGACGCAGCTCATAACCAGGTGTTATGATAGGCTCTGAAGATTCTGGTGGTTTTAGGCTTGCGCTTGTGGGTTTAGCATATTGATAGATAGGAGTGGAATCCATGCTAAAAGAAAAAGTAAAACAAAAGAAAGAATAAAAGATAAAAAAAAGTTAAGCTAGGCTTGTAGCTAATTCAACAACCGTTTCCCCGGCAATGGCGCTAGAAAGCTTGTTGGTATATTTTAACACACACAGATAAATCCGCAAGCACACGGATACCGCTATAGCTTTCACCCGGAAGTATTTCAAGTATTGTATCCACAAGGAAACATGTGAGACTAACTACGGTCTAACTTAACTAAGGGTAGCAACAAGGTTAGGATAAATAGGAGCGTAGAGAGGAAAATTAAGGTTCTCTAATTCTAACTTGGGTAAGCTATGTCATCTACTATTCAACTAGGGACATTACTAGGGAAAGACACCAGCAGAGGATGCTTTCCTTCGCAACCACATCCTAAATGCCCTAACAAACGGGAGGTGGACTACAGAGGATTCAACAAGGCTATAAGAGTCACCCTCGCGAGCTACCACGGATCAATAATGCAGGATGCATCCACAAGTAACCAGAGTCTAAGCACCACGCTTACACTACAATTACTACTTTACTCTTCCTAGATATAGAATAAAGCACTCAAACGAGTTGTGAACTTGATGAATAATATAAATAAGAAGCTTACTTGAATCAGAAGTTGATTACCAGTGAAATCTCAGAGGCAAGCTCAGATAGAACTTGGATCTGCCAAGGTACAAGTTGTACAGAGAGAACCGACAGGCCGGCACCTCCTCCAAACTCTTCCCTCACTCTCTATCTCACTATTTCTATTTATAAGACTAGATCCTATGGAGGACTAATCTTCTCTTGATAGCTGACTCTGATCCTAACGAGGAGAATTTGAATTAGGGTTTCAGGATAGCTCTAGGGAGGGAGGTAGGGGCTGGTATATATAGGCCGGATCATCAATTCTAGACCCTCGGATCAAACCGACTTGAAAGAATGTCTAGATCCAATCTAGGAGGCAGTGGAGAATCGACATTTGAAGGAGGGGCTGACAGGTGGGACCAAGGGGCCGGGAGGCTTGTAGATGGGGCTGGACGGCCCCATATGGTAGCCACCTACCCTCCGCTTCGATGGTTTGCCTTCTAGAATCTTCAAGAGTCTTCCCACGTCGGTTTTGCTATGGATAAACGTGATTTCCTTTGACAAATAGGTCCTCCTTGCTAGTTTTCTAGATAAACCCTGCTGAAAACATAGATTCACCAAAACTAGTGGAATTTATCAGTTTAAACCCTAAACCTATGTCGATGATCCTTTTTATACATTTATATAAGTTATATTGATGGTTTATGATTGATGTTAATGACCATCAACAGCGACGTAGGATCTTGATCTTGATAACTAGCTGAAGAACAACCTATAACTTCGTTGCGAGCAGCGATAACTAGTGCAACCTGACGACATGCACAAGGAGCCAACCACCGTCTCTATATGGTAGCCTGAACCAAGGATTTGCCCAACCACACTCTCAAAGAAACCAACCTACACAACCTAGAATCAATGGGCCAGGAGCACGGATTGGGTGCTGATGATGTGGTCGGTTCTGTAATCTCCGTGGAGGAAAACACAAGAGCAAAGGGGTAGGGATCTCTCTCTGGTTTTGTTAGCACATAGCTAAACAAAGGGGTTTGTATTATGATTATCAAAAGTCTCAATCTTTGTTTGCTTGGGAGCACATGCATATTTATACTAAGAACAACCCTCGTAGATAGGTATGAACACGAGATGGAATTGAAAAGACTGAGTATGTGAAAAGGATTCCATGAAATGGATTTCTAAGGGTCTTCATGCGGCTGTCAGTTTCTTGAGTAGTCTCCACTAAAAGAGTTGTAACTCCCTAGTGGGAAGTCAAAATGATGAGCCATTTGTTGGGTGTGAAAGTAGACTCAATAAGCTTTCCATCCATGTGCAGCATGCATTGCAAAACATTATAGAATGGTACAGTTTTGCACAGGAAGTTGCACCACCATTCTGTCCTGGGAAGACTTGTTGACCTTTTTAGCAGTCTTGACTAATCTGCACGTATATCAATACTTGGAGGTCCAAAATACTTGAAACTAGTAGCATTAGAAACTAGACTTGATAAGATTTCCAAAGTGACCTCATGGACCTTCATAATTTTTGGGGATCAAAAGTTATGGCTGTTTCTTTCCAGGGTCTGGTCATCCATCCATGCTACTTTTCCTTCTGAGGTCCGGTCATCCGCTTGCGTTACTTTTTCCTGGGTCCGGTCGTCCATCCGTGCTACTTTTCTGATGGAGCCATTTTGTAGCACCGTGTCTTCCATGTCTTCATGTGCATACCTAAGCAACATCAAGGTCGAACATTTAGGTAGTATAACATTCTTAGAAGTGTTTAAATTATAATCAGTTAGGAATGAATTTACCTACTCTTGTAGTTTCTTGGCGCGGCTTCTTGTAAGTGGCCCTTGATTTGCATCTTTTATGTTGGATGGTGGATGATTGATACTTGAACTAGCATGTACCATTGGGATGTCCTCATCAACGATTTTGTCATATTCATCATAGATATGCAAGTGTGACGCGACTTCTATGACCAACCGTTTTCATCATAAATTCGTCATAAAACTTAAATTATGATGAATTTGGCTCCTTCAGTGATGAAATATTTTTGTCATAGAAGTGGATATTTCTAGTAGTGATATCACCAATTAAGGCAAAGTTGATGGTATAAAATTTGGTGTTAGTGACCAACAACATGTACTCTACAGATCACAAGGATACCGGTTTCTCGATCTTCATTCTAATCGGATCATCATCTGAGATGCCCACCTCCCCTCTAGATTCCACCACACTAGATTTTTTGAGTGATGATGATTGTTCCACTTTGCCCGTTGGGCCAAGGGTTGTGGATGCAGGTACTCGTCTTTCGAGTAGCGTGGATGCCGGTCCCAATCCTATGCGTGCGCCTGCTGCCACCTTGGTGCGGCTACATGCCTCGCCTGACCTGGCACCGGCTGGTCTAGGCATGGGGCCATCCTCCCCACCAGCTCGATCACCACCACCACTGACTGCTATGCCTAGAGTACCACCACTGACTGCTATGCCTGGAGTACTGCAGCCATCGCCTGCTATGCCTAGTGTCGCTGCCCCTACGGACTTGTCATCCTAGGTTGTTGCCAACGATGCAAGGTGCACTACCAGTCGGACACTCTCCACGGCCTCGCATGCCATCGTGCCAGTGACGAATGCACAAAACATGTGCACTCCCGACAAAGCTGGCATCCGCCAGCCCATGAACCACCTCAACCTCAGCATGGCGGTCCTCTCGCTGGTGCCACCATCCTCTCTATTCTGAACTGGCGCATCGTTATGTAGGCCGAGTTCAATGCACTGCAGGCTAATAACACCTGGACCTTGGTGCCTTGCCTGTCTTATGATGAAGCAACGATGTAGACATGCACACAAGGTGACCAAGAAGCAATTCGGGAAGGCGTCCTATGGGGGATCCCGCCGCGTTAACTCACCTAAATCGAGTGTGGTCCACTTGACCGGCTCAATTTAGGCAAACCAACATCGTGAGGCCCCCAGGAGCAAACGTGGCAACTCCTCTTTAGGATCTTTACGTTGAGTTACACACACATACTCAATACAAGACATACCAGATAACTCAATCACATATACGCTCCAGTCTCAAGCCATAGTTGAAACAATGTAAAGGTAAAATATACTTGAGAACAAAGGATGCTGCTGACTTCAATGGTCTAATTAGATTCACCGCTACTCTAGGTTACACCTCTGGTCGCTCAACTATACATCAAATTACACGCAGCTCATAGTGGAAAACGCCCGATCCAAGGTCTGCTAGCTTGGCATTATCAGAGTTAATCTTGGAGATAATGTCTTGTCTGCATGCAAAACACCTTAACGGCAGCGCCGTGAGTACATTTCGTACTCGCAAGGCTTAATTCCAACATATAATATTTGGTGGATGCACGGAGTGATTATCAGGCATTTGTATAAGTGCGGAAAGCAATGATATTCATTAAGAGTATGACATGTTATGCTCAACATTAGAAATGAAGCATTTATTGTTATAACAAACGTGCTCATAGCTCATCATTCATGATACCATGGGTATATAAAGAAAGAACAACAAACTAGTTCCGTCCCAAGGGACTCTAGGCTTTCAGGACTCTGCAGAGGTGTACAACTATACCCACACGGAAGGATGGGAATAACCACCATACCCTTGCGTGAGGGTAAGGGTTGCCTCACACCTTCCAACCTTTCCCTAATCTGGCCCGAGTGTCCGACGAAAGGTTCAAGCGGTTGCCCTGTCAATGTCCCAAACATTCCCGACCGATGCCAACCCCCTTGCCAGTTTCATGGATAAACAGGTCACAACTAGTTACTTGGCTTGTCGACCCTATCCGCGACATGTGGTCTGTAAGGGTGATCACTAAAACTTATGTATCCCAATACACAGTCCTTACTGCTCCATGAGCTATGTCATCTGAGATTCCACACTCATGACGACCTACCCCTTGCATGAGCAAGATATCCAAGTTATCATCAAGATTATCACATTAGGGATACTATTCCTTAATTAGAATAGTAAGGTGAGTCAGGTTGTACCCTCATTGGTTTTAGTAGTTAATTATCTAGGTGTAGCATCCTACACGCGTGAGTATGAGTTTCATTCTCATGCTCAACTTCTACCATTGCCCAAGCAACTAAGCAATAAGCATTAAGCATTCCGATTCCCATTATTAAGATGAGAGGCTTCTAACAGATTATTGAGCTACTCTAGGTGTAAGGTGTAAGAGATCATTATCCAACTCTACATGCCATGCATAACTCATAATGCAACTCGATAAGTATCCAAAGTAGGGTTCATAATAGTAGGGTGCCTGCCTGATGGTGTTGTCGTTCAGACATCTAGAAGCTGATGATGATGACTCATACAACCGTGCGATCGTCACTTGAGACGTTCCTAAAGGAATATGAGAGACGAGTCTGAGGAGATACATTGGTGATTGAGATAGCAAGAAAGGAATATTAGTGCATAGGTTCACGCTGGGAACTTGGGGAGAAATGTCTAACTATGGTCCTATCATTGTATTACTTCGAAAAGTGTATAAGCTATTGCTATTGATCTGTTGGGTAGGTTTGCTAAACAATTTCATACTCTCTGTGTACTGTCGGACACTCCGCCCTACTGACGGATGCTCCGCTATACCAGGTACTAAGGTGGGTTGGTCTTGTTCAGGTTGGCGGATTCTCCATTGAGGTCATGGATACTCCGGTAGAGTCTGGGTATTCTTGGGTTGTTGGGATATTGCTCTTTCTAAATCATCGGATGCTCTGCCATAAGTGACAGATGCTCTGGTAGGAACTGGGTGCTCTCGGGCTCCTGGGTTGCTGTCTTTATAATTCAACAGACACTCCGTGGGGTACCGCGGACAATCCGGTAGTCCAAGTTGACTACAGGAAAGGCTTTCTAGTGGTTTCTGAGGTTTTGACGGACACTCCGTTGAGTTGTCAGGCACTCTGCCAAATGGGTGATGGAACCTATGCTCTTGGGTGATCTTGGGGTTCAAGCCTAGATGTACTCAGCTGTGATCTATGCATGTGCAAGATATCTTTAGGATAGTTTAGGTGGTTTACTAGGCTCAAGATAGCTAGGCTTTAAGCTAGTTTTACTAAGTGTGGCTATGGCTTAGGATTCAAACCAAAACTCATGAGAAAAGAGATAAACCTTAAGATCAAGATGTAAATCCTTAGCTCTGTGATTTGAGAGCTTTCGTATCAGGAGGTTGAATATCCAGCCTTTCTTCTATTCAAGCTTCCTCTAATTCCATCATGCAAATCCTTCCATCCATCAACTCTTCCATCCATGGTGGATTCTCTACTAGCAACAGAACCCAAGCATGAGTGAGCTGAAGATGTTGACGAGGTCCATGGAGAGGTGCTGATGCTCTCCTTCTTCTTCTTCTCTTCCTCCCTCAATCCCTTCTCTTAACCTTTCTCTCTCTAGTTCTAGGGTTCTTCCCTTGCTCATGAGAGTTAGAGAGAGAGGGAGAGTGTTGCAAATGAATGGATGAGGGATGGGGTGAGGCTTCAACTGAGAAATATCTCTTCCAGTTCGAGCTAACATGTGGGTCCCACCCACTTAAGTGGCGAACAACTCTTTTCTCATTTTCTGCTGCTGCTCTGTGTTCGTCGGATGGTATGGTAAAATGGCGGGCCGTCCGGTAGTATCTATCTTGTGATGAGTTGATTGGGTCGTTGAACCATGGATGCTGATGGTTAATATATCACCCCCACATTTGTTCTTGAGATGTAATTGGTGTTGATGAGGTCAATAGGACAAACACTAGTCCAGGTGGGGTTCTCTTCCTCTATGCCAGGCGTATTAAAGGATCCTTGGTGCTTCATCGTGCGTCGCACGATATGGCTTCCATAGAAACCTCGGTAGTTGGCTACTCTTGTTATCCAAAAACGATAGCCTTGGCAGTGATAGGTCTTGGGTCGTAACAACTCTCCCCCCTTAGAAAAAGCTCATCCTCAAGCTTTCCCGGGGTATTATTAGGCACTGCACTAGAGAAACGTTTGGGGTTCCATGCATGTATTGCTTCATGCGTATTACCACTGATTTCCCTTTTGTGTAACGTATTCTTCCCTTCTAGGGTCGCAAAAGGAGAGAGGGTTGTTCTTCTTGAACCTTAGGTTGTGATGACTTTCTGTTCTCCGGGGTTTCTATATTCTTCCTCGGCACATTTCCAAGGTTAGATTTTTTATCGTTATCTTGGATCTCAGGAAATGAAATTTTTGGGCATTTTCTGCCTTCTGGCGGTCAGTCCAACCTACTTGGCGGGTAGTCCAGTATACTTGAGGGTTTCAGCAGTTCTTCAGGGTTGAGTTATCCAATTGACGGACGGTCCATGACTCTGTCGGATCCTTCGTCAGTCTTTGAACTATAAATAGGTCAACAGGGTCCGTGGGGGGCACTTTGTTTTCCCTTATCTTATCCTCCCGACCACGCCGCTGTCGCCCGCGTCGTCATCGCCTGCAACATCTCCCTTGCCATGCACATGCTCCGTGCGGCTCTTCTGGTGGTCCAGGGCTTCCACGTGCTCTTCATCATGAAAAGAGGGTACCTTTGATTCTCATCTCCTTTCTTTACTCCATTCCCCTTCACTTGGTTGCACCTAGGGTTGTGCCGATTTGTGGTCAGTTAGTGTTAGGGGTAAACCATCTTAGGAATTTGATATAGCATCTTGGGTACGAGTTGGTGGAGTAGTACGGGGTGAGTACAGAGATTCAAGGGTTCCAAGTTTTCTTTGCGGTTCTTGGTTCTTAGTGATGCTGGTCTCGATGGTGATGGATGGTCCGTTCGGTTGGCGGAAGGTTCCGCTGTATATGCATTTGTTTGGTAGAGGTCTGTTCTTACAAATGTCGTTGGCAAGCTTCAATGGGTGGTCCACAGAAGGCCGTGAACGCTTCACAAATCCAATTTGCATGCTTTGCTTCATCTCTGTATAAACGTTCATACTGGCAGAACGCTCCGGTTCCTCTGTCGTATTACTTTGGTGGTTGCTCGCTATCCTTGGTCTACATAGGTGTTGTCAGTCTAAGATCTATCGAACGGACTGAGGACTGAGCGGATACTCTGTCAACGCCTGACGCTTGCTGCTTGGTGCTCTGTCTACCTTTGATTGATGTCCAATCCTCGTAGAACTTACTTAGAGGGCATATATATCTTGCATGACGGTTGTGCTATACTAGTTTTCATCACATCATTTATAAACCTTGTGCTATACTTGTACATCCAAGAGTTGTAATCCTCAGCCATCCTTGTGGTATCGCAGGTCTGGTGCGGGTCCCAGTCACCGGCCAGTGAAGGCTGTTCTAGCATCTTGTTTGGATGAGGATGACGATGATGATGTTTTTCTAATGGATACGTCTGCCATCCCCAAGGAACGCTTCCGTTGGGTTCTGACTGAGTTTAGTAAGATGGCTCTGTCCAGACACTTTGGACAAGCTAGGGATTCTTCGACTCCCTTCTTCTTCACTAGGGGTCAATACATGCTATACCGGGGAGGTTTAGATGTCAGGCCAATGCATGCAGAACAACAGTGGCTCAGTTGGTCTCAATTGGCGTCCTTCATGTACATGAGCAGTTTAGTCGACTCCCTTGGAATCATGGGCTAGAGGAGGATTCTTGAGTTCAAGCAGATTGGAATGAGGTTGTCATTCAATAGTTCTATGCCACTTTAGAGGTTCATGCTCAGGATGAGAAGCTGATCTGGATGAGTGGTACACGCAAGTTCAATGCTACCTTCAAGGACCTTGCAGCTACTATGAAGCTGGGTTACCATGTCATGAAGAGAGGCAAGTTGGTCTCTGACCTTCCAGTGTTAGGGACAGATAGGGCATTTGGTTTCCACTACCAAGAGACATCTGCCTATGGTCCATAGGGAGGCTTGAGAAAACTTCCCATGGTAATCCTTAAAGCTTTGAGGAGCACTATGATTCCTTCACTTGGAGGTGATGATGATGCTGTAGGTTGGCCCTTCTTTGAGATTGTCAATGTTGTGCTATCTAGAGATCCCATTAACTTGCAAGATTGGATGGTGCGTCAGATGTTGGAGTGCAAGTAGAATGTAAATGTCCTCTGATTCTTCAACCATACATCATGGCGTTAGTGCATCATACTATCAAGGGTTTCAAGGGCAGTTGTGAGGTCAGTCATTAGGTCTATTGGCCCTTTATTGACAACGAGGCTTACCTTGCACGGGCGTCATCTCCAATGGCTTGCAGGGTTCCAGGGCTGAACTCTCCAGGCATGTTCTAGAATTTTCCTCCATTTTTCCTTGCTAACTCCAATTTGGGGTTTTATTCACTATAGAACTCTGTAGCTCTTATTCTTAACCAAGTGCACCTTTAATCGCGTAGAGCCTATTCCTTTGGAAATTGTCCCTCCTGACAGTCCGGTGCCACTCGAGGCCCTCACCGAGGTGGCATCATGGTCCTTCTTTTGCTTCTAGCTCCAATGTTGCAGGTGACCCCCTTACTTTCATTTACGTCTCTTGTGTCCTTCCATTTAATACCATTTGTCATGCTTCCGAGTTCCAAGACTCGAACTTTAATTTCATTCACTACAGGAAACCGGGACTTTGCCCAGTGCTCAAATCTTTGCCGAGTGCCAAATATCGGGCACTCAGCAAAGGCCACCTTTGCCGAGTGCCGCACTCGGCGAAACTTGGCACTCGGCAAATAGGGTTTTGCCGAGTGTGTGGCACTCGGCAAAATAAGGCATTCGGCAAAGCCAAACTTTGCCCAGTGCCAGACACTCGGCAAAGTTGGGCACCGGCAAAGAGGCGCCCGGGGATAACGGTACCCAACGCCGTCCTCTTTGCCGAGTGCCTTCTGTTTGGCACTCGGCAAAATATTGGCTTTGCCGAGTGCCTAGGGTTAGCACTCAGCAAAATATTCACTTTGCCGAGTGCCAAACCTTGGCACTCGGCAAAATAATTTTTTTTTGTTTTTTGCCACCAACTTTTTTTCTTAGATTTGTATTTGTACCATGAACAACATGTTCAAATTTGGCACAATTTCATTGCTGTTTGCTATATTTCTTCACTTTATTTCGTTTTCTTGCAATTTTCTGGAAAATGTAGGTTTGAACTGCAGGTGCATCGAATAATAGTTTTGATCCATTCCAAAAATGTTATTCTTGTTTGTTAGTGTCACTTTATGCTAAATCTAGGAACTGTCTCCAAATTTCGATCAACGTGCTCACGGGGCAACATTGCGAACTTGCGTGCGAGTGGTTATTTAATTCTATAAAATTCAAACGAATCCCGAAAATCATGAAACTTGGCGAGATGTCGTGATATCACATGCATATGCAGTGGTAAAAATTTAAAAATGTTTGGAGAACGTCATCACGTATGGTGTTCACAAACCAGGACGTGTGATGATGTCCTGGTTTGTGAACACCATACGTGATGACATCCTCCAAACGTTTTCAAATTTTTACCACCGCATATGCATGTGATATCATGACATCTCGCCAAGTTTCATGATTTTCGGGATTCGTTTGAATTTTATAGAATTAAATAACCACTCGCACGCAAGTTCACGACATTGCCCCGTGAGCACGTTGATCAAAATTTGAGACAGTTCCTAGATTTAGCATAAAGTGACACTAACAAACAAGAATAACATTTTTGGAATGGATCAAAACTATTATTCGATGCACCTGCAGTTCAAACCTACATTTTTCGGAAAATTGCAAGAAAACGAAATAAAGCGAAGAAATATAGCAAACAACAATGAAATTGTGCCAAATTTGAACATGTTGTTCATGGTACAAATACAAATCTAAGAAAAAAAGTTGGTGGCAAAAAACAAAAAAAAAATTACTTTGCCGAGTGCCAAGGTTTGGCACTCGGCAAAGTGAATATTTTGCCGAGTGCTAGCCCTAGGCACTCGGCAAAGCTAGGACAGGATTTTTTTTAATTTTTTATTTCGCCGAGTGCCAGATCGGGGGCACTCGGCAAAATACTTTCTTTGTCGAGTGCCCCGGATCTGGCACTCAGCAAAGAGGTTTGAAATATAAAAAAACCGGACACACGCACACACACCACGCACACACCACGCACACACCACACACGCACACACACGCGCACGCGCCCGCCCCGCCACTGCGCCGTAGCCGCTGCGCCGCCGCCGCCGGAGCCGCTGCGCCGCCGCCGTCGGCTCCCCGCACGCCCGCCCCGCCGGCTCCCCGGCCCGCGCGCCCGTGCGCCATGGCCCCATGCCCGCCGCGCCCGCGCACCCGCAGTAGGAAGGAGGAGGAGGTAGGAGGAAGAGGAGGAAGGAAAGGAGGAAGGAGAAGAAGGGGAGGAGGAAGAAGAAGAAAGAGAAGGGAGGAGGAGGAGGAGGAGAGGAAGGAGAAGGGAGGAGAAGGAGGCAGGGGAGAAGAGAGGAGGAGGGGAGGAGAGAAGGAGAAGGGGAGAAGAGGAGAAGAGGAGAAGAGAGGAGAAGAAAGGTGCCGCCTCGGTTCGTTGACCCTCATGCCGTAGCGATCGTCCCCATTGTCGTCGCCGGCCCTCGGTCTTCGCATTCTCGCTGGCAAGGTATGCCCTAATGTTAGTATTAGTTAGTAAGTAGTAGTGTTAGTAGTAGTAGTTAATTAGTAGTGTTAGTATTAGTTAGTAAGTCATAGTGACAGTAGTAGTTGTAGTTGTTGTTCATAGTTTTAGTGTTAGTAGTAGTTATTGTTGTATGTATGTGGTTGATGGCCTTCGTGCCTATGTTTGGTATACATGTGGTTGTTGGCCTTCGTGCCAATGTTTTCTACAGGTTTTGGGAACCTCTCCGTGCAGGGGAGGTGCTGCCGAAATTTTCAATGGAGTCTAACCATTTGCCTTTTCTTTGCAGGACGAGGACCGTTGGGAGGCACTCGGCGACCCCGATCGTCTTCATCGGCATTGCAGTTTTGCCTGCACCGTGTCACCTCACCATTGCAGTGACTCGCCACCGCCCCACTAGCCTGACCTCACCGACACCCTAGGTATAACCCATCTTCCATACTTGTATCTCGTGTAACCCCAGTTAGGCGTCTCCCGTCCGAAAGAGATACGGTCGTTGGTATGCAGATCTTTGCATACCAAATTCCGTACCTATTTCGGATTGTCCACATTTTTTGGACAGCCCGCGGATGCGTAGATGGGTTGGTTTCCATGGCCCGCTCCTATCCGAAGTTTTGGCACCACCTCCTCGTTGTTCTCCTGATACACAATCTCCCTACCAGGACATGTATCGGGAGAACAGCGGGGAGGTGCTACCAAAATTCTATCTTGGATAGGAGCGGACCATGGAAGCCAACCTCATCTACGCATCCTCGGGTGGGATTAGGACCTATCCTTCACCTATTAGATGTATAGTAGGAACGCCTTGTGGATTTACCTACAGTTTTTATTACTCGCTTACATATGCATGTGCCAGAGGATGGATAACCGTGAGTGGATGTACACGGGCCACGCAAGTATGACCCCAGAATGGATGACCAAGACCAATGCTTTCCTGGAGCATGCATTTGGCGAGGCTGCTAAAGGGTCAGCCCGGATGCCGTGTCCGTGCAGCAGATGTGGCAACAAGAAAAGAAAAATTAAGAGGCTCATGGGGGAAGATCTTATCAAGTATGGATTCACGGCAAACTATACCCGCTGGATCCACCATGGTGAAGCCGATCGTATTAGAGAGGAGGTGGTGAGACAGCGTCTCGAGGATTATGATGGAGATGGTGGGGTAGCAGACTGGATGGATGACATTCAGCAGGCACGGTTCAGTGAAGGATTGGAGGAGAAGCTAGAGGAAAGCGCAAAGGCATTCTATGATATGTTGTCTTCAGCGCAGAAGCCCTTGCACAAAAAGACAATGGTATCGTAGCTGGATGCAATTGGACGCATCATGGGGTTGAAGTCGCAGTTTAGCATGAGTCAGGACAACTTCGATGGTATGTTGGCAGTTTTTGGATCCCTGCTTCCAGAGGATCACATCCTGCCAAAGAACTTGTACGAGTCATAGAAACTTCTTCATGCACTTAAGATGTCGTATGAGTAGATCCATGCTTGTCTGCATGGATGCGTCCTTTTTAGGAAAGATCACGAGGGAGCAACGCACTATCCAAAGTGCAAATCCTCTAGGTACCTAGAGGTTGACACTAGTGATGGCAAGAAGGAACAGCTGAGTATCCCTACGAAGGTCCTATGGTACCTTCCTTTCATACCGAGGATCCAATGGCTGTACATGATAGAGGAGTCCAAGAAACAGATGACATGGCACAAAAATGGCAAAAGGTACAATTCGGACAAGATGGTACACCCATCGGATGGCGACGCCTGGACCCATTTCGATGGCATACATTGTGTTAAAGCTGAGGAGGCTCGCAATGTACATGTAGCGTTGGCAACAGATGGGTTCAACCCGTATGGATTGTCCGCGGCCCCATACACTTGTTGGCCCGTGTTCGTGATACCCCTGAATCTCCCCCCCCCCCCCCCCCCGGTGTCATCTTTCAACCCAAGAACGTATTTTTGTCGCTGATAATTCCTGGACATCTGGGGAACAATATGGGTGTGTTCATGGAGCCTGTGTTCGATGAATTGATCGATGCTTGGGAAAAGGGGGTACTGACATACGACCGAGCTACAAAGAGAAACTTCATAATGCATGTGTGGTACCACTACTCCCTACATGACTTCCTGGCGTATGGCCTATTCTACGGGTGGTGTGTTCATGGGAAGTTCCCATGCCTAATATGCAAGGTAGGTGTGAGGTTCACTTGGCTGAAGAGTGGTGGCAAGTTTTCTTCATTTGACCAACATTGTCAGTTCCTCCCCCTTGACCATCCATTCAGACGAGACATCAAGAACTTCATGAAAGGTGTTGAAGTCATCGATCCTGCACCTCAGATGATGACCGCTGCCGAGATCCGCACTGAGATAGAGGCTCTCAAAGTTGATAAAGAGAAAGGTCGTTTTGATGGATATGGTCAGTACCACATGTGGACTCATAAATCGGGCTTGACTAGGCTTCCCTATTTCAACAATCTTCTTCTTCTACACAACATTGATTTAATGCACACAGAGAAGAATATCGCCGAGGCGCTTTGGGGAACACTCATGGACACAGAAAAGTCAAAGGACAATGTTAAGGCAAGAGTGGACCTGGCAGCACTATGCGATAGACCAAAGCAAGTGATGAAGACTCCCGCGCCTGGCAAGAAATGGAAAAGGACTTTGGTTGATTTCGTTTTGAAGAAGGACCAAAGGAGGGAAGTATGTCAGTGGGTTCAGTCATTAATGTTCCCTGATGGGTATGCGGCGAATCTGAGGAGGGGAGTGAACGTGTCCACTTGCCGAGTGTTAGGGATGAAGAGTCATGACTTCCACATATGGATTGAGCGGCTCCTTCCAGTGATGACCAGAGGTTTCATCCCCGAGCATGTGTGGCGTGTCCTGGCAGAGTTGAGCTATTTCTTCTGCCAGCTTTGTGCCAAGGAGCTATCTTGGGCCGTGATTGATGACTTAGAGAAAGTGGCACCTGTGTTGCTCTATAAGATGGAGAAGATCTTCCCACCCGACTTCTCCCCTCTCAATGCAGCATCTGATTTTGCACTTGCCTCATGAGGCACGAATGGGGGGGCCCGTGCAAGCCCGTTGGTGCTATCCAATCGAGAGATGTCTAAAGGTTCTTCAGAAAAAGTGTAGAAATAAAGCAAGAATTGAGGCATCCATGGCAGAGGCATTCATTCTTGAGGAGGTGTCAAACTTCATAACATCATACTATAAGGATAGCCTTCCCAGCGTGCACAATCCAATCCCTCGTTACAACACCGACGAGAGGTCATCAAATCTTAGCCTTTTCAAAGGTCAACTTGGCAGGGCAAGCGCTTCGAGCACTAAGACCTTGCGGAATGATGAGTGGCGCACTATCATGTTGTATGTGTTGTTGAACCTTGATGAAGTGAACCCTTATGTGCAGTAAGTTCTCAATGAGCTTGTTACATACACCGTCACTATTGTCTATCTATCCAACCCCCTTGTCTCTTGCTTTTTCAGGGAATTTCTGAATACATACTGGATAGGAAATAGGGATCCTTCCCCTCAAGAACAAGATAGTCTTCTCAAAGATGGTGTGCCCAATTTCATTTCATGGTTCGAAAAGAAGGTACCATCCAATTTACATCGTTCCATCTGTGACATCCCACTTTGCTCCTACGAGCGAGTAATGATCTATCCGCCTTCACCTTACAGGCACGCATGGATGCGGAAATGGATAAAGAGTTGAAATAGGTTGTCAAAGGCTTCCCCTATAGGGTCAAGTCATTCACTGTATATGATGTGAATGGCTATCGCTTCCACACAAGAAGCCACGAGCTCAGTCGGCCCAATCGAAAAACCACGAATACTGGAGTTCGTACGCCCGGCACCGATGACCGCGACTACTACAGCATAGTCGAAGAAATATACGAGCTCAACTTTGAGCTTCGCGGAGGTCATAAGCCAGTCATATTCAAATGCCATTGGTTCGATCCCAATGTCACGAGAAGAGCCCCTGAGATTGGACAAGTTGAAATTCGACAAGATTCCCTCTATCAAGGAGATGATGTTTATATTGTGGCTCAACAGGCCATGCAAGTTTATTATCTTCCATGGGCATGCCAAAAAGATCCCACTCTTGAGGGTTGGTACCTTGCGCAGTTGGTATCACCACATGGCAAAGTGCCTGTCCCAAACGATGAGGATTACAACTTTGACCCAAACACATATACAGGGGAGTTCTATCAACCCGAGGGGCTAGATGGCACGTTTGACATAGACATGTTTTCGCTGATGGGCATGGAAGTAGACAATAACATTGATGAGGATGATGGAGATGAGGACGATGGAGAAGAGGTGCAAAATGCCAAAGACTTAGCACTTCTTGAGCGATTACGGTTTGGCGTTGCCATTGATGACAACGATGGAGATGAGGTAGAAATGTTAGACAATATTGATAGTGATGATGACACTTATGATCCGGCCGCTGCCGATCCTGAAGATTATTTCTAATTCATGTAATACTATATTATTATTATTTTCTAGTTATGTTTCGTTCATTTTGCATCTCTATATTTGTCTATATTGTGCTAACTGGTTTACTCTTTGTATTTGTAGGCAATCGACAAAATGCTGGGCGGAAGGCGGACCCAGACCTGCAACTCGCTCTACGCGAGGACGACTCAGGAGGCAGAGGCGGAGGCGGAGGCGGAGGCGTCGGCGAGGAGCCATTTGGCCCGCCGCCCCCGTGGCCATCCGAGGAGGGCGGTGCAGTCATCTGCCATCCCCCCACTCGAGGAGGACCGGACGACGACCACTGACGACGAGGACCAGCAGCTGGCCCCCTAGACAGGAGGGGTGACACTTCCTCTAGGGGGTGGCGGGGGGTTCCACTTCGAGCACCTCATTGGTACCGTACTTGCATGGGTCCTCGTAGCTCCCAGCGCGGCCGATCTTGTTTCAGAGGAGGCCGGTGATTCGTCCCAAGGGCGACAAGTAAGTATCCGTTCATTTTGCATCTCTTCTTGTTCATATGCTGAAAACCGAACTGCGGACTAACAATTCTTCTTACTGGCTCCTGTAGGAACTGGGAACTTGTGTCCGGGGGTGATCATCGGCAGTGCAATGGGATCCTCGATGGCCTGATCCGCCTGCACTACCCTGGTTTGGACACCCATGCCCAGGTTGAGTCACCTCCCTGGACGTGGGACCACTTCAACTCCGCCATGGACGCCATGTATGGCACCGTATAGGAGTGGATCAGGCGTGAGTTCTGGGTGAGTCTACATCACACTACATTGCTCAATACTATGAATTCATTAGACGTTCTTGAAATAATGAAAGGACACATGATGTCTGTATGCAGGACTTCTTCACGTTGGAGGAGGGGCATGACCCCACCTGGGTGACGAAGGTGCAGGACAGGGCATGTAGGGGCTGAGTCATGGACCTGTACTACGAGGCGAGGCTGTAGTGCCACATCAACCACTCGTGCGACGTCCTTGGTCGGTACCCGAGGAAGAGCGAGGCTAGGACCATGACACTCACCAGGGAGCAGTACCTCACAGTAAGTTATAAAACATCGTTACTGACTCATTCCATGAAGAATAGGTAGCCTTCATTTTATATTCTAACATTTCTAATACTTGATGGCATGCAGATGTGTCCTTCTTGGTGTGCCACCCACAGAGACTGTTGGGCGGCCATCATGGACAAGTGGGTCTCCGATGAGTGGAGGGAGAGGCACGCCCTCCATCGGGAGTGCCGCCTACAGATGGGTGGGCTGGTGCACCACCAAGGCAACTGGCCCCTCAGTTCGTACGCCCAGGCCTAGGTACACGCTACGCACTTATTTATTTATTTGTTCTAACGCTCAATTCTCATTACTTCTAATCGTCTTTGTATTTTCCTCGTAGTCCTAGTCGCATGATGGCCAGGAATGCAATGAGTTCATGGCGTATGCCATGGCACACAAGGGCAAGGCGATAGCCCCGGACACCGTCTACAACCCAGAGGACGGGCCCAAGGCGTACAGCAACACGAGCGTCCACAGCAAGCTCACCGACTACGCCTCGGCGGCCCGCGAGTGGCATGGGGAGGACTTTGACCCCACCACCCAGCCCCTTGATACCGACCTCGTGATGAGGCTCGAAGGAGGGAAGCAGCACGGCTGGTACTAGATGGCCTCCAACATGGTCGACTCGACCTCTGTGCCCAACCTCGCCTAGATCTGAGCACAGAGCATGAGCTCCTCCGTCCCCATTCGACCTCGGCAGGCGAGCACACTGTAGCAGATGGCGGCACTCCAGGTTAGTTCTATTTCATTCGTCATTCATTACTTTTACACATGTACCTTGCATTTGCATTGTTTAAACGTTGGTGATTGAATATTGCAGGCCACTATGGAGAGGATGGAGGCCGAGAGGGAGGCCGAGAGGGTCGAGAGGGAGAGGGAGAGGGCCCAGAGGGAGGCCAAGAGGGCCGAGTGGGAGGTCCTGAGGGCCCAAAGGGCGGTCGAGGCACAGAGGATGCAGGACATGTTCTCATTCATGTCGAGCCTCGGCACCACTCTCCCGGGTGTGGTGGTGCCCCAATCGCTGCTCGCTCCAGTTGTGCCTCCTACTCCTCTAGCTCTAGGCACTCCGGTGAGTATATATATGGTTGATCAAGTCCTTTAGCTTGTGTAGATACTAATGAATTCAATTCTCCTTTGTGCAGCAACAGTCATTGGGTTCGAACCTGACTCCTTCGCCTCAGCACACACACCCCGGCTGGACAGGTCCACCACCGCACGGAGGTGCCCCTTCAGGCTCCCATTGGGATCAGTGGCAGTAGGTGGTGCCCCTTCATGTTTCATTGACTTCTCTTGATCTAGGACTTGTGTTGGATGAAGACTTCTTAGATGTTGTCATAGATTTGCACATTGGATGTGCGTGTGATGGATTATGCAGGAGGATGTGCTTGTGATGGATGTTGGATGTGCTTGTGCTGTATTATGGATGTATGTGATGGATTATGTATGTGTTTTGTGTGATGCTAAATGCATGTGTGCTGTCTCATGTATTATATATGAGTTTTGCGTGTTTGCTTTCGAAGGAAAGCAACAAACAAAAAAAATAGCAAATTTCCCAGCTTTGCCGAGTGCCAACACTAGGCAAAGAAGTCTTTGCCGAGTGCCAGGGGTGTGGCACTCGGCAAAGCTAGAAAAAATGCTGCAAAAACAGCCACTTCCCTAGTTTTGTCGAGTGCCACAGCCTGGCACTCGGCAAAGAGGTCAATTTTGCCGAGTGCCAGGTGGTACCACTCGGCAAAGACTATTTTTAAAAAGATTTTTTTAAAAAAAAAATGGTTTCTTTGCCGAGTGCCAGTCCCTAGGCACTCGGCAAAGCCAGCGTCAAATGTTGACGGCAGTTATTTTTTTGCCGAGTGCGGGCTTGGCACTCGGCAAAGACTTTGCCGAGTGTCGATTTTTGGCACTCGGCAAAGAAATTTTTGCCAATAAAATCTTTACCGAGAGACCTTTGCCGAGTGCGGCACTCGGCAAAGCCTTTGCCGAGTGCTTGGCTGGCTTTGTTGAGTGCCCCCAACACTCGGCAAAGAGGGCGTCTGCAGTGGTGATTCTCGGTTCCTCAAATCCTATTTTCTCATTTAGCCCTTGTAGGTGCTTCCTTGTCAGGACCTTCTGCTCATCGGGGTCATGGTTGAGGCCATGGACGTGGACGTGGCACCATATGCCATCATGGATCTTAGGGCTGACCCTTCTCCTATCACTCCATGGATCTAGGTGGTCTCTTCTTGCTGTTATTGGGTCTTTGTTCAGAACTGGTCGTTGGTCGGTCGCAAAGATGCCAAACTTGTGTCATGGTTGTCGTGCTAGAGCTTGAACAATTAAGTTGTATGTGGCCTATCCTTTGAGATGGGTGAGGGTATACCTTGAGTTAGCCAGTTGGCTAATTGTACCAAATTAACTTGATGCATGTTACATTTCCTCCAGTGTTCTTGTTTTACTGTAATCTGGTACCAATTCCTTTGCATTTCCCTATTTCTGAGGCTGGGGGGATAAGGCTAGGATACAAAGGAGGTTCTATCGAGACTTGCTAAAGCGAGATAAGGGATAAGGGGCTGCTCTTGAATTTCTAGAGAAATTGGAGAGCATGGACGATATGTGCCTCCAAGGATAAGAGGGATAAGGATTCGAAAGATTAGAAAAACTAACGAGGAGACTAGAATCGCTCTCATCGAACATCCTAACGTAACGTATCCAACACTTGGAGCATCTTTACCTAAAAATAATACTCCTCTCTTTGGTGAACTACGACTATCAACCCTAGTTCTATGACCAACACTATAGGACTCCCTTAAACCTTCCTTTGAAAGCAAGAACTTATTAAACACATTTCTTGTAATTTAGAGTATTTGGGAAAGGAGGCTAGGTAACCTAAAGGAAAGAGTTATAATGACTTAGTGTTTTAACCTATAGCATAGAACAACATTTTAAGAGTTTGAGGACTTAAGTGAATATCGAGTAAGCTGGACAATGTCTGCATAAGGAGTGTAGGTGTAAGTTAATCAACTGCTCTGATACTCGTCTGTGGGGGATCCCGACGCGTTAAGTCACCTAAATCGAGTGTCATCCACTTGATCGGCTCAATTTACGCAAACCAACACCGCGAGGCCCCTAGGAGTGAACGTGGCAACTCCTCTTTAGGATCTATACGTTGAGTTACACACACATACCCAATACAAGATGTACCAGATAACTCAATCACATATACACTCCAATATCAAGCCAAACAATGTAAAGGTAAAATATACTTGAGAACAAAGGCTACTGCTGACTTCAATGGTCTAATTAGATTCACCTCTACTCTGGGTTATGCCTCTGGTTGCTCAACTATACATCGGATTACACACAGCTCATCTTGGAAAATGCTCGATCCAAGGTCTGCTAGCTTGGCATTATCAGAGTTAATCTCGGAGATAATGTCTTGTCTACATGCAAAACACCTAATTAATGGCAGCGCCGTGAGTACAATTCATACTCGCAAGGCTTAATTCCAACATATAATATTTGGTGGATGCACGGAGTGATTATCAGGCATTTGTATAAGTGCAAAAATAAATGATATTCATTAAGAGTATGACATGCTATGCTCAACATTAGAATTAAAGCATTTATTGTTATAACAGAGGTGCTCATAGTTCATCATTCATGCTACCATGGGTATATAAAGAAAAAACAACCGACTAGTTCCATCCCAAGGGACTCCAGGCTTTTAGGACTCTGCAGAGGTGTACAACTATACCCACACGGAAGCACAGGCTAACTACCATACCCTTGCATGAGGGTAAGGGTTGCCTCACGCCTTCCAACCTTTCCCTAATCCGGCCCGAGTGTCCGACGAAAGGTTCAAGCGGTTGCCCTGTCAATGTCCCGAACATTCCCGACCGATGCCAACCCCCTTGCCAGTTTCACGGATAAACAGGTCACAACTAGTTACTTGGCTGGTTGACCCCATCCACAACATGTGGTCTATATGGGTGGTCACTCAAACTTATGTATCCCAATACACGGTCCTTACTGCTCCATGAGCTATATCATCTGAGATTCCACACTCACGATGACCTACCCATCACATGAGCAAGATATCCAAGTTATCATCAAGATTATCACATTAGGGATATTATTCCTTAATTAGAATAGTAAGGTGTACCCTCGTTGGTTTAAGTAGTTAATTATCTAGGTGTAGCATCCTACACACGTGAGTATGAGTTTCCTTCTCATGCTCAACTTCTACCGTTGCCCAAGCAACTAAGCAATAAGCATTAAGCGTTTCCATTCCCATTATTAAGATGAGAGGATTCTAACAAATTATTGAGCTACTCTAGGTGTAAGGTGTAAGAGATCATTATCCGACTCTACATGCCTTGCATAACTCATAATGCAACTCGATAAGTATCCAAAGTAGGGTTCATAATAGTGGGGTGCCTGCCTGATGGTGTTGCCATTTAGACATCTAGAAGCTGACAATGATGACTCATACAACCACATGATCTTCACTTGAGACGTTCCTGAAGGAATATGAGAGACGCATCTGAGGAGATACATCGATGATTGAGATAGCGAGAAAGGAATATTAGTGCATAGGTTAACGCTGGGAACTTGGGGAGAAATGTCTAACTGTGGCCCTATCATTGTGTTACTTGGAAAAAGGTGTAAGCTAGTGCTATTGATCTGTTGGGTAGGTTTGCTAAATAATCTCATACTCTCTATGTACTATCAGACACTCCGCCCAACTGACGGTCACTCTGTTGTATGAGGTACTAAGGTGGGTTGGTCCTGTTCAGGTTTGTGGATTCTCCATGGAGGTCACGGATACTCCGGTAGAGTATGGGTATTCTCGGGTTGTTGGGATATTGCTCTTTATAAATCATCGGATGCTCTGCCATAAGTGACGGATGCACCGGTAGGAACTGGGTGCCCTCAAGCTGCTGAGTTGCTGTCTTTATAATTCAACGGACACTCCGTGGGGTACCACGGACACTTCTAGTAGTCCAAGTTGACTATGGGTAAGGCTTTCTAGTGCTTTCTAAGGTTTTGACGGACACTCCGTCGAGTTGTCGAACACTCCGCCAAATGGCTGACAGAACCAATGCTCTTGGGTGATCCTAGGGTTCAAGCCTATATGTACTCAGCTGTGATCTATGCATGTGCAAGATATCTTTAGGATAGTTTAGGTGGTTTACTAGACTCAAGATAGCTAGGCTTTAAGCTAGTTTTACTAAGTGTGGCTATGGCTTAGGATTCAAACCAAAACTCATGAGAAAAGAGATAAACCTTAAGATCAAGATGTAAATCCTTAGCTCTATGATTTGAGAGCTTCCATATCGGAGGTTGAAGTTCCAGCCTTTCTTCTATTCAAGTTTCCTCTGATTCCATCATGCAAATCCTTACATCCATCAACTCTTCCATCCATGGTGGATTGTCTACTAGCAACACAACCCAAGCATGAGTGAGCTGAGGATGTTGATGAGGTCCATGGAGAGGTGCTGATGCTCTCCTTCTTCTCTTCCTCCCACAATCCCTTCTCTCAACATTTCTCTCTCTAGTTCTAGGGTTCTTCCCTTGCTCATGAGAGTTAGAGAGAGAGAGAGGGAGAGTGTTGCAAATGAATGGATGAGGGATGGGGTGAGGCTTCAACTAAGAAATATCTCTTTTAGTTCGAGCTGACATGTGGGTCCCACCCACTTAAGTGGCAAACAACTCATTTCTCATTTTCTACTGCTGCTCTATGTTCATTGGATAGTTCGGTAAAATGGCGGGCCGTCCGATAGTGTCTGTCTTGTGCTGAGTTGATTGGGTCATTGAACCGTGGATGCTGATGGTTAATGTATCACCCCCACATGTGTTCTTGAGATGTAATTGGCGTTGATGAGGTCAATAGGACAAACACTAGTCTAGGTCAGGTTCTCTTCCTCTAAGCCGGGCGTATTAACGGATCCTTGGTGCTTCACCGTGTGTCGCACGATATGGCTTTCCATAGAAATCTCGGTAGTTGGCTACTCTCATTATCCAAAAATGATAGCCTTGGCAGTAATAGGTCTTGGATCGTTACAACTCTCCCCTCCTTAGAAAAAGCTCGTCCTCGAGCTTTCCCGCGGTATTATTAGGCACTGCACTAGAGAAAGGTTCGGGGTTACATGCATGTATTGCCTCATGCATATTACCACTGGTGTTCCCTTTTGTGTAACGACTTCTTCCCTTCTAGGGACGCAAAAGGAGAGAGGGTTGTTCTTCTCGAACCTTAGGTTGTGATGTCTTTCTGTTCTCTAGGGTTTCTGTATTCTTCCTCAGCACATTTCTAAGGTTAGATTTTTTATCGTTATCTTGGATCTCAGGAAATGAAAATTTTAGGTGCTTTCTACCTTCTGGCGGTCTATCCAACCTACTTTGCAGGTAGTCCGGTATACTCAAGGGTTTTTGCAGTTCTTCAGGGTTCAGTTATCTAATTGATGGATGGTCCGTGATGACGTCAATAGGACAACCACCTGTCCAAGTCGAGTTCTCTTCCTCTACGCTGGGCATATGAATGGATCCTTGGTGCTTCACCGTGCGTCGCACGATATGGCTTTCTATAGAAATCTCGGTTGTTGGCTACTCTTGTTATCCAAAAACAATCGCCTTGGTGGTGACGAGTCTCAGGTCATTACACGTCCCCTCTACATCACAAGCCCAGCTAGGCCGCATTGTCAAAGATGTAGATGTTAGTATAGTTGATGTCTATGCTGAAGGATGTACGCGCGAAGTTAATAGGCGGTGGGTGACTCAATCCCGATCAGTGATCAGGCAAACCAAAAAAATGATACAACAACAACATCTCGTGTAGGATCCAGTGGCAACTTGATCACAAGAATAATATTTTAAGAAGATGGGAGAGAGAAATCCACCACTGATGTAAAGTTGAATCAGAGGAACCACTAAACCACTCACATGAGGGACCCCATTTGGTAGATAGCAGGCAAAAAACTCTGCACAAACAGCTAGCCAGATAGGTCCAAGACGATGTGTGGAGAAGCATGGTCGATGCATGACATGGACGACGATAGGTTGTGTGGACATGGGATCGGTTGTGGGGAGCACAAGGCGCATGAGTGGCCAGTGGATCCGCAATGGTCCAGAGATGTGACACAAGGGCAGGCACGATGATGGTGGCGCGATTTGGGCAAAGGAGTGATGCAGATGGTATGGACGAAGGTGCGGATGAGGCCACCGGATCTGGGGGTCCGACGCGCAAGAGCCGTGGGAGGCCACGCAAGCCATCAGGGCGAGGCTGACAGCGCGGGCCATGGGAGGCCACACGGATGGCCAACACGTGGGACTAGAGATGAGTGGAGGGCCTGTCAAATTTGAGTGGTGTGTACGTGATATTGATCTTACGAACATGACAAAATTCTCAACAAGGGTCAACATGGTTTGACCAAACTCAACACAATAGAAAGCAACATATGTAGAAGGTTTAAACATTTATGAGCATAGCATTTTGCTTTGGTAGGAATTTTTTCACCATTGAGGAGTATGTGACACTATGGTTTTATGATATTTTTATTAGGAAATAAAATCTCCAAGTATTTTGAATATAAAAGGTAGGATTTCTAAGCCAGACCTATATTACACTTCACAACAACCTAGTTAATATAATTGTCCTATAAAGATATTTCCCCACAAGCATAAGTATATGTATAAGGAACAAACATTTATGCAAGCTTCTTTCTCAAAATGTCATAAACATGTCACTTTTCAAAATTTTAATTCAAGTGTGGTCTTGGCTCATTTTAGTTGCATGGAAAGCATGTTAAAGTGTTGCACACGTATAAAAAAGGTGAGAGGAAAGATCAAACCAACATTTAGGAGTGAAGTGGTGGCAATGGAGGCTGGTAGGTGGGCCTAGGGCCTAGGGTGGGGTCGGCCGACCCCACCTAGAGGCATCTGATCCTCCTAGGTGTGTCTCCTCTCCAAAAGATGTCTTCATGTGTTTTTCATTTTCTGTTTTGCAAAATTTGACACATCGGCTGATGTCTATTTTGTGGCAGATTTAGCTTCAATTTAGCATGTCAACATCTTTTCCTGTGTAGATCATCATGGCTTAGTGCAATCCTACAAATGTGGAAATTGAGGGGTCACCCAACCTCCACACTTCTTCCAAAATATACTTGTCTTTTATTCAGAAACAAAAAGGTGAAATGCATAGGGGCCCTACTGTTGGGTGACACAAGAGAGTCAAATTTTATTCAAATTGAAGGTAAAATAGGCACATTGCATGATTTGAGGAAAAGAGGTATATACTTTATGCACCTTCTTTACTTTGGTAACATGGGTGACAAAATAAGAAGGAAGAGATTGTCATGCATGTGAAATTTGGAAACATTTGGCCAAAGGGTTTAGCTGCTCAACCTACGGAGGGGTTGCCCAACTTATCTCTTATGACAAAATGTGTCAATCTTTACATGACCATGTCATACGTCATGCAAAGACAAGTTTTGTAGAGTTTTAGATCATTTGGTCAAGTTTTAGGAGATCAAGAAAGGGGTGCAAAAGGCTATGAACAAAAAAGAAGAAAACATGTTGCATTAACCAAGGTTGCACTACTACATTCAAACCTTTCACAACCACATCGTAACCTCCATCGTAGTCTAATTTTGGACTCGACAGTAAGTTGTCGATAGTGAAGGTCATAACCTTCACCGTCAGTATCTAAGGCCGGCTGTGGTGTACACTAACACTGTTGTGTTGGCTTATGATCCGTCCATAATAAGGTCTTTACTTCCGTTGCATTGGAGCATGACCTAGCTATGGGTATACACTAACACCACCACATTAGCAAATTATCCACCTATGTCGAGGATATGATCACCGTCATGAGGGCACATCAACCGCCTGTGTAGTGGTCACCAGCACCGTCGCCTTGTACTTTGACCCGACTGTCTACAATGCGGGTTCACTGTCACTTCGATAGCCGAGACGTCTGTGTAGAGGTAACATCACCATCGCCTTGTACCATGATCCGCCTTTGATGATTGTTTAGTCGGTGTTGGGCTACTAAACGATTCGATGGTGATATACTTTTGATCCCTGCCGCATCATACGTATAGCGATGGTGTTGAACGTTTGCACCACCACCGGTGGTGGTGATAACAAAACAATGGACGACGCTTACATCGACAGTGATAGAATTTCATTTGGTTTCACAATATTTACTTATTCAACTGGGCCCTTAATAGCTTACTGTACACAAAGCATACAGATATATAATCATTACATCCATAAATCATGTTCACAAACAAGAGTACTTTTTACAATAACAATGGATGCTACCATAACATCTTTCTCAACTGATGGCCTAACACAAGTGGTACATAGATTGCATACTAAAGTTACTGATCTCTATAGACTTACATAATGAAACAAAATAGTTGTGCTCCTCCTATGTGGCACTCCTGCTTGCAAGGCAAAATGAATATAATTAGTGCATCCTTTGCATTGGTAGCCAATGCACCATGGAACCCCTCTTCTTCATCTCTGATCGACAACCTAAACAAAGCAGTAGTACTAATAATATTGAACATACTATTACTTTAGTTAACAAGCCAAAATTGTCCTATACATATATAGAATGAAAACAACTCCCTACCTGAACAAAGCATGTCATGATGATGAAATGCATCAAATGCACCTTTACTACTCTGCTAATGACTCCATGAACATTGGAACATAAGGAAGATAGTATGGCCTATTCATATTGAAATGCCCTCTTGGAATACAAAAGCAGATGACAAAGGCATGGATACCATGAACCTTTCTGTAGTCCATATCATATGCAATTAGTGTTCTATCCTTCTCAATAAGGAAAATGAAATTCCATTCTGGGTGAACTATAATCAATATGTACTCTACATCACAAAGCTCAGAACCAATTTTAATATTCATGTGTCCAAACAGTTCCTCCGTGTCCACAACATGCTTCAATCTCCATTTATCAGTACCATAGTCTTCAAGTATCCACACTAAAAGCCAAGACATATTATGAAAATCAGCACAACACACATAGGTCACCCTAAGCTTGATGGATGGACATTTTAGCACTACGTGGTTTAAGCATTTTCCTCCATGTCTTTCCCTCCATATCCATAGCAACTATCATAGAGTAGTCAAGCATGTGCATAAAACCATCAAGAAAAACACTTCTTGATTTTGAACGTAGTACAATACCCTTGCCCCATTTAGATTCCTTAAAGATCCATGCTGTAGTTTTAGATGAGTAGATCTCCACACCTACGCATGCACCCTCCATCTCAACAAATTCAATCACATGGAAGTGCGAGGACATTGGTTTGAAACCTATGCGAGCCTGACCAACAGAATGGATGCTACGCAGTAGTAAATGCCATTTGTGGGTCACTGGATTGCAGACAACATAGTGACATAATCCATCAGGCCCAGCACACCAGCAAAGGACGAGGCCACTGCAGCAATATGAGACTATGACTTTTTGAAGGGGGAATGGCAAGAAGGACAAGGATGGCCTTTCACCAGTGATGCTGGTGAAGTGGCGATTGCCCTTCCATCAGCTGCCATAGAGGAAGCTAATGACCGTCTAGGAAAGCTTCTTATGTGTCGACGCAAAAATGTGATGATCGCATCCAACATGCGGCAAGTCGAGAGAAACTACGCAGAGCAGATTCTGAGATCTTCGCAGCTTCGAACAAAGAATCAGTTGGATCCAGGACGAAGGGCGTGCCAGTCAATTTGACCCTGCAATTGACAAGGAGAAATATGATCAGTAATTGAAGGCAGAACATGTCGGTGTTGCTCCAAACAGTTCGATATTTGCGGCTAAGTAGCCAATGAAATAAGGCTATTGACTAAGGAGTCGATATCCAGCATGCTCATGATAAAATAATCCAAAATAGATGCTATCGGTAATTATTAAGTGTTAATCACATAAATCTAATAGCCAACAATCATGAAAGCATGTAGAGACATGATGGATAATTTTATAAGTGAAGGCATTGGTTGACATCATACTGGCTCATTAACCAAGACAAGAACAAGTACAATACATCACATGGGCCAGTATACATGCAATACGTAGGCTATCAGCTAAATAGCCGATTCTAGTAATTTTGTCATGTAATGCGCAAACACTCATCCATCAAATGTAATCGAATCCACAAACTTATCAAATCTAATCTATCACCATCAACAGTGAGGTTTGACCGAATCGATGGCAGCTATGATGATAATGACAAATTAAACCCCTAAAGTAAATAGATCCACTCATACTCAATGGAATCATGAAAGCATATTACACGCATAAAAGCTCAAACTATCAGCTAGATAGCCGAATTACATGAAAATAGACTCATAGCACGTAAACAATTAACTATCAAACCTAGCCTATCACCATTAACAGTGGGGTTCAACCGGATCGATGGCAGCCATAATAATGATAACAGATTAAACTCTCAGAGCAAACGGATCTACCTATACTTCAACGGCATCATGCATACGCATTATGAACATGAAGGCACAGGCAATCGGCTAAATAGCCGATGCAAACAAAGCAAGTAGTCAAAAGTCATATTTGACCGTAACCAAACCTACTAATTAACAATTTCTAATGTATAGTGCTATCAGTGGGGATCGACCAGATCGAGGCAGCCATAACAGCGAACTATAGACCAGACCTTGTTAACTAGTTGACCTACTTAAGCTCAAACATACTTTTGAGCCCATGCTATGCACGATCAAGATTGAAACAAAACAGTCGATCTAACCAAAACCATCGTCAAAGTAAGATTTAAGTGTGGTATATCAATAAAACGATGGATTAATATGATATAAGACCAATCTACTTCAAATCTTAATCATATATAAAGGGTGATTTTTGCTACAAATATTGAGAATGTTGACTATAGCAAAATTGATAATGAACTCAAACCAAGATTTGTAAGAGGTCGGCCGGATCGATGTAGCCTTACAAATATAGGTAAAAGTCGATAACTAACTTATACTAAGACTAGTAAGAGGTTGGCCGAACCGATGTAGCCTTACAAGTAATAATATAAGTCATGACAGTACTGTTGGCATTTCTTAGCGCAATCACCAAGTGTGGAGATTTTAAGTCCACCCTCGTAACGTCGCCATAAATGTCTATTGGTATTTCTTAACACCATCACTAAGATTGAGTTAACCTTAGCGACGTCGCCAAGAAACACCAACTACAATAGTTCTTAATGATTATAGAAAATATCCGCAAGCGTACGGATCTATCGTTGTAGCATCACCTGGAAGTATTTAGGATATCATTATTTATATTTTCCAAAAGGAGGGCAAGGTATAAGAGTCTAGCATGAGCATGAATAAGATTACATACTTGCACTAGTAAACCAATAGTTCATGATAGAGGTAAAAATGGTATTTTTAGGATAGTGGACACACATCAGGGCCAACCTCAAGGATAAAAGGAAAACAAAGAATAAAACAATGTTCCTATGTGGAGCCGGCATGTTCTAATATAGCCATGCAAAGAACAGTTAATGATCATACAAGTTATATGACTAGAGTTAGAACTAAGTGTAAGATGGATAGGGAGATCTTTGAGCACTGGTCTGCCAACAAGCATGGAAGACTTTAAAACTCCTACATAGTACCCCGAACATGGGGATTACAAGGGACGGGCAAGGCTATCACCACCTGCCGCCTACCCTTCAACCGGGGGGCACCATCAGATCCAAAGGTTCCCATGCACCCAAGCACCATGCCCATGTACAAGGAAACTACCCATATCCCCCGAGACTCAGACCCTATGGATCGACAAGCATAGGACATGGGCAAACCCGAAGGAACGATGAACCACCACCTCAACCTAGCTCTACTTCTACTCATACAAGTCATATGAATGGTTAAGCATAAAGATGGATATGTTAAGATCATAACACACAAACTATATGCTAGTTCATATATCATGATTATAACATGACAACTATACTCTAGCTCAAATGCATTACTATATTAAAGAGATGAGAACAAGGCTACTAAAGAACTCTTCATATTCATACCAAAGTTGCTCTTCTTCCAAGGAGCCAAGCCCTCCTTGATAGCTCTTCCTAGCTCAAAAAACTACTACTAAAAGTTAAAGAGTACAAGTGGACAGGTGAGGTGTGTAGCTCCAAATGATGTGTGTGTTGAAAGGTGAGACTACCCCTCTTCTTATACTAGTGAGATGGTCGGTTTGGCCTTGGTAAAATAGGAAACCACTAGAAACCGACATTACATGGCAGCATGCAACTGCTAGAGGAAGTCGGGCCTAGGAGGCAGCAGCAGGGGTGCAGCCACACCTCTAGTGCGCCCGCACCTAGGTGGGGCCACCCCACAACCGCCTTCACGTGGTTGGTTTCTAGATGAGCCTAGACCCTTCCCATGTCAGTGCTTGGCCCAGATTCTTCATTGGAGTGGGCCTTTACTTGGCTCTTTGGTGTAGTATCTGCATTACGCTTTCTAGTTTCTGCCTTTTGCTTTGTTTGCCACTTGTATTTGAATGTGTGTCCTGGAAAACATGTTTTCTCCAATTCAAGGGGAACGAGGTTAATAGTAAAGGCATATGTGTCAATAGATTGTTTATTTTTCCTATTTTAGATATTAATTGGTGCTTGGATTTGATCATTAGTGACCGCCAACAAATCCCCCAAGCTTAACCTTTGCTTGTCCCGAGCAAATAGCTAAGTACTTGGTTGTTGATCCGGAGTTGCTACTATGCCAATACAATTCATAAGTGCCATGCCTATAACAAAGTATTCTTCCACAATTTAAATAAGTTGGTATTTTTATGCACCCTTTACCTTGATCCCTGTGGGGTGTGTAGCTTTTCCAAGTTCTTGGGCGATTGCAAGATAGAACGGTTATAATAGAATCACCAATCATTCATTCTTTGATCAACCATCTATCCAGAGGTTTTATGAGTTTTGCAAAATAAATGTAAGTTCCTCAAATGATTCTCTCGATCGCTCAATGTGTATGAAACCTCACCAAGGCATTTGGTATTTTTGCCTTCTTTTTCATATGCTACCACTAATGGCTTTTTGAGTGGAGTTTTGGGTAGGTATGAAATTGAGGCATACTAGCATCACATATTTTGCTAAGTCAAAAACTAGACCTCAAGGAGATGCAAGTCATAGACTTTGATCAAGACGTGCAAGTGTGTGGAATTTGTATATCTTCCTAATTCTAAATATTTTTGGTACTCTTTTGAATCATGAATCTCTCTCTTTTGGATGAATGCCTTTTATTTGAAAGTATGGGCTATGTTTATTTCTTTCTTTTCTTTTTCTTTTTTTTTCTTTCATGCTCTTTGGCATGCATTTTTTCTCTCATGCCTTTTGGCATGGACATTTTTCTTTTCTTTCTCCTTTTTTTAGAATAGCCCATACCATTCATTTTAGCACATGAAAATTTTTGAGAGAGACACATAATAAATGAATGGAGTAATTATTTGGTGGACTGAAAAAGCATGTTTTTGCATAACTCTTAGTGTAAGAGTTAGTAGTTTATTTGTGGGTGTACATGTGTTAGATCATGGGTGCATGACGAGAATCTCAACAAGGGTCACAACAATTTGACAAAGCTCAATGCTTAAACAAGTAGCATATGACTAAGGTTTGAATTTTGAATCATGTCATATGACCTTGGTTGGTATTCATAATCATTGAGGAACTTTGGATTTTAGCATTTTTGAAAGTGAAAACTTTTGATTTCAATTCTCTCTTAGAACAAAGTCATAGCAAATTCTATTTGTAACATATCATAACTCGCAACAACTTAGAAAAAGGAGCAGGCATTTGCAATCCCACAAGTTTTTAAGTTTTTAGGATGAGACATTTTTAACCAACAAATTTAAATCACTACTAGAAATGTGTTCATCAATGACGATTCAGTCATGACGCTTACAAATTTCGTCATAGAACAAGCGTTTTCTATGACGAAATTTCTAGCTTCGTCATAAGTAACAAGTGACGGAGCTTTGGCACGAAGAATAATGACGAAAACAAAAGAATCGTCATAAAACAACAAAACTAAATCGTCATAGATCGTTTGGCTCGTGTACCACCTCGAGGACATGGTGTCGTGGTCCCACCAGCAGGTCCCACCTCGAGGATGTGGCGATGTGGTCCCACCATTGGGTCCCAACCTTGAAGACATGGCGATGCGGTCCCACCAGCGGGTCTCAGCCTGAGGATGTGGCGGCAAACAAGTGGGGCAGCGTGGCCCACACGGTCCAGGTGGACCTGCATCCTTCCGCCTCCCTTTTTTTGCCAAAAAATAGCGCACGCAGGGAGATTCGAACCTACGACCTGCTGCTAGACATGTTGGTGCGTTACCACTGGAGCACTCGCCGTTTTGTGATAAAGGCATGCATGTTTTTCTATTTATAAACATATAACATGATAATTGATGATTTTTTTCCTAAAATTTTCTAAAATCATTCTCTATCAATTTATTTTGTTGGTTTTGTCAATATATACATATGAAAAGTTTGAGCAATTTCAATTTTGAATTTCAAAAAAAATGCAACTTCAGACAAGATTTTGGTTCCCCAAATGATTTCAGCTGAAAAGTGATAAATACCAAAGTTGAATAACTCATCAATATCTACAACTTTTATATTGGTCATTTCTTCATATGACAAAGTGGTAACGACATTGTTCACAAATGTGACACATCTCTCATAAGGTTTTATAAACTATATGAGACATGTGTAAGATTAGTGAACAATGTGTGCTAATAATTTGTCAAATGAAGAAATGACCAAAATAAAAGTTGTAGTATTCATGACTTGAACAACTTTGGTATTCATTGCTTTTTATGTTGAAATCAATTTGGGTCTCAAATTTTGGTTTGAACTTGTCGTTTTTCAAAATTTCAAATTTGAAAGGTTCAAATTTTGTCAAATGACAAGATGACTAAAATAAAAGTTGTAGATATTAATGAGTTGAACAACTTTGGTATTCATCACTTTTTATGTTGAAATCAATTTGGGTCTCAAATTTTGGTTCGAACTTGTCGTTTTTCAAAATTTCAAATTTGAAAGGTTCAAATTTTGTGAAATGACAAGATGACCAAAATAAAAGTTGTAGATATTGATGAGTTGAACAACTTTTATATTCATCACTTTTACATCTGAAATCATTTAGAGTTTTAAAATTTAGTTTGAACTTGTCAAATTTCAAATTTCAAATTTTAAAATGTGTAAAACATTGTCACATCAAGTTTGATGTCAAAAGCAATCTACTCAGCCCAACAATGTGCGCCCTCACAATAAACATTTCAAATTTTATGGTCTGTTTCTATGTAGCCCAACCGTATGATACATGATCGGACGGCCTACAATGTGCGCCCTCACAATAAAACTCGGCTGCCTGCACCCTTCACCGAACCCTAGCCAAAAATTTCCCTCTCGCCTCACTCCTTCCATTGCCTGGTTGAAACCCTAAGTCCCTAACTCTACCCATTTGTTCTTCTCCTCCACGCAGCCTACCTCCGCACGCCTGCACCTGGATCCATGTAGCCAGCAGCCCGTAGTGCCTCCTCCTCTCGTGAAGACTCAGATCCCGCACATCATCCTCTCGTGGTGGTAGAGGAGGCCATGGGAGGCGCAGGGAGGCTCCCCAGTGTCGATCCGGCCAAGGGCGGTGCGAGGGAGGCTCCCAGCCTCGATCTGGTGGCAGCACAGAGGAGGCCGTAGGCCCCGGCAGTGACGACTCTCCTGCCGCTAATAAGGGCAAGCCGGAGCTCGTAGGGGTGCGCCCGGCTTTGACGAGATCTGAGGCGTTCGCGTTTGCGGCCATGCTCGCGCTCTTCGCCGCCGGGATCTTCTGCGTCTTCCTTAGCGCCCCACACGCCGAGTTTGGGCAGATCCTCTGCCTCCTGCATAGCCTCCCCGACGTCCGCTTCAAGTAAGCAAATCCCTGCCCGCTTGCTCGTTGATTCCCCGATCGGCCTTTTATTTGGATCGAAGCTATTTCGTATCTGAGACGCGTGGTGTAAATCGTACTGCAAGCATGGTATCTATCGATTCACTAGTGCTAGTTTGGGTGTGATTTCGGATGCCGATTTCTGAGGACTAGGCTGTTCTCCAACATCAGAATAACTTGATGGAGATGTGAGATTTCGTGATGCGTGAGATCCAAGATGAACACACCGTGCAATCAAATAATACTAAAGACTTGTTTTTGTAGATACAGATTTAGACAATCAATTAGGAACATCAGATATATTGGTTACTTATTTCAAGTAAGCGGACAAAAGAGGCTTGCTTTCCTATTTGATCTTGCAGTGGCTGCAACAATTGGAGACTTTGTATAAGTCAAAACCTCGTTAGGAATTAGGCAAGATTATGAGCTCATTGGCTGTACAAATTTCAATAGTATAATGGCTGTGTACGGCTACTTGGTTTCTTTCTTGCTGTAATTGTCGTGGACAAGGACTTGCTTTCTTTCTTGCTGTAAATTTTCTCTCTTGGGAGTCAATACTCAGTACCACTATAATTCTTCTCAGGTTAATTATCAGGGGAAGTTGCGTGTCTATTTTTCAAAGCTCCCCATTACCATCATCCATACAAGATGAAAGATGCTACCCTCGTTTATGTTGGGTTTTACATGTTAAAGAAGTATTTAGTTATAGCTATAAGAACTGGACAATGCTGTTGTGGTACCAAATTAATTATTTACAGTTTTTTTGGACTACTGTACTCTTATCGATTTAGTTAGATAAAGTAAATATTATCATTTTATCCATACCTCTTGTTGAAGTTCGGTACAAGTTCCTTATGCTTGGTTGTGCATCCGATACAAAAATTTGAATCTTGTAAAGTTACTGGCACTAATATAAGATCCTAGATCTAATATGATTCAAGAGCTAGGTTTATTTTGTAGTTCTCCATCAAGACAACATGATTTAACCTTGTAAATAGATATTTAAACTTGACTTAGTTATTCGAAATGTAAATCTGAACATTCAAGCAATTTGGACTATAGTTTTGGATATTGTTTGGAAAATGCTTTCTTCTTGTAATGATAGCTCAGCTTGTTTAACATGTTGAATTTATATCAGATCCATATGTTCTGTTTTTATATTAACTAAATACACATAGGGATACTCAGGCACCATCTGTAACATCTTGGGCTTTGGACCGAAAGGAATTTATTTAGATGCTTTGCCTTTTTTGGTTCAAAAAAGCATTCAGCACAAGTACTTTTTTATAATATCTTATTTTTTTATGTCTTACACAGAAGAATCAATGGCCAGTTGTGCTCAGGACCTAGCAAGCGATGGAGGAGTTCAAGAAGAAACAAAAAGCTAATGATCTGATCCTTCAGCGCATCTTGAGCCTCAACTCAGGTAATCGAGCTACATAGCTTGTTCCTGTCCTGCCTAGGTGAGACAGCAGTGTCCAGTGTGCAGGTTGTGTCCCAAGTGCTCTCCCAGAATAGCTCAAACCTTTTCCTGAAGAGTGTTGACATCAAACCAGTGCCATCCTCCAAATCATCATCATCAAATGAAAGCGAGCTTCAGGAGCAACTAGCAGCTCAAGCTACGGCTATTGTACAAGGTGAAATCGATGAACTCAGGAAGAGAAGTGAAGAAGCTGAGGAAAAGCTAGCGATGACACAAAAGGAGATGGAGGAGTACAAGAAGCTGACAGAGATAAACAACAAGGCAGTGGAGGAGAACAATGCGCTGCTCAAGCGTATCTTGGCCATCAACAATGCTTCTTCGACATGAGCGCTGCTCATAGCTACTGGTTCATTAAGCAAGGGGTCTGCTGGTGATTTTGTTTATGTAGTAACTTATGTTGCTGGTGGTTGGCAACTTTTTATTATTTCCTATGATGTTAATGTGAACTGAGATGAAACTAGTAGTTCAAATGTGATGTCTAGTGAGTTATATGAACCGAGTTTAGAATTGTTGATTAAGTTGTTGGTCATTGGAATACTGGATCTGTTAATTTATGGAAGCTTTTGGTCATTCCAGTATTATTTGCATTCTGTAATGAAATCAGTATGTGCACTTGTGATGAATTATCTGACCTTTCTGTGACGATTTGGTAATTAATTCTGTGATGAATTTCTATTTACTTCAGTGATGAAAATGAGAACCTATCACACAAGCCTTGTGGCCCAATAAAAAGTGGACACGTGGACCATCCACATCACTGGCCATGTCAGCTGCCACGTGGTTAGACACGTCACCTACAATGTGGATGTGCCACGTGGACAAGGCACGTCAGCTGCTAGCGTGGCAGACGTCGTTTGGCCGCCTAACAGACGGCAAGTCATGACAAAAAAGGGGCTATATCAATGACGAAAATAGATCGTCATAGAAAGAATACACTTCTATGACGACGGCCATTTCGTCATAGAACAAATGCACATCTATGACGAAAATAGACGTTTTGTCACGGTAGGTAAAATATGATGCGCATTCAATGACGAATACCATATCGTCACAAATTCGTCATAAAATAATATATGTGACGATTTTGGAGTCTTTAGTGACGAAAGAAGAGCATCATTGATGTACACATCCCTAGTAGTGAATCTTAGAGAATACTAAGTTATAGCCTAGGCATAGATGAATTATAGACAGAGCAACTATTCATCATTTCAACTTAGGAGAAACTTAAACATTCTTAAAACACATATGAGAGTGGAATTCATATATTTGGTATTTTTATCATATTTTATTTTTTTGGTATTTTTAATTTTTTAGATTTTTATATGCTAATAAATAATAAATGCAAAAAATAAATGGAAAAAATTTAAAAATATGAAAAAGATACAAGGTACCTCTGTGGGGGTCTTCCCCCAAGCTGGCTCCAGGCCTATGGTCCGAGATGGCTTGGTGTTGACTACGAAGAAGGTATATTATTTTTATTATATATTTTTTATAGGTTTATACCACCCATGTTTCTACTCAACAGTTTTGGTTCAATGATCAAAATTAGACATCATGTTTACTTTGATCAAGGTAGGCAATTCAACCAAAACACCATGCTTAATTTGAAAAGCCTCTGAAAGTATGATCGCTAGAAATCATACTTCAAACCTAACATGCTTGTATAGAACATTGAAGAAAAACCAAAATTTATTCAAGTGTAGATATATGAAAGGTAAACTAATTGCTTTTATTTTATCATAATTCAAAGGACAGACTATAGTTTTATTAACTAATAATTCTAAGTTAGGTAACTATTTATCAAATTGTAAATACAAAGGATAACTATCGATTTATCTTCGACAAAGGCTCACTGTTTTACAGTCCAATGAGTAGGACTCTTCCCATTTTCATTTCTTGCTTGATGAAAGTACGTTCGTGCCTGGAGAAGTAGGCACGGATGATTGCACCTTCTTTGGTCTCCACACCATTTTGTTAGATTTTGGTGATGTGGCAGTGGATTTTGGAGCTCCTTCTTTTTGTTTCCACACCTTTTCCTTCTTTGGTGGTGTGGGAACAACCTTTGGTGTTTTTGTTTTTGTTTTAGGTTGTTCTTCTTTGGCTTTGGCCTCTTTTTATTTTCTTTGTTTTTCTTGGCTAGGCTATCCACCAGTTGAGGTTGTATTTCAACCTCCTTTATGCCTTGTGAATTGAGCCCGTACTTGATTCTGGTCAAGGAGCATTGCTCCTACCAAGGCTGAAAGTCAAACTTTTCTTCCTTGCCATTGATGTTGAAGCGGATTTCTCTAGCTCCAACATCAATTTGAGCTCCTACAGTGTTAAGGAAAGGTCGCCCAAGAATGAGGGGTGATTCTTTTGTAGTTTCCATGTCTAGCACCACAAAATCAACAAGGATGAAGTATCCCTAGATTTTCATTGGGATATCTTCAGCAATTCTAGCTAGATAGCGGACCATGGAGTCGACCAACTGGAGCATCATTGGAGTAGGTGCGAGGTGGGTGAAGTTCAGCTTGTCGAACATGACCTTGGGCATCACACTGACGCTAGCCCCTAGGTCGCATAAGGCATGATCAAACTATTGGGAGCTAATGGAGCACGTGATCATGGGGCACCCAGGGTCTTTCTTTTCCTCAGGTAGACGGTTGAGTATAGCTATGCTACACTCTTCCGTTAGCTTGACGACCTCCATGGATGGCAAGGGTCATTTGTTGTTGATGATGTCCTTGATGTAGTTTGCGTAGGAAGGTACATGTAAGACATCCATTAATGGGACGCTCACATGTATCTTCTCTATCATCTCCACAAAATGAGCAAATTGCTCATCCATGGCCTGCTTCCTCTTTCTTGTGGGAAATGGCAAATAGCTTGTATCGACAAAGTCTTGTGGTGCCGTTTCTTCATCTCTTTCTTGATCTTTTTGTGTTTTTGTTGATGGCGAAGGTTCATCCTCCTATTTCCCTTGTGCTTTTCTTGCTTTATTCTTAGGATTTGGTGGATCACGAGTGGACTTACCACCCCTCGTGGTCACCACATTGACTTTTTCAAAGGAATTCTCAGGTTGCCCCAGGATCTTCCCTTCATTATTAACAGGAATGGCGGCAACAATTTGAGCTACTTTGTTTCTATCATTTTGTTAAATCTCAATTGGTTTTTAATAGAGGAAGATAAACCTTCTATTTTAAAGTTAATATTTTCTAGCATTTTGTCATTACAAGTTAGCTTTTTAGTGATATTTTTGTTTATTTTAGCTGGACCTATCCTAGGTCTTTCAAGGATGGTTGATTCAAATTGTAATTTGAGGTAAAGTTTGAATTACCTCCTTGCAAGCGGGACTGATTGTTCCAACCATTATTGTTACCTTGTCAGAACCCGTTGTTGATGTAGGCGGTGTCTTCATGGGTTGGGGCAGTTGTTCCCTGAATGTTTGACCTCACCATAGACTTCGCAAGTCATTTGTGAGTCTGTGGCTTGAACGGTGGACTCCATTGCTTTTTCATGGGCCCTCTCATCCAGTCTTTTGCAGCAAGCATATCCGCCTCCTTCATGGTATGCATGCCTTTTTGTTCTTTTCATTCCTCCCCCTAGCTTTGATTGGCCACCATCTTTTTGATAAGGGTTGTGGCATTGTTGATGGCGAGGGAGAGAAACGCTCCTCCCGTAGTGGCATCTACGTGCCCCTTCGACATGGGTGTAAGCCCTTCGTAGAAGTTTTGGAGCACGAGCCAGTTCTCCATTCCGTGGTGTGAGCAGGCTTGGATGTAATCCTACAGCCTCTCCCATGCCTCAGGGATGGATTCCATTGAAGTTTTCTAGAATTTTGAAATTCTCCCCTTCAGGGTATTGGTTTTGCCCATGGGGAAAAACTTCATGAGAAACGCCATAGAACATTTGTCTCATGTGTTGACAGCTTCCTTCTCCTTATAAAACCATTATTTTGCCTTCCTTGTGAGGGAGAAGGGAAATAGACGAAGCCTGATGCTAGCTGGTGCAACGTCTTTAATGACGATGGTGTCACATAGCTCAAGGAAGTATTGCAAGTGTGCACTTGCGTCCTTGCTTGGCAAACCATTGAATTGGTTTGCCTATACCATCATAATGAGGCCAGTGTGCAGCTCAAAGTTTCTAGTACCCGTGTTGATAGTGGGCCCAATGAGCACATTGGCAACAGCGGGGGTGGAGTAGTCATGGAGTGTCTTGGCCATTGGTATTTCTTAATGTTTTCATAAATTAATAAGTAAGCGTACGGAATTACCATTGTAGATTTCACCTAGAATTATTCAGGGTATTGTATTTTCCACAGGGAACAAAGGTATTTCTTCTAGCTAATTCATCTAAGGACAACACAAGGATAGTTGATGAGGGTAGAGAAGGATTCCTATGGCTTAGGGTCTAAGGATAGATAAACTCTACTTATACTTGCTCACTTTGGGCACCGGATCACACCAGGTCTGCCAGGCAAGGCCGGCCTGTAGCTTTATGTTGTACCCAAACATGGGGGGATTACAAGGGACAGACAAGGCTGTCATCACCTGCCACCTACCCCTCAACCGAAGGGTACAACGCAAATGAAGGTAGCCTCTAGCCTAGACACCATGTCTACGCTATCGACTACTACTCTAGTGTCGATCAGGGTTGTTCTATCATTATCAGGAGCCCTCTACTAGAGTATCCGCCATGGGGGTGGACAATGAACCCACAAATAAGTAAGAGAATAGCTTAACTATTCAAAAGACTTTTATAACCAAAGAATCACGAACACTTACCAAGATACCTATCGAGGTACAAAGCTCATGTTCATAGAGGTACAAGGCGGGGAGACACCGACAAGCCTGACTCTTCCCTGAACTCTCCCTCACATCTCTCCCTACTACTTTTCTAGAGCTAGCTAGGGCCTAAGCCCATGGAGTGGTGATACTCTTGCCCTTTCTCTTGCTTATGCTCTCTTGTGTGTCGTTCAAATGAGGAGGTGGGAGCCTCCTTTTATAGGTGGAGAAGAGGGGGGTCTTTGGAAAATGCTCATCCCCTCATGGAAGGTGCAAACTGACCTCAAGATACGTTGAACCTGGTCAGGCACCTACGTAACCGTCATTGCAATGTCAGTGGGAAGCGACCTGTGAAAAATGGGGCCAAAAGGGGCCGGTTGGGGTGTAGCCGCACCACCATAGAGCCCAAACACGCCCATTTTTTGTGAGCGAGCTCGTTTGGGCTTCTTGACTTGGCCCATGGTGGTGTTCTACGAACATAAGGTGATTTGGTTTGGGTGTATCCTTGTCTCCTCTCATTTGGGCCCTGTTTTTTCCAAGTTGTGGGCCTCTCTTCTCTTTTGCTGTGTGTAGGATGGAAATGTGCTTTGCGTGATTGCGTATTCTTGGTCATATTTCCATGCTTTTCATATAAGTCATCTTGCAAAAGATAATTCACCGAAACTAGTGAAACTTGTGAGTTGTAAGCCCTAATTCTAAGTTTGGTGACCATTTGTGTAGATTGTATGTGAGAGTTGGCGGTTAGAAATAGGAGTTAAGGACCACCAACAAACTCTCCCACACTTAGCCCTTTGCTCATCCTCGAGTAAAGTTAAGGACTAAGATGGGTTATCTCCTTGATATGACATCTGCATACAAGTTATTCCAAGCTTCACCTGCACTTGTGAACTTTGGAGTGTCTACCACATTATCTTGGGTGATTGAATAATGGAACAGCATGGATCCAAATCCCCTTGCATCAGTCTATTTAGAAACTTGGGTTTTCATTTTATTTTAAAAATGTAAACATAGATTTGCTCCTCGAATGATTCTCTCGGATCGCTCAAGTTGTGTTTGGTTCCTCACCAAGGCATATTGTAGTGTTGCCTTCTTTCTTTCCTACTTCTAAAAAGCTTATATGGATCTTTGGGTAGGGAAAGATATGAAGGCACACTTACTCTGCATATATTGTTAAGTCAAATCTCGGATCCAAGGAGAAAAGATGTCATACCCTTAGATCAAGAAGTGCAAGTGTGTGGATAAAACAATTTTAAACCTATACTATACTCCTTGATATGAGTGATCTCTCTCATAAACTTATATTATGAGAACATGTCTATCATTTTGCATGAGCCTTCATGTGCTGGTCATTTGTTTTCATATATATAATTGGACCATCATGTGTCCACATATTTTCTTTTTCTTCTTGGACCTTCATGTGTCCATATTTTTCTTTTTTTACTTTTGCATAGCCCATGTCTCTTAAACCACATATTGAGAGAGATAACTATTTTGTAGAACTTGGAGTAAGTTTCCTATCAAACATTTTTTTTGTCTACTACCAGTGTAGGAGCAGAGTTTTTGGTGGATGGAAGCATGTTTTTGCATACTCCTAGTGTAGGAGCAACATGTGTAGGTGGGTGTACGTGATCTTGATCTTGGGGGCATGATAACTTTCTCAACAAGGGTCAACAAGACTTGACAAAACTCAATGCAGGAGTAAGTAGCATAAATATGGAGGTTTTAAGTTCTAATCACTACATATGGCTTTGGTAGGAATTTGCATACCATTGAGGAGCATGCTATTTGGATGTTGATTTTGCAAAATAAATCCCAAGTTCTTTGCATGAGAGATCAAGGTTCATTTTCATCCTACTATATCACATATTCCAATCACTTAGAAAACATGGGGTCCCTATCAAAGTTTGTTCACAAGTTATAGGAATATTAGCAAGGAATAAAATGTATGCAAATTTTATCAAAGGATAGCATGGAGATGGAACATCGTTTGTTTTATATTTTTTTTAAACTTGTTCAATTTTAAATTTCAAAATTTAGGACAGATGAGGGTTGAGTTGCACAAACCATCGTTGGAGATGAAGGAGCTATGGGGACTTTGGCTAAACAAGAGGTTCAGCCAATCTTTTTTGGAGCCATCTATCCAATCCTTCTTGCTTGACTAATCATCTTATGGTTATGCCACGTGGTGGTGGGAGATCTCGAATATGTGTTTGTTATGTATGAAAGATCTCCCCCACACTTATTCTTGTACCTATTTTATTTAATAAAGAAAAACAAAAAGGAAGCAAACAGGGGCTCTTCTAGCTAAAACATTGGAGAGCCTAAATTTTATTATAATTATTACTACTTTTATTTTTGTTATTTATTATTATTATTACTACTAAATTTTATTTTATTTTATTTTATTTTATGTGTTCACCCAACCTTTTTTATCATTTAGCATAAACAAGGCTAAGGTAAAGTTTACAAAAATAAACATAGCCTTGATTTATCTCCATAGTAGATTATTTCTATTGTTTATGAAAGTAATACTCAAAGTTCATTAATCAAATTTCAACACCATGTCAAATTTTGATTACAGAAGACTATTTTAACCTAAGCACCATGCTTAATTTAAAAGAGCCTATGGATATACCGTATATGAATACATCCAAACCAGAGCATACGTTTATAAATAGGAGAAGCATGAACTAGTATGAGCACGTTATTTCCTCATGGAGATAAATTCGAGTGGAAGAGTTTGGTGAACATTTTACCTTTGCATACCTGAGTGTACTTTACTGGCTGCATATGTGGATGAAGATTTGAAGTTGCTGCAGCGATGGCTTATATATGGTCCATCTCAGGTTATCACCAAGGCTAGGCCACATACACAACTAGTGTGTATGGACCATGGGCCTTAGTGATAGCAAAGGTCTAAAAGAGGAGAATACTTCTCTCTCTCTCTCTCTTTCTCTACATTTTTTTCTTTCCCCCTTTTTCATTCATATATTTTTTTATAATAGATTTTTTTCTCTACTCTCTCTTTTTTAGCAAGGTAGAGCTAGCATCATCATTTTTAACCTAGGTAGCCCTTAGTATGAGTGGAACGTGTAGCGATGTTCTCACGATCCACCCCCACATTTGGACTTTTGTGTAAAAGTCAAGTGTGTAAGGTCGGGATTTCTTTCTGAGTACATTCCATCACCAAAGAGCATCATGATGTATAGTTGATGCAGCTGCTTATGTTCTCAAGCATTGTATGTCACCTCTTCTTCTTGATCTTTTCCTGAAAAGGTTAGCAACCAAGAATACCCGAAGGTGCATACTAACTTGTGTTTACACCAAAATTTGGGAAGAAGAATGTGAGAACTCAAAGCTCCCAAGATCGTGTCATCAAGGAATCGATTGCATAAATGTCGATATCAACTGATTCAAATGCAACACTAGAATCGGCTCTCTTCAGATGACGCCAGCGGATAACAACAAAAAGCTATGGTTAGCGTCAGGAAAAACATGTCGGACTCTATAAAAAGGGAAAGATTAGGGTCCAAGTTATCTTAAATTAGGAATGTTTTATCTTATGCCAAAGATTGTAATGAATCGAACTTAAGTAGGATTCATGCTTAGGTTCCGGGTATAAATACAGGACCCCATCTATTATAAAAGGACATCCAATCAATCAAATACAATTTACTTTTTTTTGGCTCCGTGCCAACCCTTAGGAATAGGAGTAGTGCAGATCTCGGTGAGTTCTTCAACAAGCAGGGCTGCAATGGTCTAGCCAACCTCTAGCTTGTCTGTAAGTACCGTCATGGCTTATACTTCTATTTGTATGGCTGCATCGGTTAAGTTTGACCTCCACTGCGAACTCTAGTATTAGCTAGTTATCGACTTTTATCTAGTTCAAGTACGGCTGCATCGATCCGGTCAACCTCCACTGCTCAAATTAGATTAAGGTCAAGTTATCGGCTCTACCTAAGGGTGGCATCCTTTGAGTATATTCATTAAGTTACCGATCTTGTTGATGTTCTTATTGTCATTAGTTTGTAGCAACATCAATCTATCTGGTCAAGATCGATTTAGATCGGCCTCATATCCATTTAGTCCATCATTTGCTTTATCACAACATGATGTTTCTTACTTTGAGCAATGGGTAATGTTTCATCGACTATTTTTACTTTGATCTTAATTGTGCATAGTACACGGTTAAGGCATGTATGATCTTGAAGAGGTTTGCTGGTTAGTTAAATCTGGTCTATGGTTTGCTATTATGGTTGTAACGATCCGGTCGATCCCCATGAATGGCGATGTAGATTGGAGGATGCTAGTTAGTAGATTTATTCTTGATTAGGCATGACCTTAACTATTTTCTATGTCTGCATCAGCTAAATAGCCGATCGCCTATGCTTTAATGCCTGCAGTGTGTTCTCTTGATTCTATTAAATGTGAATAGATCTGTGTATTTTAACGGTTTGGTTTGTTGTCTTTATCATGGCTATCATTCATCTGGGTTGAACCCCACTATTAGAGATAGCAGGTTAAGTTTGATGAGTCCATAGGTTTGTCTGTGTGAAATAGTTGATTGTTTACACGCTGTAGTCCCTTTTCACCCGAATCAGCTATTTTAGCCGATTCGCCCGAGCCTTCACGTATAGCATGTCTTTCAGAAAGCCTGTCGAAGTATAGATGGTTTTATGGATTCTAAGGTTTTAGTTTGTTATTATCATCATAGCCGCCATCGATCCGGTTGAACCTCACTGTTGATGGTAACAAATTAGATTCAGAGCATTTGTAGGTCCATTTGTATTGGACAGTCGATTTGTTTGCATGCTATATCCTTTCTCTATTAGATTCATCGGCTCAATGATTCACAATGGTAATATCTACCTAGTTGATGATTTCACTTACATCCACATGCATTGTATTTATCAACTTAAAATCAATCATGATCCATAAGCTTTACTATCTGTAACAGCCGATTTCTGTTCATATTTGCTATTTAGTCGATTTTCTTGTTTGGCTGCTCTCGAAGCGGCACACTTGGAACTGTCTGGGTAAAGACCAGCATGTTCCACCTTAAATTACTAATAAACTTTTTCTCCTTGTCAATTGCAGGTCAAATTGACTGGCACACCTTGGGAGGAATTCGCAGGATCGGTTAACCCTACGTTGAAGCCAAGCGGATCTCTAGGCTCATCCTAAGCAGATCCTTTCGGCTTGCCATGTGTTGACATTTTTGTGTCGACACATGTTTTGGCACACCTGGTGGGACCACCACAATCGTCATGGTAACTCACAACAACAATGACATCCATATGGTGCCCTATAAAGACCTACCTAAAGGAGATAAAGATGTCATCAGCAAAGCTATAGAAGAATTTTAGAACAAGTGTTTGTTGTCCTACACCAAGACACGGGACAATAAAATTGTTCAAAAATATCCACTACCAAGAGTTCTGTTGCATGGGCAGATGGATGTAGATGAAGCTAAAGATAGGCATTTCTTCATAGAGGCTGTAAACAAATCTGTTCATGATGCCATGTCGAATCATAATGAAGTTTTATTGAACACATTCTACAACACCATGAAAGAGGTGTTTCATGGGTTTCCAGTTGATTAGGTTGGGCTAGCTTATTACAACATTCCACATCCGTGGACTCAAGAGACTAATCAAGCCGATACTAGCCATCAAGAAGCAGCACCAGCTAGTAATGATGATGTCCAGGTAGTTCAGAGCTCATCTGAGCAAGTTCAAGGTGCTACTACTAATCAGATGCAGTATAATCCTAGATCATCAGTGTAGCATGTACAATAGCCGACAGGGCAAGGTCAGAACTAGATGGTTAATTTTGGCACATCAGGCCAAATACCATCATTGGCCCAAAAGATAGTACCATCAGTTCAAAGAATTCGTAGAGATATAGATCCTAATGTCTATAACCAGAGACTTCAAGAAGCAAACCAGCAAAGGACCTAGCAGATGGAGGTTTCACAAGGATATCATTATGGCACAGATTACAATACCCTTCACATGATTCCAAATCCAGGGTATCAAGGTACCCAAAATTTTAATCCACAGATAGGTCAGCAAGTGCAATGAAATCCAAATTCAAATACTGAGTTGTTGCTTAGAGTGACCGAGATGATGAAGAATCAGTTTGGTTTGAAGCCAAAAGGGCAGACCTTTTCATACAAATGCCCATATCCAGAGTGGTATGATTTGGTCACTCTTCCTGCAAATTATAGGCTCCTAGAGTTTGCTAAGTTCTCTGGCCAAGATAGCACAAGCACAATAGAACATCTCAGTCGGTATCTTACACAGTTAGGCGAAGCATCCATTGAAGACGCCCATCGAGTTCATTTCTTCTCCTTGTCTCTGTTAGGGCCAGCCTTCAATTAGTTTTCATCACTGCCAGTTAACTCCATTGCCAATTGCGCTAACCTAGAGAAAAAGTTTCATACATATTTTTATACTAGGACAGGAGAAAAGAAAATTACCGATTTAACGACTATAAGGCAGAGAACTAATGAATCGAGCACCGAGTTTCTTCAAAGGTTCTAAGAGACCAGAAATTTGTGCTTCTCACTGAACTTAACTAATGATTAGCTGGCTGCTTTGGCTATTCAAGGAATGTTGCCAACGTCGAAAGAGAAGCTGCTGGTGCAAGAATTTGATAATTTAGGTCAGTTGGCTCAATGAGTGGCAACGCTCAATAGCCAATTTTAGAATATGCGCAGAGATACTCGATTCTAGAAGAGTACCACAATGGCTAAAGCCTATAATCCATATTCAGTCCATGATGACTATGAGGACGATGAAGAAGAAGAGGTTGCCGTGGATGAATGGAATTGGGGTAAGAAGATCATAATGGTGTCAAATCCTTGGGGAAGAGGAGTCGAAGAGACCTATGACTTCGACATCACAAAATCAGATAAGCTCTTTGATTTCTAGCTTGAGAAGAGATAAATTAAGTAGCCCGATAATCATGTTATGTTGCCTCCCGATCAGTTAAAGAATAAGAAGTTCTATAAATTTTACAACGCCACTTCTCATTCTACTAATGAGTGTAGAGTTTTCTGGCAGCATATACAGAGGGCTATTCAGCAAGGAAGGCTCAAATTTGATACACCTCGAAAGATGAAAGTTGATGATAATCCTTTCCCAAGAGATCAGAACATGGTTGATGCTAGATTGCTTAGAGGAAAGACTAAAGTCCTAACGTCAACTAGATCAAGAGAAACTGGAACAGTCGATCCTGAGATGCAAATAACGGCTGATGAATATAGGGAGATTAGAAAGCATCGTGACCAACAAAAGAGCTGATATAGGGAGATTAGAAAGCATCGTGACCAACAGTCGATATGAGTCGAGAGAGACATCAAAGGATGCGGCAACAATGCCGTGTGTTATATCTCGAATTTTGTTGAATAAATGGCAGCAGTAGAAGAAAAAGGATTATCAATGTTGGTTAGAAGAGCAAGAATAACAACATCAACAGAAAAAGAGAGGTATGAAAGAAAGAAAGCTAAATCACATTAGAATTGTCCTTTCTTCAGACATTGTTGGAACGAAAGTTTGAAATTGCCTACCAGAAATAACTGTCCAGAATGCAGCGAGCAATATAGGGAGTTCAGGCAATCTCAAGCCAACCACCAGTATATCCGTGCTCAAGATGAGTATCATCATAATAACATGGATCGACGCTTAAAAAATAAAAGTGTTCATGATTGGCTTGGGAAGCGGATTGTTGATCAAAACTGGGCTGATTATGAAAAAAGAGAATAATGAGGAAGAATATGTTTGGCAGAAAGGCCAATGGTGTCTAGGAGGTCTAACAAGAAGCTAGAAAATAAGAGTGCAACGCCTAAGGAACAGAGAACTAGAACAGGCTCAGGCATCTAGTAGACCTCAAGTGTGGCGTGCTAAGCAAACAGCCAATAGGGGGCAACCATCGACTAATATTTAGATGGCTTTTCTATTTCCGTCAGCAGACCAAGAAGTTTATTCAGATTTTGATGAATCAGAGTATGAGGAAATAGTTGCCAAGTTGATAGTTATACAGCAGGCTATATTCGATAAGCCAGTCAAGCATCGGCACTTAAAGGCTTTATATGTACAAGGTTTTGTTGATGGAAGCCGATGAACAAGATGTTGGTGGATGGAGGTGCTTCTATCAATCTTATGCCTTATGCCACTTTTCACAAGCTTGGCAAGGAGCCAGGAGATTTGATTGAAACTAATATGATGCTTAAGGATTTTGGAGATAATGCATCTAAGACTAGGGGGGCAATGAACGTCGAATTGACAATTAGAAGTAAAACTTTGCTCACCACATTCTTTGTCATTGATGGAAAAGGGTCATATAGTTTACTCCTTGGTCATGATTAGATTCATGCAAACTATTATGTGCCATCAACCATGCATCAATGTTTGATTCAATGGCATGGAGAAGATGTCGAGCTGGTTCGCGCTGATGAATCTATGAGTATCGCAACAGCCGATCTAGTATATTGGGAGCTAGAAGACTTCGAGTGTTTTTTGGGCAAGCTGTGGGAAGGAGGCTTCATTAAGATCAGTAATGAAAGCCAGCAGCCGATCTTAGCTTTGAAAATTTGTTTTAATGGATAATCCAATAGATGGTACAGATGGTAAACTAGGACATGGCTTTACGTCAGTCGATCAATTATAAGAGATAGATATTGGTTCTGGAGATAGACCTAGGCCAACGTATATAAGTACCAAGTTGGATCCTGAGTATAAGCAAGAGTTAGTGGGTTTATTAAAGGAATTTAAAGATTGTTTTGCTTGGGAATACAATGAGATGCCTGGTCTAGATCGATCGATTATTGAACATCGGTTGCTAATCAAACCTGGATTCGACCATTTAAACCCAAACGTTCTTGATGATATCAAATGTTCTTGATGATATCAAAAAGGAGACCAAGAGGTTGCTAGAAGCAAAATTTATTCGACCATGCCGATATGCAGAATGGATATCGAATGTTGTTCCTGTGTATAAGAAAAATGGGAAGTTAAGAGTTTGCATCTATTTCAGAGATCTAAACAAAGCTACACCCATGGATGGTTATCTGATGCCGATAGCCGATATGTTGGTAGATGCGGCAGCCGGGCACAAGGTTTTTAGTTTCATGGACGGCAATGCAGGATATAACCAAATTTTTATGGCTAAGGAAGACAGAGCAAAAATAGCTTTTAGATGCCCTAGCACAATCAGTTTATTTGAATGGGTTGTGATGACTTTTGGTTTGAAAAATGCCAGTGTAACTTATCAGAGAGCAATGAATTATATTTTTTATAAGTTGATTGGCAGAATTGTTGAAATTTACATTGATGATGTATGGTAAAATCCAAAGGGTACAAAGAACATCTAACTGATTTGTGGGATACTTTGGAGTGCACAAGAAAACATGGTCTAAAGATGAATCCTAATAAGTGTGCCTTTGGAGTATCAGCTGGACAATTCTTAGGTTTCATGGTCCATGAGAGGATCAAAATTGGTCAAAAAACATGAAAGCAATTGATGAGGCAGTGCCCCTGACTACTAAAACAGAGTTACAATCTTTGCTTAGTAAGATTAATTTTATCAGGAGGTTTGTTTTGAATTTGTTAGAGAGAGTTCTACCGTTTTCTCCCTTATTGAAGTTGAAAAATGATCAAGAATTTAAATGGGGTGACGCACAACAAAAAGCGTTTGAGGAGATAAAAGAATACATGAAATGTTCACCCATGCTGATCCTCCTCAGCAAGGTAAGCCTTTTAAGTTGTATGTATCGGCCGATGACCAAACGATTGGATCGGCCCAGATGCAAGAGTTCAAAGGGAAAGAGCGAGTTGTTTTCTATCTTAGTAGGAGGCTTTTAGACCTAGAGACGAGATATTCTCCTGTCAAAAAGTTATGCTTATGTTTATATTTCTCTTGCACTAAGTTACAACATTACTTATTATCGGCTGAGTGTACAGTTGTCTCCAAGACTGATGTGATCAAGCACATGCTATCAATGCCAATAATAAATGGAAGAATGGGAAAGTGGATTCATGCATTGTTAGAATTTGACTTGAGGTACGAATCGGCTAAAGCAGTCAAAGGGCAAGTAATAGTCAATTTTGTCACCTAGCATCATAAGCCAAGTGTTGGCTATGTGGAGCCGGTACCCTGGACGTTGTTCTTTGATGGGTCATCATGCAAGCAAGGTGGTGGCATTGGTGTTGTTATTATTTCACCTCAGGAGGCAAGTTTTGAGTTTGCTTTTCTAGCTGAACCAATGATTACCAACAACCAAGTAGAATATGAAGCTATTATTAAGGGGCTTCAACTTCTTTGTGAAGTAAAAGCCAAGGCAATTGAAGTATTTGGAGATTTACAGTTAATTATTAATCAGTTGATCAGCCTATATGAATGTAAAGAAGATACTCTGAGGGGATATTATGATGAGTGCCAAGGGTTGCTCAAGGAATTTCCTCATGTCTCTCTTCAACATATTCCAAGAGCATAAAATCAAGAAGCTAATCGTTTAGCTAAAAGTGTGTTAGGTTATCGAGTGTTTCAAGAGGTCTTAAGTAGCGAAGCCTCAAATAATGATTGGAGAGTTGAAATAGCCGATTACCTTAGGAATCCATCATAGAAGGTTACTAAGAGGCTAAGGTACAAATGGACTAAGTATGTTTTACTATATGATCAGCTATATTACAAAACAGTCGATGGGGTGTTGCTTAAATGCTTAAATCAAGAAGAAGCTAAGCTGTTGATGGGTGAAGTACATGAAGGTATATGTGGAGCTCATCAGTCAGCTTATAAGATGAAATGGATTATTCATAGAACTAGATATTTCTGGCCAACAATATTGGAAGACTGTTTTGAATATTATAAGGGGTACCAAGACTGTCAAAGTTTTGGTAATGTTCAGAAATCACCCGCATCGGCTATGAATCCAATAATCAAACCGTAGCCATTTCAAGGTTTGGGGAATTGATCTAATTGGTTAGATTTTTCTGCCTTCAAGTAAAGGACATAAGTTCATATTGGTAGCGACAGATTACTTCACTAAATGGGTTGAGGCAATTCCTTTGAAGATGGTAGCCTCAAAGAACATGGTTGATTTTGTCAAGGAGCATATTGTGTATCATTTTGGGATTCCTCAAACTGTCACCACCGATCAAGAGACAATGTTTACATCAGAAGAGTTTAGAGATTTTGCTGCTAGTATGGGAATTAAGCTACTAAATCCTTCTCCTTACTATGCTCAGGATAATGGCCACGCAGAGGCGTCCAATCAGATTATGATTAAGCTGATCAAGAAAAAGATTGAGGAGCAGCCAAGGAAGTGGCATTCAATGCTTAATGAGGCATTATGGGCATATAGGTTGGCCTGTCATGGATCAATTAAAACATCACCTTATGAACTTGTGTATGGTCATAATATAGTCCTTCCTTGGGAAATTCAAATAGGATCAAGGCGTGTCACATTGCAAAATGATTTGTCAACCAAAGTTTACAAGAATCTTATGATAGATGACTTAGAGGACTTGAGTTGCCATCAGCTGTGTGCTCCTGAGAATATCGAAGCCAATAAACTACAGATTGTAAAGTATTACAATAAAAATGTCAGGAGCAAATGATTTTCTAAAGGAGACTTAGTCTAGAAAGTAAAATTGCCGATCGGGTCAAAGGATAGCAAGTTTGGCAAATTGTCACCTAATTGGGAAGGACCTTATTAGATTAAACATTGTACGCCTGGCAATGCTTATATTTTGAAAACACTAGGAGGAGAAGAGGAGTTTGATAGAGCAATCAATGGAAAAAATTTAAAGAAATATTATCCTAGCGTTCGGATTAATACTTGATAGCCAATTTGTTCGATCATTGGCTATAATAGCCGATACCAAAAGGGTGTTGCCTCTAGTTCAAAAATAAACCCGAAGGGGGAAAAGCCGGTATGATATGTATCGCCTATAAGAGCAAAATGAACATGAATAAATTGATGCATAGAACATGAAGTACAGGGCAAAAGAGAAACCACTTAGAACGAAGAGATTGTTTGCTAGCATCACCTATTACAAGCTAATGGCCATAAAACACTTTGTTCACTATGTCATTGGCCTAGGAAGTAAGGGCTACAGAGTTGGCGGCGTCGAAGAAATCCTCGACTAGGCGCTCATGATCCCCAGGATGTTCGGTGGCTGGAAAACCATAGGGAAGAAGCCAAAGCTCGTGGCTAGAGCGAGCTTGCGCAACAACCAATGCCATGGTAGCACCATGATGAACGCCATGAAGAGCGACCTCTCTAACACGGTTCAGAATGTTGTACAAGCAAACCACCGGCACGGCACCCCTGGCGTTGACAAATCCTACCACATGCTCCGCAGCTAATCGGAGGCTTTCTAGCTGGGCTGATAGATCTAAGTAAAGATTCGAGGAAGGGATGATCAAGATCTTAAAGACAAAAGCTAAGAAAAGACAAAAAAATGTGGTAGGCATCTCACTCATGATTTTGGCCTCGCCCTTGACCAATCTCTCCTCCACCTGGTCGGCCTCGGAGGGTGATCGGGGCTAAACCATGGCTAGAGCCAATTCTGCAATGGAGAGGCAGTCAACAAGCTTCTAGCCAGCCCAATCAATGGAAGCAATTAGATCATCGTTGTCGATCTGCTTCCTCGGGTAGCAGGGGAGCTAGCGGTGAATTTTTTATGAGGACGACCCCAAAAGTTGAGCATAGTCGGCCCTATTCTCTGGGACGATGGGAGCATCCTAGGTTGCACCCTCCTGATGATGAAGATGTCGGCGTGGTGACACAGACCTATTGAAGGCCTCCTTAGCAGACCTCTTGCTGTTCTCCATACCTTCAAACCTATGGAAAAGCAGAATCACACCAAAGATACAAAAGGTTTGGGAAGAAGTAGGTTGTTTTCCGATCCACAGCCATGGCCTATATATATAGCCCGGGAGGTGAGAAGATAGGCTTCGTTGGGGTCATGGAATTAAACTCAGATATGGAAATGGATTGACACTCTGGAAATTCAGGGGACGGATCATGAAGAGACAACAGATTCGGACTTATTTCTTCCCATAATTACAAAATATCGTTGGATTGATACGAAGGGTTTACATTAACTGGCGATCAACCCACCAAGTCTTGTTTGGATTGAAGGGAGTCCGGATCCCCACAAGGTTGAAGGTCATCATGGACCAAGTCATATCGGCCCGCTGATAAAATTGCATCAAGGGAAGAGGAAAGGCCGCCTGCTTAAAAGATGCCCATATACTCAACCGATTTCTCGGTGACTAGGAAACAATGGGAAAGAAAGCCACCCACTAAAAGATGCCCATTTTTTGGTGGCTAGGAAACCATGGGAAAGAAGTCTATGGTTTCCCCGATGGGCATTTGATGAAGCGAACAAGGGGAATATGTCCACATATTTTAGCCCTTGCAAACACTAGAATAGCTCTACGATCATCGTGAGAAAACTTAGGTGATGTCACCAGAATTCTTCTAACCGCAGTAGCTGATCCTCTTGCTCGACAAGGGGCTAAAATGAGCGACGCAATCACCCTATACACAAGAATTCTTCTAACCACTCAAGATCAAGGAATTAGACCATGGAGGGTCTAACGGAGCCAAGGGCTCTTGAGGAAGCAAGCAAAAGAGAAACATAACTGAGTTGTTGAGTTGCTCACGCTGAAGTCGAATAGACATTTATAGTCGGTCTAGAAAGATGAATCCAAGCGCCCGCGAAGCAATGATGCTCTCGTAAAGCTTTGAAGCATGGGCTCATGAGCTAGCAAAAATGATGACAGATAGTAGACCCCAGATCAAGATTCTCTGCATGTGGCTACGGACCTATGGAAGGCACAGTCATGGTAATTTTGGAATAAAATTACTTTTATCCCAAAATTGGGGGGCGTGTGTTTACAAGAAGAATGCGAGAACTCGAAACTCCCAAGATCGTGTCATCAAGGAATCGATTGCATAAAGGTCGATATCAGTTGATTCAAATGCAACACTGGAATCCGCTCTCTTTAGATGATGCCAGCGGATAACAACAAAAAGCTATGGTTAGCATCAGGAAAAACATGTCGGACTCTACAAAAAGGGAAAGATTAGGGTCCAAGGTATCTTAAATTGGGAATGTTTTCTCTGATGCCAAAGATTGTAATGAATCATAATTAAGTAGGATTCATGCTTAGGTTCCGGGTATAAATAATGGACCCCAGCTATTGTAAAAGGACATACAATCAATCAAATATAATTTACTTTTTTTGGCTCTATGCCAACCCTTAGGAGTAGGAGTAGTGTAGATCTCGGTGAGTTCTTCAACAAGCAGGGCTGCATCGGTCTAGCCGACTCTGGCTTGCCTGTAAGTAATGTCATGGCTTATACTTCTATTTGTACGACTGCATCAGTTAAGTTCGACCTCCATTGCGAACTCTAGTATAAGCTAGTTATCAAGTTTTATCTAGTTCAAGTATGGCTGCATCAATCCGGTCGACCTCCACTGCTCAAATTAGATTGAGGTCAAGTTATTGGCTCTACCTAAGGGTGGCGTCCTTCAGGTAGATTCATTAAATTACCGATCTTGCTGATGTTCTTATTGTCATTAGTTTGCAGCAACATCAATCTGCCTGGTCGAGATCGATTTAGATCGGCCTAATATCCTTTTAGTCCATCGTTTGCTTTGTCACAACACGATGTTCCTTACTTTGAGCGACGGGTTATGTTTCATCGGCTATTTTTACTTCGATCTTGATTGTGCAAAGTATGTGGTTAAGTAATGTATGATCTTGAAGAGGTTTGTTGGTTAGTTAAATCTGGTCTATAGTTCGCTATAATGGCTGTAACGATCCAGTCGATCCCCACTAATGGCACTATAGATTGGAGGATGCTAGTTAGTAGATTTGTTCTCGATTAGGCGTGACCTTAACTGTTTGCTATGCTTGCATTGGCTAAATAGTCGATCGCCTACGCTTTAATGCATGTTGTGTGTTCTCATGATTCTGTTAAATGTGAATAGATTTGTGTACTTTAAGGGTTTGATTTGTTGTCTTTATCATGGCTACCATTGTTCTGGTCGAACCCCACTATTAGAGATAGCAGGTTAAGTCTGATGAGTCCATAGGTTTGTCCGCGTGAAATAGTCGATTGTTTACACGTTGTAGTCCCTTTTCACCCGAATCGGCTATTTTAGCCGATTCGCCTAAGCCTTCACGTATAGCATGTCTTTCGGAAAGTCTGTCAAAGTATAGATGGTTTTATAGATTCTAAGGTTTTAGTTTGTTATTATCATCATAGCTGCCATCTATCCGGTCGAACCTCACTGTTGATGGTAACAGATTAGATTCAAAGCGTTTGTAGGTCCATTTGTATTAGACAGTCGATTTGTTTGCATGCTATATCCTTTCTCGATTATATTCATTGACTCAATGATTATCACTGGTAATATCTACCTAGCTGATGATTTCACTTACATCCATGGGCATTGTATTTATCAACATAAAATCAATCCTGATCCATAAGCTTTACTGTCCGTAACAGCCGATTTCTATGCATATCGGCTATTTAGTCGATTTTCTCGTTTGGCTACTCCGGAAGCGGCACACTTGGAACTATCTAGGCAAAGACTGGCATGTTCCACCTTAAATTACTAATAAACTTTCTCTCCTTGTCAATTATAGGTCAAATTGACTAGCACGCCTTGGGAGGAATTTGTAGGATCGGTTAACCCTACGTTGAAGCCAAGCGGATCTCTAGGCTCATCCTAAGCAGATCCTTCTGGCTTGCCATGTGTTGATATTTTCATGTGAACAACTTGAAAACATGTTCTTGGTTTTTATTGAATAGGAAAATTGTTGTTTTTATGATAATCTAGGGTATCTCCCGGCAGTGCCTTGTTTATGGTCACAAGCTCGACCTGAGGGACTTCATCTTGCAGCTGTCACTGGTGGTAGAGTTCCTAGCTTTACCACCAAACATTTAGCAATATTGTTCAAGCTGCAAGGTTAGTACCACAATGCATCCACGAGATCTGCAATATTTCTGATAAACATATGCATCCACAACCATTCTCCTAAAAAGTATTGAAACAAGGATAGAGACATGGTTATGGTCCTCATGATAGCATGTAGAACTAAGCGAGATCAACTCTAGGAACTTCAAAAGTGAGCACGAAACTTGAGGGGTTACAAAAGAGAAGCTTTCATGCTCAGCTATTAGGTCCTTCTTGATCCCTAGAGTTGCTTTAGAAATGTCCATTGCACATAAGTCTTCATGTAGGATCAATATTGAATCTCAACCATTGTTGAGAACAACGTTTGGATGGCTAGAGGGATGGGATTTGAGTTCGAGCAAGGGTGGTGATGAATGTTCCGTTTCACATGAAAGCTTAGGTGAAATGAATAGGGATATAAACTTCACCTCCTTGAACAGGTTATGGTTGGGATAATGCTCTGCCATAGGGTTTTCTAGGTGAGTGGCGGAAGCAGTTTTCCCAAATTCTTCACTAAGGCTTCCATGGGAAGGTTTTTCTTAGAAAAGATTTTCAAGAGGGTAGCCTATAAGAAGACCAAATTCAAGGATGGCATAGATATGGAAGTCTATGGAAACCTTGATTTTGTCAATTTTGATGGGCACGTCCCTTGCAATCCCACAACACTCAAAAATGAGTCCCGAGGGACTTTTGAAGAGCTTGTTGGCCGAGAATAGCGGCATTTTGCCTAGAAGGGTTTCCACAAGGAATTCAGACATGATATTAGTCTTGACCGTGGGGTTGTGTAGAGCTTCTACAACCATTTCTCTTAATGAGCAAGGTATGGTTGTGGAAGATGAAAGAATTTGAATTGTTTGGAAGAATGTTTCACTTCCATTAACCATTCATTCAGCGGTATTTTAGGGGAAACTTCCTTGGGAGGATGTGTAAGCTTTTCATGCCTTAAGAGTTTCGAGGTATCGCCATAATCCTCGAAATCAATAGGGAACTCCGAAGGATGAATTAACTTTTCCTTCGGTGTTCGTGGTTCAGGTGAGGTCTTATGAGTCAAAGCTAAGGATGGTATGTGTTTGGATTTGACTAATGAAGACTCCTAAACACTCGACATGACCTTGGCCTAGAGGGGTTTTGTTCTTATGATGGAAGAAGTGTGTCTATCTATGAAGTTTTCAAGGAATTTTACTTGTTCTGTCATAGGTTTGTGTGTGAAACGACCTCCTGCGGTCATGTCTAGGCATAGGTCAGCATCTATGTCAATACCCAAATAAAAGAGTCACAGCAATATGCTGTCGGGTAAAGACAAGTCTAGGCCGGCGTGTATTAGCGCTGAGAACTAGGCCCAAGCTGCACCTATAGACTTCTCATGCTACTCAAAGTTGAGGATTGCTTTTGGTAGAGAGTCGATATAGGACATGGGGAAAAATGCAAGACAAAACTTGTCTTTAAGTTCATCCCAATCCCCATTCATACTTTCTATGGCAAATGTGTACCATTGCTTCGCCTTCCCCATGAGAGAGAAGGGAAACAACTTCCACCATAGTGTTTGTTGTGTCATGCTTGAGATGCTCAGGCATGAACACACCTCCTCAAACTCATGTAGGTGATTGCATGGATTTTTGCTATCAAGCCTAGAGAAGGGTTGTGCCCGAACTATGGCTATCAAGCCAGGGTGGAGTTCACTACCAGATGAAAGGTTTGGTTTTGGTGGTGACTTAGAGAACTCACCCTTTGAAGTGGAAAGGTTTTTTATAGGAGTTGAGTTCATGGTGAAAAAGGTAAAAAGAAAACTATTTTGTTTTTATAAAATAAAAGATACAGATATGAGGATGAACTAGGTTTAAAGAAAATAGCAACCATTCCTTGGCAATGGCGCCAGAAAGCTTGTTGGTATTTCTTAACGTTTATAGAAATTAATTCGCAAGCTTATGGAATTACCGTTGTAGCTTTACCCGGAAGTATTCAACGTATCGTATTTTCCACAAGGAATGGAGGTATTTCTTCTAGCTAATTCATCCAAGGACAACACAAGGATAGCTAATGAGGGTAGACAAGGATTCCTATGGCTTAGGGTCTAAGGATAGATACTGTACTTATACTTGCTCACTTAGGGCATCGGATCACACCTGGTCTGCCAGGCGAGGCCAGCCTGTAGCTCTACACCATACCCAAACATGGGGGATTACAATGGATGGATAGGGCTATCACCACCTACCGCCTACCCCTCAACTAGAGGGTACGAGGCAAACGAAGTTAGCCTCTAGCCTAGACACCACGTCTACGCTATCGACAACTACTCTAGTCTCGATCAGGGTTGTTCTATGCTTATCAGGAGCCCTCTACTAGAGTATCCACCATAGGGATGTTCGACAAACCTATAGACAAGTAAGAGTATAGCTTAACTATTCAAAAGACTTTTATAACCAAAGAATCATGAACACTTACTAAGATACCCATCAAGGTACAAAGCTCATGTTCATCAAGGTACAAGGCGGGGAGACATCGACAAGCCTAGCTCTTCCCTAAACTCTCCTTCACATCTCTCCCTATTACTTTTTAGAGCTAGCTAGGTCCTAAGCCCATGGAGTGGTGATGCTCTTGCCCTTTCTCTTGCTTATGCTCTCTTGTGTGTTGTTCAAATGAGGAGGAGGGAGCCTCCTTTTATAGGTGGAGAAGAGAGGGGTCTTTGGAAAATGCTCATCCCCTCATGAAAGGTGCAAACTAACCTCAAGATACGTTGAACCTGGCTGGGCACCTACGTAACAGTCATTGCAACATCGGTGGGAAGCGACCAGTGAAAAATGGGGCTGAAAGGGGTCGGTTGGGGTGCGGCCGCACTAGTGGTGTGGTCGCACCACCACTGAGCCCAAATGCACCCATTTGTGGTGAGCGAGCTCCTTTGGGCTTCTTGACATAGCCCATGGTGGTGTTCTACAAAGATAAGGTGATTAGTTTTGGGTGTATCCTTGTTCTCCTCTTGTTTGGTCCCTATTTTTCCTATTTGTGGGCCTCTCTTCTCTTTTGCTATGTGTAGGATGGAAATGCGCTTTGCATGATTGCATATTCTTTGTCATATTTCCATGCTTTTCATATAAGTCATCCTACAAAACATAATTCACCAAAACTTATGGAACTTGTGAGTTGTAAGCCCTAATTCTAAATTTGGTGACTATTTGTGTAGATTTTATGTGAGAGTTGGCGGATAGAAATAGGAGTTAAGAATAGCCAACAAGTGGTGGTAGCGGATGGTATAGGGGTGACTGGTTCACTTGCCAGCGGAGTAGCAGAGGAAGAAGAGGTACAAGACCTGTTCTTCATTAGGAGCACCTTTGGATTTTCTGTGTAGTTATCCAACTGGTCGAAACCACTCATACACTATCCTGTTTTCATCCACAACAGGAAGAAAACAAGTAGAATTATCCTACATAAACTATGGCTACCATTACATGCATATGCTCATGATCATGTCCTACTAGATTCTTTAGCATATGACCTCCCAGCAATGGCACCAGAAATGCTTGTTGGCATTTCTTAGTTCAATCACCAAGTGTGGAGGTTTTTAGTCCGTCCTCGGTAACGGTTCTAGAAATGTCTGTTGGTATTTCTTAACACCATCACTAAGATTGAGTTAACCTTGCCGCCAACAAACACCAACTACAATAGTTCTCAATGATTACAGAAAATATTCGCAAGCGCATGGATCTATCGTTGTAGCATTTCACCCAAAAGAATTCAGGGTACTGTTATTTATATTTTCCCAAAGGAGGGCAAGGTACAAGAGTATAGCATGGGCATGAACAAGATTACATACTTGCATTAGTAAACCAATAGTTCATGACAGGGGTAAAACGGTATTTTTAGGATAGCAGACATACATCTGGGCCAACCTCAAGGATAAAAGGAAAACAAAGAATAAAAGAATGTTCCTACATGGACCCAGCATGTTCTAATATAGCCGTGCAAAGAATAGTTAATGATCATACAAGTTATATGAATAGAGTTGGAACTAAGTGTAAGATGGATGGGGAGATCTCCGAGCACTGGTCTGCCAGCAAGCGTGAGAGACTTTAAAACTCCTACACAGTACCCAAAGGTGGGGGATTACAAGGAACAGATAGGGCTATCGCCACCTGTCGCCTACCCCTCAACCGGGGGGCACCATCATATCCGAAGGTTCTCGTGCACCCGAGCACATTGCCCATGTATAAGAAAACTACCCATATCCCCTGGGACTCCGACCCTACAGATCGACAAGCATAGGACATGGGCAAACCCAAACGAACGATGAACCACCACCTCAACCTAGCTATACTTCTACTCATACAAGTCATATGAATGGTTAAGCATAAAGTTGAATATGTTAAGATCATAACACACAAACTATATGCTAGTTCATATATCATGATTATAACAAGACAACTATACTCTAGTTCAAATGCATTACTATATTGAATATATGAGAAGAAGGCTATGGAACAACTCTTCATATTCATACCAAAGTTGCTCTTCTTCCAAGGAGCCAAGCCCTCCTTGATTGCTCTTGCTAGATCACAAAACTACTACTAAAAGCTAAAGAGTACAAGTTGAGAGGTGAGGTGTGTAGCTTCAAATGATGTGTGTGTTGAAAGGTGAGACTACCCCTCTTCTTATACTAGTGAGATGGTCGGTTTGGCCTTGGTAAAATAGGAAACCACCGGAAACCGATATTGCATGGTGGCTTGCAACCACTAGAGGAAGCCGGGCCCAGGAGGCAGCAGTAGGGGTGTAGCCGCACCCTTGGTGGGGCCACCCCGTGACTGCCTTCACGTGATAGGTTCCTAGATGGGCCTAGACCCTTCCCACGTCGGTGCTCAGCCTAGATTCTTCGACGGAGTGGGCCTTTGCTTGGCTCTTTGGTTTAATATCTGCATTACGCTTTCTGGTTTGCGCCTTTTGCTTTGTTTTCCACTTGTATTTGAATGTGTGTCCTGCAAAACATGTTTTCTCCAATACAATTGGAACTAGATCAATAGTAAAGGCATATGTGTCAAAAGATTGTTTATTTCTCCTATTTTGGATATTAATTGGCGGTCGGATTTGATCATTAGTGACCGCTAATAGGTACTTACAAACAAAATGGAGGTTAGCCAAACCGATGCAGCCCTGCTTGCCTGAAGTGCTCGTCGAGATCTACTCTACTCCTACTCCTAGGGTTGGCGTGAAGCCGAAAAGTAAAGGTATGGGTTTGTATTTGATTGATTGATGTCCATTAAAATAGTCGGGGTTTAATATTTATACCCGAGGCTTCAATACGAGCCCTGGTCGAACAAGACCAGTGTTGGTATATTTTAGACGCACACAGGTAAATCCACAAGCGCACGGATACCATTGTAGCTTTCACCCAAAAGTATTTCAAGTATCGTATCCACAGGAAAACATGAGAGATTGACTATAGTCTAACTTAACTAGGGGTAGCAATAAGGCTAAGGATAAACAAGAGCATAGAGAGGACTCCTAAAGTTTTCTAATTCTAACTTGGGTAAGTTGTGTCTTCTATTGTTCAACTGGGGAGATTACTAAGGAAAGACACCAACAGAGAATGCCTTCCATAGCAACCAGGTCCTACTTGGCCTACAAACGGGAGGTGGACTACAAAGGACTCAACGAGGCTATATAGTCACCCTCATGACCTACCACCAGTCTAGAATGTAGGGTGAATCTATGAGTAACTAAATTCTAAGCACCACGCTTACACTTAACAATTACTACTTTAACCTAGGGCCTATAAATTAAAGCACTCAAAAGAGTCATGAACCTAATGAACAATATAAGCACGATACTTACTTGAATCAGAAGTTGATTACTAGAGATGTCTTAGAAGCATGCTCAAGTAGAACTTGATTCCTCTAAGGTACAAGCCGTAGAGAGAGCACCGACAGACCAGGACTTCCTCCAAACTCTTCTCTCACTCTCTATCTCACTATTTCTATTTACAAAAGCTAGATCCTAACTTGGAGGACTAATCTTCTCTTGATTGCTGATGTACCCAGAGGGGGGTATGGGGGGCTATATATAGGGGGCACCAGGAGTCCTATGGGCCTGTGAATCCATGGTAACATCAAATATGAGCCCTTGATATGAACTGACCTTGAGAAACAGTGATGAACAATATGGCACACAATTTTAACGTTTGGCATTGAAACAAAGCCAAACTGCACACCTAGAAAACTAATAAATGCACAATTCCAGTACTCAAATTGAAAGGATGCCAACCTGAGTTCAATGGTGAATAATAAGGCACACAGATGGACAATGAAAGAAAGCCAAACTTCGCACTTAGAAAACATAAGGAAAACACAATGCTAGTACTCGAATTGAAAGGAATCCAACTTGAGTTCCATACATTTCATACCGAATAAGTAGGTCGATGCTACCAAGCTAACAAGCATGCCGAAAGCTAAAATGCAGATACTAATTAGGCCGACACTATGTAAGAGGTAAAAGGTTTTCATTTGTACATCAATGGTTGTATAATTAATCATTCGATCTCCATGCAGATTCTAGTCGACCACTACAACCCTGTCCACATCCATTGGTACACTTTCATCTAGCTCATCGACTTTGTTCACAAAGCACTAATTCGGTGAACCAATACTAAGGATAATAAGGCTCACAAGCTACACTCTACGGAGATAAAAGGCCACAAACTCTAGAATGAGAAGTTGCATTTTCATCTACAGATGTAAGAAAATTATTGTAGCTAGGTTGGAGGTGAAGGAGCAGAGAGCACGAGAGAGGAATGCAAAGGAATATAGAATCCGGTGAAAGAGCAGATCTAGTGCAGTTACCTTACATCCGAATGTAGTAGAGAAGCGGGGATGGCACGCTGAAGATTTGTGCGCTAGAGAGGTTGGAGGTGAAGGAGCAGTGAGCACGAGAGAGGCTGCCTTTCGTCCATCGCTAGCAGGGTGAAGCAGAGCAAGAGAGCAGAGTGGGGAATGGGTGAGACAGAGGTGTGGTAGGAGAGTGTATATACAGTTCAATACATTGGTTGCCCCTATACCAAGGCCCAGTGTCCAGGGAAGTAGGGTGCCTCTGACACATCAATTGATACTTGGACCTACTTGCATTTATAGTTCAATAAATTAAATACCTAGTTAATCACCTTGCATTTAGTTCAACAATAGTTGTACAAAAGTGACAGATTTCAGTTTGACACATCAATTGATACTTGGATCTACTTGCATTTATTGTTCAATAAATTGAACACCTAGTTAATCAACTTGCATGTAGTTCAACAATAGTTGTACAAAAGTGACAGATTTCAGTCTGACACATAAATTGATACTTGAATCTACTGCGATGAACTAAGCAACTTGCCAATGAACATGCCAAGAACAAAGGTAAGTACAAAATAGGTGAAAGAAGAACAGGAAGCACAATTCTTTCTCAAAGGTATGAAATCTTCCATCATCTTTGTTGGAACCTTGGCCATTTCTTCAATATGTAGCATAATCTCTTCCACCTCCTACAATTGTTCTTCATTTGTTCTAACATTGGCCTCCGCCTTCAGCTCCCAAATCTTGTTATGTAAATCTAAAATCAAAGTCTTCAGATATTTTCCAAATGGGGGATTTACCACTCATAGAACCCACAATCTAAGTCGGTCTACGAAAAAACTAAATAACTATAAGTATAGCAGGATTTCAGCATTTGCATTGTCAAAATGGGATGAACAAGAAAGAAATTGAGTTACATTATTTGCCCTGCAGTATCTATGGTACCGATGTCCTAGGTTTCCATCACTCCACGAAATCCACCAAGGCGTCTTTAAGCCGCATCGACCCAAAAGTGGTGCCTTGCTCCTAGGGGTGGTTCTTGACATGGCACATGATGGGCGGCCCCTTCCTATTGTGTCCTCCTCCGGTGGAAGTCGGTGTTCTTCTCACGACGGCGCCCTAGGATGGTGCTAACCACTAGGAGGAGTTAGAGCTAGATGCAGTCGTGGAGCGGTCAGGGTTCAATGTATTGCACACTCTGAGTGAAGAGGTTGGCTCAGATCTTTTGTCTAAGCTTTTGCCTCCCGCCAAGGTGCCAAAATGTTCTGGAAAACCCTCGCACCCCGCCAAGATGAAATGATGTGTCATCGGCGGTTCAGTGTACTATCCGCCTATAGAAGAAGGCCTATTTTGGATCCTCTATGCTTACATACACGTGGACCACAATCAAGACCAACAGGTTCAATTAATAGTTCAACCAAAGTAATAGTTCAATGATTATGCAGTACTCGTACATACTAATCTAGAGGCTTCATTAGTACATATAAACTTGATTAACATAAAAGTTTCACAAGTTCTAAGGCTTAATGTCAGATGGGTTGGTAGTTGCTAAGGTACTCAATTGGTTGATACAGTCCTGAAAGCCAGAGGTAGTGAACCATAGCGAAGATGATAGCATCTCCATCCACGGACACATTGTATCTATAAAGTATGTCTACTTCCTGTTCAGTCCTACAAAGCACAAAAATCTCTCCACAAACAGGGTCTTCAACTATTCTTGTCAAATTGTGTGGTCCGAGAAGGTGACGAACAGCGGCTTCAACAACCAACAGTCAGTCCGAGTGAATGCTCCATCCCCAAGTAGCAAACAACATCATGTAGGGTCCTGGTGCCACCCCTAGCCGCCAAAATGCAAGGTTGCTCGTATTGAAATGGTTTCTTTCGAAGTAAGACATCTATTCTAATGAAGAAATTTTTAATATGAATAAAACTAATACCGAACCCAAAACCAATTGGAACCAAATGCAAACAGCGGGGAGGGGGAGTGACTGAATCTATCTAACCTTCACAGAGCATTGTCCACGATGACAATGCAAGGTGCTAGAGGCAGGGCAAGCATAGGCGGGTGGGGAGAATGAAGATGAAGCAACGGGTGGGGAAAACTAATGGCTTCATATCGGGGTTTTTTAGTTGGTCCAACTACCGCCAATGCGCTGACAGGGCCAAGCAGAGTTGGGGAACGGCCTAGGTAGTTCTAGGTTTTTTTTCAAACAGACGGTCCAGATTCACTGATAGTGAGAACGGACAGCACGGGATAAGATAAACAGTATTCGTATTAAGCTGACCATTGCCACGCTAATCCAATGCTATAATATGGTGATTGTCAGCAGTTGAACTGCTATTAGATTCTCCTAGAAACAACCGGAACCGTACATTCGTCACGTAGCATTATCTATATCAGGACCTAATAAAAGTCAATAGATCAAATCCGTTCACTGGCATTTTGGAAGTAGTATGTTATGAACCTGGACTATCAATCTCAAGTACAAGAGTTTGTGAAACAATTTGGGAAAGAATTAGAGGGAGTGTAGACTTGAAATAGCAAGGATCAAACATAGGTAGCAAGAACAACACAAGGAAACATAATATTTGAAAAAAAAATCATTGATTCATTGTATACATTGTAGCACCCCCGGTGTTACGTACCTATTTAACAATAGTTTAGGACTTAATAAAACCTAATAAATAAGTTTTCTTTGCTCGGTGATAAATTCTTGCATGAGATAATACGATACGTGTTTGCTTAAATCACCTTTGTAAATAAAGTCAACATGTGCGGTGTCAACCAACTTTGTTTTTGTGCTTAAACATCTCTAAATGAGTTTGTGAACAAAAGTTGTTTAGGGTTCGTGTTGGAAAAATATGGAGAAAATGCTTAAAATGTCAAAAAAACTAATTGGTCTTAATTGCTTGATAGTTTGTTGCAGGCTGAATAAATAAATAATTCATTAATAAACTCTAAAGTATGTCCATGTGAAAAACTTAGTACAAGTTATGAACTTTGTGGTGGAGTGCTTGTTGGTGCTTAGTTTACATGTTTGATAGATTAGTTAAGACTCCAAAGTTTGAATCAAATTCAGTTTTCAGAAAAACTTAGAAAAAAATTCCAAGTCTCTAGAATAAGCCTGACAAACCAAAGTTTGAGCATGTTTATCTTGTAATTTGTTGCGCTAATGACAGTGGTCCTTTAAGCATAGTTGGAGTTGGCTTTGAGTTGAAGATATTTTGTAGAGGATGTGGGGCCCGTAGCTCGACCAAATGCGCTGCAAGTTGTTTCCAAGAGGGGCACTTGGCCACTGCCATCGCCCATGCCCTGCTCTGGCTGAACATAGATCGTGTGCAGTGGGTATTCACACTACAAGATATGCAGTGGCCATATCTGAGCCATTCTTCGGATGAGAAATGGATGGGATGAGGGATTTTACTTTTTTTCCTTTCCCTGGCGTTGTTGGAGGGAAAACTCCATAGCTTTGGCGTCATATCTAGGAGACCGTGGCGGCGGTCGAGCGCAGGGAGGCCGGCGAGCTGCCGTGCCATGGAACGCCGAGGACCCCTCCTCGCAGATCCCCTCACAGCTAGTAGAGGCGATGCTGCTCCGCATGCGCCTATTGAAGCTGCCATCCTCCAATGTCCTCATTCCATCACAACAGGAGGCGTCACGACGTCCGCGCCGACACCGAGCAGGGCGTATGCATCGAAGAAGGCCAGCGCCACGCACCTTCCCCATGCCCCCATGCAACCTCCCATGGCGCAAAGCATTCCAGCAGCTGCAGATGATGGTGCCACAGATGACACCCAACATGTGCTCGAGGAATCGCCTACAAGGTTGTGCTAATCCTTTTTTCCAAAGCTATCTGATCAGGTCATGCATAGTTGATTTAAGTTGTTGAAATGTCTTAAGAATGTTAGGGAAACATAATATTTTGATTTTTTTCTGGTTGGTTCTTTTGATTAATACTGAGGAAATATAGAACTGACAATATTTATAACGATAGGGTGTCTGCAACTCCTTTTTGGATTCCTAAAATAAGTATGACATTTAGCAGTGTTGATGAGGCTTGGAACTTCTGGGCCACATATGGTGGTAGGATGGGGTTTGATGTTAGGAAATGCTATGCAAACATGAGTGGTCTTGATGGATTAGTGACAACCTGTAGGTTTGTTTATTCGAATCAAGGTGAATATACACCTATGATTTTTTAAGCCTTCCAAGGTGAATATAAAAAGTTGCTAGCAGCTTACATAGTAGATTCAGACAGAAGCACAGAATTTTCCATTGCAATTGGAGCTCTTGGGGAATCATCTACACTTGAATTAGAGCGTACAGTTATAGTCAACCTTGCTGATCAGATTGTCACATGTAGTTATTGCCTGAAAGATACATTTTGAAGTGATGGACTGGAAGCGCAAGTTTAGAGATTATTCAAGATATGCATGGGAGGGATATAGAGGAAAATCCTAAGTTATGCTACACTTCGGTGCAAAAATTTTTGCCGGATATTCTTTCTATTGGCTTCATGAGCTACTGATTTTGAAGATTGCTACTTGCTCATTGAAGAGGCACTTCATAATGTGAGTAAGCATGTGGAAGGAAAAATCAGAAAACCTTCTAAAATTGATGCTGAAAATTCTAATTTTCAAGCACCATTCAGCTTACCTGAACAGTTTGCAAATTGTACTGGTCTTAAGAAGAAAGAAAAGTCAAATGGTGGGCATATGAAGATAGGAACAGTGCTATATATATGCTCTTTCGTTCAGCTTTATGACTCACCACTTTTGTATTAAGCTTTTGGGGTTAAAAATGCTTCAGTTTAGAGTAAAATATATGTAGGATTTAGCAATGAATTAGTAACTTGGAGCAAAAGAGATCCAATATGTCCCATATGTGGGCATCTATTCTGTATGGCTGACAATTCAGCAAACTCTGATTTTGAATATGATTAGTACGTGGGCATGTGTTCTGCTGAGCTCCATATGTGGTCTGCTACTATATAGTGGTATATGCTCTTGAATTATTGCATTCGTTTGAGTAAAAGGTAATGAAGAAAGGAGGGGAAAAAGAAGATCCCTAATCCTATCATTCCCCATTAGATGAATGGCTTGGATATGGCCACTGCATGTCTTGTAGTGTGAATAGCCACTGCATGCGATCTGTGTCTGCTCTGGCCATGTGCACGCACAGCGGCGGCGTCCTTGTCGTGCTATGCCTCTGCGCCCGCCCATGCCGCGCTGCCCCTGCGCTCGTGCTCAAGTGGAAGCCGAGCCTCTCACGCACCTCACTCCCCTCTGCCTCCCCCTCGCTCCAGCTATGTTCACGTCGGCCACGGCCGAGCTCTGAGGCCGGCAGTGCCGTGGCCGTTGCCGCTGCTCCCAGCCACCTAGCGCCGAGCCAGCACCGCCACCAACTCCGCCTTCGGCCCCGCTTTCCCGCGCGCACGCTCGCTGAGCCTGGCGAGGCCAAAGCTGCCTTGCCGTGGCACTGCCTATGGCTGCCGCCACGCGTGGCCACACCCATGCGGGCTGTAGCTGGGTGGGCCATGGTCGCCCGCGCATGATGCCAGGGTCACCGCTGCCCCTGCGCGCGACCGCCGCCGCCTGTAAGTCCCAGCCCTCTGGAATCGGCCGCCGGCCGCCCCGATGACGAGCTCTGCTCGTGCGAAACAGAGATGGGGAGTAGGAAAGCAAATAGAAAGGAAAACAAGGTTCCAGTTGTAAAGGTGGCAGAGACAAAGAAAAGGTGGGAGGGCATGCTTTGGTTATTAGAAAGTCTAGGGTTCCCGATGCAAAATGTGTTGACCTTCTTCTGTTATCTTTTCTTTTATGTTAAATTTCGGCTGAAAATTCATAGTAATTCGTAAAAAATCATAAAAAGAAAAACAAAGATGTTTTGGAATCCCTGTGACTAGATCTATGCATACAAGTATAATCTTGTATGTTTTAGTAGAAAAATATTACTCTAAATTTTTGCCTATGCTTGTTAGGGATGAATTCATATATGTAGATTCTATGATCCAATTGCTATGAAAATTTTATAGTAGGATACTCATGTTGTTCTGGATCTGTGATAAAACCTTTAGCTTAATTGGTGTATGTATGACTGAGTTATTGATTTATCTAGGTTTGTGCTTGTTAAATGGTTTATAATTAATTAAAGTGTGTAAAAATATGAAATGTGGCTCCACTGCCTTTGAGTAATGTTGTTATGTGAAATGAATACTTAATATGGCCATGTGTTTAAAATAAATGTTGAGTTATAGATTTATCTTGCTCTCACATGCTTTATTGTAATAAAAATTTGTTTTAATTGTAGTAATTAAATTATAAAACCTGAGCTTGTAATATTTTTATAGTAGCTATGTTTTGTCATCACCTATCAAACATGAAAGTCTTAGCTTTAAATTAAATGTTTGTCACATCACCTAATTTAATATATAGGTTTTATTATATATATGAGAGATTAATGAAAGCCAAGTAGAAATAAGTAAATATATAGATAGCTATGAGGTTATGATGTTGTCCTTGCAGGTTGTTTTGATAACTTGTGATATGTTGTTAATAAGCAACTCGCGAGTAAGTTCCGATGAGAGAGGATGAGAGGAATCTAAGATGTTTAATACCCTAGTTTAATTACCCTGACGATATCTTGCTTGTCCTTTTCGTGTTTGTAATCTCTATGCTATGCTTGTTTGACTTAAACATGCATTGCATTATGCACATCATTTAGGAATGATAATGGATCGATGGATCAACTGAAGGATGTTGGCGTCATGAGGAAAGATGGTGTAATGGTGACCAATACTGAAGATGATGATGGATCATGTCCCGAAGATGGAGGAATACTAACTTTGAATAATACAAGTTTACCCAGGCAAGCCCCGGTGCATAACCCCTATTTTTCAAGCACTTATTACTATGTGTGTGCATTAAGTTTTAGGAGTTGTCTGAAACCCACCTGCATAAATATATTATCCTATGAGTCCTACTAGTATGATAGGATTGTGTAGTTGAAAGGCCCTAATGGCTAGAGGGGGGGTGAATAGCCTAATAAAAATTTCTACAACAACACTTAACAAAATGGTTAGACAATTATGAGGCGAAGCAAGTGTTGCGCTAGCCTACTCAAAATGCAAGCCACCTACCATAATTCTAGTTTATATAGTATGTATCCACACAATAGCTATGTCACTACACTAAATTAGTGTGCTCTCAAATGCTAACTAAAGAGCCACACTAACCAAACTAGCAAGCTCTCACAACTAGCTATACTAAAGAGCTTGACAACTAGTTTGCGGTAATGTAAAGAGAGTAAGGAAGATAGTTATACCGCCGTGTAGAGGAGTGAACCAATCAATCACAAGAATCAATATCAATGAAGACCAATCACCTTGGAATCAAAGGATGAACACAATGATTTTTTACCGAGGTTCACTTGCTTGCCGGCAAGCTACCCTCGTTGTGGTGATTCACTCACTTGGAGGTTCATTTGCTTCATCACTTGGAGTGTGCTACCTATCTCATGATCACTTGATAAACTAGGTTAGTACTTAGGGTTTCATCAATTCACTAAAACCAAACTAGAGCTTTCAATCTCCCTCTTTTTGGTAATTGATGACAACCCTTATACAAAGATATGAATTGAAATTCAATTGAATCCATGTTGCTTGTCCAAGCATATTTACCATGTGTAAAAGGATATTGACAAGTTTCATGAACTCCATATGGTAGCAATTGCTCCCCCTACATATGTGCTAAGAGTTTGGATTGTAGCTTGCACATATGATTAGATAGGAAATATAGGAGTCAATGTCTACCAAATGATTCTAAGGTATAAAAGATGGATCTTTGAAGCGTGATACCAATCAGAGTGCACCATTATATCTTCCTTGGCACCATGATTAGCTTGATACCATTTGAAAATATACCACATGGAAATATTTGGAATAGATACCACTTGATAATACTAGAGAATGAAATCACTAGATAATCTATTCATGCTAGTTTTTCATATTATTATTCAAACTTACAACTAGCATACATCACACAAGCATGGATATTTTGAATTTAAAACTTATGCCATGCAAGCAAACATATGAAATGCACATTCAAATGCATCATCCAAGTTCATGAGCTTGCTCCCCCTACTTGTGTGCTCAAAATTTTAATTGATCCCTTTCCTTTTTCACTTCTCTCCCCCTATGTCATATATCAAGTATATCTTTATGTTTCTCTCCCTTTATGATATTTCTCCCCCTTTTTCATTATTTTTACTACTATCTTTGTTTCTCTCCCCCTTTGTCATCAATGACCACAAAGGTTCAAAATATAGATAATATTACTTGTAGGGTCAAGATTATCAATGTCAATCAATGGGGTGAGGATCAAAGTTCCAAATTTGGTTCAAACTAGAATATATGCCAAAGATATTTAACTCGGTTTGATCCAAGGACAAGCTTCTTCACACCTCCAAATAAGGGTTATCTTGTACCATGTTGAGTTAAACACTTAGAGCTCATATTCTAGATTAAACACTAGGTTTACAAGCCCATAAACATGTCATATGCTACCACTAGATCAAGTCAAGCATAGAAGCAATAGTGATATCATATAGACATCAAAATCATTTGATTTTCATGAATGAGCCTAATAAAATAGAACCACTTGAAAGGTCCTAATAAAATTGAAAATGTGGCTAGATGCATCATGTCCTTAGCAAAGATGTATGTCATGCCAATCAACTTTTACCTTGGATTGCTTGAAGGAGAGGCATGTCATAGGAGTGGGGGGTGCATCAACACATTTGAGAAATCCAATATGTTCAACTCATTCCTTAGCTTGCAAAACCTTTTCTCATCCAATGGCTTGTGAATATGTCAGCAAGTTGATCTTCGGTGCCCACACTCTCAATGCAAATGTCCCCTTTTTGTTGGTGATCTCTTATGAAATAGTGGCGGACATCAATGTGCTTTGTTCTTGCATGTTGAACCAGATTGTTGGTTAACTTGATTGCACTCTCATTGTCACATAGCAATGGCACTTTCTTGAACTTGATTCCAAAGTCACTCAATGTGGCCTTCATCCAAAGTACTTGTGCACAACAACTACTAGCGGATATGTATTCGGCTTCGGCGGTTGATAATGCAACACTATTTTGCTTCTTTGATGACCATGAGACAAGTGATCTTCCCAACAATTGACTTGTGCCCGATGTGCTCTTTCTTTCGACCTTGCATCCCGCATAATCCGAGTCGGAGTAACCAACTAACTCAAACTTTGCTCCTTTGGGATACCACAAACCAACATTTGGTGTATGCTTCAAGTACCTCAAAATTCTCTTTGTAGCCTTCAAATGACTTTCTCTTGGTGAGGCTTGAAATCTTGCACATATGCATACACTAAACATGACATCCGGCCTTGATGCGGTCACATAGAGTAGGCTTCCAATCATAGACCGATACAACTTTTGATCCACCATGTTTCCACTTGCATCACTATCCAAGTTGCCATTGGTTCCCATTTGTGTGCTAATGGCTTTACTATCAATCATTCCAAACTTCTTGATCATGTCCTTGATGTACTTGCCTTGACTTACAAAGGTACCATTCTTCAATTGCTTGATTTGAAGACCAAGGAAGTAACTCAACTCTCCAATCATGGACATCTCAAACTCATTAGTCATCATCTTTCCAAACTCATCACAAAAATCTTGATTGGTTGATCCAAATATGATATCATCAACATAGATTTGTAATACAAATAGATCTTTTTTCAATTTTCTTGATGAAAAGAGTGGTGTCAACCTTGCCCAATGTGAACCCTTTAGAGAGTAGGAAATCCCTCAATCTCTCATACCATGCTCTAGGTGCTTGTTTCAATCCATACAAAGCCTTCTTCAACTTGTATACATGGTTGGGCTTCTTGTCATCTTCAAAACCGGGAGGTTGCTCAACATATACTTCTTCATTGATGAAGCCATTTAGAAATGCACTCTTAACATCCATTTGATAGAGCTTGATATTGTGGGCACATGCATAGGCTAGCAAGATTCTAATTGCTTCCAATCTAGCAACTGGGGCATATGTTTCTCTAAAGTCAAGACCTTCAACTTGTGTATAACCTTGTGCTACCAATCTTGCTTTGTTCCTTACTACTATCCCATCTTGATCTTGCTTGTTTCTAAAGACCCATTTGGTTCCAATCACATTGTGTCCCTTTAGTCTTTCTATTAATTCCCATATTTTATTTCTTGTGAAGTTATTCAATTCTTCATGCATAGCATTCACCCAATCAACATCCTTCAAAGCTTCATCTATCATCTTTGGTTCAATGGATGACACAAATGAGAAGTGTTCACAAAATGATGTCAATCTTGATCTTGTTTGTACACCTCTTGAAATATCACCAATGATAGTGTCCAATAGATGATCCCTTGCAACATTGGTTGGTTGGAGGATTGGAACTTGATTGCTTACACTTGCTTGATCATTGGGTTGAGATGATTTACTAGCCACTTGATCTTGTTCATTATCATGAGAGCCACTTGTACTAACTTGATTTGTATCATCTTACACATTTGAGTTGGAGAGCACTTGCACTTGATCATCTTCATCATCATTCACTTGCCTAGGCCTTAATTCACCAATATCCATATTTTTCATGGCATTTGAAAGTTGAATGCCTCTAACATCTTCCAAGTTCTCATTCTCTACTTGTGAACCCTTGGTTTCATCAAATTCAACATCATGAACTTCCTCAAGAGTACCACTATCCAAATTCCAAACTCTATATGCTTTGTTTGTAGTGGAATAACCAAGTAGGAATCCTTCATCACATTTCTTGTCAAACTTACCCAATCTTGTGCCTTTCTTCAAGATATAACATTTGCAACCAAAGACCTAAAAATATGCAATGTTGGGCTTTCTACCATTCAAGAGCTCATATGGTGTCTTCTCTTTCAATCGGTGACAATAGAGGCGGTTGCTACAATAGCATGCCGTGTTGATAGCTTCGGCCCAAAAAGATTGACTCACATTATACTCACTAAGCATAGACCTTGCCATATCAATGAGTGTTCTATTCTTCCTCTCAACAAGGCCATTTGATTGTGGAGTGTACTTGGCTGAGAATTGATGTCTAATTCCAAATTCATCACATAACTCATCAATTCTAGTGTTTTTGAACTCACTACCATTGTCACTTATAACTCTCTTGATGGTTGTTTCAAACTCATTATGAATGCCCTTGACAAATGATTTTAATATTGCAAATACATCACTTTTGTCCATTAGAAGGAATACCCATGTGTATCTTGTGTAGTCATCCACTATCACAAAGCCATATTTGTTTCCACCGATACTAGTGTGCAATAACTCAAATGCTTTACTAGTGCTCATCATGCTTTTCTTAGGATGGGTGTTTCCAACTTGTTTGTCGTCTTGACAAGAGCTACAAAGCTTATCCTTTTCAAACACAACATCTTTCAAGCCTTTAACTAAGTCATGCTTAACCAATCTATTCAATTGTTTCATTCCAACATGACCAAGCCTTCTATGCCATAACCAACCCATGCTAGACTTAGTGAACAAGCATGTAGATAATCTAGCTTCACTAGCATTGAAATCAACCAAGTATAGATTCTCATATCTAAAACCTTTGAAGATAAAATTAGAGCCATCTACACTTATGATTTCTACATCATCTACCCCAAATATGCATTTGAATCCAAGATCACACAATTGTGCTATGGATAGCAAATTGAAGTTCAAGCTCTCTACTAGCAACACATTGGATATGCTCATGTCATTTGATATTGCAATCTTACCAAGCCCTTTGACCTTGCCTTTGCCATTGTCACCAAATGTGATACTATCATAACCATCATTGCCATTGGTGTTGATTGAGTTGAACATTCTTGCATCACCAGTCATGTGTTGAGTGCACCCACTATCAAGAACCCAATGCCTTCCTCAGACTTTGTAATTAACCTACAAAAGAAGATCAATTCTTTTTAGGTACCCAAACTTGCTTGGGTCCTTGAAGGTTAGTTACTAAGCTCTTTGGTACCCAAATGGCTTTCTTCTTTGAGCCCATTCATGGTTTACCAATGAACTTAGCCTTCACACCATTTGTACCATTAGTAAGCAAATAGCATGAATCAAGCTTAATGGAGGATACATTAGCATTTTTGCTCTTGTTTTTGCATTCTTGCTTTTTGTGACCCACTTGCTTGCAACTATTCCCAAACCGACCATTGTTCTTCACAAAACTAGTCTTGTGAGGAGCAAAGGCTGCTTTGCCTTTCTTGGGGTTATAACCTAATCCCTCTTTGTAGAAAGAAGCCCTTTGGCTACCTAAGCGCATAAGCAAGCGGTCCTTACCACCATAAGCTTTCGCTAAGGTGTGAGTGAGCTTATTGACCTCCTTCTTGAGGTTCTCATTCTCAACCATTAGTGAGGCATCACAAGTGAGACCGTCACTACTAGATGAGGTGGAAGTAGAAGTACTACAAAAAGGGTTAGTGGGAGCAACAATGATAGGCATAGATAATGATTCATCAATTATATCACAAGTTAAACCTACATTGTAAGTTTCAACATGCTTCTTTTTATTTTGCTCATTAAGCAAAGAGGAATGAGCCTTTTCAAGCTTTTTGTGAGCTTTGCCAAGCTTCTCATTGGCTTCCTCTAGCCTCTCATGAGATGCTTTGAGCTCATCAAGGGCTTGCTTAAGGGCTTTTACCTCCTTATTCAAGCTCTTGCATTCTCTTCTCTTAATGTCAAAATGTTCTTTAGCATCTTCTAGCATGTCAAATAATTCATCTTTGGTAGGCTCATCATCATCACTATCACTATTATTTTCATGTTCTTTTTCATCATCATGTTCTTCATCACTCTCATCATCACAAGATTGTACCTTAGTGGCCTTAGCCATGAAGCATGATAAAGATTCGAAGAGAGAAGGCTTCTCATTGATTGCAATGCTTGCAAGAACCTTCTTCTTGGTGGTCTTGTTATCATCACTATCATCATCATCATCACTTGAGGAAGCATCACTATCCCAAGTGACAACATATGAACCACCCTTCTTCTTCTTGAATGCCATCTTGTCCTTCTTCTCTTTCTTTTCCTTCTTGTCCTTCTTGTTCTTCTTGTTGACATCATCATTGTCGCTATTGTATGGGCATTGAGCAACAAGATGATCTTTGCTTCCACACTTGAAGCACCTTCTTGACTCTTCTTTGTTCTTGGATGAAGACTTCTTTCTTCTAGCATGGTAGCCCTTCTTCACCATGAACTTGCCAAATCTCTTGACAAATAGAGCCATCTTCTCATCATCATCATCATCTCAAGATTCATCTTCTTCACTTGATGTTTCTTGCTTAGCTTTGCCCTTGGATGATGTGGCCTTGAATGCCACACTCTTCTTCTTGTCATCCCTCTTCTCATCCTCCTTCTCCCTCTTTTCTTCCTTCTCATCATCATCTCTATAAGCATCACCGGTCATAATATCTTCCAAGATTTGATTTGGTATCATTGTGTCCAAACCGATTCTCACTAGCAAGGTGACCAACATGCCAAATCTTGCGGGTAAACATCTCAAGAACTTATTGGAGAAGTCTTTGTCCTCTATCTTCTCACCAAGTGATTTGAGATCAATGACAATCACTTCCATCCTATGGAACATGTCTAGCACACTCTCATGCTCCTTTATCTTGAAGCTTGCAAACTTCTCTTTGAGAATATATGCCTTTGCACCCTTCACGGCTTGAGTGCCCTCAAATGATTCCTCTAATTTCTTCCAAGCCTCATGAGCTCTCTCAATGTTCTTGATTTGCTCAAAGGTTCTCTCGTCCAAAGCATCATGGATGGCACTAAGAGCAATGTCATTGTTTTGGAGAAGTATTTCTTCAGCGGCGGTGGGAGCATCTTCAATCTCAATTTTTGTTTCTACCACCTTCCAAATCTTCCTATTGATTGACTTGATATATGTTGTCATCTTAGCCTTCCAATAGGGATAATTTGAGCCATCAAATTGGGGTGGCTTCTTGGTGTTATTGATTTGAGCCATTTTTGCATCGAAGGTTGTTAAGCCTCAAATCATGGTGACCTTGTCTCTGATACCACTTGAAAGGTCCTAATGGATAGAGGGGGGTGAATAGCCTAATAAAAATTTCTACATCAACACTTAACAAAATGGTTAGACAATTATGAGGCGAAGCAAGTGTTGCACTAGCCTACTCAAAATACAAGCCACCTAACACAATTCTAGTTTATATAGTATGTATCCATACAATAGCTATGTCACTACACTAAGTGTGCTCTCAAATGCTAACTAAAGAGCCACACTAACCAAACTAGCAAGCTCTCATAACTAGCTACACTAAAGAGCTTGACAACTAGTTTGCGGTAATGTAAAGAGAGTAAGCAAGATAGTTATAACGCCATGTAGAGGAGTGAACCAATCAATCACAAGAATCAATATCAATGAAGACCAATCACCTCAGAATCAAAGGATGAACACAATGATTTTTTACCGAGGTTCGCTTGCTTGCCGGCAAGCTACCCTCGTTGTGGTGATTCACTCACTTGGAGGTTCATGCGCTAATTGGCATCACACGCCAAACCCTCAATAGGGTGCCACACAACTAACACAAGATGAGGATCACACAAGCCACGAGCAATCCACTAGAGTACCTTTTGGCTCTCCGCCGGGGAAAGGTCAAGAACCCCTCACAATCACCATGATCGAAGCCGGAGACAATCACCACCCTCCACTCAATGATCCTCGCTGCTCCAAGCCATCTAGGTGGTGGAAACCACCAATAGTAACAAGCGAATCCCGCAGCGAAACACAAACACCAAGTGCCTCTAGATGCAATCACTCAAGCAATGCACTTGGATTCTCTCTCAATCTCACAAAGATGATGAATCAATGATGGAGATGAGTGGGAGGGCTTTGGCTAAGCTCACAAGGTTGCTATGTCAATGCAAATCGCTAAGAGAGTGAGCTTGAACCGGCCATGGGGCTTAAATAGAAGCCCCCATGAAATAGAGCCGTTATACCCCTTCACTAGGCATAACGCGGGCTGACCGGACGCTCCGGTCAGTTGACTGGATGCTGAGCCCCTAGCATCCAGTCGCTCGTAGTCAGCCACATGTCTCAACTTCAACGGTCATTAGTCTTGACCGGACACTGCGCCTGAGTTGACCGAACGCTGAACACCCAGCGTTTGGTCATTTATAGTAAGGTTCCAAAACCGACTTTTGCTGACCGAACGCGTCCGGTCATGCCCAACCGGACCCTGCCCGCATCCAGTCACACTATGACTTCTTACTGTGCTAACCAACAACACGACCGGACGTAGCCCTTCAGCGTCCGGTCAATTGACCGACGCTAGCATCGTTGCGACCAACTCCATTTCACCTCTAACTTCTTCACCCTTGGTCAAATATGCCAACCATCAAGTGTATCACCTTGTGCACATGTGTTAGCATATTTTCACAAACATTTTCAAGGGTGTTAGTTCTCCACTAGATCCTAAATGCATATGCAATGAGTTAGAGCATCTAGTGGCACTTTGATAACCGTATTCCGATACGAGTTTCACCCCTCTTAATAGTACGGCTATCAATCCTAAATGTGATCACACTCTCTAAGTGTCTTGATCACCAAAACAAAATAGCTCCTATGGTTTATACCTTTGCCTTGAGCTTTTTGTTTTTCTCTTTCTTCTTTCCAAGTCCAAGCACTTGATCATCATCATGGTATCATCATCATCATGCTATGATCTTCATTTGCTTCATCACTTAGAGTGTGCTACCTATCTCATGATCACTTGATAAACTAGGTTAGCACTTAGGGTTTCTTCAATTCACCAAAATCAAACTAGAGCTTTCAGTAGTGTGCCATTTGTATAGGACTTGCGGTAGAAGTCGAGTGATGGGTTGTCATTCGTGAGAAAATAGGTTCTAGTTATACTGTTACTGCTATCACATGGTTTGGATATGGATAATAATTGGAGACCGGGCAGGAAGAGGAAAATGAATTTTCTAAATGGTTGGTGGGTGCCATAGGGACGGGCTCTGGGTACCTGTTTTCCCGCCTGTGTCGATTAAGGACCATTTGTTGGTGGCCATTTGACAAGTTTGAAGGTACCGAACACATAATAGGGCCCTGAGTTATAGATGACCGTGAAGCTTAGTACTTCCTTATGACCAAGGTGCACAAAATGTTCACCGAAGTGTTTTTCTGGCCATTCTATCGGTTGTTTTTGGGACGAGAATGTCCATGGACCAAACTTATGAGGGGGAAACCCATCGTCGGTTCACGGGACAGGCCTTATAGGGTGGGCGGGGTGGTCAGGTCATTTTGAGCCTTGGTCATATGGTTGGAATGGTTGCCTTGTACATGCTCTGTCGAGAGAAGTACGGGCATGTGTTTGGGATTATCCAGCTGGATGTACATCGATTGTAATCGCCGCCCTCCTCGAATATGGACACCACTTGTCATTTCATTATCATTGTAGTTAATACAACTGGAACATGGAGATGATGAGGTTTCGGCCAGATGATGAAAAATATTCTGATTTCTTACCACATGCTTAAAAGTAGATCAGGTGCTTACCTAGAATGGTTAAGTAATGAACTTGATGTGACTACTAAAACTTTGAATATAAGGGTGCACTATTAATAATGCTTCTATGCAAAAACAATGAAACAACTAGCCAAATAGCCCCCTGCATATCCTTGAGACTCGGGAGACTCCTCCCACCTAGTTGGGTAAGTCTTGCGGAGTACATTGTGTACTTAGAGTTTTATTCCCCCTGTTGCAGGTAGCAGGTGGATGCTAGAGCTGACTGTTGTGTGTGGATACCTCCTGGTGGGCTCAGCGAAGAAATCCTTCTGCTACAATCGTAGTAGTTTTACTCTTACATCTCTACCTCTATCTCAATGTTCAAAATTGTTAACTTCCGCTGCTTTTGTAAAATGATCTTTCTTTCGCTGCTTTTATGAAATTGCTTTGTCAAACTTGGATTTTTTTGTATATTGTGATTTATGAAATGATTAATAAATGATGTAAGCTTTACTCACTAGTTTATGATCCTAATGAAAACGTGGATTTTTTAGTTCTACCGTTGGGTGTGCTCGACAGACGACCGGGTTTAACTTGGTCTCTTGTGTACTTAATGTCAAATGGCTAATAGGTACATTTGAGATTAGATTAAATTGGGCGGTTCTACCACATACATATAGATACAATTTGGACGAGTATATGATTGTACTCGTCCGGGCACATAATGACTAACCTAAACTATTAAAACTATTTATTCTAACTATAAACTATTTAATCTAAATATGATCCTCTCGTAGAGAGAATCATGCTCGCCTCGCTCGCTTGGGAGGAGGCGAGTCGTAGTTGGAGTCAGAGTCATCGGAGTCGGCAGCGTCGGCGTCCTTCTCCTCCTCGTCCTCGTCCTCCTCCTCCTCTAGGTCCTCCTTCTCGGAGCTCCATGGAGGACTATAAACAGAAGACCTCCAGTCGTTGGAGGAGACGTCCTCCTCAGAGGATTGGTGGGCTAGCAAGTCATCCTTGCTGGACGATGGGCTACTTGGAAACTTGATGGGGCTGTCCGACATTTTCTTTGTAGATTGGAAGAGAAGGGGATGATGGATGAAGAAGAGGGGTGGTTTTAGAGGGCACCGGGCTTGAAGAATATGTAGAGCAGTGGGTATCGGCTCTTCGGCGTCAGACGGTGGAAGTAATGGTGATTTGATGGCCTTGTAAGTTGAGGCATTCAACACTCTCGCTGAATTTACCACTGGTTGACCAAACGCTAATTTAGGGCCGATAGTCGGTGCGGCTTTTCATGCGACGGAGAAAATGCAACCTGAATACTACTGCCACATCTATCGTTAACCCATCGGTGGTAGAAGTCTCAAGTGTCGGTTTCCTTCCTAGGAGGCCTCGCTATCAGTCCAACCGATGGTGGAAGTATCACACCGTCGCTTCTATCACTACGGCAGTGAAAGTGGCGACAGTGGATATCTATCTATAGTAGTGTTGGATCATGCAAAGTTGTGACTTGTTCAATTCTTTATCTAAGTGCATATCCGATTCAAGGAAAAACTTTTAAATGTCAACTATTTACCTTGAGATGTTACCTTTATCTTTGGGGCGTGGTCCTTCTCATTTTCCTGAAGCTTTCCCTGTTTGGCTAACCTCACTTCTTGAGTTGATCATGATCATCTTGTCTCCAAGAGTGAAATGTATCTTCATTTGATCCCATACAAGAATGATATTATTTTTCTAATGCGACAAATGCTAATATACAATTATTATGCTGCTGAAATTTTATATTATTTTTTCGTGTATCTTAACGACCTCAAATGTAAAAATTCAAAACTATAAAGTTATAGATTTCATTGAGAGCTACAATCTTGATTTTAAATGTATCTTCATTTGACATCATGTAGAAAAAATATTATTTTTCTAATGCGACAAGCACTAGTATACGATTATTATGCTCCTAGAATTTTATATTACTTTTTGAGTATCTTAACGTCCTCGAATGGAACAAAACTGTAACGTTAAAGGTTTCATCGAGATCTACAATGTTCATATAAAGTTCATCTTCATACGACATTGTATCGGAAAGTTATGATTTTTCTAAGGTTTAGTCTTGTCACGCCACTCACGGTGGCGCAACAGAACAATACTATCATACCAATGGGAGTGGCGTGACAAAGCTTTTCACGTCGAAAACGCCGTCTAACGTGGCAAATGTTGCCGCACCAATACATGGGACGCGATAGTGTTACGTTGTCACGCCAGCAGCACTAGCGCGACCAAAAGGGTCAGATATGAAAAAAAAAAATTAGAGCGATTATTATTAAGATATTGAATAAAAAAGGATTGTACACTAGAACAATTGATAAATAGAAATGGCAAAACATAGACACGAAGGTAGGTAATCACATAATGCATCAAACATAGTATTTTTTTGTCTCGACCACGCCAAGAGGCACGTTTTTCATTAAGCGGAAAGAAATTGCGAAAACACGAACAACATGAAACAACACAGAGGCGGCAATTGGGGGTTACCACGCAAAAAACAAATAGAAGAACAGAGGCGGCAATTGGGGGTTACCACGCAAAAAACAAATAGAAGAACAGAGGCTGCACAAGAACAGACGACATGCCGCCTCCATCAAACTAAAAAATACCCAACATTACCGCAACAAACCTATCACCACTGGTCAATTAGCGAAGTGAGCTGTTTAAATCTAGCGTGAATCCACTGCATCGCCTCCTCCTGGATCGCGAGCACGAGCTTACTTGCCGATCGAGTTTCCCCCTTGAAGGTCCTTGCATTTCTCTCTTTCCAAAGCATCCAGCCAACGAGGAGTACAAGCGCATCAAATCCTCGCCTTTTGATCTTCGGCACCTGCTTTCTTGATGCCAACCACTAGTCGTAAAAGGAGTCGTCTTGAGCCGGGGATAGAAGCTGCATTCCGATTCCGAGTGCCCGAAGCTCCCTGTACGACACCTCCCCCGATAGCACGCAGGCGACCAGCAGATGATCAATGGTTTCAGAGGACTGGGAGCACAGGACGCACTCGTCGCTATCTTGCAGGCCATACCGCTTTCGGCTCGCCGCCGTCCAGCACCGCCTGTGTAGCACCAACCAAAAGAAATGGTGCACCTTGGAAGGTACTTGGGCCTTCCAGGTTTCCTTGGCCCCATGAACCACACACGAGCCGAGAAACAAGGCCCTGTAAGTCGACGTAGCCGAGTAGGCGCCATCGGACGACCACCTCCAGATCAACCTGTCAGAGTAGCCTGGGTGCAACGCGACATATTCTGTGAGATCCCATACCTTGAAGTATTCTACTATCACCAGGACCGAGAGAGCCCCAGTGACATCTCGCGCCCAGCTGTGCGGCAGCGCTCTGGCCACCGTTCTTGAATGCTTGCTCCAGGGGACCGCCGCGTAAAGCGCCGGCGCATTTGCCTAATGCACTTCCCGTCCATCCACCGATCAACCCAGAACAGGGTGGACTCGCCGCCGGGGCGCGCACAGATTCCGTAGCCGAATGGAATGCCGCGAGGACTGCCTTCTCCGGCTTTGAAGGCAGCCCTACCCAGGCCTTGTCTGGCTCTGTTTCTTGAAGCCAGAGCCAGCGCAACCTTAGAGCAATGCCAGATCGCCGCAAGTCGACGATGCCGAGCCCGCCGAGCTCCTTCGGGCGGCAAACAGTCTCCCAAGCCAAGCGACATTTCCCCACCTTCACCGTATCCTGCCCGCACCATAGGTACGCAAAGCGCCGCTTGTCAATGGCCTGAATTGCCCAACTGGACAGGCAGACCGCAATGGAGAGGTGGACGGGGATTGCCGAGAGAGTCACAGCTGTTAGCATGGCTCTTCCAGCAAGGTTGAGCAAGTTTCCTTTCCAGTCTGGGATCCGGCGCGAAACCGCATCAATCAACGGCGCCTCGTCAGCCTTCCTCAGCCTGTGGACGGATAGTGGAATCCCCAGGTATTTTGCAAGGGGAAGACCCAATCTGACATTGAAGGATGGATTGGATGAGAGATGTCTGAGCCTCGGAGCAGTGAAGGCGTGACGACACATTTGTCCAAGTTGGTCAAAAAGGCCCGATGCATCACCAAAGATGGACAAAATCTCCTTCAGCAACAGCAAGTCCTCAGCCACAGGCACGACAAAGATGACTGTGTCATCAGCATAGAGGGACACCCGTGATCTTATAGCACTGTGTCCAAGCGGCGAGAACTTTCCCTGTGATTCCGCAAGCCTGATCAAAGCATTAAGGACATCCATGACGATGACGAAGAGCATTGGGGATAGGGGATCACCCTGACGCAGTCCCTAGCATGGCAGATGCGCCTACCCGGGCGCCCGTTGAGCAGCACATGGGTGCTCGCAGTTGACAACAGGATGGAAATCCAATTTGTCCATCTCCTGTTGAAGCGCATAACCTCGAGCAGGAAAGACCAAGCAACCGTGTCAAAGACCCGCACGATATCAATCTTGATAAGAGCCGTTGGTTTCTTCCTCGAATGAAGCAGCCTGCAGGCCAGCTGAACAGCCCGGAAATTGTCATGGATGCACCTCCCCTTGATGAGCGCGCTCTGGTTGCGCCTGACCAAATCGTCCAAAACAGGGGCTAGCCTATTTGCTAGACACTTAGCCACCAGCTTTCCAAAGCTATGCATGAGGCTAATTGGCCGGTAGTCTTTGATCTCCTGTGCATCACTTTTCTTCTGTGGGAGCACCATGAAAGCGTCATTGACGAGATTGAAGCTGCATGAGTCGAGAGACCACAAGGCGTTGAAAGCGTTGATTATGTCAACACCGATAATCTGCCACGCACACTTGTAGAACCGTCCCGTGAATAGAGCCTGTCCGCCGTGATTTCATCGACAACAGCTTTGATCTCTTGCTCACTGAAACAGCAGTGAAGCGCTGAGAGGGCTTGTCACACCCCAAAATTTCTATCTTGGGTTGTGAATAGAAAACACTAAATAAAATAGAGGATTTAATAATTTTTCTAAAATTATCCAAGATTTATTTATTTTGTTGTCAATTTAAATTGAGAAAATATGGATTTATAAAACTTTTACAAAAATAAATGAAAGTATGCTTGTTGCATTCATGCCTTTGCATATATTTTATTGTGCGAAAAATGATTTATCAAAATTCGATTTAGATGCAAATCGGTTTTTGCTCTATTTATAAAACAAAGTATTAAAATGTTTATCTAAAACAAGTTCAAAGTTTTATTTCCATCACGCAGAAATAATTCAAAAGAATTTGAAAGACAAGTTTGGTTTGGAAAAAGATTGATTTGGAGCTTCAAAATGAATTTACAAAATTAAAAAAAAAATCAAACAAACCTCTCATCTCAATCTCTCTGGGGCCAAGCTCAGGCCGGACCACAGCTCCCCTCCCGCCTCTCTCTCCTTTCGACCTGGGCCTCGGCCCGTTTCCAGCCAGCAGCCCAGCTCCCCTTTCTCTCTCTGTCTCTATGGCAGTAGGGCCCCACCTGTCAGGTCGTTCCCCTACTTCCCGCTCAAGCCGGACGACGCCGCCGCCCCGACAGTGCGCGCGACCGAGCCAGTCCGTGCGACCGAGCCTCCCTCCCCGTGTCCACAGCGCCGCTCGGGCCGAGCATATGCCGCCAGCCGCAGCCTCTCTCGCTCGATCCGAACCCCGCACACGGACCAAGCCGCCGCCGCTCGTTCCTCCACGGCCATGCGCCGCGACTCAGCACGCGGTCCACGGCGCTACGCCCCTCTCCGCGCTTCACTACCGTCCGCACAGCATCGCCTTCACGAGTCAAGGCCGCCATGAGCGGCCATCAGAGCTCTGCCGGCCGAGACATCTCCTGCCCTCTCCGCCCTATAAATGGAAGCCCTAGGGCACCTCGCTGCACCCCGCCGCCACCCCTCCCCTCCCCGTGCTCCTTCTCCCTCTCCAATGCCCACATCCACCGCTGCCGCCGCCATTGCCGGAGCTCGGCCGAGCTCCCGATCTCCCCACACAGGCAACATCAAACCCTCCTTATTCCACCTCCACTGGATTAGCAGCGGCACTGCGAGGCATCGTCACTGCTCCCCGGCGTCGATCCGTGCCCATGGCGACGTCTCCCCGACCTCGCCGGAGTTCCCAACGGCAACAGTCCGCTTCTCCTCGTCTCCCTCGTCTCCGTGCCGAACCAGACCCCGCAAACTCAACTTCAAGCTGCGCGGTGAGCTTCCCTCCAACTTTAGCCATATCCCGTCATCCGCCGTAGCCTCTAGCCTGACCCCGAGCTGCGCGAGCGAACGGAGCTAGCAGGAACAGAGCCCAGCCGTGCGTGCCCTGCTCTTGTTAGCTTGATGACGTTATCATCACGTCATGAACACATTATGGCCGTTTTCCTTTAGGAAAACAAATCCAAAAATACCATAGAAATACACCACCCATAATCAACAATCGATCTCCACCTTTTTCTTTGTTTTAATTCTGTTTTGGCTTCGTTTAAGTTGCGTTAGATTCGTGTCGACTCGCTCTATGCAATGGTGCTAATGTTTTTCATGTCACATATTTTCTATATATAATTAATATTAAACTGATTAATATACATGCAATCCTCTTTATAATTAAAAGCAACCTAAGTAAATATCGATCTTTCATAAATGAATCTTAATTTGACTAATGTTAACATATCTATTTCTAATTATAATTTGGTTAGTTTAAACACACTACATATAATAACCTCATATAGATGCTCTTACATGTTTATTACTTTTGCAAAGATAAAGTGTAACTTGCTTAATAAATTATGCAATAGTGTTTGTAAATAAAACATGATTTGCTTTTTAAGTTAAATTATGTTTTGACTAATCTGGTCTTAATAACTTTTCACATGATTTTGCTCAATTAAAATAAATCAAGCATATAGGCCTTTTGTTTTACACAATATAAAAGTCTCGGTAGTAGTTTCTTTTCAACCGTAGCTTCGTTTTCGGCGTTTTTCTTGCGTTCTCGTGATCGTAGCAACGAGCCCTCTTTTTACCACGTTGTTTATAAAGCTTTTACTATGATTGGTGTAATGTGTTTAGCTATCCTTGATTTGCCTGTTTGTATGTGTGGTGCTTGCTACAAGTAGAATGAGAACCATACGTAAGCGCTGGAGGTCGAAAGCTACAGAAGAGAAGACAGAAGAATTTCTATGAGCAGTTTTCTTGAGTGGAAAACAAGCGTATAAGGCAAGTATAGCATGTGATCATTCTTGTTACCTATTTACCGTTAATTACTTAAATCATACTGCATGTGTACTACTAAGGATTTCCTAGCTTTGTACTCGTACCTTGTCACCTATGGGATCATGCATTGGGTAGTATTTCTACTAGTGCTCAATTAAATGACCATGATCTGTATATTGACTAATGGTATATGCAATAAACATTAAAATATGCTTTTTAACAACATGGAAAGAAAAGAGTGCTGGAGTATTTGGCTACTTTCCAAATGCTTCAGTTTCTCTCCCTAAGGACTTATCTTTTAGTTACAACTCAGGACTTACAGTATAACCATGAGTGCTATATGGCTTTGACTTTAGTCAAGTATGAGGACATTTTCTACCTTGTTAGTGGTTACCGAAAGACGCAAAAGGAGCATGACACGATGGGTATAGTGCAGTCTCTGTTTCTATGAGTATTTCTGCGTGAGTGTGCCATTCGAAAGGGGGGCTCCACATCTACTTGCCTCGGAAACCTAGCGGCTACTAGCTTGTTAGACGAACCTTTGAAAAGCTTCATAGTGAACCCTACTGGCCTTCCTTGATAGTGGGTCAAGAGGTTGGCCGCCTCGGGCGAAAGGGTAAATCACAGTTCATGATGAAAGTGTACAACCTCTACAGAGTATAAAATGGGTATATCGATCGTGCTCACGAACACGAGCAGCCTTGGGATCCTTATGGAATAGAAGAACACATGTGATTAATTTTTTTATGGTATGCATTATTCTTGTTTACATGATCATGTGGTCATATGGGCTTATGCTAAACTCATTGCTACTCAATTGCTAAAATTATGATTCACTAAAAGCTAACCACAGTAAACCAGTGTCAGCCTTTTGAGCCTCATGAACCCCATGTTATATTTGTTGACTACGTCATGTACTAATGCTTGTTTTATATTTAAATTTTGGAAAAAATCCTGGATGGGTAACAGAAGATGGAGCTTGGTTAAAGTTTTGAGGAGTGCTAGGCCTATGTACCCCTAGTCAACCGTCCCTGTGGTGTTTGAAGGCGCCTTGGTTTTTCCTTTGCTTTGCTTCTGAGCTTGTCGTCCTTCTTCCAGAACTAGGCGAAAGGATTGGATCTCTAGAGCGAGAGCTGCAGACAGCCAAGGCGGCGATTGGTTAGAGCGCGGAGGCACTAGCAAAATCCCTCGAAGAGCGACATGCTCTCGAGGGGGATCTCAACTAGATCCACAACGTTGCCCAGGTGGTCATCTCTGAGGTGTTCGGGTCGGCACCCAGCACTAGCACGCCCGCCATCCATCTCGCGGAGGTCCCGAACGAGGTTCTGGCACTCATCTTCAACGGGATGTTCTATGGGACGTCGGGGTTGCTAACTTCAGTGGCAATGCACCACCCGAACCTAGACTTTGCCGCCATCTATAGAGGGTACACTGACGGCTGGAGCACGGACGCCATCCAGGCGCTTGGGGAGAGCTTAGTGCCATGCGCACAGATGGTTGCCTAGCAAGTCTCTGCGTAGTGGGTGATGGAGGCTCACCATGCGAGCATGGTTGAAGGCGTGCGTCAAGAAGACGTCATCCAGCCTATGGATGGAGTGGAGGCCGGGTCGGAAGCGGGCGTCGTCTCGCCTCCGACCGAATCGAATGTCGCCTCGTCGAAAAGTCGGAGGCCCTTATTCTCATCGATCGAGCCATCAGCCGATGCCGCCGGGCGGCCACAATAGAGTTTAGGGTGGAAACAGTTAGTAAATGTAAAGGATAAGTTCATGGGGGAGTCCCCGTGTGAACAATTTTTTGTATTCATGAATACATTAGTTTTGTTTTGTGATGGAATCACTCCGTAAGGGGAAGCTTGTCCCATCCGTTCTTTGTTTTTACCCTAGCATAGCTTTGTTTTTTATCCTTTTTTCGCACCTGCCTATTTGACCCGTAGGCTGCAACCTTAAGAACCTGGGCATGGCCCGCGAGGCTCAGCTTCTCATAACCGTAGGTCATGGCGGGGTGTGATTGGTTGGGAGTTTTAAAACATAAGTCGTGTAGGGTAATCAAAGGAACGGGATGCTCTTTCACTCGAGCGACGCCCTTTCGTTTGGGCAAAAAGTATTACTATATGATAGCAAAAAAGAGAGGCGGTATTGCACCCTCATGGAGCCCCTTAGCGACCCAGGCCGAAAGTGTTCGAGCAAACGTTTGAATGGAAGAAAGCAGTAAGACCGAGTTTTAGGGGAAGAAATGACGTAACTGTTCGATGTTCCATGTGTTGGTGAGAACATTGTCGTTGTTGTCCTTCAGTCAGTAGGTGCCTAGTCGGATCATCTCTGTCACCGTATAAGGTCCTTCCCAAGGCGGAGAGAGTTTATGTTTCTCCTTGGTTGATTGGGTTCTTCGGAGCATGAGGTCTCTGACCTTGAGGATCCTCCCCCTGATTTTTCTTTCATGGTACCTACGGAGAGTTTGCTGGTAGCGAGCGAAGCGGATGACGGTCATCTCATGAGCCTCCTCGAGCAGGTCAACCGCGTCCTACTGAGCCTCCATGGCTTAGTCATGGTTGAAGGCCTTCACTCTTGGGGCACCATGGTCATGGTCAAAGGGCAGCACTGCTTTAGCTCCATAGGCCAGGAAGAAGGGTGTGAACCCTGTGGATCGGTTCGAGGTAATTCTTAGGCTCTAGAGGATCACTGGGACCTCTGAAACCCATCGCCCAGCGTACTTATCGAGTCAGTCAAAGATGTGTGGCTTGAGTCCTTGGAGGACCATGCCATTGGCTCGCTCGCCATGACCGTTAATACATGGATGTCCGACCGAGGCCAATCAATCCTGATGCCATATCCATCATAGAAGTCTAGGAACTTCTTTCAAGTGAAGTTAGTTCCGTTGTCCGTGATGATATAGTTAGGAACACCAAAATGGTAGATGATGTTAAGGAAGAATTTGACCGCCTGTTTAGAGTGAATGTTGGTGATGGGCTTCGCCTCTATCCACTTGGTGAATTTGTCCACTGCTACAAGTAGGTGAGTGAAATCGCCTGGGCCCTTTTTGAGGGGTCCTACCATGTCGAGGCCATAGACCACAAATGGCCAGGTGATGGGGATGATTTAGAGTTCCTATGATGGAAAAAGGGTTTGCCGAGCATAGAACTGGCATCCCTCACACCTACGGGCGACCTCCTATGTATCTCATAGCGTAGTGGGCCAGTAAAAATCTTGGCGAAAGGTTTTTCCGACCAGCAACCTCGGGGCCACGTGATGTCAATAGATTCTGGCATGGACCTCAAGGAGGAGTTGTTTCCCTTGGTCGGTAGGGACGCACTTCATGAGCACTCCCGATGGACTTTGCTTGTAAAGTTCGTTACCGAATGCGACGAACGTCTTGACGCATTGAGCGATTCATCATGCTTCAGTCCTTTCTGGTGGGAGAATTTCCTCGAGGAGGTAGGTGAGTAGCGGTGCTCTCTAGTCGGTTTGATTGAGTGCTACCACGATGATGTCATCATGGAGGCACCGAGGTCAGAGCCCTCGAGCGCCAAGTTGGCGTCGGGGTGTGTCGAGATCGAACCTTCTAGGATGCGGGCGGATGACTCATGAAAGTCGTTGATGAAGACCCCATCCGAAGACGGAACCCGCCTGGCAGCCAATTTTGTGAGAAAATCGGCGGCATCATTGTCCTTTCGGGGGACATGATGTAGCTCAATCCCCTAGAATTTGTCCTCAAGCATGCGCACCTCCTAGCAGTATGCTGTCATGAGGGGGCTTTTGTAAGAGGGCTCCTTCATGACTTGGTCGACGACCAACTCTGAGTCACCGTGGATGTACAGCCACATAGCGCCGAGCTCAATGGTGATGCACAGTCCGTTGATGAGGGCCTCATATTCTGCGGCGTTGTTTGAGGCCGAGAAGTGGAGACGGATTGTGTAGTGGAGCCTGCTCCCGTCTAGGGAGATCAAAACCACTCTAGCCCCCGAGCCGAGCGCCATTATGGACCTGTCGAAGTACATCGTCCAATACTCATGGGTGACGTCTGGGGTCAGGAGCTGGACCTTCGTCCATTCAGCGACAAAGTCCATGAGAGCTTGGGACTTAATAGCGGTGCGGGGGATATACCTAATGTCATGGTCCATTAGCTCGAGTGCCCACTTGGAGATTTGTCCCGTGGCATCACGGTTGCGGATGATGTCTCCCAGCAGGTATGAAGTGATGACCAAGACTTCACGGTCGGTGAAGTAGTGTAGGAGCTTCTGGGTCGCTATCAGCACGGCGTATAGAAGTTTCTGCACCTGGAGGTACAAAACCTTGGCATCGGTGAGTACCTCCTCAACGAAGTATACTAGTCGTTGTACCTTAAGGTGGTGTCCTAGCTCCTCCCTTCCGACAACTAGGGCGGCGCTCACCACGTGGTTGCTTGCCGTGACATAGAGGAGGAGGGCTTCTCCCCATTCAGGAGCGACGAGGATTGGGGCTAACGTCAGTGACGCTTTGAGGCTTTCTAGAGCCTGCTGTGCTTCCTCAGTCTAGACGAATACGTCTGTCTTTTTTAGAAGCTTGTAGAGAGGCATCCCCCGCTCGCTTAGCCGAGAGATGAACCGGCTCAGGGCAGCCAAACAACCAGTGAGCCTTTGTACGCCTTTGATGTTGTGTATAGGGCCCATGTTGGAGATGGCCGTGATTTTTTCAAGGTTGGCCTCGATGCCGCGTTCGGACATGATGTATCCAAGCAGCTTCCGCTTTGGAACGCCACAAATACATTTTTCGGAATTCAATTTGATGTTGAACCTTTGGAGGTTCGCGAACGTTGTGGCCAAGTTCGTGATCAGGTTGCAAGCTTGAGCTGTTTTGACCACTATGTCATCAACATAGACGGCAATTATTAGTTTTGACCGCTTGACTTGGTCAAGCGGGTCGATTTGGTCAGTGAAGAATTGCTGCATGCACCATTGATAGGTGGCGCCAGCGTTCTTCAGACGAAAAGGCATGGTTACGTAGCAATGTGAACCATACAGGGTGATGAATGAAGTCACGAGCTGGTCAGACTCTTTCATCGTGATCTGGTGATAGCCTGAGTAGGCATCCAGAAAAGAGAGGATTTCGCATCCTGTGATGGAGTTAACTATCTGGTCTATGTGTGGCAAAGGAAAATGGTCCTTCATGCATGCCTTGTTGAGGCCAGTATAATCAACGCACATTCTCCATTTCCTAGTCTTCTTTTTAACAAGAACAGGATTGGCAAGCCCGTCAGAGTGGTATACCTCCTTGATGAATCTGGTTGCTAGGAGTTTGGCGACTTCCTCGCCTATGGCCCTACGCCTCTTGTCGTCAAAGCGACGCAGGCATTGCTTGGCGGGTTTTGAGCCTGGGACAAGGCATAATGCGTGCTCGGTGACGTCCCGTGGTATGCCTGGCATGTCAGAAGGTTTCCATGTGAAGACATCGCGATTGGCATATAGAAACACTACAAGAAATCTTAGGATCTATGACGACCTGTTATCATCATAAATTCTAATATATTTGTCATAGCAGTTATATTTATGACGACTGCATGACGAAAAAACATTCGTCAAAGTTCATGCGTGGTAAATCATGTCTAATGACGACCGCATGTTTTTTCATCATAATTTTTAATGACGATCTAATTAAAGAGTCGTCACTAAATGTTCTATAGCCTAGCTAGGCCCATGTACTAAAAAGGCTATTACTAGGCCAAATATAATTACGGGCCTAATTTATTATATGCCAAGCCTATTTACAGAAATAAAATTGATACTAATTTCTAGGACAAAATCTATTTTGCAACCTGTATATTTAGTCGGCCAACAACCATCGAGCCCAAACATCAAAAAGGTCATATATTTAGTTACAATGCCGCCCATACACTTTTTTCAGCCCACACAATTGAGCCCATTATTTTCAACCCACATATTTCAATCCATATACACTTATAATAATATAGTTACAATATACCTGAAATAAATCATTTATAATAATAATACATATGCATATGTTACTCTCTCTTCTAAATTAAGAAGCACCAACAACTGTGCTTTTGCCATCAGCAAGCATTACATTAAAAAAAAGATCGCAATAAAAGAATGTTTTAATAGAAAATACAATCTTTGGTTATCCATCTTCCCCGTTTATGCAAGGTCTATACTGCAGCATCATGGACAAATCCAGCAGTCCTGTCATCATGAAATAAAAGCACTTATTCAGATGTAAATATGATCGAGGTACTGACTGCTTGCTAAAATCGATAGACATGTATGTAAAAGATTATCTAATCCACCATTTCAGAAATAATCCAAATGCAAACATGCTATCAACATAAGATCTATAGTATACAAAGCTACATCAAAAATCGAATGATAACTGAACAACTATCTTGAGATGTGAATCTCATTACAAGTTATACAAGCAGTACTAAAAAATCGCAAGTTAATCAAAGATTTTTTTTCCATCAACTCACCAAAAGTAGTATATACTATTTACTATATAATGCCCTTTATTTTCACATGGCAGGAATTGTACACGGGACGCCAATAATTATATATCAATGCGGCTAGAACTACACGGGAGGCCAACAACTATACCGATGCAGCTAGAACTATAGCAAGGACAGGTAGGAGTAGCAGGATAAGAGATTCTAAGGCAACATCTGTAGCATAAAAATGCATGAACCTGCATTATATAGCATGGATAGGAACCTGCAAGGCAAAAACGGTGTAAAGTTTGCAAGGGAAAAGGCAATGTAATCTTTAACTCCAGTACCAGGCTAACAATGACAAAGTAAAACTGTGGCAGTGCATAGACAAAATTTGAAGGTAAACAACGAAAGGGAACGGCCCATCAAGAAGGCAGGCTTCAATTCTCTAAACCTCGTTGCCTGAGCAACATGCTGATACAAAATCAGTTAGACATGGAGGAAATCTATCTGATAGCACATTGGAATCAGTAAATGAGTTTACGTGGCAAACATAGAACAATAGTCATAATGCTTGAATCGCTAATTCATGTGGAACTGTAGACCTAAGAAGCAACAAAAATCTCATGTAGGCAGACGGCCAGGCAATAAGAGACGTAGGGACTACTGAGACTGACACAATCTAAGGCATGCAATCAATTTGCATAGACATAAACACATGTTCAATCCGGTGGTCAAAGCTGTTGGTTGTTAGGTTTGAGGTTCAAGGTTCGATTCTTGATTGGTACGGTTTAATTTTGATTTTTTTGTGAATTTGTGTGCGCAGGCCTACTGGGGTCAATTTGTGTGTGCAGGCCTACTCTGCTGCCGCGTGGACACGAGCCTACCTGTTGGCTTGGGCTATCTTCACCTGGGCCATGTTTAGTTCCCCGCAATCGGCGGCGCTGAAATCACTGTAGTGCACTGTAGAATTTCATTTGTATTTAGTAATAATTGTCTAATCGTTGACTAATTAGGCTCAAAACGTTCGTCTCACAAAATACCACCAAACTGTGCAATTAGTTTTTGATTTCGTCAACATTTAGTACTCCATGCATGTACCGCAAGTTCGATATGACGGGGAATCTTCTTTTTGCATAGTGCCAAAGTTTGGATTTTGGTGGAACTAAACATGGCCCTGGTAGAAAATAGATATATACAATAACTTGCATAGAAAATAATTACACGCTGATATCCTGATTCAAATCTTGTCACTGTCTTGTTTTTATTTTATTTTTCTAGAGCTTTTAGCTCTACCTTATGAAAGTTATATCTTTTTTATATGACCTAAGAGGAAGATGATTTTTTGTTCTATTTTCCGAAAATAACTTTACATATAGAGCTTTTTTATATGACGTGAGATGAAGATGATTTTTTTGTTTTTTTTCGAAAATAGCTAGAGCCCATTAAAATACAAATGACTATGGGACCAAATATCTAATTTATAGGTAAATAAAATTACAAACTAATATTGTCAATAATTTATGACAACCGCAAGGTAGCATGTTATGACGGAACATAGATCATCATAAACAAACTACTTCTCTTGGTTATGACGATTTTTATTGTGTCTTAATGACGAACACAAAATTTTCGTCAGAAAGTTATTCTCCTCCTGAAAGTCGTCATAAAACAGAATGACTTATTGACGAATTGGCTCATCGTCACAAAAAAATTGTCATAGATCCTCAGATTTCTTGTAGTGAAAGTCAGCGAGCTCGCATCCCTATTTGGTCGGGAGCTAGGTCCCGATCCGCACTATCTTGGTTGGGTCGGTGGGATCGATCCCCACCGCCTTAGTTTCCTCGAGTGGGCAGAAGGAAGTCGAAGAGGTTGGATTGTTGCAGTCCGAGACTGCTGGGGTCGATGATTCTCCGAGCCGAGGGAGCTCAGCTAAGTTGATGACGATAGTGCCGAGCTCGTAATGCTCGCGATCGCACATGTAAGCGTGTGAGAAGGTGCTACCCACAGTGATGACGCCGTTCGGTCCTGGCATCTTCAACTTAAGGTAGGTGTAGTTGGGGATCGCTATGAACTTGGTGAAGCATGGCCGCCCCAAGATGGCGTGGTAGGACCCTGGGAAGTCCACCACCTCGAAGGTGAGGACCTTTGAGCAGAAGTTGGCTTGGTGTCGCGACACGGAGCTCTCCGCCTGTTGAACGGCAGCTGTTTCCACCAGCACCCGGAGGTTCTAGTGGATCGCTTGCTCCTAGGGGTCGATAGGCTCAGGAAGGCCATGCAGAAGCATCGGCGCAGCGGCGATATTGTGGCCAGCATAAGCGAACTGTGGGGGATCGTTTCCCCCATCCATGATGTTGCGCTGGATCTGACGGGCGTGACCTCGGGCGCCGCTCGTCGGGTTACGCACGCGTGGCGCGGTGTGCTGCGCCGAGCGCGCTGGCGCAAGTGGCAGCTGGCTCTATCGCCTTTGTCGTAGCTCCTCGCCGTGCTCCTGTGCAAGCATGAGGGCCTCCGCACGAGGGTCTAGAGGGGTGTGAGTCTACAGGGACTCTGCTACCACCGGCGGTTGTCCCAAAGCGTCCGCCATAGCGCACTCTCGGGACAGAGGGTGGCTAGGTGCCACGACGTCGCTAATGCTGGACCGTTGCTTTCAACCTTATCATCCATGAGGTCGTGGAAAGAGGCGGGAGCGTAGCCCGCCATCCCCACGAATTTGGATGTGAGAGGGGGCGGCGTTAGCATCTTTCGAAGCCCCCGTGCATACGCGTCCACGGGGGATGTGAGGCCGTAGGGGAACTAGTCATACGGCGGTTGTGGTGGGGACAACGGGGTCCCTCCGGAGAATTGGTGGAAGATATTAAATAGTGAGTAAAGAACAATATATACGTTACTCACAGTGGGGTTTGAGCCCAGTGTGGGCTCAGAGCGAAGCGCAAGCGTCTCGTCGTTGAGGTCACCGGGTGGCCCGGAGCCGACGGAGGGTACTTCTCCTCCGACAGGCACCGGGACAAGTGCCTCCTCGCAGAGGTGAAGTACGCCGAGCTGGTCGACGACGAAGTCCTAGCTTCCGAAGAGGAAGGTCTGGGATGGCTTGAAGACGAGAGAAACCCACACCCCAACAGGTGGGAGCGTGGGAAACTCCAGCGAGCCGAAGCGAGTCATATCGCTTGAGCCCATCATGTCAAAGATGGCGGAAAGATGGGTCATCCTATGACCAAAAGCGTAAACATACGGCGTCCTCCCCACGGACGGCGCCAACTGTCGGTGCGAAAAGTGACCAACAAGTAAATATTTATTGATTTGCTGTACGTGGTGATCGGATGTGGCCTAGTACTCAATGACATAGGATTTATACTGGTTTAGGCAATGTGCCCTATGTCCAGTTTTAATTGGTCGGTGACTTTATTCCTGAGCCCAAGTGCTCGAAGTTTGCTGTGGGGTTACAAACGAGTGGGAGTAAGATGGGGGGTGTTAGAGGTCCGGTCGGACTCTGGACTGAAGGGCCAAGAGTGACGGGAGCTCCTACATGCGCTAAGTATTGGAGCGTATGTTCTGTGTAGCTTTAGAATGTCTAAAGCTAGCAGAGAGTAAGTCGGAATAATCCTTCTGTCGTCTGTTTGTGTGTTTGTCGTCCGAATCAATTGTTCTTTGTTGGGAGAGAGCGCATCCCCTTTATAGATGAAGGGGATGGCCTTACAAGTGTGAGAGAGTGAGAGAAAGAGAGTGTGCGTGCTACCTAGTCTTGCTGTCCACGCCGTTGGGTATAAGACGGTTTGTCGGCGCCCACAATACTATTGACGCCCAGACGCATGTGGTAGGCTCCATCGTGTTCTTCTAGTATGGCAAATGTCGGCGCCTACCATACTGTATGACAAATGTCGACGCCTACCATACTGTTCATATTCTAACATGTCTAGAAGGTTGTAGAGCACCCTTCTGACATGGTCTGATAGTACTATCCTGTAGGTGTGCACGGTATGACCCTCGGTATTGCGGCTTGACTTGAGCGCCTTGCCTTATCTGCTCCGCCTGATCCTTGGGTCTTCACCGAGCAGGCGTCCCCGGTCGGATGTTCATAGTCGGCTCCGACCGCGCCGGTCGGAGAACAGCTGTAAGCGGAGGTTCGATGTATCCCCAGTCGGAGAAGCGGGTCGGAGTCGGAAGTGAGCGTCGTTCCCTCCTTGGCCAGGCCTTTCGGTCGGAGAAGCGGGTCGGAGTCAAAAGCGAGCGTCGTTCCCTCCTTGGCTAGGCCTTCCGGTCGTAGACTAGATTGCTCTTTTAGCCTGTCGCGGGTATCTGGGCCGGCCCAGGAGTCGCGCGTTGTCGTAGCGTCATCTGCTAGGCCGCGCTTTTTGCTGGGAAGCGGGCCCATTGGGGACCCCGAGTTTATGAACCTGACACTTTGAAAGGCTTTATAGTGAACCCTGCTGACTCCAGATGGCAACGGGTACGTACCCGCTGGGTACAACTAACCCATACCCGTGCCCACGAAGAAAAAATACGCCCGCTAAAAAACCCATGCCCGCTGACGGGTACATATTTGTGCCCATACCTGTGCCCGCGCGGGTAACGGGTACCCGCGGGTTGCCCGTGCCCAAGAAGATGCAGGCCTCATGCCTCAACAGACAACAGACAACAAACAACAGGCAAAGTCTTTCAGCGAACCATAGATGCACATTGATTATAAACAGTAACAGAAGTACCAACAAATAGTATCAAGACATTTGCATATACATACAACATAATTCATGAAATTATAGTTCATTTCAATAGCCGAATATCACAGGAATTGCATAAAAGGTCCTAAGTGATCAGCAGGTTAAGACCATACAAAAGGCAGCACTCAGCAGGGCTGCATGGGACATTACAAGTTCATAGACATTACAACCCTTCAAATGAACATGAAGGTGCTTAGTACCATTTGTACTTGTCGCAGAAAGTTGCTTGAAGCAATATATGCATTTTGCCCGGACTGTGCCATTGAACTTCACTCTCTTGAACTCTGTCCAAACAGCTGATGTGAGCTTCCTCTTAGAACCAGCTTCCACACCATCTTCCTCCTCTACTTCCATGTCATCATCATCTATATCAATTACCGGCATTACCGGCATTGACTCATTTTCTGATTCAGGTTGAGGGGATGCAGACAGAGGAAGTGACTCCGATAGTGCTTGTGAAGCTTGAGACAGTGGAGATTGACTGCCACTAGCAATAGACATTTTTTTGAAACTGTATGAAACATACATTCACATTATCAGATCGAAGAAAATGCTAAGAAAACCATACATTCACATGATAAGCCCATATACATTCACATAAAAATACAGAGTGCTAAGAAAACTATGAAAGTGTGATTTTTATTCTACAAGAACCTAAAAATAATAATCCATTCTGTGCATAGGATGCAATAAACAGATCCAAGCTAAACAAACCTAAAACTAACTAGCCAAGCCTCTGAATGCTAATAAACGAATGTGCAGAACGAAAATATGATTCCTTACCCCAGCGGACGCACAGTATTGCGACCGACAGCAGTTGTAGGAGGAGAAATAGGCGGTTTCCTCGCCGATCCAGCGACCGCAGGCTTGACAGGGCACCGGTTCGCTGCTGTCGTCGGCTTGACAGGGCGTTGGTTCCCTGCTGCCGTTGTAGGCTTGACGAGGCACCGATTTGGCACCGCCCGCTGTGGATCTGAGGGGTCGACGACGACAGCCTGCTGGGAATCAGAAGGCAGCAGAAGAGGAAGGGGTGCAGGAGCACCCGGCGGAGATGTAGTCGGTCCTTTGCCGGCATCCTTGTTCGCGACGGTGCTCTCGACCTTCGGATCCGCGGACGCCGGAGGGTCGGCGACGGCGTCCCTTTGGGACGATGGCAGGAGGGGTCAGTAGGTGCTAGAGCTGTAGAGTAGCTGCAAGTCTACGATAAGGTTACAAAGAAGAGGAAGAAGCATCACCGGCCGTCGTCGTTGGCGCCGCCGGTGGTCACCGCCATGGCCTACTTGCAGCTACTCTACAGGCTCCTTGACTAGTAGAGGCACGAAGCTTGGGGGAGGCAGCGTCGGCGTCAGGCTAGGGATTGGAGTTGGGGATGTCGCGATTTTGCTTGGGGATGGGGATGGCCGGAGGGGAGGGAGTGGCGATGGAGGTTGGAGGAAGCTGCCTGGCCCCTGGCGGAGCGCTCGCTCCGCTCCGTCGCTCGGCCTCGGTTGCGTGCGGCGTGCCTGCATGCGGCGCGGTCTGGAGTCGCGGGCTCGCGGGTCGCGCTTGTGCAGCGGCGGCCGCCTGGTGCAGTGCGGTAGTGGGAAAAGGGAAGGAGTGAGGTGATCTAGGGTTCCAAATTTCCAATCCTATTTATACTTCTTGTTATTGGGCTGGGCTGAATCGTATTACTTGGACTACATTACACATTGGAGCCGGGTAAAATAAACCCATGGGTTTGCGGGTATGGGTACAGTAGGAACGTACCCGTACCCGCAAACCCGATGGGTATGACTTAGTTCCCATTAACAAACCCATGGGCATGAACATTGACCCATGCCCGTGCCCTAATGGGGTAAAAATCTATCGGGTTTCGGGTCGCGGGTACCCATTGACATTTTGACTGCTGACCTTTCTTGGTATTGGGTCAAGAGGTTGGCCATCTCGGGCAAAAGGGTAAATCACGGCTCACGATGAATGTGTACAACATATACAGAATATAAAACTGATATATCAGCTGTGCTCACGGACACGAGCGGCTTTGGAATCCTTATGGAATAGAAGAACACATGTGATTAATTTGTTTATGCTATACATTATTCTTGTTTGCATAATCATGTGGTCATATAAGCTTATGCTATACTCGTTGCTACTCAATTGCAAAAATTATGATTCACTAAAAGCTAACCACAGTAAACTAGTTTCAGTCTTTAAAGCATCATGAACCCAATGTTATATTTGTTGAGTACGATATGTACGCTTGTTTTATATTTAAATTTTGGAAAAAAAATTTTGGATGGGTAACAGAAGATGAAGCTTGGTTAAAGTTTTGAGGAGTGCTAAGCGTATGTACCCTCAGTCAACCGTCGTTGTGGTGTTTGGAGGTTTCATTTGAAGATTAGATTGTTAAGTTTCAGCTACTCTGATAAATATCTTGTCTTGTTCGTTATATAATAAAGCATTGCCTCTCAATCCTATTATAATTTGTCGTAGAAGACCGAGACGCACAGCACGTGCACGCCCGAAGCAGTCCCCACGATCCGATCGAAGTACTCGAAGACTGCGGATGCCATCTGCTCGTTCTGCACGAGCTCGTTGCCTTCGACAGACGACAGACAGAGACTGGATGCACTTCTTGTGCCGCCGATGGCAGGCTTGCAAGTGGGAAAATTTGGTATTGGCGTCACCCGCACGAAGAAAGAGCAATCTGGACCTTTGCCTTGCAGTGGTGCGTGACAGAGAGGAGAGGCCGACACATTTCAGCTTGAGCTCGTTGCGCAGCTCAAGCTCTTCCGCAGCAAGGCCCTTAGATTCCTCACGATTCCTCACCGACATCAAAACGGTGGATGACCTCCCTAGCCACTGCCAACTGCAACCGTACACTGCCCACCTTGCTCATGCTCCACGACCGTAGGGTCTTGGCCATGCTCCTCAGCTTGTAGTCGAGGATTCTGAAGGGGTCGACATGAAACAATGTTGCGGACCAACCCAAGGCCAGAACTTCAAAGATTGAGGCTTCAACGATTAGAGACAAATAACTAGTAGCATGAAGCATCTAAGACATTATAGTACTTGATTTTCAATTCTTACAGCATAATAATAAATACTAGAGCCTATTAGTAGAAGGAAAGCGAGAGGAGCGCACGGTACAAGCACGATCCGAATTGTTTAATCCTTCCAGCCGTCTGGGTCTGGCAAGCAACCGCCCGACAAATCAGGATATCAGACAAGTAATCGGCGACGTATCAGACGAGTATCGGCGAAGTATCGAGATTTAATTTATTTATTTTTATTTTATTGGTGATATTGTCCGATGCTGTATCGGAGGGGGATACGATACGTATCGCGATACCGATACGATAAGTATTTGGGTATCCTAGCTAGATGTCCATTTCTTTTGACTTTTGAGTTGGCGAGGGGCGCACACCCGTTGTGGTTGGTTTTGCTGGAGCCCATCTCTTTAACAGTATGTAAGGAAGATGTATGCGCATGAATGCGACAGCCTCTCCTAATCCGGGCACCTGCAGCAACTCACTCTAATATAATAAAAAGAAAAGGAGACATACATGGAGGAGTCCCATGACATCGTCATCGTAGGTGGTGGCATCTGCGGCCTCGCCACCTCTCTTGCACTCCACCGGTAGCATTCATGGCTGCTTTCTTCTTCTTCTTCTTCTTCTTCTTCTTCTTCTTCTTCTTCTTCTTCTTCTTCTTCTGATGTTGCTGCCGTGCCAACAACAAAGCAATGTGCTGCTGATTTGCATCCAGGAAAGGGATTGCGAGCCTTGTGTTGGAGAAGTCGGAGACTTTGAGAGCAGAGGGCGGCTACATCGGTATCCATGTCAATGGATGGCGTGTTCTGGAGCAACTCGGGATTGCTGCAGAGCTCCGGGAGACTGCAAACCTTATCACCGCGTAAGTTTCTAGCCTTGCAAATTTTCCTCTCTGCACAGAAATTAATCTATTCTGAATACTAGTATAGAATGCTAAATCTTCGATCTCGCAACCAGCATTTACCATTGCCTTGATCCTGATGACTCCCATCCGAAATACTCCATATTTGGGATGAGTAATAAACTTTCATCAGACTGAAAAGTGCAATCGGCCGGGTAGGTAAAGTAGGAATGAGATTTTACTAAATAAAAAAAAGTACGAATGAGATGTCCAACGTAACAAATGCCATCAGATTCAGAATCAGTAGAGCTTGCTTTAATTTGTGACTGCCACTTATTTCCAGATTTCACGACGTGTGGCACCAAGAAAAGAAGAGCAGTCTGACACCCGTCAGGTAGTAACAACCTGTCACAAAGAGCCTTTGTAAGATGCAATCCTATACGGCCGGAGTGACGACTGTTATTAATTTTGATCTCTCTGTTTCACCTGGGCCTTTGGCTAGAGACGAGACCCGATTTTTAAAGAGGAAGGACCTGGTCGAGACGATGGCCAAGAACATTCCCGCAGGAGCAATCCGTTTTGGTTGCCACATTGCAGCGATTCATCCATCAGATCCCTGCGCGGTCCTTGCTACAAGGGGTGGCGGGGTCATCAGGGCCAAGGCATCATCGATCGACCTTGTTTTCTTAATAACTCTACAGACAGACATGAAAACATGATCCATTTTCATCCCTTAATTAACCTTGCACTGAATTATTTGTTGATATGTATAATATATATGTCTTGCAGGTGTTGATTGGTTGTGATGGCACCCACTCAGTGGTGGCAAAGTATTTAGGCATGTCTCCGGCAAGATCAACCCCTACCATGTATATGCGTGGATTCACAAGGTATCCGCACGGGCATCCCTTCGGAGACCATTTCCTACGCCTAAGGATCAATCCTTGCTTTGTTGGGCGAGCGCCCGTCAGCGACACTGTAGTCAGTTACTTCGTAGCCTGTCAAATCACTTCTGCAGGTATGTACTACTAGCCAGGCATGTTCAGATGGATCACCTAGCTGTTCCTTAGCCATGCCATCACTAAGGTGCATGCCACCATGTTGCATGCAGATGCAAGTGTCACCAGGGACGTGCGTGCCACGAGGGATTTCGTGCTACAGAAGCTGCAAGGCGTGCAGTGCCCCGCCGAGATCCTCGAGATGATCCAGAACTCCGACCCCGAGTCACTGGTCGTCACCACCAAGGTGTGGTACCGGCCGCCGTGGCAGGTCGCGTTCGCCGGCTTCCGGAAGGGCACCGTGACGGTTGCCGGCGACGCCATGCACACCATGGGGTCCTACATTGGCCAGGGAGGCGCGGTGGCGATGGAGGACGCCCTCGTGCTTGCCCGGTCGCTGGCGCGATCCATCGCCGGGAGTGGCGGCCGTGCTGATGAGCCGTGCGACAAGACGATGATCGTCGGTGCGGCGACGGCCATTGGGGAGTACGTCAGGGAGAGGAGGCTGAGGGTGGTGAGGCTGTCGTTGGAGGCCTTCGCCATGGGGAGAATGCTGCAAACCAAGTGGCTGGCTTTGAAGCTAGCACTAGTAGAGAACAGACCTTTAATCCTCGGCTAAAATGGGCTCTAGTCCCGGAATTTTTTGCCCCCGGGACTAGAAATACCTTTAGTCCCGGTTGGTGGCTCCAACCGGGACTAAAGGTCCCTGCCCAACGGCTACTGCGCCAGACAGAGGTGGCAGGGACCTTTAGTCCCGGTTGGAGCCACCAACCGGGACTAAAGGTATACTTTTACTCCCGGTTTGTGGCTCCAACCGGGAGTAAAGGTCTACTCCCGGGTCGTGGCTGCGCCCGGGGTTGGAAAGTTACCTTTAGTCCCGATTGGATCTATCAACCGGGACTAAATGTTCTCCCTTTATAAATCGGCCGTCTCCTCCTTCCTCCCCGAGCCCAAGCTCAGCACATTTTGAAGCTCACTGCAGTAGTGTTCTTGCTTCCTCCCTCCCTCCATTGTTCCTCCATCCATTCTTCGATTCCTCCGTCGATTCTTCAGTTGTAAAGGTTACCAATCTCATACTCTCATTTTTTACCATTTTCTTATGCCATTTTATTCACTATATATATTTATGGTTCTTTATTGTGGTTTTTTTCATTTGTAAGCAATTTGAGCTCAAAATCACTTTAAGCTTGCATATTTACATGAAAGAAGGTTAAAGTATATATAAATATAAAGTTAGAAAATAGTTAGAAAATTATAGCAAATCCTTACTAGTTGAACTTGCGGACCGTGTTCAGGTCGGCGAGGATGTTCTCTGCCGAGCGGTAACGGACGTCAAGGAGGAGCTTTGATTCTACGAGGGAGAGCGATAACGGTCGTGGAAGACCGTGTTCCCTTCCTCGTAGAATCGGAGCTCTTCCTTGACCAAGTACGGTGCCGTCCGGTGGAGAAATCCTCGCCGAGCTGATCATGTAAGCAAGGTCAACTAGTACGGATGGTTATTTATTCACATGTCCCGATATCGTCGTAGTAGTCTGTCAATCACCGTACCTAAACGTAGTATATATAAATAAAAACTTAGAAAATAGTTAGAAAATTATAGAAAATCCGTACTAGTTGAACTTGCGGACCGTGTTCAGCTCGGCAAGCATGTTCTCTGTCGAGCGGTAACGGACATCAAGGAGGAGCTTTGATTCTACGAGGGAGAGCGACAACGGTCGTGGGAGACCGTGTTCCCTTCCTCATAGAATCGGAGCTCTTCCTTGACCAAGTACGGTGCTGTCCGGTGGAGAAATGCTCGCCGAGATGATCACGTAAGCAAGGTCAACTAGTACGGATGGTTATTTATTCACACGTCCCGATATCGTCGTAGTAGTCTGTTATGTGTGTACATTCCCATTCTTCTGTTAATTTGCGGAAATATCATATGAATTACTTACCTGCCGCAGTAAAAGACGAGAACACAATGACCATTAAAAATATCATTGTTTAGAGATCTAGATAATTTTATAGTTTGTTAATTTTATTTGTTTATAAAAGAAGAAATTTATAGTGTATTAAAAAATGAGTATAGAGAGTAGATGGCAACTGCTTCCGGGTCCTCGGCCTCTCATGGGTTTCCAAAGCGACTTAGGCCGGGCCTTCCTCTCATTCCATGCGGCAAGTGTCGTGATGAGATGAAGATTGTGATGGAGTACCGAGTGAAGAAGGAGGGTCCCAACAAGGATCGTATCTTCTACAAGTGTCCGGATCGCAATGTGAGTTATTTTATCGTATTTAATGATTATGGTTAGTTTATACCTATTTTCATGATGGTTGTGATTAAAGTTCTAGTTTTTTGTTTTAATTTCAGTGGGATGGCAGTGGACGATGTTCAGGCTTCTACTGGGAGAAAGAGTATGTTGAACTCGTGCAAAAATATCTTGCACAACAGGCAGATACGGCGGCTAATGAGGCAGTGATCCAGCCGAAGAAGCCCAAAGATGTTGCACAATCGGGGGATCTGTCTGTTTTAGTTGAGATTGGTCGCGAAATCCTTGTGCTCCTGAAATGTATTTTAGCTTTAGTTCTTTTAGTGGTAGTTGGGATTGTCTACATTGTAGCGATGCTTTCATAAATTTATATCTTTTGTGGTGGCACGCATGTTGTATAAATAATTAATTATGATCTAGGTTTTAATATGATATTTATGTCATGTAATGCAGATGAGCCGTCATTAGATGTATAATGCTGATCGCCGCTCACAAGAGTTCATTGACGGCGTGCATTCTTTATTACGTGCGGCCGAGACAAACAAACGCGACGGTTTCATGTGCTGCCCATGTGCCATATGTAAGAATACGGTGGAATATCCTTGCTCAAGGACTCTTTATTCACACTTGTTCAAGTCGGGTTTCATGCCAAACTATATTTGTTGGACAAAGCACGGAGAAACCGGTGTTGTAATGGAAGAAGATGAAGAAGAACAATGGGACGACAATGATATTATTCCTGATGGTGCGTGCTTCAATGATACTGCAATGGGAGAAGCTGAAGAAGAGGTAGCCGCAGAAGATGAGCCGGCTGATGATCTTTGTCAGGTCATTCGTGATGCACAAAGAGAATGTGAAAGTGAAAAGGAGAAGATCAAGTTCGAGCGGATGCTAGAAGATCACAAGAAATTATTGTACCCAACTTGTGATGCAGGGCAGAAAAAGTTGGGAACCACACTAGAATTGCTGCAATGGAAGGCAAAGAATGGTGTATCTGACAAGGGATTTGGAGAGTTACTAAAAATCCAAAAGAAGATGCTTCCGAAGTACAATGAATTGCCCACCACTACCTTCGAAGCAAAACAAGTTGTCTGTCCTATGGAGCTAGAAATAGAGAAGATACATGCATGTCCTAATGACTGCATCCTATACCGTGGCAAAGAGTACGAGAAATTGGATGCATGCCCGGTATGCCATGCGTCGCGGTATAAGATCAGGCGAGATGACCCTGGTGATGTTGAGGGCGAACGTCCACGTAAGAAAATCCCTGCCAAGGTTATGTGGTATGCTCCTATAATACCACGCTTGAAACGTCTGTTCAGAAACAAAGAACATGCAAAATTGTTACGATGGCACAAAGAAGACCGTAAGGTAGACAATATGTTGAGACACCCTGCTGATGGGTCCCAGTGGAGAGCAATCGATAGAGAATTCCCGGAGTTTGCAAATGACGCAAGAAACTTAAGGTTTGCTTTAAGTACAGATGGTATCAATCCTTTTGGAGAGCAGAACAGTAGTCATAGCACTTGGCCTGTTACTCTAAGTATCTACAACATTCCTCCTTGGTTATGCATGAAGCGGAAGTTCATTATGATGCCTGTGCTCATCCAAGGCCCGAAGCAACCTGGCAATGACATCGATGTGTACCTGAGACCACTTATTGATGAACTTCTCATTTTGTGGAATAAAGAAGGTGTACGTGTGTGGGATGAGTACAAACAGGAACACTTTGATCTGCGAGCATTGTTGTTCGTAACAATCAATGATTGGCCTGCTCTAAGTAATCTTTCAGGACAGTCAAACAAGGGATATAATGCATGCACACACTGCTTCGGTGATATTAGAGGTGTATTCTTGAAAAAATGTCGAAAGGTCGTGTACCTTGGCCATCGTCGATTTCTTCCTGCAAATCACCCCGTAAGAAAGAAAGGTAAGCATTTTAAAGGGAAAGCAGACCACCTGACCAAGCCTCGCAACCGAACCGGTGAGGATGTACTCGATATGGTCAATGATGTGAAAGTCGTCTTTGGAAAAGGACATGGAAGCCAACCTATTCCGAAAGACGCTAACGGTCACGCACCCATGTGGAAGAAAAAGTCCATATTTTGGGACCTACCCTATTGGCAAGTCCTGGAGGTCCGTAGCTCGACCGACGTGATGCACCTGACGAAGAATCTTTGTGTGAACCTGCTAGGCTTTATGGGTGTGTATGGAAAGCCTAAGGACACATTTGAAGCACGACAGGACCTGCGTTGTTTGACAGAAAGAGACAACCTGCATCCAGAGAAGACAGATGATGGACGCCATTACTTACGTCCTGCTAGCTACACTCTAAGCAAAGAGGAGAAGGAAATCATGTTTGAATGCTTAAACAACATCAAGGTACCATCTGGATTCTCCTCGAATATAAAGGGTATTATAAATGTGACAGAGAAGAAATTCTGTAACTTAAAGTCCCATGACTGTCACGTTCTCATGACGCAATTACTTCCAGTTGCATTAAGAGGAATTCTACCTCCAAATGTTCGTCTAGCCACCGTAAAGCTATGTGCATTCCTCAATGCAATTTCTCAGAAGGCAATTGATCCAACTGATCTAGCTAAACTATAGAATGATGTGGTTCAATGTCTCGTCAGCTTTGAGTTAGTGTTCCCTCCTTCCTTCTTTGATATTATGACACACCTCCTAGTTCACCTAGTCAAGGAGATTTTCACTCTCGGTCCTGTGTTCCTACACAACATGTTCCCTTTAGAGAGATTCATGGGAGTCCTAAAGAAATATGTTCACAACCGTGCTCGCCCAGAAGGAAGCATCGCCAAGGGCTATGGAACAGAAGAGGTCATTGAGTTCTGTGTTGACTTTATTCCCGACCTTGACTCGATTGGTGTTCCTGAATCGAGACATGAGGGGAGACTAAGCGGAAAGGGGACACTAGGGAGGAAAACATATATTGGTACGGATGATGATTATTTCAATAAAGCGCACTACACAGTTCTACAGAACTCCTCTTTGGTAGATCCGTATATTGAGACACACAAGGATCTCTTACGATCCGAGTTTCCAGGGAAGACTGAAGCTTGGATTACGCATAAGCACATGGAAACTTTCGGCGGTTGGTTGCGAAAAAAATGTCAAGGTGATGAGAGCATCCATGAGCAACTGTATTTATTGGCTATGCAACCATCATGGCATATCGTCACATACAAAGGGTACGAGATAAATGGGAACATATTCTACACAGTAGCCCAAGATAAAAGGAGTACCAACCAAAACAGTGGTGTCCGCATAGATGCCACAGACCCGAATGGGAATAAGCAGACATATTATGGACGCATAGATGAAATATGGGAACTAGAATATGCACCTACTTTGAAGATCCCATTGTTCAAGTGCCAATGGGTCAAGGTGACCGGAGGCGGAGTAACAGTAGACAACGAGTATGGAATGACAACAGTAGACCTTAGTAATATTGGGTACAAAGACGAACCATTCGTCCTTGCCAAGGATGTGAATCAGGTGTTCTATGTCAATGATATGTCTACCAAACCAAAAAGAGGGAAAAACGATAATGACTCAACCAAAGAGCCAAAGCGCCACATAGTTCTTTCAGGGAAAAGAGTCATCGTGGGAATTGAGGACAAGTCGGACATGTCAGAAGAATATGAAAAGGATGACCGAATTCCGCCCTTCAAAGTGAACAAAGACCCTAGCATCTTGGTAAATGATGAGGACACTCCATGGTTACGAAGCGATCATAACCAAGGGACATACGTAAAGAAAAAGTTCACTGCTGTGCCCACTTGATGATATAGTGATTTAATATAGTGTGTGTTTGAGATATTATGTAATAATTGTGAATTCAGATGTTTATTATGTCATATTTCAAATTAAATCAATGTTTGATTTGGTGGGATTTCTCTCTCAAAAAGGTAAATTAGGATACTGAGTGATGAAAAATTAAAATATTAACGTTAAAATGATGTGAAAACAAATTTCCTGTCCAAAACCAATAATTTTAATAATTTTAATTAAACACTACATTTTTGCATTAACGAAATAATAAATATTAGTTACATTATGTTTTATAATTCTAACAAAAAATAAAAAAAGTTAGGTTATCGATTTTTCCTATGTGCAATAAACAAAAATAAAATTCATATTTTTAACAAAATAATTTTATGCCTTTTATTTAATTTACTATGTATTTAATAAAAACTATTGCATTTCTATTGTATTTAACAAGACTATTGCTTAAAACAGGCGGGAAACGAAACTGCAGGCCACCTTTACTCCCGGGTGGGAAGCCCACCCGGGAGTAAAGGTGGGCTGCAGTTTCGTGGCCCGCCAAAAAAAGCCTTTACTCCCGGTGCGTGTTACCAACCGGGAGTAAAGGTATACCTTTACTCCCGGTTGGTAACACGCACCGGGAGTAAAGGCACCTTTACTCCCGGTTGGTAATACGCACCGGGAGTAAAGGGTTTTTACTCCCGGTTGGTGGCTGGCACCGGGAGTAATTCTCCTCTGCTATATAACCTCCAGCGCCTGGCAGATCGATCTGCTCGTCTTCTTCCTCGTCGAACACCGCCGCCCTCTTCTTCGACCTCGCGCCGCGTCCGTTCGCCTTCCGTGACACCGGCGCCGCCGTCTTCTTCCTCCCATGTTGCATGCAGATGCAAGTGTCACCAGGGACGTGCGTGCCACGAGGGATTTCGTGCTACAGAAGCTGCAAGGCGTGCAGTGCCCCGCCGAGATCCTCGAGATGATCCAGAACTCCGACCCCGAGTCACTGGTCGTCACCACCAAGGTGTGGTACCGGCCGCCGTGGCAGGTCGCGTTCGCCGGCTTCCGGAAGGGCACCGTGACGGTTGCCGGCGACGCCATGCACACCATGGGGTCCTACATTGGCCAGGGAGGCGCGGTGGCGATGGAGGACGCCCTCGTGCTTGCCCGGTCGCTGGCGCGATCCATCGCCGGGAGTGGCGGCCGTGCTGATGAGCCGTGCGACAAGACGATGATCGTCGGTGCGGCGACGGCCATTGGGGAGTACGTCAGGGAGAGGAGGCTGAGGGTGGTGAGGCTGTCGTTGGAGGCCTTCGCCATGGGGAGAATGCTGCAAACCAAGTGGCTGGCTTTGAAGCTAGCACTAGTAGAGAACAGACCTTTAATCCTCGGCTAAAATGGGCTCTAGTCCCGGAATTTTTTGCCCCCGGGACTAGAAATACCTTTAGTCCCGGTTGGTGGCTCCAACCGGGACTAAAGGTCCCTGCCCAACGGCTACTGCGCCAGACAGAGGTGGCAGGGACCTTTAGTCCCGGTTGGAGCCACCAACCGGGACTAAAGGTATACTTTTACTCCCGGTTTGTGGCTCCAACCGGGAGTAAAGGTCTACTCCCGGGTCGTGGCTGCGCCCGGGGTTGGAAAGTTACCTTTAGTCCCGATTGGATCTATCAACCGGGACTAAATGTTCTCCCTTTATAAATCGGCCGTCTCCTCCTTCCTCCCCGAGCCCAAGCTCAGCACATTTTGAAGCTCACTGCAGTAGTGTTCTTGCTTCCTCCCTCCCTCCATTGTTCCTCCATCCATTCTTCGATTCCTCCGTCGATTCTTCAGTTGTAAAGGTTACCAATCTCATACTCTCATTTTTTACCATTTTCTTATGCCATTTTATTCACTATATATATTTATGGTTCTTTATTGTGGTTTTTTTCATTTGTAAGCAATTTGAGCTCAAAATCACTTTAAGCTTGCATATTTACATGAAAGAAGGTTAAAGTATATATAAATATAAAGTTAGAAAATAGTTAGAAAATTATAGCAAATCCTTACTAGTTGAACTTGCGGACCGTGTTCAGGTCGGCGAGGATGTTCTCTGCCGAGCGGTAACGGACGTCAAGGAGGAGCTTTGATTCTACGAGGGAGAGCGATAACGGTCGTGGAAGACCGTGTTCCCTTCCTCGTAGAATCGGAGCTCTTCCTTGACCAAGTACGGTGCCGTCCGGTGGAGAAATCCTCGCCGAGCTGATCATGTAAGCAAGGTCAACTAGTACGGATGGTTATTTATTCACATGTCCCGATATCGTCGTAGTAGTCTGTCAATCACCGTACCTAAACGTAGTATATATAAATAAAAACTTAGAAAATAGTTAGAAAATTATAGAAAATCCGTACTAGTTGAACTTGCGGACCGTGTTCAGCTCGGCAAGCATGTTCTCTGTCGAGCGGTAACGGACATCAAGGAGGAGCTTTGATTCTACGAGGGAGAGCGACAACGGTCGTGGGAGACCGTGTTCCCTTCCTCATAGAATCGGAGCTCTTCCTTGACCAAGTACGGTGCTGTCCGGTGGAGAAATGCTCGCCGAGATGATCACGTAAGCAAGGTCAACTAGTACGGATGGTTATTTATTCACACGTCCCGATATCGTCGTAGTAGTCTGTTATGTGTGTACATTCCCATTCTTCTGTTAATTTGCGGAAATATCATATGAATTACTTACCTGCCGCAGTAAAAGACGAGAACACAATGACCATTAAAAATATCATTGTTTAGAGATCTAGATAATTTTATAGTTTGTTAATTTTATTTGTTTATAAAAGAAGAAATTTATAGTGTATTAAAAAATGAGTATAGAGAGTAGATGGCAACTGCTTCCGGGTCCTCGGCCTCTCATGGGTTTCCAAAGCGACTTAGGCCGGGCCTTCCTCTCATTCCATGCGGCAAGTGTCGTGATGAGATGAAGATTGTGATGGAGTACCGAGTGAAGAAGGAGGGTCCCAACAAGGATCGTATCTTCTACAAGTGTCCGGATCGCAATGTGAGTTATTTTATCGTATTTAATGATTATGGTTAGTTTATACCTATTTTCATGATGGTTGTGATTAAAGTTCTAGTTTTTTGTTTTAATTTCAGTGGGATGGCAGTGGACGATGTTCAGGCTTCTACTGGGAGAAAGAGTATGTTGAACTCGTGCAAAAATATCTTGCACAACAGGCAGATACGGCGGCTAATGAGGCAGTGATCCAGCCGAAGAAGCCCAAAGATGTTGCACAATCGGGGGATCTGTCTGTTTTAGTTGAGATTGGTCGCGAAATCCTTGTGCTCCTGAAATGTATTTTAGCTTTAGTTCTTTTAGTGGTAGTTGGGATTGTCTACATTGTAGCGATGCTTTCATAAATTTATATCTTTTGTGGTGGCACGCATGTTGTATAAATAATTAATTATGATCTAGGTTTTAATATGATATTTATGTCATGTAATGCAGATGAGCCGTCATTAGATGTATAATGCTGATCGCCGCTCACAAGAGTTCATTGACGGCGTGCATTCTTTATTACGTGCGGCCGAGACAAACAAACGCGACGGTTTCATGTGCTGCCCATGTGCCATATGTAAGAATACGGTGGAATATCCTTGCTCAAGGACTCTTTATTCACACTTGTTCAAGTCGGGTTTCATGCCAAACTATATTTGTTGGACAAAGCACGGAGAAACCGGTGTTGTAATGGAAGAAGATGAAGAAGAACAATGGGACGACAATGATATTATTCCTGATGGTGCGTGCTTCAATGATACTGCAATGGGAGAAGCTGAAGAAGAGGTAGCCGCAGAAGATGAGCCGGCTGATGATCTTTGTCAGGTCATTCGTGATGCACAAAGAGAATGTGAAAGTGAAAAGGAGAAGATCAAGTTCGAGCGGATGCTAGAAGATCACAAGAAATTATTGTACCCAACTTGTGATGCAGGGCAGAAAAAGTTGGGAACCACACTAGAATTGCTGCAATGGAAGGCAAAGAATGGTGTATCTGACAAGGGATTTGGAGAGTTACTAAAAATCCAAAAGAAGATGCTTCCGAAGTACAATGAATTGCCCACCACTACCTTCGAAGCAAAACAAGTTGTCTGTCCTATGGAGCTAGAAATAGAGAAGATACATGCATGTCCTAATGACTGCATCCTATACCGTGGCAAAGAGTACGAGAAATTGGATGCATGCCCGGTATGCCATGCGTCGCGGTATAAGATCAGGCGAGATGACCCTGGTGATGTTGAGGGCGAACGTCCACGTAAGAAAATCCCTGCCAAGGTTATGTGGTATGCTCCTATAATACCACGCTTGAAACGTCTGTTCAGAAACAAAGAACATGCAAAATTGTTACGATGGCACAAAGAAGACCGTAAGGTAGACAATATGTTGAGACACCCTGCTGATGGGTCCCAGTGGAGAGCAATCGATAGAGAATTCCCGGAGTTTGCAAATGACGCAAGAAACTTAAGGTTTGCTTTAAGTACAGATGGTATCAATCCTTTTGGAGAGCAGAACAGTAGTCATAGCACTTGGCCTGTTACTCTAAGTATCTACAACATTCCTCCTTGGTTATGCATGAAGCGGAAGTTCATTATGATGCCTGTGCTCATCCAAGGCCCGAAGCAACCTGGCAATGACATCGATGTGTACCTGAGACCACTTATTGATGAACTTCTCATTTTGTGGAATAAAGAAGGTGTACGTGTGTGGGATGAGTACAAACAGGAACACTTTGATCTGCGAGCATTGTTGTTCGTAACAATCAATGATTGGCCTGCTCTAAGTAATCTTTCAGGACAGTCAAACAAGGGATATAATGCATGCACACACTGCTTCGGTGATATTAGAGGTGTATTCTTGAAAAAATGTCGAAAGGTCGTGTACCTTGGCCATCGTCGATTTCTTCCTGCAAATCACCCCGTAAGAAAGAAAGGTAAGCATTTTAAAGGGAAAGCAGACCACCTGACCAAGCCTCGCAACCGAACCGGTGAGGATGTACTCGATATGGTCAATGATGTGAAAGTCGTCTTTGGAAAAGGACATGGAAGCCAACCTATTCCGAAAGACGCTAACGGTCACGCACCCATGTGGAAGAAAAAGTCCATATTTTGGGACCTACCCTATTGGCAAGTCCTGGAGGTCCGTAGCTCGACCGACGTGATGCACCTGACGAAGAATCTTTGTGTGAACCTGCTAGGCTTTATGGGTGTGTATGGAAAGCCTAAGGACACATTTGAAGCACGACAGGACCTGCGTTGTTTGACAGAAAGAGACAACCTGCATCCAGAGAAGACAGATGATGGACGCCATTACTTACGTCCTGCTAGCTACACTCTAAGCAAAGAGGAGAAGGAAATCATGTTTGAATGCTTAAACAACATCAAGGTACCATCTGGATTCTCCTCGAATATAAAGGGTATTATAAATGTGACAGAGAAGAAATTCTGTAACTTAAAGTCCCATGACTGTCACGTTCTCATGACGCAATTACTTCCAGTTGCATTAAGAGGAATTCTACCTCCAAATGTTCGTCTAGCCACCGTAAAGCTATGTGCATTCCTCAATGCAATTTCTCAGAAGGCAATTGATCCAACTGATCTAGCTAAACTATAGAATGATGTGGTTCAATGTCTCGTCAGCTTTGAGTTAGTGTTCCCTCCTTCCTTCTTTGATATTATGACACACCTCCTAGTTCACCTAGTCAAGGAGATTTTCACTCTCGGTCCTGTGTTCCTACACAACATGTTCCCTTTAGAGAGATTCATGGGAGTCCTAAAGAAATATGTTCACAACCGTGCTCGCCCAGAAGGAAGCATCGCCAAGGGCTATGGAACAGAAGAGGTCATTGAGTTCTGTGTTGACTTTATTCCCGACCTTGACTCGATTGGTGTTCCTGAATCGAGACATGAGGGGAGACTAAGCGGAAAGGGGACACTAGGGAGGAAAACATATATTGGTACGGATGATGATTATTTCAATAAAGCGCACTACACAGTTCTACAGAACTCCTCTTTGGTAGATCCGTATATTGAGACACACAAGGATCTCTTACGATCCGAGTTTCCAGGGAAGACTGAAGCTTGGATTACGCATAAGCACATGGAAACTTTCGGCGGTTGGTTGCGAAAAAAATGTCAAGGTGATGAGAGCATCCATGAGCAACTGTATTTATTGGCTATGCAACCATCATGGCATATCGTCACATACAAAGGGTACGAGATAAATGGGAACATATTCTACACAGTAGCCCAAGATAAAAGGAGTACCAACCAAAACAGTGGTGTCCGCATAGATGCCACAGACCCGAATGGGAATAAGCAGACATATTATGGACGCATAGATGAAATATGGGAACTAGAATATGCACCTACTTTGAAGATCCCATTGTTCAAGTGCCAATGGGTCAAGGTGACCGGAGGCGGAGTAACAGTAGACAACGAGTATGGAATGACAACAGTAGACCTTAGTAATATTGGGTACAAAGACGAACCATTCGTCCTTGCCAAGGATGTGAATCAGGTGTTCTATGTCAATGATATGTCTACCAAACCAAAAAGAGGGAAAAACGATAATGACTCAACCAAAGAGCCAAAGCGCCACATAGTTCTTTCAGGGAAAAGAGTCATCGTGGGAATTGAGGACAAGTCGGACATGTCAGAAGAATATGAAAAGGATGACCGAATTCCGCCCTTCAAAGTGAACAAAGACCCTAGCATCTTGGTAAATGATGAGGACACTCCATGGTTACGAAGCGATCATAACCAAGGGACATACGTAAAGAAAAAGTTCACTGCTGTGCCCACTTGATGATATAGTGATTTAATATAGTGTGTGTTTGAGATATTATGTAATAATTGTGAATTCAGATGTTTATTATGTCATATTTCAAATTAAATCAATGTTTGATTTGGTGGGATTTCTCTCTCAAAAAGGTAAATTAGGATACTGAGTGATGAAAAATTAAAATATTAACGTTAAAATGATGTGAAAACAAATTTCCTGTCCAAAACCAATAATTTTAATAATTTTAATTAAACACTACATTTTTGCATTAACGAAATAATAAATATTAGTTACATTATGTTTTATAATTCTAACAAAAAATAAAAAAAGTTAGGTTATCGATTTTTCCTATGTGCAATAAACAAAAATAAAATTCATATTTTTAACAAAATAATTTTATGCCTTTTATTTAATTTACTATGTATTTAATAAAAACTATTGCATTTCTATTGTATTTAACAAGACTATTGCTTAAAACAGGCGGGAAACGAAACTGCAGGCCACCTTTACTCCCGGGTGGGAAGCCCACCCGGGAGTAAAGGTGGGCTGCAGTTTCGTGGCCCGCCAAAAAAAGCCTTTACTCCCGGTGCGTGTTACCAACCGGGAGTAAAGGTATACCTTTACTCCCGGTTGGTAACACGCACCGGGAGTAAAGGCACCTTTACTCCCGGTTGGTAATACGCACCGGGAGTAAAGGGTTTTTACTCCCGGTTGGTGGCTGGCACCGGGAGTAATTCTCCTCTGCTATATAACCTCCAGCGCCTGGCAGATCGATCTGCTCGTCTTCTTCCTCGTCGAACACCGCCGCCCTCTTCTTCGACCTCGCGCCGCGTCCGTTCGCCTTCCGTGACACCGGCGCCGCCGTCTTCTTCCTCGTGCGGCCTCCACCGCGCGCGCCCGTGCCCCTCCTCCGCGCTTGCCCGTGGCCCTCCACCGCGCCCTCCTCCGCGCCCGAGGCCCTCCACCGCGCGTTGCCCCACCGCGCCGGCCCGAGGCCCTCCAGTACGTATACTGCCGAGCTTCGAGGTGATATATTCGTCGATCTCTTTGTACATTCGTCCGAGCCCTCCACTGCCGAGTTATAGATCACGTCGAAAACTACAACTTTGGTGTAAGCCATGTGTCAACGGTCGAGGTCGATTGAAAATTCCAAATTTTGAATCACAAAATCTATAGAAACTAAAAATGAATATTTGGAACTCTAAATGATTTTAAATAAAAACATATCTTAAGGCAAGTTTTGAATATTTGGAACTCTAAATGACAAGTATAATTAAGGATCACCAATGAAATTACTTTAGAAATTAATTAGATCGATGTAAATCCATGGCTTGTATAATAAACACGCTATATATTATTTGGAAACAACGCTACGAACCATCCGCTAATGATCCAGCCCATCAACCGCCATATATTCATCACTATATGATATGCCATTATTTCAAGATGCAGTTTCAATAGAAGAATTTTTTCTATCTTCATAGATCAATGTTTGTTAACGAAATTTTATCCAAATATATTCATGTAGGGTCTTTTTTTTTGAAGGATTTGTTGTAGGATATATAATGGTCAAATAGGAACTCAATTTTGATACCCAGTTTATAAACTAAGCGTTTTTTAGTTTATCAAAAATATCACATGTTTCTTCATTTGTGAACTTTGAATATACAGATATAATATATTAATGTTGCTAAAGTAATATGAGCATTACATATTTTTTTCCGGGAAGACTATCTTCAAACTTTATATCATAGCATCAGAGATCGCCTGTAGAAGAAGAAAATAAATTCTTATCATTTCGGAAATAGTAATGGTTATATGAGCAATAAGACACATATACTTACATTTCATAATGGCTTATACTTATATTATTAACATAGAATTTTCTCATATGATGAATGACTACATGGTTGATCACATGGTACATAGGATCACAACATCACGCACCGACACCGCCCCGGCCCGCCTCACGTCGTCGTCGTCGTCAGCACGCCGGCCCGCCTCACGTCATCGTCGTCAGCACACCGGCCACCGCGCCGACACATATATATACGTCATTTGTATTCATATGCATTTCGTCCATGCGTTTCTATGTATACGGCGGAGCACCGCCGCCCTCGTTCACCCATGTGTACAGACATATATACGGCGGAGTGGAGCACCGCCACTCTTGTCACACCGCCCTTTCTCGTGCCCTAATTCGCCCTAGTACCGACGTAGTTCGTCCTAGTGTGGCGAATTGCGTCCGTGATCGAGGGGCAAGATTTAATAATGCATATTGTTTGTAGATTTTACGCATGTAATAAGCAAAGATTTGACGTACTATATATTGGTTTTGTTTTTTGAAGCTAGATGGCCGACCCGAGAAATATGGATGAGGAGGAGTTGATGATGAATTTGATCAACACTGGCACTCAAGTTGCCGGCGATGATGGTGCTAAAAATAACGTGCAAGAGGATGTAGATGACGGGAGTCAGTACTTAGCTCTTGAACAAAATGAGCAACAACATATTGGCCAAGTATATATTTTTTATTATTAGCTATATATATATATTATCATATGTCTTATGTGTGCTCATGACATTAAAAATAATGTTTATGTTTTGTAGCCCTCTGGATCGACATCAACAACTACAACGAAGAGTAAAAATGTTCGAGGTCCCAAAAAGCCATTGGAGGGTCGCTTCATCATCTCGGAGTTCAATGTGGATACAGGAGAACCGGGGGGCCGAATAAAATGAAATTTGTGCACCACTGTGGTTACCTTGTACGGGACCGGCTCCCGATTAGTACCCGTGAATGGAAGAAGAAGACCAATGCTCCTCATATCAGTTTTGTCTCCGATCGTGACAAGGCGTTAATTTGGAATGATGTCTTGGTACATTTCACGCCCCAAACAGATGATTATGATGATATAATAGATGGTGATGAATTGAAGGAGCGAGTTAGGGATTGGGCAATGAAGAAGATGGCCACCCAGTTTCAGACTTGGAAGAAACACCTATACACGACGTATGTCAAGAAGAACATAGCACCAGATTTTACTGTCCCAGGCCCGATCTCAAAGCAGAGGCCCTATTGGGATGAGTTTGTATAGTACAAGACTTCAGAAGAGGGTGTGAGTCGGGTGATAAAGAACCAACGTAATGCCCAACAGAAGACATACCACCATACCTTGGGATCAGGTGGCTACTCGACTGCCATTAAGAAGTGGAACAAAATGGAAGCAGACCTTCTTGCCAAGGGTATCAGACCAGAATCACTCGAGTGGGGAGAACATGCAAAGAATTGGTTTTTCGCTCATGGGGGAACACTAGACCAGGAGACAGGGAAGTGCGTTTATGGCGCAAGACTGCAAGAAGCAGCAGAAAGATTGTTTTATGCTCAGAGAGCTGCTGCTAGTGGTGCGTTCAGGCCCAACAGAGAGAAGGATGAGCTGACATACGCCATCGGGACTATTGAACATGGTGGCCGAACTAGAGGCAAAGGAAGTGTCTCGTGGGAGCATGGATTCCCTCAGGACAGACCTTCCTACAGAAGTCGCCAGAGAAAGAAGGAAGAAGAGGCACACCGGCTCCAGAGGTTGGAGGAAGCGGTGCGTGAAGCATAGGAGCGGGAAAAAAATCTTGAAGCGAGAATGCAGGAGGAAATCAAAAGGCAAGTGCAAATAGCAGTGAGTGCAAGCAAGCAGGCATCAGAGCCAGGAATCAACATTAGCCAATCTGTTCAGTTGAAAAGCAGCTGCGCTTCCACGGAGATACCAAATCAAGGGGACACAGGACTGCGCTTCCCTGTGGATGACGTCACTGAACCTTGTACAACGTGTGAGCTACACATTCCGAAGGAGAATTCCACAATCAAGGTGGCTATCGGTCTTGTTAATCCTATCGACCGAACCAAGACACCAAGGATTCATGGGAATATAATCCAAGAAGGATATGCCACCATCTCGGTAGATAAAGCTAAAAAAGGTTTTAGTGATTTGCCTCTTGACATTCCTGGAGGTGATGGCGAGAAGACTCTAGGAGAAGCGGAGAAGACATTCATTCTATGGCGCAAGCGCTACATCATCATTCCAGGGATGTCGGCTCCACCTCCTTCTGAACTACCTCACCATAGGTACGTGCGGATGAAAACACTACATCATTAATTTGTATTGGCTTAAATAATTAACAATCTGCTCATAATAATATGTCATTCCTTTTTTTGTAGCAGATCCTCCCCCAACCTAAATCCAATTGTTCAATCGCCAGATCATCATAGTGCTCTGTACGATGACATTGTGTTGGAAGACGAGGCTGCATCCACACCCTCTCCAAGGAGGTCTCCAACGCCACAGCCGCCACCTCCAAGGAGGTCTCCAACGCCGCTGCCAACACCTCCAAGGAGGTCTCCAACGCCACTGCCAACACCTCCAAGGAGGTCTCCAACGCCTCCCCCGCCCCGCCTACCAAGAAGCCTAGCAAGAGGCCAGCCCCTCAAACGAAGAATCAGTCCCCGCCTGCAAAGAAAGCCACCGTGAAACCAAGGGCTATTCCCAAAATAATATCTGAAGAGAAGGAAGAAGGAACTGATGCATATAAAAAAGACATGTCTAGATTCTATGACAAACTTAAAATGAATCAAGAAGCAAGGAGAAACCCAGAGAAACCGTACTTCTTCGTAGCTCCGGATATTTTAAGAAAAAAGGTGACTTCTTACCAGCATCAACAGCGGGAATCTCGTAAGCTGTCCAAATCAACATTATCAGACTATGACCGCACTCTCACCAAGTCAATTGAGGTGGCACAGAAAAAGAAGCGGGCAGGGAAAGGAGTTGCCCAACTCGGACAACAAGCGCACCAATCAATCCCCCCGCTAGTTGTTGGTAATGAATATGGTTCGAATTTAGGATTAATGCATCAGGCAAACATACCTCCGGATGTCGATTTGGATCACCTTGGTGAATTTCTTGATGAGACTGGTCTCGACCTTTACCAGATGTTTGGTGATGGAAACATTGAGAGTGCGGCGGAGGTTGATATTTGGAAGAAAAAATTTGTACTAGGCCAGAGTCTATACAACCCTCAAGCCTTATCTGATCTGGGGACGCAAATGTACCTGCTAAACAAGTGGTACATGCAGGCGTCTACCAGTGGAGACTTCTGCGTTGGTGTCAGAATTAGAGACGAACATTGGTTCCGTGGCGATGATGTTATGTATGTTGACTTTGCAGAATTTCATCAACTATGCCACCTTACCTCTCTGGACAAAGTTATCATTAGCTGCTATTGCCTGTAAGTAATAATTCTTTCGATCTATTATTAAACTCATCATATGTGTGTATATGCATATAAATTATCCTAACAAGTACTATATATATGCAGATTTACAATGACAGAGCTCAGAAAGGAAGGCTGCAATGAAATTGGTTTTGTTGATCCCCATATAGTATTCAAAGACCCAATTACTCCAATGACTAATTGGAAGTCTGAGTCAGAGAGTAACCTCATGAACTTCTTAGTGAACCAACGCCACAAGAAGGATATACTCTTTCCCTATAACTTCAAGTGAGTGTTAATCATGTCGATCATAGCCTTAATGGCTCATATGTTGATTCTAGTTAATTAATGAGTGTTATGCGTTATATCCTATAAACACATGCAGCAATCACTGGATATTGATGGACATCGATCTGGTGAAAAGTCACTTGATAATCTATGACTCGATGAGAAAACCACAACAAGACTACCAAGATATGATAGATATTATCCAGAGGTAATTTCGGGATCTCTAGCAACTATATATACACACAAACATGATGATTAACTATATCTGATGACGTGGCAAATTTTTTATTGGGCAGTGTTTGGAAAACCTTTATTGAGAAGCAACACATGGAAAAATACAAAGCGCCACTGAATGTAATCCCATTGAAAGTAAGTCCCCTGAATCGCATCATCTTTATTAATTAAACATATAGCTTTCACCGGATCACCAGATTGGATGACAAATCTTTTTCTCGTAAAGTGGTGTCTGAGGCAGGAACAGGGGAACAACTACTGTGGTTACTATGTTTGCAAGTTTATCAAGGTGCTCTCCCAAAGAACTCCTACAGAGAGACTCAAAGTACGTTAAAAATACACTATATATTCATTTAATTATTATTATTGATTGTGTTACTATGTCTTTATATATATATATGTACATATATTAATTTATTTTCCTTTAATTCAAACCTGTAGACTCGATGGTTGGAGGAAAAGGTCATACGGCAAGACCAAATCAAAGCAATTCAAGAGTCTATAGCCGGATTTTTTAATGAGCAGGTCATCGATTCCAAGGGCGAGTTCTACTTCGACCCAACACTGCCATTGAAGCCAAGCTAGAGGATGAGAAGAAACTTGTTATGTCACAACAACTATAATGCAATCTTTTGTAATATATGCACATGAAATAATATAATGTAAAATACACATATGCATGCATGCATGTAAATATATATATGATGCATGCATATATATATATATATATATATATATATATATATTTCTATGCTTGAATTGTGTGATTTAATACGTTCATTGTGCTTGAACCGAAACATACTATATGCGCATATAAATGTATAATTAGCAGCGTACAATACGACTTCGAAAACCTATTTTGAAAAGAAAACAAAAAAATGAAAAGAAAAGAAAAAAGAAAAAAACCTTTAGTCCCGGTTCGTATTACCAACCGGGACTAAAGGTGCCGGCCATCGTGGCATGTCAGGAGGCACCTTTAGTCCCGGTTGGTGTTACCCACCGGGACTAAAGGTCCTCCTTTAGTCCCGGTTCCTGACCCGGGACTAAAGGACCCCCCCCCCTTTAGTCCCGGATGCTTGCTCCCGGGTGGGGAACCGGGACTAGAGGGGGTTCCCCACCGGGAGTAAAGCTCGGTTCTCTACCAGTGTAGCCTGCTTGGCCATCCTGTTTCTTCTGGGCACCAAGGAACTCGGCCACACCAACTACCACTGCGGTCGCCTCTAACATTGCTTTGCTTATTGTATGTTTTATATCTAAAATAAAAACTCACTTTTATATTGTTATTGTGCTTTGCTTATTGTATCTTTTATCTAAAATAAAAACTCACTCTTTATATTTTTACTAGAATCGTGTCCGTGCCTTGCAGCAGGAAAAAAAATAATACCATGATTAATTTTGTTTTAAATGTGTGTTGTACTGTTCAAAAAAACAATACTCTCAGCAAGAAGTACGCAACATTTATGTTTCTAGCATCCGTCTTCACGATACATGAACAATTTAAATATATTTCAAGTTTTGATGTGAAATCAAAACAATCTAGTTTATAGTGTAACAACTGTATTCAACATCTTGTGTTTGATGTGTTTAAGACATAACTAATTTACAAAACAAATGGATCGTATATATGTTGTACGGGCACTACAAAAGGACTACCCAATATAAATAAACGTCGGAAGAGTATATACCAACGCATTTAATTGGCAGCCACTATTGGTCATTATTTGCAGCCGCAGCCGCTGCCGCTTCTTTGGATTTATGTTGTTTAAACACTAAAAAAAGCAGCCACAGCCGCTGGCAAAACGCCAGCCGAACAGGGCCGCATCTTATGCGTTGGTAATTCACGGGCTACAATTTTCTTATACACGACAAGCAGAACTGTTCCAAAAATATTTATGGTCCAGTGTTGTCTAGAACCACCGGACAATCGAACTAAGCGTAATCAACTCAAAAATTATAGAAAACTGAAAATGATCACTAAAACTAAATAATATTATATAGACAAGGATTGTGTGGACATAGTTGTTGATAACATATTTAGAAAAAAATCTGAAATTAAACATATGACTAATTTCTCATGGATTACGTTCACTCTGATCATCCGCTTTCCACATTCTCAGTAGTTCATCAAACATATGCATAATATGTCCTGAATTGCGCTTGCTGTTCTACTTCAGTTATTTTGTCAAATACGAGACATTGTTCATATCTCAAGCAAGACTGAATTCCCTATGTTCTAGCTAGGGATCAAAACAATCGGAAACGATCGATAGGAGGACAAATCACTTTTATTTTCACATGTTTTCTCGAATACGAAATCGATACGATATTTTGGGAAATGAATACATCACCGATATTCCGGTAATTTTAAAAATGATAGTAGCCAATCGGAAAATGCATCGATAACGATCGGAATCCATGAGAACGATATCCTCGAGATGGTAAACACGCCAAACCATAGAACATGAGAAGAGCCATATAACTCAACCTATCTCACTAGACAATAATAAATAAAGCCACAATTGACAAGACCAAAAGCTAAAACCACATAGTTCACACCATCTTAGATCTCTAAAATGGCAAACCAGAAGACTCCTTGGTGAGGAAGACAACACTTCACCTGAGTTTAATTAAGCTCAGCATTTCTGACCTCACTGGCTCACTCTAATTAATTTGTTTCAAATCCTGCATGGTACTAGCTACGTCATTCTCAACTGATTTTTATTTCTACTAGTGAAGGCCGCGCGCCTTCGCGCGCGCCAGTAAGAGAATAAGCTCAGGTTACAATACCAAGAGCAGAAGGTCAATTAGCATCTAACTACCTCTGGAGCTCCCTCTTGACACTCTCCAGCCAAGCAATATCCTCTCAAGAGGACTTGGACAACATAAATCCTGCGGGTTGGCAGACCAATGCTGTGCCGCCACTGTGCCACCACTGACGATGTCATCGAAGGTATTGCCAATGATAAAGACATTAAAAATTGCAGATGTATTAGGCAATTGCAGGCTATAACAGATATACAAGAAGGTGGGCAGCAGAGAGAGAGTATTTTCACCAAGATAAAAGTACTAAAGCAGTTCAATCATGACTATGTAAAAATAAAATGGTGCCAACCGAAATCTATTGCCAATGATGAAGACATTAAAAATTGTAGATGTATTAGGCAATTGCAGGGCTATAGTAGATATACAAGAAGGTGGGCAGTAGAGAGAGTATTTTTAACAAGATAAAAATACTAAAGCAGTTCAATCATGACTATATAAAAATAAAATTTCCAAAGCAAAGATGCCTAGATCACAGTACAAGGCATGTTACCTCTGTAATCCAATCTCACACAAGGTTTGTTCATAGAACATCAAAATTGGAGAACTCAAACAAAATTGCAGAGTTGTACCAACTGTGTACATGAAAACTGAATTTTCTAAAATTAGCAATTTTCACACTATGCACGGTAAAAATTCGTATCACAAATGAGGCAAGAAGCAAGTTACGAACCTGTAAATCAAGCACCTTGTGATTCTTACTCCTCACTCAGTTTTCTCCAGGCCATCAAATGGATTGTGTAGCTATATGGAGAAGTGGAACCACATATAGTTTTGTGCGAGAAAACATCACCAGTCCACCTCACATAGCAACAGTTCTTAAACCTACTTTGAAAATAGCTGCAAGAAAAGAACAAATGAACCTATCCATGAGCTAGTAATAAACTGAATGGTGCAAGAGAGACATGAAAAGGCATTAGCAGGGTGGAAATCCCAATGAAGCCCGTTGCAGACTGCATAATACCAGGCTGCAATAAGTTAAAAAGAGAACAATAATTTAAATTTGTGTAGCCAATCCAGAGATAAAATCAATTTCAATCCAAAGATAAAATAGAGAAGATGTATCCAGTTGAGGTCGCCATTCGTAAGGACAATGAACATTTGTATCAGTGAACAATATATGTAAAGGAAGAATATATTTTTTTTCTTATTTGAGACAGTAATGATAGACAGATGGAATACATCATGTCCAAGAGCACCCCAAAAGCGATCTTATAGTTTTCGTGTAGGGGCACATTAAGGGCCTGTTTAGATTCCAAAAAATTTTGTGCAGTACCCGTCACATCGAATCTTGCGGCACATACATGGAGTACTAAATGTAGACGAAAAAAACTAATTACACAGTTGGGTGAGAAATCGCGAGACGAAACTTTTGAACCTAATTAGTCCATAATTAGACACTAATTGCCAAATACAAACGAAAGTGCTACAGTAGCCAGAATCCAAAATTTTTTGGATCTAAACGGGGCTTAATTTTGAGGGTAATCTCTCTTCTGGTAATTTGTCCATAGCTGCAATCCCCTTATCTCTGAATCAAGAAAGGAAAAAACAACTTAAGAAAACAATAGATAAACAATGGACAATGAAAGGTAGGGAGATGAGGAAATATTGGCTCCTAACCCTTTGTTTGTCTTCCCCAAACTCACTAATCGGTATTGTTATGCATGTTGCCATGTGTAGCTGAAGTTGTTACCAACAATAAAAAGGAATGTTAGCCAAAAAAATCTGATAAGATATTTAATAATAGTTGGAGGATACTTTGGACATTTAGCTATAGATATAAATGAAGAGAGCAGAATACATGAGCATGGGGATAGGCTAAAAAGATACAAGGCATGGTGTGTAATTTATTTAGCCTAAGATATTTTAGACCTTTAGCTACCACCATAAAATGAAGGAAACATTATATATAGGTGTGTACATGAGTTAAGAGGCACCATAGAACCAGGATGCAGTGGTAGAGTGGTTTGATGTAGTTGCTCCAATAGATATTTAGCTAGCAGCATGAATAAAGAGAGTAGGAAATATGAGCACTAGGATAAATTAAAAAGGAACAAGGCATAGCGTGCCATCTAGTTAGCCTAAGATATTATAGACTTTTAACTGGCACCAGAGAAGAACAAAACATTATATATAGGAGTACACAATAGTGAAGTTTTTTTTATTGATGTGGCGATACGTGGATGTTATCCCAAAAAAATGAGAAACTAAAACCGTCGACTATCAATTTTATCTCAAATCTAAAAAAAAACATGAATATAAGACCAGAGACCAAAAGGGCATGGGACTCGTGGAGCATAATAGAGCACATCATATTTGAGCTAAGAGGAAAATATTTTTTCCAACGAGCCTCGACTATCAATTTTACCCCAAATTTCAAAGAACATGAATATAAGACCATAGACCAAAAGGGCATGAGACTCGTAGAGCATACCAGAGCATCATATTTGAGCTAAGAGAAAAATAATTTCTTCCAACTACATAGGACCTGCACATAAAGTAGTAAATAAGCATCACAGGTTGGGCATATGAATGAATCTATGAAATCTTTGCACATGCATGGTAAAATTGCAGGGAAACTACTCATACATAAAGGAGGGTAACCCTAGAACGAACTCTTCATACGAGCTGGGCTAAAATCCTAACCCTAGAATAGGCAACAGTGAAGGCAAAGAATACAATGAACACAAAACAACTATGAAAGAACACGTGAGTGTGGGGGAGGGAGCGGCGGAGACGCCGACGTGTCGCCTTGGGGCCGGCCGCATGCAGCGCGGGGAGTCGGCCGCACCGCCCGCTGCCGCATCAGGAGGAAAGAGGAGAGAGAGGAAGGGGAGGGAGAAACGGAGGGAGAGGCAGGCGAGGGAAGGAGGGAGGAGGAGGAGGAGGAGGGCAAGCGCCGCCGCCACGCCCCGCACGCACCTGGCGCCGTCGCTGCTGTCCGCGTCGGGAGAAAGAGCGAGAGCGAGCGAAGAAAGAGAGAGAGAGAGAGAGGAGGGGGCGAGAAGAAGAATTGGGAAGCAGAAGTGGGAGCTATTGTATATATTTGATTCTTTAGATTATGAGGAAAAGCGGAGGAGAAGCCAGAGAAGCTAACTAGAAGCAGAAGAAGCGGCTGCCGGCGAGAATCCGCTCTAGAACATCAGGGACCTTCAACAGCAGTTCAGACGATCAGGAGAAAACTTGCTTTGATAAGAGTAGATTTTATAGAATGTTACCATATGGTATGGAAACCGGAAAGTAGTACATCTCATAAATATAAATATATCTCCAAAAGGCTAGTGCATTGGAGCTTCCTTCGCAACAAAAGGTTGCATCGGAACTATCAGGATATAGTATATACTAAGCGATAGCACATCAGTGAAAACCACTAAGACATCTTGCAGGATTAATGGAACATCACTGAAAACCACTTAAGACATCTCGTAGGGTCGACATATAAGAATATTAAGGTACTGTTTTTCAATATTTTTTACATATTGTAGATGACCCATGCTATAATCTATGTATTATTGAAGAGTAGGAAGTGAGCCTAGCTCAACTATTTGGGTGGAAGGTGTAGTCGTGTATCCGACCACCTAGGTTTAAATTATGCCTTGGGCTGAATTTGGGTGCCTATATTTATCTTCTTAATGAAAAACCACCTAGTTGCTCTAAGGTCGGATCTCGTTTTTTTTTTTGTATATTACTCAAGAGTGAAGACCAATAACAACTTAAACGCAAGATGCTAATTCCCCTTCTGATCTTAAATACATGGAAGTATACGACTTAAATACTTAGTGAAAGATTATACATTGGGTCCACAATTCCAATGACTCATGGACTCTTAATGGTTGTATTCTCACGGAAATAGAATTTGATGTCTATTCCATAGATACAACCGAAATGGTTTTACAAATTGACAAAGATCCAACCAGGGCTTGTTGGCTCCAACCAGTGCGCACGAGGCAAAGCCGTGCCTGTGTTTCTAGTCCCTACACAATCTGCAGTTTTGATAAATTGTCTGGAAAAAAATAAAGGATTCAAACAAAAGTTAGAAAGGGAGAAAAATCAGTTCTTTTTCCAGACACATTTACTAGGATATATAACCATTAATGAAGAAGTATGTTTGTACGTACGGAGTATGTTGTATGCTCCTCCGATGCATAAGTACAAATTTGTTTTTAGTTTAACACTGCTGCTTTCAAATTGATTGCTATGACGAAAGAGCATTGTTGGAAATACATACATTGTTTATCATGGTGCAAGCAGCCCAGATAAAATTCCACCAAATATGAATCCTCCGAACCACTTATTTGATACAAACCTGCAAGGTGGGAATTCAACGAATAGTGTTTAAGCTCTTCAGTAGTACTACTATAACAACCAACAAAGGCATTCATTGTTTTGGATGTAACTAAACAGCAAGGATTCAGTCTGAAGGAACATATACTTCCTGTGGCAATCCGATCTTTTGGATAAGTCGACACTTGAAATCTGCCACGCTATATGTCCAGCTGCAGCTGCCAGAAAAGGATAATAGGGCCACGCTGTTCCACATATTTGGGGTAAGCAGTCAATCTAATGTGAACTTGTATATTGCAGTTAACAAATGTGATACTAAGCACCAACCAAGGTGAGCATTGTAGCCAGTGAGTGCTAAGCTGCCAATACATGCAGCACCAAAGCCACTAAGCCAATACTCGGTAGTATCTCCAAACGTTACGGCTGTGCTCTTAACTCCTGCTTTGAGGTCATCTTTTCTGTCCTGAAATGCAATGTACATAACAAAGACAAGATCACAATTCAAGGTGATTTCCAATTGGAAAAATACCCAAACAAGTATAAAATTAGCATAATCAATGAATACCTGATGTGCGTATATGGTGTCATAAACCAGTGTCCAACATATGACAGCAAAATACATTGGAAGGAGGACGGGATAATCCAAGCTTTGTTTAATAGCAGCCGATCCTAGGAAAACGCCCCAGCCCAAGGTGAAGCCAAGATAGGCTTGAGGCTGTTATATATATAATAAGTGTGGATTAAAGGAAATTTTGTGGAGTCTACGGAAAAAAGGATAATTTATTGCAAGCTTCATCTTGTGTTTCATGCATACCCAGTAGGTGAGCCTCTTCATCAGGGGATAAGAGAAAAATAGAGCAAGCCAAGAAGCTCCAAGAATAAAGCTATAAGAAGAAAATGACAAACAATTACAGATAAATATTGCTATATATATTAGCAAAGGAAAAACAACTCATATATATAATTTGAGCTACCACTAGAGAACTATTTAGGGATAAAGATGGGCTTAGTGAAACATAGACTAAGGTTTCCTACTCGTCCATAATGTTTGAATTGAATATGGATAAAATTGGGTAGCTGGGTCAATGTTTGTATAGCATCTATTTTTTTTGTCAATAGATCCACTTCTATTTGAAAAGCCATTAAGACTGGTAATTAGTACCCATCCTTGTTCCCATAGAGCTTTTAGTTATCCCAGTTACTTTCACCACAGACTTTTATTTTTGTCATCAATCTTGACTCTTTATTACTCTTAGTTCTCTTTACAACCACATTCTCTTTGTTACTCCATGCTTAAATCGGTGACCTAAACATTTCATTTTTCTGCCGATATTTACAATATCCTGTTTATCCATTGGTACCGAAAATATGTTTTTTATCGGCATTATGTTTAAATTTTGTTTGAATTTATTTACATTAAATTTTAATTTTGTTTGAATTTATCTGATATTTCCAAAATATCCAAATTATCTATTACATCTGAATTTATCGATTTCTTAAACCTTTCAATTTTTTAGTGTTTAGTTTTCTATATTTATATCTCCTTCCATAGTTACTTCGCATTCTTTTCCATTGTAGATCATACGCTAAAACTGAGTATTTAGTTTGTATCATAGAATTTATGTTTAGTGTGCCAATGAATTACATAACTACATACAACATAGAGTCTCTGTTCGTAGATCACTGCTGGGCCCAAACTCGGCATCAGTGCCTAAATCAAACCTAGGAGCGGGCTATCGACAGTGATGAGGAGGCTTGCCGTTTGTTCCTAGACCTAGTAGTGACATCAAGATATCACCATCGGGTCTAGCCTTGACGCAGCATTAATAGCATGAGGGTCACTGTCGGTCTGTCCTCTACCTAGCACTAGTAGTGTCAGCCCTTGATTAGTTCTCCAAAAATGCACTATGCAAAAAGAAGATTCTTCATCACATCAAACTTGCAGTACATGCATGAAGTACTAAATGTAGACGAAATCAAAAGCTAATTGCACAGTTTGCTTTAACTTTGCGAGACGAATCTTTTGAGCCTAATTAGTCAATGTTTGGACAATAATTCACAAATACAAACAAAATGCTATAGTGGAGAATCGTGCACTATGCAAAGTTTTGCTAGGTCAGTGGCTTCAAAGGTAGTTATCTTTATTTTCCATTTTTTATATACTTATTATTACATTTCAATGGAGGTTACTATATAATATTTTACATTGGATATTATTAATCCATCACATAAACCTCACTCCCATCACATACCTCACATTATTTAATAATGATTACATCATAATTAGAAAACCACACCTAATACGTAGAGCATAAAACAAGTGGAGCATAGCCACTACTCTAGGTTATTTTGTTGCATGAGATACTTTGTGCAGTGAATATCTCCTATTGTGTAATTGAGCACATCATTTAAATAAAGGAAAAGGTTTATTTTTAGATCTGTTGAAGTATGGATTTAGTCCTTCTAAAACCAGATATGCGCAGCCCTCCAACTAGTAAAACTAGACAACTTTAGCCCTCGCTGTTTTCAAAGGTGGTTTTAACTATACATACATTTTTTTCTAAAAATAATAGAATAATAGGTAAATTGCTAAAATTCATAAATAATTCTTTTTAAATCAGAAAAATATGCAATTAGTAGAAACTTTTTTATAAAAATATACTCTGTCTTATTGAGATCTACAACTTTGGCTTTAATAATTTCATCATCCGAGTTCATTCGAACAATTCAAAAATTTATTCAAAATATGAGAACTTCGAGCAGAACTTTGAGACCATAAATGATTTCAAATGAAACAATCATCAACTACAAAGCTATAAATCGTTGTCATTTCTGCATCTGAGTTTGTTCAAACAATTCAAAACACTGAAATTCAAAAGATGAGAACTTCAAACAAAATTTTGGGACTGTAGATTTCAAATGAAACCGTCATCAGCTACAAAGTTGTGATGTCAACAAGATCTACTACTTTGGTTTTGGTCATTTTTCTATCCGAGTTTGTTCAAGTAAATTAAAAATCTAAATTTCAAAATATGAGAACTTCAAATAGATATATTATATTTTAAATAGAAGAACATTGAGATTTATAAAAATTCATAACTAATTTATTTAATAGATAGATTATATTTTTTTACAAAAATTTTGGTACCAATTTTATTTTCTAATATAAAAAGAATTATTTATGAGTTTTAGCGGTTTACCTATTATTTATTATTTTAGAAAATACATATATGCTCAAAACCCCGATTGAAACCATCCAAAGGCCAAAGTTGTTGGATTTAATAGTTGAAGGGCTGCACAAGTCTGGTTTTAGAGTTCGTGGCCTAAATCTAAACTTTAAAAGTTTGTGGACTGAAAAATAGACATTTTCCTTTAAACAAATTAATGCATGTAGCGGCAGGGCAACGAGGGTGACGAAATGAAATTCAAGATATATAGTGAGGGGCTTCACTGCCAGGTGAACACAAAACCTAACGGTGATGCTCCTGTATCATTGCCAATTTATCCTTAACCCAACTGTGATTTTAGGGCATCATTGTGAGGTTGTCCTTGTTACAGCAGTGATCCATTTGCCATCACTATTAGGTTATCCTTGAGCCCACAGTGACCATGACGGATTCTAGAATATTTGTTTTAGTCATTGCATCTATTCAGATCTTGGTGCACCTACCTAGAATACATACACGAGCTGAGCCATCAACCGTTGGATCCAACTACCATCCACCACGACCATATAAGGAATTAGCCACACTATCTATGGTGAAGCATAAGGTGGAGAGTAGCATGGCCATTTTTATAGGTATCCTCCTCAAGATTCCTAGGGAGGAGCCCTTCTCTAGCATAGGAGCAACTGCTTTTCAAAGGCACCAAAGAATGTTTGCGACGGTGAGGCCACGCTAAGGCCATGTTGCACTTTGCATAGGCTATCTAGTTGGGGCCTGTTTGGCAGAGCTTCCATAGTTGATTCTCCGGTGAATCTAGCAGTAGTTCTGTCAAACAGTTTATTAGAGAGAAGTGATTCTCCACTGATTTTATGAAGTGATTCTCTGAAATGAACTAAGAGACTGGGAGCTGAAAAAGTAGCTTCTTCTGATTCTGGGAAGTGATTCTCAATCATGATTTTGAGAATTTATGCTAAAGAATCAAAGAGAGTCACTTTCAGCCACAGAATCACTTCTCTTAGAGAACCAGCTTCCATAGAGCCTTGGAATAAGATGGAGCTCTACAAAACATGCCCTTGGTTGTTAGTCTACTCCTGAGTTTTGGGTTGCTAACGTGTGGCCCTTGATCTGACATAAAAATTGTTTTAATTCCTTATATATGTCCAATAAATACTGGCAAAAATATTATAAATTTTTTTCATACATGTTTTTCTTGGTTGCACGTTATATACCTATGTTTATGTCCATTCGTTATTTACTTTTGAAACCTCATGTTTCCTTTATTAACTTGTGCAAATGTAAAGTTGTGTCAGAATTTAAGGCGCCTATGAGTTCAAAACTGACCCGAGGTATGTATATTTTAAAGTTTGACTTGAGTTACATTAGGTTTATCCATTTTGTCAAAGATGTATATAACTCCTTTATTAAAATTGTTTGAAAATTTTGTGGCAAACATGTACACCCATAATATGTTTCCATGTAAAGTTATAGATTTTCATGAACACTTTTAGATATTATTATAAATATTTTGTGGTAATCTAGAGATAGAAGGTCATATTTTTCGGATTGATGGATAATCCCCCCAGCAGAGGACGGTTCCATTTTGAAGACTTCTGGCCTTCTCTTGATGGTTTTCTGGATACAGTGGAATCTGCATGGGGATCTGTCCCACCTTGCAGCTGCCCTGTGGAGACACTCTCATTGAAATTGAAGGCAACAACAAGAAAACTATAGAGCTGGAGTCAAAAGAAGGTGGGGCATATTAGATCTCAGCTTGCTCTGGCAAAGGAAATCATTCACCAACTTGAAATTGCACAGGACAACTGAGTGCTTCAACCCAACGAACTCTGGTTGCGCAACAACCTCAAGAAGCATGCGCTTGCCCTTTCTTCCTTACTGAGAACAGTGGCCAGGCTGAGATCGAGAATGGGCTGGCTTCGAGATGGGGATGCAAATACAAAGCTTTTCCATATGCATGCACGTTACCGAAAGAGAAAAAATTTCATTGCAAAGTTGAGGGAGGGGGACAGGACCATCACAGCCCATGAGGAGAAAGCTTCTGCAATTTTTGAGTTTTACTCTAATCTAATTGGGTCTAATAATGACTGAGTCAGAACCATCAATCTGGATGCCCTGAACATCCCTAGACATGATCTCGAGGCCCTAGACATTCCTTTCATGGAGGAGGAAGTTTGGAACACCATTAAAAATTTGTCGTCAGATAAGGCCCCTGGCCCAGATGGATTCACAGGGAGATTCTACAAAACCTGCTGGCCAATCATTAAGGAAGATATAATGGTTGTCCTGCATTCTATATGGGGAAAAAACTTTAGAAACTTGTGCATGCTAAACTCTGCTTATATTTCTTTGATTCCAAAAAAAAGCAGAGGCTGATCAGGTAAAGGATTTCAGGCCCATTAGCCTTGTGCACAGCTTTGCCAAACTTGCGACCAAAATCTTGGCCAACAGATTGGCTGGCCACTTGGATGCAATGGTCTCCCCCAACCAGAGTGCCTTTGTCAAGAGAAGGTTTATCCAGGATAATTTCATGTTGGTGCAACAGACTGTAAGATTCTTGCATTCTCAAAAACAGCCTAGCATTCTCCTCAAGTTGGATATCACAAAGGCATTTGATTCCGTCTCTTGGCCATTCCTAATGGAGGTGCTTAGCCAACTGGGGTTTGGCTCAAGATGGAGGGATCTTTTATGTAGGCTGTTGACTTCATCATCCACTCAAGTCCTCCTTAATGGAACCCCTAGAAAGGTGATACATCACAGGAGAGGACTTCGGTAGGGAGATCCCCTATCTCCAATGCTCTTTATACTTGTCATGGATGTCTTGAACTAGATGATTACTAGAGCATCAAAGGCTAAATTATTTCAACCATTATCCCGAAGACCTCTCCAACATAGAATCTCACTATATGCTGATGATGTAGCACTCTTTCTCAGGCCGACAGCAGCAGATATTTCATTATCTTTGAGAATCCTTGACTTATTTGGAGATGCTTTGGGGCTTAAGACCAATGTGCAGAAAAGCAATGTTCTGCCAATTCACTGCTCTGAAGAGAATATGAGCCTAGTACAGAACCTGCTATCGTGTGAAATGCTAGAGTTCCCATGTAGGTACCTTGGATTGCCTCTCTCAACAAGGAAGTTAACCAGGGGTCAATTCCAGCCCATTATTGATAGAATTGCGGATCAACTACCTGGTTGGAAAGCTGACTTGATGACTCGGGCTAGAAGGGTTGTGATGGTACAACATGTCCTCACTACTATGATGGTTTACTTGGCCATGGCAATGGACCTACCCCCATGGGCAATTAAAGCTATTGACAAGATTAGAAGAGCCTTTATATGGTGTGGTCGTATAGAAGCAAATGGTGGGCACTGTCTTATTGCTTGGCCTAAGGTGTGCCGTTCAAAGGAGCTTGAGGATTGGGAATCTCTGATCTGAAAGCACTTGGAGTTGCACTACGGGTAAGATGGCCTTGGCTTAGGAAAACTGAACCTCAAAAACCTTGGGCCAGTTTGGCTCTCCAGACTAGAAAAGAAGTTGAATGTCTCCTGATGATGGTTGTGGTCACTGAGGTAGGAGATGGGGCCAATACCTTATTCTAGAAGGATAACTGGTTGGATGGCAAAAGCATCCAGAGCCTTGCCCCCAGTTTATCTGCCTCTATGTCAAGGGGAAGAGCAAACATAAGATCTATTAAAGATGCCCTGGACAATGATCTTTGGTTGGAGGATATTCAGGGAGAAATAACCATTGACGTGCTATGGGAATATCTAGAGTTGTGGGATATTATTAATGCGGTGGAACTTTAGCAAGGAATCCCTGATAAACACATCTGGAGACTATCCTCATCAGGACAGTACACAGCGCAATCGGCCTATGAGGCTCAATTTTAGGGGGCTATCCATTTTGAGCCATATGCACGCATTTGGAAAACTTGGGCACCTCCCAAATGTCGATTCTTTATGTGGCTGGTTGCCCACAATCGATGTTGGACTGCAGATAGGTTGGCTCGGAGAGGTCTCCCGCATCCTGCTAGATGCCCGCTTTGCGACCAAGAAGAAGAGAACATTCAGCACCTCCTCATTAGGTGTGTCTTCGCTAGGTAGGTCTGGTACTCCATCTTGCATTATGCAGGCCTCTCAGTCCTCACCCCATAGCCATCTGATATAGCCCTGAATGACTGGTGGAGGAAAGTGGAGAATTGTGTGGACAGTGAGGTGCGCAAAGGACTGAACTCGTTTATCATCCTGGGAGCCTAGACTATCTAGAGACATTGAAATGATTGTGTGTTCAACGGAGCTTCACCCAGGTTGGGTACAACCCTGGTTTTGGCCAAGGAGGAGGCCCTTTTGGGGAGCTTGGCACGAGCCAAGGGTCTCCCCCCGTGAAAGGTCCTTGTGTGGTTTTGGTAATTGAGTGACAACCTAGGTGGACTAATTGTGTTTATGTGAGATACACAGGTGATTAGTCCACAGGTACATGTGTGTGAGCAACATATGCCATGAAGGTGAAAATGGCTTGGAGATGTTGCAAAGCTCACACATGTGATGATGAAGGAGCTCATTGCACATGAGACATGACATTGAGTCATGTGATCAAGGTGGAGAAGATCAAGACAAGACTTGGCTTGATGGACCGGTTGCAAGCATGAAGGGCAAGTCGGAGGCTTTGGAGCGATGGACCGTGTGGTGGTGAAGCTTGAGCAAGACTTGGCGCCGATGGACGAAGGCAACGGTGAAAAGCAAGTGAAGTCAAGATCGATGAACCAATATGATCACGTGATGATATGAAGTGGATCATATTATTGTTGATCATGTTGGTGCATGTGTTGCATCGAATTGGAGGCGATGGAATGGAATGCGCAAGGCAAAGGTATAACCTAGGGCATTTTATTTCACCGGTCATAGGTGTGTAGAGAAGTTGATGATCGGGTTTAGGATAGATGGCCGTATTATCAAGAGGGTCAAACTTGTTTGCATATCAGTCATCTAGTGCCACTTGAGTGATCTAACTTTGCATCATCGCTAGGATCAAGTGGCGTGGCAAGTTGAGTGGTTAACACCCTTGAAAATATTTGTGAAAATATGCTAACACATGTGCACAAGGTGATACACTTGGTGGTTGGCACATTTGAGCAAGGGTGAAGAAGTTGGAGGTGAAAACGAGTTAGTTGCGCTGGTCACAGTATGACCGGACGTGTCCGGTATGGAGACCGGACACGTCCGGTATGTGGCTCAGGACTGGACTGCACAGTGTGACCGGACGCGTTCGGTTTGAATTAGCAAAATCGGTGTTCAGTGGTACAGTCGATCGGACGCTGGCAGCGTCCGGTCCGGTGTGACCGGACATGTCTGGTCATCCATGGGTGCTTACTATACTCGACCGGACACTGAGGCTCAGCGTCTGGTCAGTTTCTAACAGACGCATCCGGTCAGCCCTGGAGGCTTACTGGACTCGACCGAACACAGCGGTAGAGCATCCGGTCGTTTCGGACTGTGCGTCCTGTCATCTTGTCAGAGAGCCATTGGAGGCAACAGTAGGACATGTGGCGATCAGACAGCTACCGAACATGTCTGGTATAGCGATCGAACACGTCCGGTATTCACGATCGGTGCGTCTGGTGCAGCGTCCGGTGCTGCGTCCGGTCGACTCGAAAAACGCCCAGTGAAGGGGTAATGGCTCTATTTGTTTGTGGGGTTATAAATAGAAGCCATGGTCAGCCTTTGGCCAAGAGCTTAGACAAGGGGAGCACACTAGAGCCTTGGTGGCTTATGTAGTAGTGCTTGGGTGCCCTCCATCTCACACATACTTGATAGTGATCATCCGATTGTGTGAGTGAGCGATTCTAGTGCGATTGCATCGTGGGGTTGCATCGAGTGGCACTAGGTGATCGAGTTGCAAGCCGGTGGTGGTTGTTACTCTTGGAGGTTGCCACCTCCTAGATGGCTTGGTGGTGGTCTCCGTCAAAGCCCACAAGAAGCTTGTGCGGCGCTCCAGAGAAGTGCTTTGTGAGGGGCATTGTGCTCGCCCCGTGGAAGCCATGAAGAGCAACTTTAGTAAAGCGTGTCATTGAGCTACCCTCACTTCCGGGGTAGGTTCTTGCGGCGCCCGACATGCGGGCTTGGTGGGTGATGCCAATTAGCCACCGAACCACCAAGTGAGCGGTCGACACAACGGGGTCTAGCGTGTTGGCAAACACGTGAACCTTGGGAGAAAAATCATCGTGTCAACCTTGTTCTTCTCGTTGGTTTGCATCCTCATTACACAAGCTTGTATTTACTTTCATATACATTGTGCTTGTGTAGTTGCTCTTGTAATTAGTTAGCTTGTGTAGCCACTAGTTACCTTCTTGCTTATGTAGCATAGAAGTAGCTCCCTTGCATGGCTAATTTGGTTTGTGTAACCTTGTTAGTCACATTGCTTAGTTTGTGTAGCTAAGTAATTGCGCTCTCTAATTTGGCATTGGTTGCCTTATTATTGAGCATTGCTAGTGAGCTTAGTTGGCTTTGTGCTTTTGCTTACTAGCATGTGTAGGAGCTCCCTTGTTGCTTAAAGTACTAGTGGCATAGGTTTGTGTGACCTTGCTCCTAGAATTGGTTAGGCGAGCTCTAGCTAGCCCGGCACCTTTGTTGCTTAGTTAGTATCTTTGGAAGGTGCTAGAGAATATAGATAGAGGGGTGTAGTCTAGGCTAGACCGATAGTTTTAATTCCGCACTTATTTCGGTTAGCCGATACGATTAATTTTAAAAAGGACTATTCACCCCCCCCCCCTCTAGTCGCCATCTCGACCCTTTAAATTGGTATCAGAGACCGGTTTCTCATTTGTGGTCTTCACTGACCTAAGTGGATGGCGGCTTATGGGCTAGATGTTGATTGTCCACACATTTTTTATGGCACACACTTTACACAATGGAAAAATTGGATGATATGCAATTTTAAATTTATTTGCCCTCAAATGTGGTGGATGGTAGATGTAGGCTTTTCTTATGTGTTGGATGAAGATAATCTAACTCAAGCACAAGAGAAATGCCTAGAACTCGACATCCTAGCTACTAACATCATGTATAGATCTTTGCATGATTGCATATTTGGTGAGATCATCAACATGAAGACCGCCCATGAGATTTGGAGTTATCTCAATGAGAAATATGGGACGGTCTCCGATGATGGTGATGAGCCCAAGATGGAGGCACATGAGTGTGTTGAGCATAACCACAATTTGGTGATTGAGGAAGATTGCTCCACCTCATGGTCAAGTGAAGATGATAATAATCATGTCACAAGATCACTTGACAAGATTGATGATGATGCCACAAGTGATGCCAATGATGATGCTACTCCATGCACACTTGATGGTGATAATGATGGATCATGCTCAGGCTATGAGAGTGGTGTTTCTTCAAGCTCTCCAACTACATCACATTGCTTCATGTCACAAGGTGACACTAAGGTATCTAATGCAAATATGATTGATCTTGATTCATATGAGGAGCTTCTAGATAGATATGGTTGCATAATCAAAACTTTAGAAAAAGAGATAGCTAAAACCAAGAAATTGAAAAATGAAAACTCTTTTCTAAAGAACGCATGCGAACAACAAAAGCATCTACTTTATGTTACTACTTGTTCACATGAGGAGCTAAAAGTGGCTCATGAGGAACTTAGTGTTGCTCATAATAACTTGGTACACGACCATGCTTTTTTCACTATGAAGATTTCTAATGGAAAAACTAAAACTAGTGAGAGCTCATCACATGGGTCAATTGATCAATCACATATTGTTACTAACCCTTGTGATGTAGGCAAGAAGCATGTATCCACCTCTTGTGATGATTTATTAGAAATGCCATGTTCTTCACATATAGATGCTTGTTCTACTTCTATGTCTTGTGAGACTAACCTTTTGAAGGAGAATAATGAGCTAAATGAACAAGTGGAGAAATTGAGCAACAAGTTAGAGAGGTGCTACAACTCTCAAGTCACCTTTGAGCATATGTTAAAGACTCAAAGAAACTTTGGTGACAAGAGTGGAGTTGACTTCAAGACTAGCAAAGTCAATCATCAAGAAAGCCGCAATGACATAAGTGGCATTGGCTTCAACAAGAGCAAGATCAAGGGCAAAAGATGGGGCAAGAGAAGATATGAAAGAGAGATAAAGAAGCAAGAACAAGAGAAGCTCTCTCATTTCATGTGCTTCAAGTGCCATGAAGTGGGACATCTTGCAAATGGTTGCCCCAATAAAGAAAAGCTCAAGTTGAAGAAAGAAGATGAGAGGCTCAAGCATGCCAAGTGCTTCAAGTGCCGCACTTGGAGTCATCTTACCTCAATGTGTCCAACCAAGCAATTGGTAAAGCAACAAGTGAAGCCTCAACCAAAGCCACAAGTTGAGCAAGAGAAGACACCCAAGAGCAAATCAAGATCAACCATGAAGATGGTAGTGATTTAATGATGATGAAGAAGAAAACAAGAAGGGGTGGAAAGGCAAGGCATCCAATGCAAACTCAAGATGCCAAGATGATGAGCAAGAATGAAGATGAGAAGAAAGATCATGCTCACATCAAGTGTTTCAAGTGTGGAAGTGTGGGACACTTTGCCTCTAAGTGTCCTACCAAGCTTGAGAAGAAGGCTCAAGCAATCCATGAGAGGCAAGGCAATGAGAACCATCATATGAGCAAAGAAGAGAAGGCTCAAGCAAAGAGAAAGTGCTACTCATGCCGAGAAAGGGGACACATGGCACATTCATGTCCCCTAGGTGATATTTCTAAGCCTATTTCAATTGTTGATAATAATATGCTTAGAAAGGATGGCAATGGTACCTCATTAGTTGCAATTGCAAAACATCCCGCTATTCATACTAAGGCTATGCCTAAGTATGTTGCTCCTAACTTGAGAGGACCCAAACTAGTTTGGGTACCATCAAAAAGTGGATGATTGTTTGTAGGTATCATTGGCATTGGAGGCTTGGTTCAAATGATATTCATCTTGTTGATCATGTAGTTGAGCCAAGTATTGCTAAGTGATGATCATTATCCCAATGCCATGATAAATTGAGTGAAGTCCAAATGTGCTACAACATACAAGTGCTATAATTCAAGTTGTTGGTGATTCATTGGATATATTTGATGACTTAAAAATAATTGAAGTTGAAGCTTGCTAGTTGGATGATCATGAGCTAACCAAGGTATATCTCTTGTTGATCATTTTATTTGGGTGCATATGAGTTGATTGAATTGTATAAATATGCAAAGTTGCTTGCTATAAGTTGATTGAATGGATAATTGCTTAGTAATCAAGTTTGGATTGATTTGCGTTGGATAAGTTCATGAGATGACTTTTAGTAAGTGGTTTGAATGGATATATGTCTTATGGAAGTATTCAAACAAGTTAGTTTCAAGTTTGATTCACATTTGATGAAGTATAGCTCAATTGTTGAAATCTGTCCTATAATTGAGAATCTGAGCTAGCTGTGATCTTAGCCATGTTTGAGTAATCAACACTTATTGGATTGGCATAAAAATTGGTGTACATGCTCTAGACTTATGTTATAAGATGCTGTACAATTTTCATGAGAATTGGATAAGAAATGCTTCGGTTTTGGAGTGGATCTTGTCAGCTATAGTGCAGCAGTTTTCAGCATGTAGCAGTGGTAGAAGAATTGATATATGGCAGCAATCTAGAAGTCAAATAAAGCTCAAATTTTTACAGCTACTAGATAACTTAGTTAGTCACATCTCCACCAAATTTCGTGGTATTTGGATTTGTACTTTGGAAGATATGCTTATTTCTTTGAAGGGTACAAAATCTGTCAGAAAAGTGACAAATGTTGGATTGATCTAGAGTCACTTTGATTGAAAGGTCCTCAAGTTGGAAACATGTTTACAAGTGTTTGAGGTACCTAAGTTTGGTTTTGAGATGATCTAGAAGCATGGCAAGATATGAGTACAAGGCCATTTGATTGTGGAGTGTACTTTGCACACCTTTGGTACTCAAGATGAAGATCAAGATCAAACTCAAGTTGAAGATGAAATTTAAGTTCTAGATATGATTTGAGATCATTTGGTAGAAAGAAAAGGACTTAAACAAGAAGAAAGAAAATGACTTAAAGAAGGAATCAAGGTTACTCACCAAGTTAAGTCCATCACTTGGATCAATCAATCAAGTCATTTTAAGTGAGTATCAAGAATAATTCTTGGAGAGAGGTCACTTCTCCCTAGTGTAGGGGCTTGCCGCCTATGTGTAGATGAACCAAGTGTGGTACTTGGAAGACTAACATAGAAGTGGTGATCTGAAGAACATTTGAGATGCTTAGTTGAAGCAACCAAAAGGGTTGATCAAGAAAAGCAAGCAGCACCCAAAAGAGAGCTAGTCATAATATTTCAAGTGGTATTCTCACGTTGATGCTCTCATGCAAGCATTGATCAAAAGATAAAGCAAGCCAACCACAACAAGAAAGTGCACTTGATCATAAGTGGTATTCATTTCATATGGGTGAAGAATAAAATTCAACATGGTATCTATTGGTCTTCACCAAGCTTATAATTAGATTTCACATTGCTATTGGAGTAATAAATTGGAGTAATGTTCATGATCATTTCATCCCTTACTAGTATGCGATTAGTACATATAGTACATGCTTCATAGGATCATGCATAACAAATGAAATGTTTAAATTCATAGCCTACCACTATTGTTTGAATGATTACTTGATCTAGTGGTTAGTATATGAATTTGTTCATGAGAAAAACCCAAGTACTTGACTCAATTTGGATTTCTAACAAGTGACAAGTACAACATTGGCAAAATAACCCTTGCAAGAGGTGTGAAGAAGCTTGTCATTGGTTCAAACCGGACTTGGAAGCTTAGGCAAATCAATTTAGTTCAAGTCAATCATAGAAGCTCATGATAGTGATAAGAGTACAAGCATAAGACAACAATGCAAATGGATATCTAGTTTGTTTGTTTCAAGTGGTATCTAGACACAAGTATTTCATCAAGATTTTATAAGTGATGTCTAGATCAACTCACAAGTGATATCCTATAAGTGGTACTCATAAAGATAGCAAATGTTCAAGAAATGGTCTTTATTGATAAATCAAACAAGTGGTTCCATACTAGAAGATTCTTTCAAATGGTATCTACTTCATACAAGTGGTATTACATCTATATATGATATCAACCATGAAAGATGATGGTTCCACAAGTGATCCTCAACTTTAAGTGATCATCAAATGAAGAATGCATCCCTCAACTACAAGAGCTCAAGTGTATCAAATGGATGACCCATGCTATCACATAGGGGGAGGTGTCCCACAAATTGATATCAAGATCAAAGATCCTATGTGTGGTATCTCAAGAAGTCCTACACAAGATACAAGGGGTACGAGTTACAAGTGGTATCTACAAGTGGTGTCATTCCAACAAACAAGTGATGTCCATAAAAAATGCAAGATTCAAGCCTCAGCCATCTACCCCAAACGTATACCTTTGCATCAATGAGAAGCTCACTTTTTATGGAAATTGATGACAAAGGGGGAGAGATTGTACAAAGATATGAAAGCTTTGAGATTGAGATTGTACAAAGGGGAGAGATAAGATATAAAAGCTCAAAGAAGTAGAGGTTGGACATAGACATGGACAAAGAGGGAGCAACATTGAAGAAAAGAGATGGATCAAAATTCTTGGACAAGAGAAGCACACAAGTAGGGGGAGCAAGCTCATGAACTTTGATTGATTGCATTTGATATGTGCATATTCATGTGCTTGCTTGCATTGCATAAGCTTTCAAATTCAATATTCATGCTTGTGTGGTGTATGCTAGTTGTAGAACTTGAATGATGATTTGATATCTAGCATGCATAGGATGATAGCTAGACACTTGCTATGCATTTCAAGTAATGCTAGTACCTTGCTTTTAATGTTAATCTCACAAGGTATCTAGTGCTTTTTATTTCCAAGTGTTATCTAGCTAACCATGGTGCTAAGGATGAACTTAAAGGTGCAACTCTGATTGGTACACGCTTCAAAGGTTTATTCTATATATCTTTGCATCATTTTGTAGTAATTACTCTCCCACAATTTTAATCTATGCATATGTGCGAGCTTCAAATCAAACACTTTAGCACATATGTAGGGGGAGCTAATACTACCATCTCGGGTTTATGGTACTTGTCCAAAATCATTTTCACATGGTAAAATTGCTTGGGCAAGCAACATGAATCCAAAAGAGCTTAATTTCCATATCTTTGTAGAGTTGTCATCAATTACCAAAAAGGGGGAGATTGAAAGGTCCTTGTGTGGTTTTGGTAATTGAGTGACAACCTAGGTGGACTAATTGTGTTTATGTGAGATACATAGGTGATTAGTCCATAGGTACATGTGTGTGAGCAACATATGCCATGAAGGTGAAAATGGCTTGGAGATGTTGCAAAGCTCACACATGTGATGATGAAGGAGCTCATTTTACATGAGACATGACATTGAGTCATGTGATCAAGGTGGAGAAGATCAAGACAAGACTTGGCTTGATGGACCGGTTGCAAGCGTGAAGGGCAAGTCAGAGGCTTTGGAGCGATGGACCGCATGGCGGTGAAGCTTGAGCAAGACTTGGCGCCGATGGACGAAGGCAATGGTGAAAAGAAAGTGAAGTCAAGATCGATGAACCAATATGATCACGTGATGATATGAAGTGGATCATATCATTGTTGATCGTGTTGGTGCATGTGTTGCATCGACATTGGAGGAGATGGAATGGAATGCACAAGGCAAAGGTATAACCTAGGGCATTTCATTTCACCGGTCATAGGTGTGTAGAGAAGTTGATGGCCGGGTTTAGGATAGATGGCCGTACTATCAAGAGGGGCAAACTTGTTTGCATATCGGTCATCTAGTGCCACTCGAGTGATCTAACTTTGCATCATCGCTAGGATTGAGTGGCGTGGCAAGTTGAGTGGCTAACACCCTTGAAAATATTTGTGAAAATATGCTAACACATGTGCACAAGATAATACACTTGGTGGTTGGCACATTTGAGCAAGGGTGAAGAAGTTAGAGGTGAAAATGAGTTAGTCACGCTGGTCACAGTGTGACCGGACGCATCCGGTATGGAGACCGGACATGTCCGGTATGTGGCTCAGGACTGGACTGCACAGTGCGACCGGACGCGTCCGGTCACCACACCGGACGCGTCCGGTGTGAATCAGCAAAATAGGTGTTCGGTGGTACAGTCGATCGGACGCTGGTAGCATCCGGTCCGGTGTGACTGGACACGTCCGGTCGTCCGTGGGTGCTTACTGTACTCGACCGGACGCTGAGGCTCAGCGTTCGGTCAGTTTCTAACAGACGCATCCGGTCGGCCTTGGAGGCTTACTGGACTCGACCGGACACAGCAGCTGAGCGTCCGGTCGTTTCGGACTGTGCGTCCGGTCATCTTGTCAGAGAGCCATTGGAGGCAATGGTAGGACACGTGGCGATCAGACAGCTACCGCACACGTCCGGTATAGCGACCGGACACATCCGGTATTCACGATCGGTGCGTCCGGTGCAGCGTCCGGTGCTGCGTCCGATCGACCCGAAAAACGCCCAGTGAAGGGGTAACGGCTCTATTTGTTCGTGGGGTTATAAATAGAAGCCGTGGTCGGACTTTGGTCGAGAGCTTAGATGAGGGGAGCACAGTAGAGCCTTGGTGGCTTGTGTAGTAGTGGTTGGGAGCCCTCCATCTCACACATACTTGATAGTGATCATCCGATTATGTGAGTGAGCGATTCTAGTGCGATTGCATCGTGAGGTTGCATCGAGTGGCATTAGGTGATCGAGTTGCAAGCCGGTGGTGCTTATTACTCTTAGAGGTTGCCACCTCCTAGACGGCTTGGTGGTGGTCTCCATCGAAGCCCCAAGAAGCTTGTGCGGCGCTCTAGAGAAGTGCTTTGTGGGGGGCATTGTGCTCGCCCTGCGGGAGCCACGAAGAGCAACTTTAGTAAAACGTGTCGTTGAGCTACCCTCACTTCCGGGGTAGGTTCTTGCGGCGCCCGACGTGCGGGTTTGGCGGGTGATGCTAGAGAATATAGATAGAGGGGTGTAGTCTAGGCTAGACCGATAGTTTTAATTCCGCACTTATTTCGGTTAGCCGATACGATTAATTTTAAAAAGAACTATTCAACCCCCCCTCTAGTCGCCATCTCAACCCTTTCAGCCCGCCAGATATCAGAGGGGTGGGTTAGGCTTAGTTTTTGGACTCCTATAATGGTCGCCTTTCTATCTATAAAGAGTGATTAGATTCCAGAGGATCTAGTGTGTGTGTTAGTCTATGTATGTCTCTTTCTTCTACTATTAATACAATGATACGTAGCTCTCCTGCGTGGTTTGAGAAAAAAAATATTACCACTGTAAAATAATTAATTTTTCATCTATCTTCATAACAAATGCTTGAGTGGACAAATATAATTTTATTTCATTTTTTGAATTTTATTGCAGTACACATAGTTTGATTTCATATTTGTTTTTTATGGGCTTTCAAAAATCATTTAAATTGTAAAAAATAGTGAGTCAGTTCTAAAATTTATGAAACTCTTGGATATTATATATATCAATTTTTTATGTTCTATATATAAAAACAACAATTTTACATGATAACCGACCACTTCAAAAAAATTACATAATGCTAACAAATACCTTTTTGGGAAAGATGTACAACATTTACCCAACTAGACTAATATTAGCATCGAAGCCAACAAACGTGTTATAACTAGTCGTAAAGTATGGGTTATGTATGGTTGATGTGGCATTGAAATGACCACCTCAAGAACCTTATTCTGATAGCACAGGTGAGGTCTTGAAGGTGCCAAAGCCTTGCGGAGGGTCACTACTACTGCCGGGAGAAGAGAGTGGGTCAAAGCGTCTCCCTTGTCCACGACCCTAAGAATCAATTGGATCATGCTAGTTTCAGCAACACTTTTTGGATCCGACGTGGTTCCGTCTTCATGACAAAGGTGTATGCGGAGGGCAAAGAGGATTTCTCCGACAAAGCTCATTTTCAGACTATAAACGGTGAAACAATGGGTGTATTGTAACATCCTAAAATTTGCTACTTTGGAAATGTAGTTAAATTGATTTAATTTTGAATTTTTGTGCTCATGAAATGTAGGAAAAAGAATAATTTTCATTATATTAAAATTCATCATAAGGAGTAGCAACATGGATGTGCATACATGCCGGTGCATTTGATTTTTTTGGTCGAGTAGTTTTGATTAAAATTTAAAATGATTTAAATTGCTTTTGGAAAAGAGTTTGAAAATGGCTTTGAAGTAAAAGAAAAGAAAATTAGAAAATAAAAGAATTTAAAAAATTGTAAAATTTATTTTTGGAAGCCTACCAAAATTGCCCATTTTATTTGCGTTGAAAAGTATATTTGAAACTCTATTTGAATTTGCATTTGGTTCATAATTGAATTTAGTTTTAAAAATAAAATAGAAAAGGATTTGTAAAATGGAAAATCCTCTCTCCTCTCAATTTGGCCCGAAGGCCCACTCACTCTCTTCCTCATTTTTTCCCGCAGCCCACTTCTTTTTTTCCTTCTCCCCTCTCTTCTGGCCTGGAAGCCCTGCAAGGCCAGGCCCCGCTCCCTCAATTCCTCTCTGTAGGCCGGCCCAGCTAGAGTCAGGCCCGTGCGCAACCATCCCTCCCTCTCTCGCTGTGACTGGCGGAGTGGCCCCGCTTGTCAGGGCCATCTTCAACCCGTCGTGGCACCGGACTCCATGGAGGAGTCCGTGTCAATGCCGACAGGTCGTTTTGGCTTGTCTCGCAAGCTCCCCCACCTTATAAGTAGTAGCGATACCCCGTGCTGCCCTACCCTAAGCCCAATCGCAAGCCGCCACATTGCTCGAGCCCTAGCCACGCTGTCAAACCCTAGCTCGTCGCCGCCACATGCGACTCCACCGTTGTCGTGCCCCATCGTTGATTAGAGCCGCCTTCAAGTCTTCGTCACGAGGTAATGAAGCCAAGGTGCCGCTTTTGCCCTCTCTCTCGCCGTCTCTGTCTCTCACGCCGCCGCCATTGCTTCGCTAGAAGGTCCGAGCTGCTAGAGCGAGCCTCGCGCCGCCCCTGTGCCATCTCAACTCTCCCAAAGCCCTAGATCGAGTTCGCCTCGCTTCCCTTGTTCTCCCCGTGCTCTCGCTTCACGCAACCCTAGCCTCTAAGGCCGTTTTCCTTTTACGCCGATGAGCTCGGTCGTCGCCGCCCATGGCGCCGCCACAGGAGCGCCACTCCAGCGACCCCTATCCCTCTTCTTTCTATCTTGTCCGTCTGATCTGTGGTTTACGGTCCAGATTAGAAGATACCTCTTCGATCCACGGCATAGTGCTGGACTTGGTCCACTGTCCCACGTCAGCTGGTCCATGGCCGGCACACCACCCCGGTCCACTCCTACATTGCCACATGGCGCCCACGTGGACAACGACCCAGTCAACCCCACCAGAGCCAGCATTTTTGCTAAAGAGACCTCGAGTTTTTATGAAATCAACTCGTAGTCTACCCTCTGTTGAAAGTAATTCAACATATGCCCCTAGATTTTCTGTTTCAGCCCCTGTAGTTTTCCCAAAATGACGCTCGGTCCATAGGACTATTTTAATTCGGTTTTTAATTACTTTTAATACGAAAATTGATTTCAAAATATTTACAAAAGTGCCACTATCTTCATTAGGCCATATCTTCCCCGTTTTAACTCTGATTTGACCCATTCAAGTTGCGTTAGATTCATAATTGCGTAATCTACATGTTTATACTATTGTTAAATATATTTTCAACTTTTGAAATTTAAGGTTAGATTTAATCTATTATTTTATTAAAAGAAATCTTGTTTAATTCATAACTTTTTTGTTATAGCGCTGATTAGAGTGTTTTTCACGTCTGTGTGTTCATAGTAACGTGTAGAACATCTTTAAAACCTTTTTACTTGCTATTTTATATGTTTGTTGTATTGTTCTAATTTAGATCTATTGTTTACTTCGTGTATGATTGTATGGATGCTTGTGTGGTGCTTTGTGATTATGTCCAGTCAGTGAGCTATACATGGTGAATCTAGAAGCAGATCTTTGAAGTTTTGTACTTTAAGAAGGATTTGAGTTTAAGGCAAGTATAGCATGAGATCTTTCTTATTGTCCTATTCACCTTAATATCATTTAATTCATACTGCATGTGTCTACCTTAATTACCACTAAGGATTTCCTAGCTATTTGTATCTTGAATTCCTTGATTCCTATGGGTTATTGTATTGGGTAGTATGATGCTATGCTCAAACTAAAGCCATGATCTTGTAACTTGATTAATGGAATATGCAATAAACATTAAAATATGCTTTTTAGCAATATGGAACAAGGGGGGCTAGAGCATTGGGCTATTTTATGGTGCTCTAGATTCCTCTCCCTAAGGACTTATATGTAAGCGAACATCCAGGACTTATAGTATAGCTGTGAGGGCTATATGGCTCTAGCTTTAGCTCAGTACAAGGACCTTTTCTAGCTTGTTAGAGGTTACCTTTATGACGTAAGAGGGTGTGTTTCGGATTGAATATAGTGCGGCCTCTGCCCGTCAGTGTATAGGCTACATGTCATTGTGCCTGTCGGAAGGGGAGCTCTACATTCACAAGGCACAGAAACCTAGCGGCCTTAACTTGTTAGACGAACCATTGAAAGGCTTCATAGTGGATCCTGCTGACCTTCGTTGGTAGTGGGTCAAGAGGTTGATCACCTCGGGCGAAAGGGTAAATCACGACTCACAGTGAAAGTGTATAACCTCTGTAGAGTGTAAAACTGGTATATCAGCCATGCTCACGGTCACGAGCGGCCTTGGACCCTTATGGAATAGATGATGAACACAGATGATACTGATGATAAAGTTGCTCACTAATGATTACTGTTTATGCTATTCATTATTCATGTTTACCTAATCATGTGTTTTTATGGGCTTATGATAAACTTGTCGCTACTTAGTTGCTAAAATCATGACTCATTAAAATCTAATCGCAGTTGCCTCATGAACCCTATGTTATAGTTGCTGAGTACGATATGTACTTATGCTTACTTTATTTTTCACATATTTTGAAAAAAGTCTCGGATGGGTACCAGATTGCTAAAGTTTGAAGAAATTAGGCTTGTGATCAACCAGTCAAGTTGTCCACCACTGCAGACGCCCTCTTTGGCGAGTGCTGGGGGCACTCGGCAAAGCCAGCCAAGCACTCGTCAAAGGCTTTGCTGAGTGCCGTACTCGGCAAAGGTCTCTCGGCAAAGATTTTATCAGCAAAAATTTCTTTGCCGAGTGCCAAAAATCGACACTCGGCAAAGTCTTTGCCGAGTGCCAAGCCCGCACTCGGCAAAAAAATAACTGCCGTCAACATTTGACGCCGGCTTTGCCGAGTGCCTAGGGACTGGCACTCGGCAAAATTTAAATTTTTGCCGAGAGCCAGGGCTCAGCACTCGGCAAAGAAACCATTTTTTTAAAAAAATCTTTTTAAAAATAGTCTTTGCCGAGTGGTACCACCTGGCACTCGGCAAAATTGACCTCTTTGCCGAGTGCCAGGCTGTGGCACTCGGCAAAACTGGGGAAGTGGCTGTTTTTGCAGTATTTTTTTCCAGCTTTGCCGAGTGCCACACCCCTGGCACTCGGCAAAGACTTCTTTGCCCAGTGTTGGCACTCAACAAAGCTGGGAAATTTGCTATTTTTTTTGTTTATTGCTTTCCTTCGAAAGCAAACATGCAAAACTCATATATAATATATGAGACAGCACACAGGCATTTAGCATCACACAAAACGCATACATAATCCATCACATACATCCATAATACATCACAAGCACATCCAACATCCATCACAAGCACATCCTCCTGCATAATCCATCACACGCACATCCAATGTGCAAATCCATGACAACATCTAAGAAGTCTTCATCCAACACAAGTCCTAGATCAAGAAAAGTCAATGAAACATGAAGGGGCACCACCTACTGCCACTAATCCCAATGGGAGCCTGAAGGGGCACCTCCATGTGGTGGTGGACCTATCCAGTCGGGGTGTGTGTGCTAAGGCGAAGGAGTCAGGTTCAAACCCGACGACTGTTGCTGCACAAAGGAGAATTGAATTCATTAGTATCTACACAAGCTAAAGGACTTGATCAACCATATATATATATACTCACCAGAGTGCCTAGAGCCAGAGGAGTAGGAGGCACAACTAGAGCGAGCAGCGACTGGGGCACCACCACACCCAGGAGAGTGGTGCCGAGGCTCGACATGAATGAGAACATGTCCTGCATCCTCTACACCTCGGCCGCCCTCTAGGTCCTCAGGACCTCCCACTTGGCCCTCTCGACCTCCCTCTGGGCCCTCTCCCTCTCCCTCTCGACCCTCTTGGCCTCCCTCTCAGCCTCCATCCTCTCCATAGTGGCCTGCAATATTCAATCACCAACGTTTAAACAATGCAAATGCAAGGTACATGTGTAAAAGTAATGAACGGTGAATGAAATAGAACTAACCTAGAGTGCCACCATCTGCTGCAGTGTGCTCGCCTACCAAGGTCGAATGGGGATGGAGGAGCTCATGCTCTATGCTCGGATCTAGGCGAGGTTGGGCACAGAGGTCGAGTCGACCATGTTGGAGGCCATCTAGTACCGGCCGTGCTGCTTCCCTCCTCCGAGCCTCATCACGAGGTCGGTATCAAGGGGCTGGGTGGCGGGGTCGAAGTCCTCCCCATGCCGCTCGTGGGCCGCCGAGGCGTAGTCGGTGAGCATGCTATGGACGCTCGTGTTGCTGTATGCCTCGGGCCCGTCCTCCGGGTTGTAGACGGTGTCCGGGGCTGTCGCCTTGCCCTTGTGTGCCATGGCGTACGCCATGAACTCGTTGCATTCCTGGCCATCATGCGACTGGGACTGCGAGGAAAACACAAAGACGATTAGAAGTAATGAGAATTGAGTGTTAGAACAAATAAATAAATAAGTGCGTAGCGTGTACCCAGGCTTGGGCGTACGAACTGAGGGGCCAGTTGCCTTGGTGGTGCGTCGGCCCACCCATCTGTAGGCGGCACTCCCGACGGAGGGTGTGCCTCTCCCTCCACTCATTGGAGACCCACTTATCCATGATGGCCGCCCAACAGTCTCTGTGGGTGGCGCACCAAGAAGGACACATCTGCATGCCATCAAGTATTAGAAATGTTAGAATATAAAATGAAGGCTACCTATTCTTCATGGAATGAGTCAGTAACAATGTTTTATAACTTACTGCGAGGTACTGCTCCTTGGTGAGTGTCATGGTCCTGGCCTCGTGTTGACACCGTTTTTTTGCACACGTCAAAATGATCGGAGTGGACTAATCGGCAAGAGGAAAGTTACTGTATACGCTGACAGCCGATGAAAGTCAGCTTGTAAAGTTGGTTGCCGATGACTGGTGGTGGTCGATGGAAAGGTTGATTTAGACTCGGGCGTTGCCGATGAGGTTGGGGGTGTTATTGTCGATGCCGATGAGGGAAGGCTTGAAGACTACTGCCGATGAAACAGGAAGTATGACGATGGAAAGGAGGTCGGTGGGATTTCCATCGTAATTGAGGCGGACAGGGAAATAGATAGGAGTTGATTTCCTTTTCTGTATTTATTAGAACATGATTCATGTAAGAGTCACGTATTTCCTTAGGTATGGATTTGGTGTCCTAGTTATGTTTGGTTATGTCTCTTTAGATTAGGGTATAAATATAGATTGAAGGGCAATGTAAAAGATATATCAATCAATATCAAAACCAATTTTTACTCCTATTTGCATCTACTTACTTTTCGGCGACTTCGTCAATTTGCACATTTTTTCTTTTTACGAGTTCTCATTGATTCGGCGAGTTGCATCGCAGTGCAACCTTCGGCGATTCTTGAGTTCCGCGTGAGTACCTCTTGGCCGTGACTTCCGGGCGTATCGCTGTTGTCAGGACCAAAGTGCTCGTATCTTCATCCTTGTCGATTAACAAGTCAAATCGACTGGCACGCTTTGGATATCGATTCGGGTATTAGCCCTTTGTGTTTGCAGATCCACTTTTGCATCAACACATCTTTTTGCACGCCCAGTGGGACTAATCAATCCGATCAATATGTTCAATTCCGAGATCAATTCAGAGAACATTATCGTGGTATCAGAAGAAGATCTTAAGGAAGAGCAGAGGCAGGCTATGGAAAAAGCTATAGAAGAATACAGGCAGCTTTGTCTGAAATCGTTTAGCCTGAACAAGAGTGGACAAGTCATCCAGAAGCAAGATTTACCGTTGCCTCGGCAGGTTACCTTTGACTCTAATCCTGGTAAACTTCAAGAGATGGTTAATTCTGCAGTAAATCATGCTTTGATTAATCATTCCAATGTACTGTCCAATACTATTCATAATGCTGTGGTTCGAACTCTCAAAGAAGGACAAGTGTCACCGCATTACGTTGGGCCTGCCTATCACCAACTAGAGCCGGCATCTGTTAATACTCCATCGGCTCCCTTGGCCGTTGTGGGTACAGAAGTTACTTCTCCCCCAGTATCGACAGGCTTACCTAATATTCAATCTACACCGATACGATAAGATCCGGTAGGACGAGTTCAGCTTAATACAGATCTAGCGGCATCAGCTATGTCAGGCCCTATATCTCAGAATAGCCAGATTCCTGCTAATTGGTGGGGATATGGTATGCCTCTGGAGTCATCTGCTTTCAATCCTGGGTTACCTCAAGTATTTGACGCAGTAGGAAAAGCTCCTATACCATCGGCTGTTTCGCCAATGGCCCAAGTGCCTCAATATGCCACAGCAACTACTGTGCAACCAACTCTAGGAGGTTTCCAAATGCCTTTGGTTCAAACACCCAGTTCAAATCCATTGGCAAGCTTACTGCCGATGCAGCAGAAAGCCCCTGTTATGAGTCAAATTGGGGTTCAGTTCATGCCTCAAGCTGGTTATAATTATCCAACAATGTCAGCAAATTACCAGCCATCGATAAGTTTTATACCGATGAGTTCTAGTAATGGTTGGTCAGGACAGTTACCTGTTCAACATACAATTTAGCAAAATCAACATGTTGCAGGGATTCAACAAGGTCATATGCAAGCTGGTTTCCAGAATCAAGCATCGGCAGCACAGCCGATGAATCCTTTCCAACAGGTTAATGGACCACAAGTAACGGCAAATATGCCGATTGCTGGAGATCGTGGGCCACAAAGATATGTGGAGGGATATCAGCAGGCACCTCCTGTAGAAATTCAGCCAGTTCGTCATCAGGAGGCTGATGCTTTTTGGGCCGATAGGATAGCAGAAATTATGAAGGATCAGTTTGGGATAAAGCCCAAGGTCAATACTTATTCTTATTGGACTCCATATCCTCCTGCATATGATTTAATTCCTCTCCCAAATCGGTACAAGGTACCAGATTTCACTAAATTCTCTGGGCAAGATGACACATCAACAATGGAACACGTCAATCGCTTCATTATTCAATGTGGAGAGGCAGCTAGCAGAGATGAATTAAGAGTTCGATTATTTTCATCATCTTTGTCTGGATCGGCATTTACGTGGTTCATTTCATTACCACCAAATTCTATTATTACCTGGGCTGATCTAGAAAAACAATTTCATAAGTATTTCTTTGTTAGAATCCATGAAAAGAAGCTTACCGATTTAGTAAAATTAAGACAGCGCAATGATGAATCGGTAGAAAGCTTTGTGCAAAGGCTACGAGATGTAAAAAATAAGTGCTACAGTCTGGTGCTGGATGATCGGCAGCTTGCTGATATGGCTTTCCAAGGGTTATTGCCACATCTTAAAGATAGATATGCTTCTCAGGAGTTTGAAAGCCTTAGTCATCTTGTGCAAAGGATCTCTGATCAAGATACTAGGGTTTTTGAACCTAAAAAGAATTGGAGTAAAAAGGTATCATTTGTTAAAGAAGTGGGAGATTCTGATTCTGATGAAGAACCAGTTATCGGCTTAGCTGAGTGGGTTAGGAATAAAAAGCCGATATCTTGTCCCTTTGGTCAAAAAGAGCCAAAAAAGTTTACCTTTGATATCACCAAGGCCGACAAAATATTTGATCTTCTGCTTCAAGAGGGCCAAATTAAGCTGTCACCTAATCATGTGATCCCATCGGCAGAAGAGTTGAAGAAGATCTTATACTGCAAATGGCACAATGCAAATTCACACAGTACAAATGAGTGCAAGGTGTTCAGGCAATAGTTACAATCGGCTATTGAATCTGGGAGAATTAAGTTTGGTACTTCCAAGGCCCAGAAGCCGATGAAAATTGATCAACACCCTTTTCCAGCAAATATGTTGGAGGCCAAAGGGAAGACTAAGGTATTAACATCAGAGGCTGCTGAGAAAAACGCGTCAGTGGATCCCCAACATCGGATAACTACCGATGATGCAAAAAGTAAGGGTTTGCTGGGAGAAAGCAGTAGTTCCAAAAATCCTCCTCGACCTGGCATTACTCATCGAAGGCAGCAGGAGAGTTGGCGTCAGCGAAATGACCGATATCGACAACAGCAAGAAGAGAGACGTCGGGAAGAATGGCATCGGCATAAAGATCATTGGAGGTGCCCGTTTTTCATCCATTGTTGGGAAGAAGGTATTAAATTGCCAACTGTTGAAAATTGCCCTGAGTGCAATGGTTATTACGGGGTCAATCGGTCAGAGAAGAGGTTTCAACCTAGTAATCAGGGTTTATCTATCAATGAGCCGATCAGAGGCAGAGCATCAGTGCATGATCGGCTGGGGGGTAGACTAAGTGTACATGAGAGGCTTGGTAAACGCGCTGGATATTTTCCAAGGAATCAAGAGGAGCTTGAGGAGATGGCAAACACAAGAGTTCTTGATGAGAAAATATTCTACAGGGACCCTAATATACGCCGTGTAGAATCAACTAGGACCTGTTATCAGCCGGTTTGGAAAACCAAGTTTCCTCGATGGTGCTCGGAGGGTCTGACAAAGACACAGAGAAGGAGGATGCAACGTGAGCATCAGGAGGATTTATACCGAGAGGAAAATCCCTCCAATGAGAGGTCTGGTCATCAGCAGTGGTAGGTAAAACACAAAAATAAGGGTCCATCGGCAGATGTTAATATGGTATTCATGTTGCCGATGGAGTTTTTGGCACTATCTGATAATGAGGAAGAAGTTGTTCTCTCTGATCAAATAGCTCAGTTGACACTAGATCCAATGATGGCTGTTTTTGAGAAACCTACCAATGACAAGAGGCAACATCTTAAAACTTTGTTTGTGAAAGGCAGAGTTGATGGGCAGCCTGTATCTAAGATACTCATTGACGGAGGGGCTGCGATTAATATTATGCCTTATGTGATGTATCGGAAACTTGGCAAGGGAGATCAAGACTTGACCAAAACCGATATGATGCTAAAGGATTTTGAAGGCAATGTGTCACCGGCTAAAGGGGCAGTCTGTGTTGAATTGACCATTGGCAGCAAAACCTTGCCAACGACGTTCTTTGTTATTAATGGCAAGGGTGCATATAATCTGCTTCTTGGGAGGGATTGGATTCATGCTAATTGTTGTGTTCCTTCTACAATGCATCAATGCCTCGTACAGTGGATTGGGGATAAGATTGAGGTTGTTCCTGGTGATTCCTCTTATATCATCGCATCGGCAGAATCAGATACTTATGAGTGAACCAGATGCATATCAGGAGAAGTTTGGGAAAGAGAGTTCCTTAGAGTTGCTGACTATGAAATTCCACCGATCCAAGCAGTCGGTTCTGAAGAAGAATTTTAATGGATAGGTTTGCCGATGATGGAAAATTAAGTCAAGGGTTCACATCGGCGGATGATTTAGTAGAAGTAGATATTGGTGATGGCGATAGGCCAAGACCTACTTTTATTAGTGCTAAGTTAGATTCCAAGTGTAAGTAGCAAATGACTGATTTGTTAAAAGAGTATAAAGATTGTTTTGCTTGGGATTATACTGAGATGCCTGGATTAGACCGATCGATAGTTGAACATCGGTTACCTATCAAATCTGGATTTCGGCCACATTAGCAGCCAGCGCACCGATGCAATCCTAATATACTTCCTGACATTAAGGCCGAAATAACTAAATTAATTGAGGCAAAGTTTATTCGACAGTGTCGATATGCAGAGTGGATCTCTAATATGGTTCCTGTTTATAAGAAAAATGGAAAACTTCGTGTTTGTATTGATTTCAGGAATCTCAACAAAGCCACACCGATGGATGGCTATCTAATGCCGATTGCTGATTTGTTGATTGATGCTGCATCCGGACATCAAATTATCAGCTTCATGGATGGTAATGCAGGCTACAATCAAATATTCATGGCTGAAGAAGATATTCCCAAGACTGCTTTTAGATGTCCAGGTCATGTAGGGCTATTTGAGTGGATAGTCATGACGTTTGGTTTGAAAAATGCCGGTGCTACTTATCAAAGAGCTATGAACTTTATTTTTCATGAATACATCGGCACATTAGTGGAGATCTACATTGATGACGTAGTGATTAAGTCTAGAGATATCACAAAACATCTAGCCGATCTATGAAAGATATTGGAGTGCACAAGGAAGCATGGATTGAAGATGAATCCTAATAAATGTGCATTTGGTGTATCGGCAGGACAATTCTTGGGTTTTATGGTGCATCAGCGGGGCATCAAAATCAGTAGGAGGTCTATTGATGCAATTAACAAGGTGGCTGCTCCTGCCAATAAAACTGAATTGCAATCTTTGATTGGTAAGATTAATTTCATCAGAAGATTCATATCTAATCTGTCGGGTAAGATCAAGGCTTTCAGTCCATTACTTAAATTGAAAGCCGATCAGGAATTTGTATGGGGAGCTGAGCAGCAGTTAGCCCTGGATGAAATTAAGAAATATTTAACAAATCCTCCGGTGCTAGTTCCACCTCAACACAGGAAACCTTTCAGGTTGTATTTGTCAACTGATGATACCGTTATCGGTTCAGCTCTTATTCAAGAATTTGAAGGGAAAGAACGTGTTATTTATTATTTGAGCAGAAGATTAGTGGATGCTGAAACAAGGTATTCGGCCATCGAAAAATTATGTCTGTGCTTATACTTTTCTTGCATCAAATTAAGACATTATTTGTTATCTGCCGAATGTACGGTCATATGCAAAGACGACGTGGTCAAGTATATGCTGTCGATGCCGATATTAAGTGGTAGAATTGGCAAGTGGATTTTAGCATTATCAGAGTTCAAACTACGTTATGAATCGACTAAGGCAGTTAAAGGGCAGGTTATGGCTGATTTTGTCACTCAGCATTGTAATGCAGTGGACTCTCTGGAGGTTGCTCCTTGGACACTTTTCTTCGATGGGTCCACATGTGGTGAAGGAGCAGGTATCGGCATTGTGTTGATTTCACCTCAAGGAAGGAAGTATGAGTTTTCATCGCCGATTGTTGCTGCATCGACAAACAATCAGGCTGAATACCAAGCCTTGATAAAAGGGTTAGAATTGCTGAAGGAAATACGTGCTGATGCTGTTGAAATCTTTGGTGATTCTATGCTAGTTATAAATCAATTGGCTGGGATTTATGAATGCTGAAGTGAAGTTTTAATTTCGTATTATGAAAGATGTTTGCAATTGTTGAAAGGGTTTAGAGATTTTCGTCTTGAACACATTCCTCGATTGCATAATGAGGAGGCTAATCGACTAGCTCAGCATGCCTCAGGGTATCAGCCTATTCAGGAAGTGCTAACATCGGCAGTCGATACCAATGACTGGAGAAAGGAGATTGTCGATTATTTAAAGGATCCATGTAAAAAGGTTGAAAGGCGTATAAGGTTCCAAGCTACCAAGTATGTGCTCCTCGATGACAAATTATATTATCGAACTATAGATGGAGTTTTACTCAGATGTGTTAGCAATGATGAATCGAAAAGTTTGATGGGTGAAATTCATGAAGGAGTGTGTGGAGCGCATCAATCGGCTTTCAAGATGAAGTGGATGATCAGAAGGAATGGATACTATTGGCCGACTATTCTTGAAGATTGTTTTAAATATTTTAAAGGATGTCAGGGATGTCAAAAGTTTGGTAATATTCAAAGAGCGCCTGCGTCGGCTATGAACCCTATAATTAAACCTTGGCCGTTTCGGGGATGGGCTATTGATCTCATTGGTCAGATTTATCCGCCATCAAGCAAAGGACATAAATTTATTCTGGTTGCTACCGATTATTTCACAAAAATGGGTTGAGGCAATTCCTTTAAAAAAGGTGACATCAGCTAACATGATCGATTTTGTGAAAGAGCATATTGTTTACCGATTTGGTATTCCTCAAACTATCACTACCGATCAGGGTACTATGTTTACATCGAGAGAATTTGATGAGTTTGCTGTGGGTATGGGAATTAAAGTTTTAAATTCTTCTCCATATTATGCTCAAGCTAATGGTCAAGCTGAGGCTTCTAACAAAGGGATCATCAAACTCATTAAGCGGAAAATTGAAGAAAATCCTAGGAGGTGGCATACAGTATTAAATGAAGCTTTGTGGTCATATCGGATGTCATGTCATGGTGCAACCAAAGTAACGCCTTATCAGTTAGTATATGGACATGACGCAGTATTGCCTTGGGAAATTAAAATTGGCTCTAGACGAATACGTTCTCAAAATCAGCTGACAGCCGATGATTATGATACTCTTATGAAGGATGAGTTGGAAGATGTGGCGGGTCATCGGTTAAGGGCTTTAGTTAGCATTGAAGAAAATAAGAAAAGAGTAGCCAGATGGTATGACAAGAAGGTAAAGGTAAAAGAGTTTGCCGATGGAGATCTGGTCTGGAAATTGATTTTACCGATTGGGACTAAAAGTTCAAAGTTTGGAAAGTGGTCTCCTAATTGGGAAGGTCCATATCAGATAAATCGGTCTGTTCCTGGTAACGCATATATTCTAGAAACCCTCGAAGGGGTCGTGTTTCCCAAAGCGTTAAATGGAAAATATTTAAAGAAATATTACCCTAGTATCTGGATGGATGCATAAAAGTATAAGTGCCGATAACAGTCCTATCGGCTAGAATTATACAAGGATGTCAATGTCTCATAAAGTGCCGATGCAATAGACAAGATTTACAAATTTAACAAGGATTGGATAGCTAATATCGCACGCAGGCAAATTTGGTCGGCTTCCTTCATTTCTTTGATGTCTTCATCGGCAGCACCTTCCACAGGCTTGAGTTTTTTCTTCATGGCCAAGACTTTGCAAGCCTGGGTGTCTCTTTCTTGCTGAAGGGCCTTGATGGCATTGGGTAGCTGGCTTTCTTCTTGTTGAGCATGAGTTAAGGCTGCCTTGACTTCTTTCAATTCAGCCAATAGAGCCATCTTCTTTGCCGATAAATCTAAGATTTTCTGCTTAAGTTCAGCGCCCGAAGTCTGCAAGTTACCGATGCCCTTGTGCTTCTCATTGGCAATTTGTTTCAGTTGTAGCATCTCCTCTTTGAGTTGAGCCTGAGCTGCTCTATTGGCAATACGTTGAGCAGCCCGTTGATATTGCAGTTGGCGGCTTTCTAAATGGGCTGCTGGGAAGAGTACTTCTTCAACGTCGGCAGGGACCTGGCCACGGATTGTTTTGAAAATTGCCTTTGCAGGGTCCAAGTCATCTACCAGTTGGGTGGCATCCTGCTGTAACAAGCTCAGGAGAGCTTCCAACCTGGACTTAGTTTCTGCCGATATTGTTCCCAGTGCAAGGGAAGAACTTGTTTCCTCTCCATCATCGTCAGAGACGTCAATGGCAAAGGAGAATAGGTTGTTTGGGGAGTCTTGTTCCTGAGGAAAAGAAAAGGAGGTCAGTTAAGGATAAGTATGGGTATTGTAAATCAGCTAGGTTAATCGGTTTACCTATTTCAAGGCAATTTCCTGTGCTTGACTGGAGGAAGCAACCTGGAGTGTGCCGTGTGGGGGATCGGCTGAGCTTGCCGATGGGATATCCTCTGCAACCTCATCGGTGGTTGGCTCTTGGGTTATGATGACCGATGACATTGGGGCAGATGTGGGGGTTGGCATGGACTTCTGTCGTTTTGGCTGTGCCTCGACATCTGTCAAGGCTTTGCGCTTTGCTTGGGCATCGGCAACGGTTGGCTGGGGGGCATCGGCACTTGTTGGTTGTGAAGCTTGGACATCTGGTACGCTTGTCGATGTACCCATTTGTTGCTGCAAAACAAGTGTAAGGTATGATATTTAACAGATGAAATGTGAAATCAAGGGGATACCTCTGAAGGTTTGTCAGAAGAAGTGGTGCTTGATATCGGAGGAATTGCCGATGACGATCCAGCAGCGGCTCTTACCCCCTGATGATTAATGTTAATACAGTTTGTGATCGGCATAAGTAGAAATAAACAAGGTTGTTACCTTGAATGCCTTGACCAAGGTTATAGCAGCAGCCGATGGAGTGGCCCTAGATGTAGCCAATTTGGACTTGGAGGTGATGGTCTTGGTACGGATCTTCTGGTGAGTCAAAGCGGCTAAGGTGGGGGCGTTGTAGCCGATCGGTGATATCAGGGAAACAGGCCGAAGATCAAAGGGTTTCCCACTTTTGCTCATAGTTGGTGCTGGGTTGTTAACTTGTCACGAGAAAGTTTGTTACCGATATATGAAAGGAAAAAGCGAAAGGGAGCTAAAGGGAACTTACTGCGTCATCAGGAATGGCGTATTCAGGGTCGATCATGTGCCGATATGTGTGAGCCGATGTTGCAAGCAGTTGTTCCCTCCACTCTCGCCACCATTGCTTATATGATTCGGTGATGAAAGATACTAGCGTCCAGACGGATATATCGACATTTGTAGTATCGGCATCGGGGGAGAGTTGCACTACCCTGTTCCAATCTGTTCCGCAGGTGATTGTTTCTTTGGGTTTGATCACATCAGCAAAATAAAGTTTGATTGGCAGTTGCCCAAAAGCCAATTGACGGGATACTGCCGATGGGTTGTAAAACTCATATGTGATATTGGTGTTTTTCTCGCTACCGAATGTGTTTACTGGAATTGCCCTGGGAGTAATGATAGCCATCATGAGCTCATTATCTTGATTCAGAGTGTCATTGGCAAAGTTGAAAAGAAGGGGGAATCTATTTTCTTCGTCAATATAAGGCACCCAGGCCCTATGATCACGAGAGAGACCATTGTAGAAGCTTTGAAAGAATCTGCCGATCCGATCTTCATTGGCTTCTGTTCCAGGGAGGACAATTATAGCTTCACCAAAATTGAGAGGTGAGCGTGTTGCCGATTCCTCATCCCCAAGCACATGGTCTTCAGCAATTTCTCGTGGGAATTGTTGGGCAAAGAAGTCCCATTGCAACCGTTTGTGCATATGGGTATTCAGCCACATGTTGATGAACCACCATGGGCCTCCTAAGTTGCCGATGGGTTCGTCAAGCAGAAGTTTCTGAGATACTTGATGAAGAAGATGATAAGTGGAGCTCAGAAGGTATCGGCCGAGAGGGAATCTTACACCATTGGCCAGGAGTTCAGCAGTGGGGAGGAAAGCGTTGGTTGGTCCTACTGATCGACCACAGAAGATAAATTTTTCAAACCACATATTCAAGAATGTGGCATGTTCCCTTTGATTAACTGTTCCAGTCTTCTGGCATTCTTGGATGTATCCTGTCCAACCGCCGATGTTGCGGGTATTCACCCTATGTTCAGATTTTCTACCATAGATAGAGCCTTCATCGGCAGTTGAAATATCCAAACCAGTGAGCATGTATACATCGGCAAGTGTGGGAGTAGCTGGGCCATGTCCAAACATAAAAGTATTTGTTGTGTCTGACCAGAAGTAAGCAGCTACAATCATCATTGATTCATTCTTCTACATATCGGCAATAGATAGCCTAATGCATTGGTCTAGCTTCCGTTCTGCCCAATATACTTGCATCGATCTATTAACCCTTAAGTACCAATCTTTCCACCCTTTGGTGGTTTTGGGCCAAGATCGGAATGTGTCTTTCCATAAATTCAGAGAGAAATTTTGGGCTCTAAAGGGGATTCTGTTAACCTCTGCATTAATCAGATCAGTTGGATCTGGGTTGCCCATTGGTCCTAGGCATTGGACATGCGGCTGATCGGTTGGAATAACTAATTTGTTGCGCAGTTCCTAAGTTTAAAGGATCCGGAGAACAAAAGAAAAGAAAAATCACCAACTGTATGAACTTGCAAAAACTAGGGGAATCGAGGTAAAAGGTAATGGAAGTGGAACGAACCGTAGGGACGTCGAAGTTGATTGCCATTATCTTGAGGAAGATGGGAGCACGAGCCGGAGACTTGAGGTTAACGCTGGAGAAGAGTTCTTGTTGGTTGAGGTCGCGTAGTTGTTCGTCGGAGTCGCCGCTGGAAAGAGAAGATGTCAAAGATTGGAGTCTGAGGGTAGAAGACGAGCGTTCTGGAGGAATCTATTTATAAGCCGCTTGGAGTAGGGGTATTTTGGACTTATCTCTATACCGCGTGCATGTAGGTCGAGGTGGTTCGGATGGATATGGCAACTGTTCGCACGATAATCAGGGGATTGTACAGGATCTTGCCAATGGATTATTGTTTCGGTATCTTAACCATAATCAAGGCAAGAGTGGTTGGCGATTGTGCGATATTTACTGAGGTGCGTGAATCAGGATTAGATTTGATTAGATTTGATAACAGATCAAGTTTTGGCTTGGAGGATGAGTTACGGTAATCGGGCGAAGGCAAGCGTTATCTGGAGTAAATTTCGGAGCATTAATGGTTTTATACTCCGAAATTGGGGGGCATGTGTTGACACCGTTTTTTGCACGCGTCAAAATGATCGGAGTGGACTAATCGGCAGGAGGAAAGTTACTGTATATGCTGACAGCCGATGAAAGTCAGCTTGTAAAGTTGGTTGCCGATGACTGGTGGTGGTCGATGGAAAGGTTGATTTAGACTTGGGCGTTGCCGATGAGGTTGGGGGTGTTATTGTCGATGCCGATGAGGGAAGGCTTGAAGACTACTGCCGATGAAACAGGAAGTATGCCGATGGAAAGGAGGTCGGTGGGATTTCCATCGTAATTGAGGTGGACAGGGAAATAGATAGGAGTTGATTTCCTTTTCTGTATTTATTAGAACATGATTCATGTAAGAGTCACGTATTTCCTTAGGTATGGATTTGGTGTCCTAGTTATGTTTGGTTATGTCTCTTTAGATAAGGGTATAAATATAGATTGAAGGGCAATGTAAAAGATATATCAATCAATATCAAAACTAATTTTTACTCCTATTTGCATCTAGTTACTTTTCGGCGACTTCGTCAATTCGCACATTTTTTCTTTTTACGAGTTCTCATTGATTCGGCGAGTTGCATCACAGTGCAACCTTCGGCAATTCTCGAGTTCCGTGTAAGTACCTCTTGGCCGTGACTTCCGGGCGTATCGCTGTTGTCAGGACCAAAGTGCTCGTATCTTCATCCTTGTCGATTAACAGGTCAAATCGATTGGCACGCTTTGGATATCGATTTGGGTATTAGCCCTTTGTGTTTGCAGATCCACTTTTGCATCAACACCTCGCTCTTCCCCAGGTACTGACCAAGGACGTCGCACGAGTGGTTGATGTGGCACTGCAGCCTTGCCTCGTAGTACAGGTCTGTGACTCGGCCCCTGCATGCCCTGTCCTGCACCTTCGTCACCCAGGCGGGGTCATGCCCCTCCTCCAACATGAAGAAGTCCTGCATACAGACATCATGTGTCCTTTCATTATTTCAAGAACGTCTAATGAATTCATAGTATTGAGCAATGTAGTGTGATGTAGACTCACCCAGAACTCACGCCTGATCCGCTCCTCTATGGTGCCGTACACGGCATCCACGGCGGAGTTGAAGTGGTCCCACGTCCAGGGAGGTGACTCAACCTAGGCGTGGGTGACCAAACCAGGGTAGTGCAGGCGGATCAGGCCACCGAGGATCCCATTGCACTGCCGATGATCGCCCTCGGACATAAGTTCCTATTTCCTACAGGAGTCAGTAAGAAGAATTGTTAGTCCGTGGCTCGGTTTTCAGCATATGAACAAGAAGAGATGCAAAATGAATGGATACTTACTTGTCGCCCTTGGGATGAATCACCGGCCTCCTCTGAAACAGGATCGGCCACGCCGGGAGCTGCAAGGACCCACGCAAGTATGGTACCGATGAGGTGCTCGAAGTGGAACCCCCTGCCACCCCCACAGAGGAAGTGTCACCCCCCGCCACCCCCCTAGAGGAAGTGTCACCCCCTCCTATCTAGGGGGCCAGCTGCTGGTCCTCATCGTTAGTGGTCGTCGTCCGGTCCTCCTCGAGCGGGGGGACGGCAGACGACTGCACCGCCCTCCTCGGACGGCCGTGGGGGCGGCGGGCCAAACGGCTCCTCACCGACGCCTCCGCCTCTGCCTCCTGAGTCGTCCTCGCATAGAGCGAGTTGCAGGTCTGGGTCCGCCTTCTGCCCGGCATTTTGTCGAGTGCCTGCAAATACAAAGAGTAAACCAGTTAGCACAATATAGACAAATATAGAGATGCAAAATGAACAAAACATAACTAGAAAATAATAATAATAATATAGTATTACATGAATTAGAAATAATCTTCAGGATCGGCAGCGGTCGGATCATAAGTGTCATCATCACTATCAATATTGTCTAACATTTCCGCCTCATCTCCATCGTTGTCATCAATGGCAATGCCAAACCGTAATCGCTCAAGTAGTGCTAAGTCTTTGGCATTTTGCACCTCTTCTCCATCGTCCTCATCTCCATCGTCCTCATCAATGTCATTGTCTACTTCCATGCCCATTAGCGAAAACATGTCTATGTCAAACGTGCCATCTAGCCCCTCGGGTTGATAGAACTCCCCTGTATATGTGTTTGGGTCAAAGTTGTAATCCTCATCGTTTGGGATAGGCACTTTGCCATGCGGTGATACCAACTGCGCAAGGTACCAACCCTCAAGGGTGGGATCTTTTTGGCACGCCCATGGAAGATAATAAACTTGCGTGGCCTATTGAGCCACAATATAGACATCGTCTCCTTGACAGAGGGAATCTTGTCGAATTTCAACTTGTCCAATCTCAGGGGCTCTTCTCATGACATTGGGATCGAACCAATGGCATTTGAATACGACTGGCTTATGACCTCCACGAAGCTCAAAGTTGAGCTCGTATATTTCTTCGACTATGCCATAGTAGTCACGGTCATTGGTGCCGGGCATACGAACTCCAGTATTCATGGTTTTTTGATTGGGCCAACTGAGCTCGTGGCTTCTTGTGTGGAAGCAATAGCCATTCACATCATATACGGTGAATGACTTGACCCTATAGGGGAAGCCTTTGACAACCTGTTTCAACTCTTCATCCATTTCTGCATCCGTGCGTGCCTGTAAGGTGAGGGCGGATAGATCATTACTCGCTCGTAGGAGCAAAGTGGGATGTCACAGATGGAATGATGTAAATTGGATGGTACCTTCTTTTTGAACCATGAAATGAAATTGGGCACACCATCTTTGAGAAGACTATCTTGTTCTTGAGGGGAAGGATCCCTATTTCCTGTCTAGTATGTATTCAGAAATTCCCTGAAAAAGCAAGAGACAAGGGGGTTGGATAGATAGACGATAGTGACGGCGTATGTAACAAGCTCATTGAGAACTTACTACACATAAGGGTTCACTTCGTCAAGGTTCAACAATACATACAACATGATAGTGTGCCACTCATCATTCCGCAAGGTCTTGGTGCTCGAAACACTTGCCCTGCCAAGTTGACCTTTGAAAAGGCTGAGATTTGATGACCTCTCGTCGGTGTTGTAACGAGGGATTGGATTGTGCACACTGGGAAGGCTATCCTTATAGTATGATGTTGTGAAGTTTGACACCTCCTCAAGAATGAATACCTCTGCCATGGATGCCTCAATTCTGGCTTTATTTCTACACTTTTTCTGAAGAACCTTTAGACATCTCTCGATTGGATAGCACCAACGGGCTTGCATGCCCCCCCCCCCCCATTCGTGCCTCGTGAGGCAGGTGCAAAATCAGATGCTGCATTGAGAGGAAGAAGCCGGGTGGGAAGATCTTCTCCATCTTACAGAGCAACACAGGTGCCACTTTCTCTAAGTCATCAATCACGGCCCGAGATAGCTCCTTGGCACAAAGCTAGCGGAAGAAATAGCTCAACTCTACCAGGACGCGCCACACATGCTTGGGGACGAAACCTCTAGTCATCGCTGGAAGGAGCCACTCAATCTATATGTGGAAGTCATGATTCTTCATCCCTAACACTCGGCAAGTGGACACGTTCACTCCCCTCCTCAGATTCGCTGCATACCCATCAGGGAACATTAACGACTGAACCCACTGACATACTTCCCTCCTTTGGTCCTTCTTCAAAACAAAATCGACCGAAGTCCTTTTCCATTTCTTGCCAGGCGCGGGAGTCTTCATCACTTGCTTTGGTCTATCGCACAGTGCTGCCAGGTCCACTCTTGCCTTAACATTATCCTTTGACTTTTCTGTGTCCATGAGTGTTCCCCAAAGTGCCTCGGCAATATTCTTCTCTATGTGCATTAAATCAATGTTGTGTGGAAAAAGAAGATCATTGAAATAGGGAAGCCTAGTCAAGCCCGATTTATGAGTCCACATGTGGTACTGACCATATCCATCAAAACGACCTTTCTCTTTATCAACTTTGAGAGCCTCTATCTCAGCACGGATCTTGGCAGCGGTCATCATCTGAGGTGCAGGATCGGTGACTTCAACACCTTTCGTGAAGTTCTTGATGTCTCGTCTGAATGGATGGTCAAGGGGGAGGAACTGACGATGTTGGTCGAATGAAGAAAACTTGCCACCACTCTTCAACCAAGTGAACCTCACACCTGCCTTGCATATTGGGCATGGGAACTTCCCGTGAACACACCACCCGCAGAATAGGCCATATGCCAGGAAGTCATGTAGGGAGTAGTGGTACCACACATGCATTGTGAAGTTTCTCTTTGTAGCTCGGTCGTATGTCAGTACCCCCTTTTCCCAAGCATCGATCAAATCATCGAACACAGGCTCCATGAACACACCCATATTGTTCCCCAGATGTCCAGGAATTATCAGCGACAAAAATACGTTCTTAGGTTGAAAGATGACACTGGGGGGGAGATTCAGGGGTATCACAAACATGGGCCAACAAGTGTATGGGGCCGCGGACAATCCATACGGGTTGAACCCATCTGTTGCCAACGCTACACGTACATTGCGAGCCTCCTCAGCTTTAACACGATGTATGCCATCGAAATGGGTCCAGGCATCGCCATCTGATGGGTGTACCATCTTGTTCGGATTGTACCTTTTGCCATTTTTGTGCCATGTCATCTGTTTCGCGGACTCCTCTGTCATGTACAGCTGTTGGATCCTCGGTATGAAAGGAAGGTACCATAGGACCTTCGTAGGGATACTCAGCTGTTCCTTCTTGCCATCACTAGTGTCGACCTCCAGGTACCTAGAGGATTTGAACTTTGGATAGTGCATTGCTCCCTCGTGATCTTTCCTAAAAAGGATGCATCCATTCGGACAAGCATGGATCTGCTCATACGGCATCTTAAGTGCACGAAGAAGTTTCTGTGACTCGTACAAGTTCTTTGATAGGATGTGATCCTCTAGAAGCAGGGATCCAAAAACTGCCAACATACCATCGAAGTTGTCCCGACTCATGCTAAACTGCGACTTCAACCCCATGATGCGTCCAATTGCATCCAGCTGCGATACTGTTGTCTTTTTGTGCAAGGGCTTCTGCACTAAAGACAGCATATCATAGAACGCCTTTGCGCTTTCCTCTGGCTTCTCCTCCAATCCTTCACCGAACCGTGCCTGCTGAATGTCATCCATCCAGTCTGCTACCCCGCCATCTCCATCATAATCCTCGAGACGCTGTCTCACCACCTCCTCTCTAATACGATTGGCTTCACCATGGTGGATCCAGCGGGTATAGTTTGCCGTGAATCCATACTTGATAAGATCTTCCCCCATGAGCCTCTTAATTTTTCTTTTCTTGTTGCCACATCTGCTGCACGGACACGGCATCCGGGCTGACCCTTTAGTAGCCTCGCCAAATGCATGCTTCAGGAAAGCATTGGTCTTGGTCATCCATTTTGGGGTCATACTTGCGTGGCCCATGTACATCCACTCACGATTATCCATCCTCTGGCACATGCATATGTAAGCGAGTAATAAAAACTACAGGTAAATCCACAAGGCGTTCCTACTATACATCTAATAGGTGAAGGATAGGTCCTAATCCCACCCAAGGATGCGTAGATGAGGTTGGCTTCCATGGTCCGCTCCTATCCAAGACAGAATTTTAGCAGCACCTCCCCGCTGTTCTCCCGATACACGTCCTGGTAGGGAGATTGTGTATTAGGAGAACAACGAGGAGGTGGTGCCAAAACTCTATCTCGGATAGGAGCGGGCCACGGAAACCAACCCATCTACGCATCCGTGGGCTGTCCAAAAAACGTGGACAATCCAAAACAGGTACGGAATTTGGTATGCAAAGATCTGCATACCAACGACCGTATCTCTTTCGGACGGGAGACGCCTAACTGGGGTTACATGAGATACAAGTATGGAAGATGGGTTATACCTAGGGTGTCAGTGAGGTCAGGCTAGTGGGGCGGTGGCGAGTCGCTGCAGTGGCGAGGCGACGCGGTGCAGGCAGAACCGCAACGCCGACGAAGACGATTGGGGTCGCCGAGTGCCTCCCAACGGTCCTCGTCCTACAAAGAAAAGGCAAATGGTTAGACTCCATTGAAAATTTTGGCAGCACCTCCCCTGCACGGAGAGGTTTCCAAAACCTGCAGAAAACATTGGCACAAAGGCCAACAACCACATGTATACCAAACATAGGCACGAAGGCCATCAACCACATACATACAACAATAACTACTACTAACACTAAAACTATGAACAACAACTACAACTACTACTGTCACTACGACTTACTAACTAATACTAACACTACTAATTAACTACTACTACTAACACTACTACTTACTAACTAATACTAACATTAGGGCATACCTTGCCAGCAAGAATGCGAAGACCGAGGGCCGGCGACGACAACGGGGACGACTGCTACAGCGTGAGGGTCGACGAACCGAGGCGGCACCTTTCTTCTCCTCTCTTCTCCCCTTCTCCTTCTCTCCTCCCCTCCTCCTCTCTTCTCCCCTGCCTCCTTCTCCTCCCTTCTCCTTCCTCTCCTCCTCCTCCTCCCTTCTCTTTCTTCTTCTTCCTCCTCCCCTTCTTCTCCTTCCTCCTTTCCTTCCTCCACTTCCTCCTACCTCCTCCTCCTTCCTACTGCGGGCGCGCGGGCACGGCGAGCGCGGGGCCAAGGCGTGCGGGCGTGGGGCCGAGGCGCGCGGGGAGCCGGCAGCGGCGGCGCGGCAGCTCCGGCGGCGACGGCTACGGCGCGGCGGCGGGGCAGGCGCGCGCGCGTGTGTGTGCGTGTGTGGTGTGTGCGTGGTGTGTGCGTGGTGTGTGTGCGTGTGTCCGGTTTTTTTTATATTTCAAACCTCTTTGCCGAGTGCCAGATCCGGGGCACTCGGCAAAGAAAGTATTTTGCCGAATGCCCCCGATCTGGCACTCGGCGAAATAAAAAATTAAAAAAAAATCTTGTCCTGGCTTTGCCGAGTGCCTAGGGCTAGCACTCGGCAAAATATTCACTTTACCGAGTGCCAAACCTTGGCACTCGGCAAAATAATTTTTTTTTTGTTTTTTGCCACCAACTTTTTTTCTTAGATTTGTATTTGTACCATGAACAGCATGTTCAAATTTGGCACAATTTCATTGCTGTTTGCTATATTTCTTCACTTTATTTCGTTTTCTTGTATTTTTTCGGAAAATGTAGGTTTGAACGACAGGTGCATCGAATAATAGTTTTGATCCATTCCAAAAATGTTATTCTTGTTTGTTAGTGTCACTTTATGCTAAATCTAGGAACCATCTCCAAATTTCGATCAACGTGCTCACGGGACAACGTCGCGAACTTGCGTGCGAGTGGTTATTTAATTCTATAAAATTCAAACGAATCCCGAAAATCATGAAATTTGGCGAGATGTCGTGATATCACATGCATATGCGGTGGTAAAAATTTGAAAACGTTTGGAGGACGTCATCACATATGGTGTTTACAAACAAGGACATTATCACATGTGATATCAGATGTGATGATGTCCTGGTTTGTGAACACCATACATGATGACGTCCTCCAAACGTTTTCAAATTTTTACCACCGCATATGCATGTGATATCACGACATCTCGCCAAGTCTCATGATTTTCGGGATTCGTTTGAATTTTATAGAATTAAATAACCACTCGCACGCAAGTTCGCGATGTTGCCCCGTGAGCACGTTGATCGAAATTTGGAGACAGTTCCTAGATTTAGCATAAAGTGACACTAACAAACAAGAATAAAATTTTTGGAATGGATCAAAACTATTATTCGATGCACCTGCAGTTCAAACCTACATTTTCCGGAAAATTGCAAGAAAACGAAATAAAGTGAAGAAATATAGCAAACAGCAATGAAATTGTGCCAAATTTGAACATGTTGTTCATGGTACAAATACAAATCTAAGAAAAAAAGTTGGTGGCAAAAAATAAAAAAAAAATTATTTTGCCGAGTGCTAAGGTTTGGCACTCGGCAAAGTGAATATTTTGCCGAGTGCTAACCCTAGGCACTCGGCAAAGCCAATATTTTGCCGAGTGCCAAACAGAAGGCACTCGGCAAAGAGGACGGCGTTGGGTACCGTTATCCCCGGGCGTCTCTTTGCCGAGTGTCTGGCACTGGGCAAAGTTTGGCTTTGCCGAGTGCCTTATTTTGACGAGTGCCAAGTTTCGCCGAGTGCGGCACTCGGCAAAGGTGGCCTTTGCCGAGTGCCCAATATTTGGCACTTGGCAAAGATTTGAGCACTGGGCAAAGTCCCGGTTTCTTGTAGTGGTCCCTGTGGAAGTGGAGTTTTCACCTCAAGATCGGAGCTGTCTTTCCGCTGTCTATACTCTGAGGTTGTATTCTTTATACTAATACGCTATGTAATAAGCATTGTCTTATGATATTACCCTTATTTATAGCTATATGTGAGATTTGACTTCCTGGGCTCACATATGATATGTATCTGGTTTTGTTCTTAAAACCGGTGTTACATGTATGGTAATAGATCCAGGTGAGACTACAAGAAGGTGGTCTCAGCTATACGTGTGGGACGAATTGCATGCCTGGACACATAATTTATAACCAAAATCAATGGTGCTAGCTAGATCAGACGCTGGAAAATGTTGTAAGGTGGATCCAACGGCGTCAGGACACTGTCGTCGAGTCAATCAACAACCCTGACAATGACTCGTTGCCGCTATGATGTCAGTAGTTGTAATAATTAAGGTGTAAGAGACAATTCATCAATTGGGAGGCTAAACACCAGAATTTTCCTTACCTTATATACTCATCATCAATTCATTATTTAGCACACATATTTTAGTCTCACCATCATTGCTACATCATATCTATACTTTGACGATAAGATTTTATTTGATTGTAGTTTTTGTGATGCATTAACACGTTACTTTCAGGTCAGGTCCTATTTGGTTCCCAGAAATTGAGAGGAATTAAAAAGTAACCTAATAATAAAAAATAAGAAACACTTTCTAGATATATATTGGTCCACTAATTTAATTAAATTTATCTTATTTTTTGCTCCACTAATTTGACATTGTGGTATTCATTCTCTGCCTCATAATAAATTAGTTTTCTGAAAATTTTAACACAGATTAAGGACATTGCGTTCGCAAAAGACGCATATATCCTCGTCTCCTTTCCTTTTCCGAAGGATATCTCTTTGATTTGGCAGTTATTGTTTCCATGCACCATGATCAGCGCATTAGGAAACAATGTGTCCTATGTTTGTGTTGAATGTTATTTATTTTAAGATAAATTTTAAACCTTAGAAAGTTATTTATTTTGGGATGAAGGAAGTGTCTAGATAGTTCAAATGACTCCAAAACATAGTAAAATTGTGTTTATAACACTCACAATGAAGATTATGTCCAACTTACCTATTGTTATTTAGTTGACTAAGAAAGGCGAGCCAAAGTAGAACCTGAACTACAAGGAAGTAGAATCCTTGAGCAGGTGTTAGAGCACCTGATGCAAGAGGCCTGGTTTTTGTCCGCTCAACCTACAAGGAGAACGTACATGTGCTCGTTAGATCCCATGCAACTGCTGTAGAAAATTCGTAAGCAGTAGTGGCCAGCGGTAATAATGAAGGAATCGGTACCCGCCGGTGGCTTTAGTCTGGCAGTAGGCCAGGGGTGTATAGGAAATAGGAACTGCTACTACTACTTAGGAAGGCCAGTGGAGAGCACGGGTTTTTTTTCCGACTTATTTCTTCACCTTGCTATAGACAAAAAGAATAAGAGAGAAACAGGTTTGATTCCGCTGCCGGATTTGCTACACCTCTTGCTTCCAAGCGCAGTGTTACTTGACTGGCAAAACCATATAACTTTTTTATTTGCACAAGAACATCGTTGTAACAAAAGTTTTGTTCTGCAACTTGGTTCCCTTATTAAAAAAAAACAAAATCTTAGTTTGGTTCGACGATTATGACAGCCTTAGCTTGGAGGCTCGATCTTCTGATTAGAAGTTTGGACTAGTGTGTAAAATAAAACCTTTCACAGTGACGACAACTAGAATCTTCACACTGACAGTAAAAAAGAGAAGTCACCTTCTTATCAATGTCTCGGTCGAGAAGATCATTCACTGTGCAAGCAACACCCCTTAAGACGATCGAACCAAATCCAAAGAGTGCCAGCATTTTTATGTCTGGGATTTCTCCTTTGTTTGATGCTATTGTAATTAACCTGTGATAAAGCAAAGGTAGGTTAATTGCAGCCTCTATTGGACACAACAATATGTTGTGCTATACTCTCTTCGTCCCAAAAACAATGACGTTATGTGATATGTGTTGGTCAAACTTTATTAAGTTTTATTAGATTTATAGAAAAAAATTAGCAATATTTTTATCTTCAAATAAGTTTATTATAAAAATATGTTCAATGTTTCATCCAATGATAGTAGTTATGCACTATAAATATTAGCAACTTAATGGGGCCTGTTCTGATTTTTTTTTGAAAGATCCGAGAACATATGTTCCAGCTTTTATATAATATAAGAATAGGAGAATTGACTCAGTTTATAAGGGAGACCGGGTCCAAAAACCATACAAACACTACTTATGTCAGCCACACAACTTGTATCACTATCTACTACAAGCTCAACCACGAGCTTTAGTCCAGAAGTGGCTAGAGAGAACGAGTTCTACAAAGTTCTCATTGACACTACCACGAACCACACTAGTAGAAAACAGACCTTTGATCCTCGGTCAAAAGGGGCTCTAGTCCCAGAATTTTTTGCCCCCGGGACTAGAAATACCTTTAGTCCCGATTGGTCTCCAACCGGGACTAAAGGTCCCTGCCCAATGGCTACTGCGCCAGACAGAGGTGGCAGGGACCTTTAGTCCCGGTTGGGGCCACCAACCGGGACTAAAGGTATATGTTTACTCCTGGTTGGTGGCTTCAACCGGGAGTAAAGGTCTACTCCAGGGCCGTGGCTGCGCCCGGGGTTGGAAAGTTACCTTTAGTCCCGGTTGGAGCCACCAACCGGGACTAAATGTTCTCCCTTTATATATCGGCTGTCTCCTTCTTCCTTCCCGAGCCCGAGCTCAGCACATTTTGAAGCTCACTGCACTAGTGTTCTTGCTTCCTCCCTCCCTTCATTGTTCCTCCATCCATTCTTCGATTCCTCCGTCGATTTCTTCGATTCCTCCGTCGATTCTTCAGTTGTAAAGGTTACCAATCTCATACTCTCATTTTTCACCATTGTCTTATGTCATTTTGTTCACTATATATATATATGGTTCTTTATTGTGGTTTTTTTTATTTGTAAGCAATTTGAGTTCAAAATCACTTCAAGCTTGCATATTTACATGAAAGAAGGTTAAAGTATATATAAATATAAACTTAGAAAATAGTTAGAAAATTATAGCAAATCCGTACTAGTTGAACTTGCGGACCGTGTTCAGCTCGGCGAGCATGTTCTCTGCCGAGCGGTAACGGACGTCAAGGAGGAGCTTTGATTCTACGAGGGAGAGCGGCAACGGTCGTGGAAGACCGTGTTCCCTTCCTCGTAGAATCGGAGCTCTTCCGTGGCCAAGTACGGTGCCGTCTGGTGGAGAAATGCTCGCCGAGATGATCACATAAGCAAGTTCAACTAGTACGGATGATTATTTATTCACATGTCCCGATATCGTCGCAGTAGTCTGTCAATCACCGTACCCAAACGTAGTATATATATAAATATAAACTTAGAAAATAGTTAGAAAATTATAGAAAATCCGTACTAGTTGAACTTGCGGACCGTGTTCATCTCGGCGAGCATGTTCTCTGCCGAGCGGTAACGGACGTCAAGGAGGAGCTTTGATTCTATGAGGGAGAGCGACAACGGTCGTGGAAGACCGTGTTTCCTTCCTCGTAGAATCGGAGCTCTTCCTTGACCAAGTACGGTGCCGTCCGGTGGAGAAATGCTCGCCGAGATGATCATGTAAGCAAGGTCAACTAGTATGGATGGTTATTTATTCACATGTCCCAATATCGTCGCAGTAGTCTGTCAATCACCGTACCTAAACGTAGTATATATAAATATAAACTTAGAAAATAGTTAGAAAATTATAGAAAATTCGTACTAGTTGAACTTGCGGACCGTGTTCATCTCAGCGAGCATGTTCTCTGCCGAGTGGTAACGGATATCAAGGAGGAGCTTTGATTCTATGAGGGAGAGCGACAACGGTCGTGGAAGACCGTGTTCCCTTCCTCGTAGAATCAGAGCTCTTCCTTGACCAAGTACGGTGCCGTCCGGTGGAGAAATGCTCGCTGAGATGATCACGTAAGCAAGGTCAACTAGTACGGATGGTTATTTATTAAAACATGTTTTTGAGCTATAATGTATTAAAAAATGAGTATAGAGATCTAGATAATTTTATAGTTTCTTAATTTTATTTGTTTATAAAAGGAGAAATTTATAGTGTATTAAAAAATGAGTATAGAGAGTAGATGGCAACTGCTTCCGGGTCCTCGGCCTCTCATGGGTTTCCAAAACGACTTAGGCCGGGCCTCCCTCTCATTCCATGCGGCAAGTGTCGTGATGAGATGAAGATTGTGATGGAGTACCGAGTGAAGAAGGAGGGTCCCAACAAGGATCGTATCTTCTACAAGTGTCCGGATCGCAATGAGTTATTTTATCGTATTTAATGATTATGGTTAGTTTATACCTATTTTCATGATGGTTGTGATTAAAGTTCTAATTTTTTGTTTTAATTTCAGTGGGATGGCAGTGGACGATGTTCAGGCTTCTACTGGGAGGAAGAGTATGTTGAACTCATGCAAAAATATCTTGCACAACAGGCAGATATGGCGGCTAATGAGGCAGTGATCTAGCCGAAGAAGCCCAAAGATGTTGCACAATCGGGGGATCTGTCTGTTTTAGTTGAGATTGGTCGCAAAATCCTTATGCTCCTGAAATGTATTTTAGCTTTAGTTCTTTTAGTGGTAGTTGGGATTGTCTACATTGTAGCGATGCTTTCATAAATTTGTATCTTTTGTGGTGGCACGCATGTTGTATAAATAATTAATTATGATCTAGGTTTTAATATGGTATTTATGTCATGTAATGCAGATGAGCCGGCATTGGATGTATAATGCTGATCGCCGCTCCCAAGAGTTCATTGACGGCGTGCATTCTTTGTTACGTGCGGGCGAGGCAAACAAACGCGACGGTTTCATGTGCTGCCCATGTGCCATATGTAAGAATATGGTGGAATATCCTTGCTTAAGGACTCTTCATTCACACTTGTTCAAGTCGGGTTTCATGCCAAACTATATTTGTTGGACGAAGCACGGAGAAACCGGTGTTGTAATGGAAGAAGGTGAAGAAGAACAATGGGACGACAATGATATTATTCCCGATGGTGCGTGCTTCAATGATACTGTAATGGGAGAAGCTGAAGAAGAGGTAGCCGCAGAAGATGAGCTGGCTGATGATCTTTCTCAGGTCATTCGTGACGCACAAAGAGAATGTGAAAGTGAAAAGGAAAAGATCAAGTTCGAGCGGATGCTAGAAGATCACAAGAAATTGTTGTACCCAACTTGTGATGCAGGGCAGAAAAAGTTGGGAACCACACTAGAATTGCTGTAATGGAAGGCAAAGAATAGTGTATCTAACAAGGGATTTGGAGAGTTACTAAAAATCCAAAAGAAGATGCTTCCGAAGGACAATGAATTGCCCGCCACTACTTACGAAGCAAAACAAGTTGTCTGTCCTATGGGGCTAGAAATCGAGAAGATACATGCATGTCCTAATGACTGCATCCTGTACTGTGGCAAAGAGTATGAGAAATTGGATGCATGCCCGGTATGCCATGCGTCGCGGTATAAGATCAGGCGAGATGACCCTGGTGATGTTGAGGGCAAACGTCCACGGAAGAAAATCCCTGCCAAGGTTATGTGGTATGCTCCTATAATACGACGCTTGAAACGTCTGTTCAGAAACAAAGAACATGCAAAATTGTTGCGATGGCACAAAGAAGACTGTAAGGTAGACAATATGTTGAGACACCCTGCTGATGGGTCCCAGTGGAGAGCAATCGACAGAGAATTCCCGAAGTTTACAAATGACGCAAGAAACTTAAGGTTTGCTTTAAGTACAGATGGTATCAATCCTTTTGGAGAGCAGAACAGTAGTCAGAGCACTTGGCCTGTTACTCTAAGTATCTACAACATTCCTCCTTGGTTATGCATGAAGCGGAAGTTCATTATGATGCCTGTGCTCATCCAAGGCACGAAGCAACCTGGCAATGACATCGATGTGTACCTGAGGCCACTTATTGACGAACTTCTCATTTTGTGGAATAAAGAAGGTGTACGTGAGTGGGATGAGTACAAACAGGAACACTTTGATCTGCGAGCATTGTTGTTCATAACAATCAATGATTGGCCTGCTCTAAGTAATCTTTCAGGATAGTCAAACAAGGGATATAATGCATGCACACACTGCTTCGGTGATATTGGAGGTGTATTCTTGAAAAAATGTCGAAAGGTCATGTACCTTGGCCATCGTCGATTTCTTCCTGCAAATCACCCCGTAAGAAAGAAAGGCAAGCATTTTAAAGGGAAGGCAGACCACCTGACCAAGCCTCGCAACCGAATCGGTGAGGATGTACTCGATATGGTCAATGATGTGAAAGTCGTCTTTGGAAAAGGACATGGAAGCCAACCTGTTTCGAACGACGCTAACGGTCACGCACCCATGTGGAAGAAGAAGTCCATATTTTGGGACCTATCCTATTGGCAAGTCCTAGAGGTCCGCAGCTCGATCGACATGATGCACCTGACGCAGAATCTTTGTGTGAACCTGCTAGGCTTTATGGGTGTGTATGGAAAGCCTAAGGACACATTTGAAGCACGATAGGACCTGCGTTGTTTGAGAAAAAGAGACAACCTGCATCCAGAGAAGACAGATGATGGATGCCATTACTTACGTCCTGCTAGCTACACTCTAAGCAAAGAGGAGAAGGAAATCATGTTTGAATGCTTAAACAACATCAAGGTACCATCTGGATTCTCCTTGAATATAAAGGGTATTATAAATGTGCCAGAGAAGAAATTCTATAACTTAAAGTCCCATGACTGTCACGTTCTCAAGACGCAATTACTTCCAGTTGCATTAAGAGGAATTCTACCTCCAAATGTATCTCTAGCCACCGTGAAGCTATGTGCATTCCTCAATGCAATTTCTCAGAAGGCAATTGATCCAACTGATCTAGCTAAACTACAGAATGATGTGGTTCAATGTCTCGTCAGCTTTGAGTTGGTGTTCCCTCCTTCCTTCTTTGATATTATGACACACCTCCTAGTTCACCTAGTCAAGGAGATTTTCACTCTTGGTCCTATGTTCCTACACAACATGTTCCCCTTAGAGAGATTCATGGGAGTCCTGAAGAAATATGTTCACAACCGTGCTCGCCTAGAAGGAAGCATCGCCAAGGGCTATGGAACAGAAGAGGTCATTGAGTTCTGTGTTGACTTTATTCCCGACCTTGACTCGATTGGTGTTCCTGAATCGAGACATGAGGGGAGACTAAGCGGAAAGGGGACACTAGGGAGGAAAACATATATTGGTACGGATGATGATTATTTCAATAAAGCGCATTACACGGTTCTACAGAACTCCTCTTTGGTAGATCCATATATTGAGACACACAAGGATCTCTTACGATCCGAGTTTCCAGGGAAGACTGAAGCTTGGATTACGCGTAAGCACATGGAAATTTTCGGCGGTTGGTTGCGAAAAAAATGTCAAGGTGATGAGAGCATCCATGAGCAACTGTATTTATTGGCTATGCAACCATCATGGCATATCGTCACATACAAAGGGTACGAGATAAATGGGAACATATTCTACACAGTAGCCCAAGATAAAAGGAGTACCAACCAAAATAGTGGTGTCCGCATAGATGCCACAGACCCAAATGGGAATAAGCAGACATATTATGGACACATAGATGAAATATGGGAACTAGAATATGCACCTACTTTGAAGATCCCATTGTTCAAGTGCCAATGGGTCAAGGTGACCGGAGGCGGGGTAATAGTAGACAACAAGTATGGAATGACAACAGTAGACCTTAGTAATATTGGGTACAAAGACGAACCATTCGTCCTTGCCAAGGATGTGAATCAGGTGTTCTATGTCAATGATATGTCTACTAAACCAAAAAGAGGGAAAAACGATAATGACTCAACCAAAGAGCCAAAGCGCCACATAGTTCTTTCAGGGAAAAGAGTCATCGTGGGAATTGAGAACAAGTCAGACACGTCAGAAGATTATGAAAAGGATGACCGAATTCCGCCCTTGAAAGTGAACAAAGACCCTAGCATCTTGGTAAATAATGAGGACACTCCATGGTTATGACGTGATCATAACCAAGGGACATACGTAAAGAAGAAGTTCACTGCTGTGCCCACTTGATGATATAGTGATTTAATGTAGTGTGTGTTTGAGATATTATGTAATAATTATGAATTCAGATGTTTATTATGTCATGTTTCAAATTAAATCGATGTTTGATTTGGTGGGATTTCTCTCTCAAAAAGGTAAATTAGGATATTGAGTGATGAAAAATTAAAATATTAAAGTTAAAATGATGTGAAAACAAATTTCCTGTCCAAAACCAATAGTTTTAATAATTTTAATTAAACACTACATTTTTGCATTAACAAAATAATAAATATTAGTTACATTATGTTTTATAATTGTAACAAAAAATAAAAAAAGTTAGGTTATAGATTTTTCCTATGTGCAATAAAGAAAAAGAAAATCTATATTTTTAACAAAATAATTTTATGCCTTTTATTTAATTTACTATGTATTTAATAAAAACTATTGCATTTCTATTGTATTTAACAAGACTGATGCTTAAAACAGGCGGGAAACAAAACTGCAGACCACCTTTACTCCCGGGTGGGAAGCCCACCCGGGAGTAAAGGTGGGTTGTAGTTTCGTGGCCCGCCAAAAAAAACCCTTTACTCCCGGTGCGTGTTACCAACCGGGAGTAAAGGTATACCTTTGCTCCCGGTTGGTAACACGCACCGGGAGTAAAGGTACCTTTACTCCCGGTTGGTAACTCGCACCGGGAGTAAAGACCCATTACTCCTGGCTGGTGGCTGGCATCGGGAGTAATTCTCTCTGGTATATAACCGCCAGCGCCTGGCGCAGATCGATCTGCTCGTCTTCTTCCTCGTCGAACACCGCTGCCCTCTTCTTCCTCGCGCCGCCGTCCGTTCGCCTTCCATGACACCGCCGCCCTCTTCTTCCTCGTGCAGCCTCCACCGCGCGCGCCCATGCCCCTCCTCCGCTCGTGCCCGTGTCCCTCCTCCGCGCGCGCCCGTGGCCCTCCACCGCGCCCTCCTCCGCGCACGTCCGAGGCCCTCCACTGCCGAGCTCGAGGTGATCAATTCGTCTCTCTGTACATTCTCAGACTGTGGCCGGAAAACTTCAAAAAATGTTATATTTTGCTGTGATACCGAATATAGATGTTCTAAAGTAAATTACAAATGTCCTAGATTTTATATACGCAAATATCATATAAAAATAAAGGAAAACTTCAACGTTTCTTCATTTGTGAACTTTGAATATACAGATATAATATATTAATGTTGCTAAAGTAATATGAGCATTACATATTTTTTCCGGGAAGACTATCTTCAAACTTTATATCATAGCATCAGAGACGAAGTACTGTGCCTGTAGAAGAAGAAAATAAATTCTTATCATTTCGGAAATAGTAATGGTTATATTAGCAATAAGACACATATACTTACATTTCATAATGACTTATACTTACATTATCAGCATAGAATTTTCTCATATGATGAATGACTACATGGTTCACATGGTACATAGGATCACAACAACACGCACCGACAACGCCTCGGCCCGCCTCACGTCGTCATCGTCAGCACGCTGGCCCGCCTCACGTCGTCGTCGTCAGCACACCGGCCACCGCGCCGACATGTATATATACGTCATTTGTATTCATATGCATGTATATATACATCGCGGAGCACCGCCACCCTCGTTCGCCCATGCGTTTCTATGTATACGGCGGAGCACCACCGCCCTCGTTCACCCATGTGTACAGACATATATACGGCGGAGTGGAGCACTGCCACTCTTGTCACACCACCCTCTCTCGCGGCCTAGTCGATCAACATTCGTATTATCGTTATCGTTAACGCTAAACAATCACACCAGGGCGAACCGTGCTGTTGATGTCACCGACGTGGTTCGCCCTAGTCACCAACGCAATTCGCCCTCGGCCATTTATGTATAGCCCTAATTCACCCTAGTACCGACGTAGTTCGCCCTAGTGTGGCGAATTGCGTCCGTGACCGAGGGGCAAGATTTAATAATGCATATTGTTCATAGATTTTACGTATGTAAGCAAAGATTTGACGTACTATATATTGGTTTTGTTTTTTGAAGCTAGATGACCGACCTGAGAAACATGGATGAGGAAGAGTTGATGATGAATTTGATCAACACTAGCACTCAAGTTGCCGGCGATGATGGTGCTAAAAATAACGTGCAAGAGGATGCAGATGACGGGAGTCAGTACTTAGCTCTTGAACAAAATGAGCAACAACATATTGGCCAAGTATATATTTTTTATTATTAGCTATATATATTATCATATGTCTTATGTGTGCTCATGACATTAAAAATAATGTTTATGTTTTGTAGCCCTCTGGATCGACATCAACAACTACAACGAAGAGTAAAAATGTTTGAGGTCCCAAAAAGCCATTGGAGGGCCGCTTCATCATCTCAAAGTTCAATGTGGATACAGGAGAACCGGGGGGCCTTATAAAATGAAATTTGTGCACCACTGTGGTTATCTTGTATGGGACCGGCTCCTGATCAGTACCCGTGAATGGAAGAAGAAGACCAATGCTCCTCATATCAGTTTTGTCTCCGATCGTGACAAGACGTTAATTTGGAAAGATGTCTTGGCACATTTCATGCTCTAAACAGATGGTTATGATGATATAATAGATGGTGATGAATTGAAGGAGCGAGTTAGGGATTGGGCAATGAAGAAGATGGCCACCCAGTTTCAGACTTGGAAGAAACACCTATACACGACATATGTCAAGAAGAACATAGCACCAGATTTTACTGTCCCAGGCCCGATCTCAAAGCAGAGGCCCTATTGGGATGAGTTTGTACAGTACAAGACTTCGGAAGAGGGTGTGAGTCGGGTGATAAAGAACGAATGTAATTGTAACACCCTAGGTGTTTGGCTTCTACGAATTGCATGTCATTTCATAAACATGTGCATTATCCATGTCATCATGCCATTATCATTGAAACATACGTATGCAACATTTTAAATTGTATGTGTTTCATGCTTGATTGCTTAGAGTGGTAGTAGTGCAACATGGGAATGCAACATGAAACTCGCATACCTTGAAACATGGCAACATGGTAGTAATGTGGCAATTATAAAATGACAACAAGGTCTTGAAACAGGTGAGACATTTCATTGCAACATATGAATGAATTGCTTGTTTTACTTTCTGTATCACATGTGATCATTAGAAGTGGTATAACGATTTTGTAAATTGGTTGATCATGGTCTATTACACCTTAACTACACTTAGGTTACTTGTTGGGACATTGTTCATGTAGATCAAAATGACCAAAATGCCCTCAAGTGCAAGTTTGACTTAAATTGACCCATGGAGTGTCATCGTTTGACTGATTCAAAAGTCCAGCTTAGAAGCTTTGCATGGCTGTGCACTCTTTACAAAAGTTGTAGCCAATTTATCAAGGAACAAAAGTTGTTTTATGACCAACTCATGAAAATGGCTAGAACATGCTCAAACATGGCCCACAAGTCAAATGTACATGCTGATTTCATACTTAGCAAATTTTTCTAAGTCCCAAGCAGATTTTAGTTTCATGAGCTGATGTTTGGAGCACTATATCTCACTAACCAAGCCAAACTAGTTCAAGCTCCAATTAGCAAACTTATAGTACTCATGTAGGTCTCCAACTTTGCTAACTACGCCTTAACCTAGATCGCCACGGATTAGGAGTTAATGATCGTCAAACATGCTCTATCAGTCGGTTCGGTTAGTTACTGAAACGAAGAATTCAGACTCTACAGTGCCTTGCCGTTTCAGAAGTCGACGGCCGCGTGGCGCCGCGCGTCGACGGCCGACTGACCGCCCAGGCCACGCGTCGTGGCTGGCCTGAACCCGCTGCCGATGTTTTCCACTTGAAGCCGCATCCTCCTGCCTCTCCATTCACTCTTCGCCTACTCCATTCAGCCGAAGCGCAGTAGCAGCGGAGCTACCGCTCCGCCATTGCTCGCCGTTGCGCAGCCCCTCTGCCGGTCCGTCCCGGAGAAATTGCTTGCGCGCATTGGAGCGTCCCCCACTGCTCTACTCGCTCGAGCTCTCCGCAGTTGTGTCCGTGGCTAGGTGAGGGTCCTATGGCCATTTCTGCGACGCTGCCATGCCCGGCGCCTCATCGGAGCGCGAGCTCGCCGTGGCCCGAGCTGATCAGCGGCCCTCCGTGCCCCCTTTGTTCTGCATTGTCTTCCCCGCGCCTCGTAGTGTCTCTAGTCCTACCCCATCTAACCGTTACAGCCCGGAGGTCGCCTGCGGGTGAGCCTCGCCGGAGTAAACTCCGCCGTCGCACGAACCTCTCCGTGGCTAGGCTTCCCGAGCACCCCCCCTAACCCTATCTTAGCACTAGTACTGTCGCCTGAGCTTCGAGGTGCCGTAGAACCGTTCGCCTGGGCCAGCCGTGGCCGGAGCCGGCCGGCGCACCGTCGTGTTGCGCCACCGAGCCGCCATGGCCGGCGATCAACCATTTCCAGTGCACCTCTACCCTAACCATGAACCTCTGTCGATGCGGGATGGTGTGGTGAACCCCCCGGTGGGGTTAGTTTTGCCGGCAGCTTCGCCGTCGGCGAGCTATCACCATCTCACGTCAACCCTCGCCGTGCTCTGTTTTTGTGTCATTGACACGTGGGCCCTGCTTGTCAGTCGTTGACGTGCGCAGCGGGAAGCCAGCTTGGGCTGAGCCGCGTTCTGGGCCGCGCCTGTGCGCTCGTGGGCCGCCGTTCTTGGGCCAGCCCACCTGTAGCTTTTAGGTTTTCTTATTTGTTTTGTTTATTGTTTTCACAGATTTATGTGCATGATTCTAAAATATGTATTTCCTAGTATATAGATCCAAATGATGTGGTTCTAATTTTGTTAAGTTTGTGGTCATGTCTAGTATTTAATAAAAATATAATATGAGCACATGTTTTAGAAAATTTGGATGAATTAAATAGGAGTTTGAAATGTGTTTTTAGAAGCATGCAAACTTGTTTGAATTTTATCTTGAGTTTCTGTGGTCCAAAAAATTATGAAATTTTGTGGGTCCTCTATTTTGGTTTATTTGAAGCTCTGGTAAAAATTTCAGAGCTAGTGCATGTGTAGTTTTTAAGTTATAGAATTTCCTTTTATTAATAGGTGGATCTTGTGTGAATTTTCATAATTTTTCTATAGAGCCAGTAAAGGTGAAATTTGATGGGTGCTATTCTTATGCTAGAAGGATGCTAGGAAAAATGGGAAATCTGTTGCTTGACACTTTTCATTAGGATTTCTTAATTATGCCATTTTAAGCCAGCATGCCTTATCATTTTTGTGTAGACTGTTATACTTACTCAATGGCTTTGAAATTTTTATGGTAGTCTATGTGAAGCATGAGATAGCTACTGTAATTTTTGTAGATTTTTCTAAACAGTTTTACTATATATTGCTTTAATCACCTAATTAACTAGATAAATTAGAAAAGGGTATTAAATAATTATTTAGAAGTTGACACTATACTTTCTGATGTTTATTAGGTATGAAAAACAAGTTGGTAAACTTGGTTTGGTCAAATTAGGCTTTTGCACCATCATTAAATAATTAAGTTACTACTTTTTGCATATGAAGCTTTAACTGTTATTTTAAGTATGTCTTTACTATTCTAAGTTCATGGTACTGTTCCTAGGTGTTAGACCTTTAACTGAAGATGAGCATCTTTATCTTAGGTTATGCAAGTTAGGTAAGTTGCTCTTGTTATATAAGTTAAGTTGGATACATGCTTAAAGTGATTTGAATAGAGCTAATTACTCAGTAAACGAGTGTCCAGTGATGTTTTCATAAACACCCATTGTGATTCATTCATCATGAGCATCATGTCATTCCTTATGCATCCATGATACTTATCTTGTGCATCAGCATGCAATAGGTGTACCAGAAGGAGTAACCCTGCTGGAATTCGAGGAGCCGAGCGAGCAACAGCAGCCGACACCGGAGATTCAGGAGGAGCAGCCTTCAGGAGAAGTGCCAGACGAGGTCGCCGTTGAGTGCCCTGACCACCGTCCTTGCAACTTTGTGAAAGGCAAGCCCCGAAGCATGTTAAGCCTCCTATTTTCCGAACTGCAGTTACAGTATTATTAGTACATATATTGTTGCATTAAGTTTAGGTGTTGGATGCAAACATTTGCTGCATTGGTTACCCATTCCTTGTCCAGATATTGTTACCCTAAATCCTATGTAGCTCAGGCTCGAGTAGTGCTTATCCCTGCTTAAACGCGGTAGAAGTCGGGTGATTTCCTGTCACCTGCGAGATATAGGAATATACATGTGGCACGGTTGGCTATATTTGCTATCGTGGAAAAGAACCAGTCTTAATTTGAAATGAAGACCGGACGGAGGCTTGCCGGTTTGCAGTGACTCCGTCTGTGTCGCTTAAGGACTGATTCTTGGAGCCTTTCCTGTTCATGTTGAACGCATGCCTCTCTCTTAGTTGGCCGGGTCTGGAGACCGACCGCGAAGCCGAGTAGCTCAACTCAGGCCGGGAGTCGATAAGTATAAAGTACGCCTCGGAGGGGAGCCGTAGGCGTGAGTCCAAGGGCAGGTGATTTAAAAGTCCTGATCGTCCTGGCAGAAGGGTAATCCCTGAGAGCGCTGGCGCTGATCGAACCCGCGAATTTGGTTCTTGAGTTGTACCAAAGGTAACCCACGGCTACCCTTGCTAAGTATGCCAAGGTGAGAGTTAGGAATACCCCCTCAGCTGAGTTGTAATTCGATTCGAATCGCCGTCTCTCCCGGTTAGTGAGAACTTGACGGGCTTATCTCCAATGTAGATACACTTAATAACATAATGGTTCGGAAATGATGATATGATGATGACAGCCTTATTATACCTGCTACGGTGAATATTGTTTGCTCCTAATAAGTGAGTGCTCTAGTACAGGTGCTAATCTAGTGGACAGGTAAATAATGATAAGCTTGATGCTAAGTTTAAATTGGTTACCATAATCTTAAGCTCTTTTCTGCAAATGTGTCAAGCTAGCCCACCTGAAAAGCCTTGCATGATCCTTGGTGTCTTTATTTCTGTTTTTGTCGGGTAAGTCTAGCTGAGTACCTTCTCGTACTCAGGGTTTATCTCCCACCTGTTGCAGATGACCAGTTCTACTTTGGTTGCTGCAAGTACTGCCTTCTCCCAGCTGGGGATGAAGACTAGACCGTTGGGCGTGGTCTCTACTAGTTCTCGTACCTGATAATGCTTTTGTGGGACATGACTCAGACTTGGCAATGTATTTGAAAACCTTGATGTTTTGTACTAAACTATGTTGCTTCCGCACACTCAAACTTGGTTTGTAATATTCTAATTCAACTCTGATGGATGTAATCCGAATGCTACTTGTGAAATGTTGTAACAGATGATGTGTTGTGTTGAATCATTACGATCTTGGTTTGTATGTCGAGAGTTGGTTGAAATCCTTCGTGATTTCCGGACTACCAGGATTATGGGAGCTTAAGTACAGGAATTTGATCGCTTCGGTGATTGTTTTTGTACTTACGTTCTTATGATTTGGTCGGTTCTGTTACAGCTGGCATCAGAGCAAGATTTGACACTAAACACGTCATTTGTGTATTTAAAACAAAAGTATTTATGAAAATCCTAAATTAAATACTAAGTATTGCCAGTGGTCATATCCCTTATGCCCAAATAAGGACTCTTAGGTGGCTTATTAAAGTACTAACTTGGGGGTTCCTGCTTGTTGCTGTTTCGTCGTCCATACGGCATGCTATTGTATGGATGCCATCCGCTTGGGTGGTAATGTATGGATCAAAATACCTCTACGCTCTGGTAAGTGTGAGTTGTGAGAGCATGACCGTCCAACCGTCGGTCTAGGGGAGAGTAGTTGTGGTTGCTCGCATACTTACATGTTTAATCATGTATCTATGAGAGTACTTAATTATGGGTATCTCTGACGGGTAGCTGTGATACTAGAGTATATGCATCAGGGGATGTATGTATGAAAGTATTTAGTTTACTGCTTGTTTTCTATGCTTTTTGGGAAATTATTGGGCTGAAATGAAATTTTCTGCAGGTACACTAACAACGTATCGTTGTAGATCGACTAGCTACCGTATACGAGAGAACGTATGTATGCCACCGTATATTTCGCTAGCCTTTAAATTTTTCTAGGTTTGTGAGGACGTACGGATCGTGCATGCATCATGTTCAAGCATACATGGCATTTCTTGCATTACTCCCTCCTTTAAAATTGATGGTCCCGAATAATTAAATTTTGTATCCCTTAAATGATTCTCCTCTTACGTTGTAACTTTTTGCTACAGATGGCGCACACAAAATGCACTACTCGTAAGTCCGCTGGAGGTAGGGCGCCTCGTCACCGTTTAGCTCCTCGTGAGCCCCGTCCTGAGCCTACTGAGGCTGAAAGGCTGAGGGCAGAGCTGGCTCAGGTGACTGCTGAAAGGACTGCAGTTCAGCTGCGTTTGGAGCAAGTCACGTAGGAATGGGATCAAGAGAACCTGGAGGTTCAGAGGTTGACAGTTGCTCACCGCAACTGTGAGCGTATGTTGGTTCACATGCTGAACCAACGGAATGAAGCCTGGCACGAGGAGAATGTGTTGAGAGCGAGGCAGATTGAGCTAGAGCAGCAGTTGGCAGCTGCAGAAGAGTACAATGACAATCTCCATGAGGAGGTTCACCTACTGCACAATCAACTTCACCCTATCCTGCCACCTGATGAGGATGAGATGGGTTCTGGTGTCATCATGGCTGAAGGTGATGATGACATGGAAGTCAATGGACCTGAGGACGCTCCACCTAATGAGGAGTTAGAGCCTCCTAGTGACGAAGATGGAGGAGAGATCCTCGACACTGACTCCGAGGACGATGCGTAGTTTAGCTTACTACTGAGCTAATGCGCTAGATCTAGTCTTTTGTTGCTCCTCATGTATGAACGAGTAACTTTGTAGCAAGTTAATCATTGGGATGTAATATCGAACCCTATGTTACCTTTGATGTAATTTGGAACCACTATGGCTTGGATGTAACCTATCGAACGTATTATGCTCCACGTATGTGAGCATTTGATGAATTTCGCCTTTTGCGGTCTATGGATCTTGTTGTTGGTTAAGTTCATCGCATTTATATGTCAATTGATGCACTTGATGAGTTGGGTGATTGTGATGAATGATTGTGCCTCTGTTGATTATTAAATGCATTCCCTCTAATGGACTCAGTTTGGCATAATCATACAGTTCATCTACAAAAATTTCCACATCGTCAGTGCTCATTGGCTATACCTTTTGCAGATGGCTCATAACCTTCGTCGCGGTCGTGGCATGGGAAATGAGGAACAACCACCTCCGCCACCGCCCACACTAGCTGAGCTAATGTAGATAGTTGTGGAAAGTCAGCGCATGCTAGCTGAGGCTATGCACCAGATGGCTAACCGTGAGGATCGGCATGTCCGCTAGGGACCTGAGCCGAACTAGTATAGCAGTTTTAAGGACTTCATGGACACGAAGCCTCCTATCTTTCGTGAGGCAGAAGAACCCTTACAAGCGGATGAATGGTTGAGCATGATAGAGCAAAGATTTGGATTGCTCCGTTTGACTGAAGGCATGAAGGCTACGTATGCAGGACACCAGCTCCAAGGCCCTGCAGGCATCTGGTGGACCCATCACAGGACCACCTTCCCTGCTAACATTGAGATCGTTTGGAACCAATTCCAGGCAGCCTTCCGGGGACACTTTATCCCTCCTGGTCTCATGGCCATTAAGCATACTGAGTTTATGAAGCTCACCCAAGGCAATAAGAGTCTTAATGAGTACCTCTAGGCGTTCAACAACTTGGCAAGATATGCTCCTGAGTTTGTCGATACTGACGCCAAGAGAATAGCTAGCTTCAAGAGGGGACTTTCCCCAAAACTGATGAAGTCAATGGGCAACTGCAAGTGTGTCACCTTCAATGAGTTTATCAGTGACACTCTGACTCAGGAGAACAATGACAAGATATATGCTGCTTCCAAGAACCGTAAAAGGAACTTTGAGGCTGGTGCTTCCTAGTCCAAGGCTCCAATGGTATCTAAGCCCCGTACCGTCCACCCAATGCTAATGTCTGGTACCGCCCACCTCAGAAGAAGAACCAAGCTAAAACCGGTTTCTGCAAGGGGTATATGATTTCCTTGCCAAAGAATACATATGGGCAGAGTAGCTCCAATGTTCCACCAGCAAACAGGCCGTGCTGGAACTGTAACTAGCCTGGTCATTGGGCAAATAGATGTCCCCATCCTCCCAAGAATGCTCAAGGAAACGTCCGTCAGGGGCGTGTTCACTATACTACAGTGGAGGAAATTCCTGCTGGTGAAGTGGTCACCGCTGGTAAGTTCCTTGTTAATGATCACCCTGCAGTTGTGCTCTTTGATTCTGGTGCTTCGCATTCCTTTGTGAGTTCAACTTTTGCATCTAAGCATCAGATGAATGTGATTACAATTGTCAAGGGGGGTTATTGTATTAGTGCTGCTGGGAATAATATCATGACTAACCAAGTAGTTAAAGATGTAAAGATTGAGATCAGGGATCGAGAGTTCCTCGTGGATCTTGTAGTTCTACCGGGGGTAGGAATCGATGTAATCCTAGGAATGAAGTGGATGAGCGGGAATGGAGTGTTGATCGATACCTCAACCCGTGTGGTTATGTTGAGGGATCCTGTGGATAAGAAAGGTTTTCTAGTGCAGTTACCTCATGATATTGCTATCCACAATACAGCCAATGCTACCTTAGCCAAAGCCATTAAGGATCTACCGGTTGTCTGTGAGTTTCCAAATGTCTTTCCTGATGACTTGCCTGGATTACCTCCGGACCGCGATGTAGAATTCAAGATAGAACTCATTCCGGGTATGGCTCCCATTTCTCGAAGGCCCTATAGAATGCCACCCAATGAGTTGGCTGAGCTGAAGAGTCAGTTGAATGAGCTATTGAAGAAAGGGTTGATTCGACCTAGTTCTTCTCCTTGGGGTTGTCCGGCTATATTTGTGAAGAAGAAGGACGAGTCTCTACGCATGTGCGTGGATTATCGTCCCCTAAACGCTGTTACTATCAAGAACAAATACCCTCTTCCTCGCATTGATATTCTGTTTGATCAGCTCTCCAAGGCTAAGGTATTCTCCAAGATCGATTTGAGGTCTGGCTACCATCAGATCAAAATTCGTCCTGAAGATATACCTAAGACAGCTTTCTCTACTCGTTATGGCTTGTTCGAATACCTCATCATGTCATTCGGGTTGACAAATGCTCCGGCACACTTTATGTACCTGATGAATTCTGTATTCATGCCGGAATTGGACAAATTTGTCGTCGTGTTCATTGATGATATCCTAGTATATTCTTAGAATGAAGAAGAGCATGCTGGACACTTGAGAATTGTCTCAACTCGGTTACGTGATAACCAGCTTTATGCCAAGTTCAGCAAGTGCGAGTTCTGGTTGAACAAGATACCTTTTCTTGGTCATATATTATCTGGTGATGGAATTTCGGTTGACCCTACTAAGGTGCAAGAAGTCCTGGAGTGGAAGGCACCTACTACGATCACAGAAGTCCGAAGTTTTCTGGGTCTGGCTGGCTATTATCGTCGCTTTATCCCGGATTTCTCAAAGGTCGCCAAGCCCATGACTCGGCTACTGCAAAAGGATGAGAAGTTTGTGTGGACTCCAAAGTGTGAAGAGGCTTTCCACACTTTGCGGACCTTACTAACCTCTGCTCCTATATTGGCACAACCTGACATCGAGAAGCCTTTTGATGTCTACTGTGACGCATGTGGCACCAGTTTGGGGTGTGTTCTTATGCAGGAGGGTCGAGTAATTGCTTATGCTTCGCGCCAGCTCCGAAAGCATGAAGTCAACTATCCTACCCATGACTTAGAGCTAGCCGCAGTCGTTCATGCCCTGAAGATCTGGAGACATTACTTGCTTGGTAATGTGTGCAACATCTATACTGACCATAAGAGTCTCAAGTACATCTTTACGCAGCCTGAGTTGAACATGCGTCAACGACGATGGTTAGAATTGATCAAAGACTACAACCTTCAAGTGCACTACCACCCTGGTAAGGCAAATGTGGTTGCTGATGCCCTAAGCAGAAAGGCCCATTGCAATTCCTTAGTTAGTGAAGACTTTCATCTGGCACACCTCCTTCATCCTGTAGTACTCCACAATATCACTGTGGATTGCTCTCTTAGAAGTCGAATTATCGAACTCCAGAAGACGGATGTGGGTGTATTTCACATCAAGCGGAAAATGAAAGAGAAAGAGACCAAGCACTTTAAAGTCGATGACAAGGGAATTCTCTGGTTTAATGATAGGCTTGTGGTACCCAAAGATAAAGAACTTAGAAATCAAATTATGGATGAAGCCCATTCTTCAAAATTGTCCATCCATCCTGGTAGCAGTAAAATGTATCAAGATCTCAAGCTGTATTATTGGTGGACCAAGATGAAGAAAGAAATCGCAGCTTATGTGGCAAGGTGTGATAACTGTTGCAGAGTCAAGGCTATTCACATAAGGCCCAGACTATTGCAGCCACTATCTATTCCTGGCTAGAAGTGGGAAGAAATTAGCATGGATTTTATTGTTGGATTACCCACTACCAAAAAGGGTTGTGATTCCATCTGGGTTATCGTAGATCGTCTAACTAAATCTGCTCACTTTATTCCGGTCAAGTCTACCTATCACCCTCACAATTATGCTGAGATTTATTTTCAACAAGTGGTACGTCTCCATGGTGTACCCAAATCCATTGTTTCGGATAGAGGACCTTAGTTCACAGCTCGCTTTTGGGAGTGCTTACATCAGAATCTTGGCACTCATCTAATCCGCAGTTCTGCCTATCATCCACAAACATCAGGACAGACCGAGCGTGTTAATCAAATTCTTGAAGACATGCTTAGAGCTTGTCTTATCTCTTGCAAAGGCTCTTGGGAAGACTGGTTACCTCTCGCTGAATTCTCTTATAACAACAGTTATCAAGAAAGTATCAAAATGGCTCCTTTTGAAGCCCTTTATGGCCGCAAGTGTAGAACTCCTTTGAACTGGGTGGAACCCGGAGAAAGAAGATTCTATGGTATTGATTTTGTAAAAGAAGCCGAAGAGCAAGTCCGAACTATACAGAAGAATATGACTGCCGCACAGGCTAGACAAAAGAGCTATGCTGACAAGAGAAGAAAACCTATTGAGTTTGAAGTAGGTGATCATGTTTATTTGAAGGTATCCCCTATGAAAGGAGTCAAGCGCTTTGGAATTAAAAGGAAGCTTGAGCCCCGATATGTTGGACCTTACCGCATTATCGAGAAAAGTGGAAGAGTAGCCTATAAACTCGATTTACCCCGTGAAATGGGAGCTATATTCCCGGTATTCCATGTGTCCCAGCTTAAGAAGTGTCTTCATATTCCTGAGGAGAGAATAGCAACAAGGAAAGTCAACTTGAAATCTGATCTTTCTTATGAAGAAAAGCCCGTGCAAGTCCTGGATACTCAAGAAAGAGTGACTCGTACATGAGTAGTTAAATTATACAAGGTAGTTTGGAGTAATCATAGTGAACGGGATGCAACCTGGGAGCGGGAAGATTATTTAAAGGAAAATCATCCAACTTTCTATACTAAATGGTACGCTTTCCAAATCTCGGGACGAGATTTTTCTAAGGGGGGAAGGCTGTAACACCCTAGGTGTTTGGCTTCTACAAATTGCATGTCATTTCATAAACATGTGCATTATCCATGTCATCATGCCATTATCATTGAAACATACGTATGCAACATTTTAAATTGTATGTGTTTCATGCTTGATTGCTTAGAGTGGTAGTAGTGCAACATGGGAATGCAACATGAAACTCTCATACCTTGAAACATGGCAACATGGTAGTAATGTGGCAATTATAAAATGACAACAAGGTCTTGAAACAGGTGAGACATTTCATTGCAACATATGAATGAATTGCTTGTTTTACTTTCTGTATCACATGTGATCATTAGAAGTGGTATAACGATTTTGTAAATTGGTTGATCATGGTCTATTACACCTTAACTACACTTAGGTTACTTGTTGGGACATTGTTCATGTAGATCAAAATGACCAAAATGCCCTCAAGTGCAAGTTTGACTTAAATTGACCCATGGAGTGTCATCGTTTGACTGATTCGAAAGTCCAGCTTAGAAGCTTTGCATGGCTGTGCACTCTTTACAAAAGTTGTAGCTAATTTATCAAGGAACAAAAGTTGTTTTATGACCAACTCATGAAAATGGCTAGAACATGCTCAAACATGGCCCACAAGTCAAATGTACATGCTGATTTCATACTTAGCAAATTTTTCTAAGTCCCAAGCAGATTTCAGTTTCATGAGCTGACGTTTGGAGCACTGTATCTCACTAACCAAGCCAAACTAGTTCAAGCTCCAATTAGCAAACTTATAGTACTCATGTAGGTCTCCAACTTTGCTAACTACGCCTTAACCTGGATCGCCACGGATTAGGAGTTAATGATCGTCAAACATGCTCTGTCGGTTCGGTTAGTTACTAAAACGAAGAATTCAGACTCTACAGTGCCTTGCCGTTTCAGAAGTCGACGGCCGCGTGGCGCCGCGCGTCGACGGCCGACTGACCGCCCAGGCCATGCGCCGTGGCTGGCCTGAACCCGCTGCCGATGTTTTCCACTTGAAGCCGCATCCTCCTGCCTCTCCATTCACTCTTGTTCCCTCCTCCTTCGCCTACTCCATTCAGCCGAAGCGCAGTAGCAGCGGAGCTACCGCTCCGCCATTGCTCGCCATCGCGCAGCCCCTCCGCCGGTCCGTCCCGGAGAAATTGCTCGCGTGCATTGGAGCGTCCCCCACTGCTCTACTCGCTCGAGCTCTCCGCAGTTGTGTCCATGGCTAGGTGAGGGTCCTATGGCCATTTCTGCGATGCCGCCATGTCCGGCGCCTCGTCGGAGCGTGAGCTCACCGTGGCCCGAGCTGATCAGCGGCCCTCCGTGCCCCCTTTGTTCTGCATTGTCTTCCCCGCGCCTCGTAGTGTCTCTAGTCCTACCCCATCTAACCGTTACAGCCCGGAGGTCACCTGCGGGTGAGCCTCGCCGGAAGTAAACTCCGCCGTCGCATGGACCTCTCCGTGGCTAGGCTTCCCGAGCACCCCCCCCCCTAACCCTATCTTAGCACTAGTACTGTCGCCTGAGCTCCGGGGTGCCGTAGAACCATTCGCCTAGGCCAGCCATGGCCAGAGCCGCCCGGCGCACCGTCGTGTTGCGCCACCGAGCCGCCATGGCCGGCGATCAACCATTTCCAGTGCACCTCTACCCTAACCATGAACCTCTGTCGATGCGGGATGGTGTGGTGAACCCCCCGGTGGGGTTAGTTTTGCCGGCAGCTTCGCCGTCGGCGAGCTATCGCCATCTCACGTCAACCCTCGCCGTGCTCTGTTTTTGTGTCATTGACACGTGGGCCCTGCTTGTCAGTCGCTGACGTGCGCAGCGGGAAGCCAGCTTGGGCTGAGCCGCGTTCTGGGCCACGCCTGTGCGCTCGTGGGCCGCCGTTCTTGGGCCAGCCCACCTGTAGCTTTTAGGTTTTCTTATTTGTTTTGTTTATTGTTTTCACAGATTTATGTGCATGATTCTAAAATATGTATTTCCTAGTATATAGATCCAAATGATGTGGTTCTAATTTTGTTAAGTTCCTGGTCATGTCTAGTATTTAATAAAAATATAATATGAGCACATGTTTTAGAAAATTTGGATGAATTAAATAGGAGTTTGAAATGTGTTTTTAGAAGCATGCAAACTTGTTTGAATTTTATCTTGAGTTTCTGTGGTCTAAAAAATTATGAAATTTTGTGGGTCCTCTATTTTGGTTTATTTGAAGCTCTGGTAAAAATTTCAGAGCTAGTGCATGTGTAGTTTTTAAGTTATAGAATTTCCTTTTATTAATAGGTGGATCTTGTGTGAATTTTCATAATTTTTCTATAGAGCCAGTAAAGGTGAAATTTGATGGGTTCTATTCTTATGCTAGAAGGATGCTAGGAAAAATGAGAAATCTGTTGCTTGACACTTTTCATTAGGATTTCTTAATTATGCCATTTTAAGCCAGTATACCTTATCATTTTTGTGTAGACTGTTATACTTACTCAATGGCTTTGAAATTTTTATGGTAGTCTATGTGAAGCATGAGATAGCTACTGTAATTTTTGTAGATTTTTCTGAACAGTTTTACTATATATTGCTTTAATCACCTAATTAACTAGATAAATTAGAAAAGGGTATTAAATAATTATTTAGAAGTTGACACTATACTTTCTGATGTTTATTAGGTATGAAAAACAAGTTGGTAAACTTGGTTTGGTCAAATTAGGCTTTTGCACCATCATTAAATAATTAAGTTACTACTTGTTGCATATGAAGCTTTAACTGTTATTTTAAGTATGTCTTTACTATTCTAAGTTCATGGTACTGTTCCTAGGTGTTAGGCCTTTAACTGAAGATGAGCATCTTTATCTTAGGTTATGCAAGTTAGGTAAGTTGCTCTTGTTATATAAGTTAAGTTGGATACATGCTTAAAGTGATTTGAATAGAGCTAATTACTCGGTAAACGAGTGTCCAGTGATGTTTTCATAAACACCCATTGTGATTCATTCATCATGAGCATCATGTCATTCCTTATGCATCCATGATACTTATCTTGTGCATCGGCATGCAATAGGTGTACCGGAAGGAGTAACCCTGCTAGAATTCGAGGAGCCGAGCGAGCAGCAGCAGCCGACACCGGAGATTCAGGAGGAGCAGCCTTCAGGAGAAGTGCCAGACGAGGTCGCCGTTGAGTGCCCTGACCACCGTCCTTGCAACTTTGTGAAAGGCAAGCCCCGAAGCATATTAAGCCTCCTATTTTCTGAACTGCAGTTACAGTATTATTAGTACATATATTGTTGCATTAAGTTTAGGTGTTGGATGCAAACATTTGCTGCATTGGTTACCCATTCCTTGTCCAGATATTGTTACCCTAAATCCTATGTAGCTCAGGCTCGAGTAGTGCTTATCCCTGCTTAAACGCGGTAGAAGTCGGGTGATTTCCTGTCACCCGCGAGATATAGGAATATACATGTGGCACGGTTGGCTATATTTGCTATCATGGAAAAGAACCAGTCTTAATTTGAAATGAAGACCGGACGGAGGCTTGCCGGTTTGCAGTGACTCCGTCTGCATCGCTTAAGGACTGATTCTTGGAGCCTTTCCTGTTCATGTTGAACGCATGCCTCTCTCTTAGTTGGCCGGGTCTGGAGACCGACCGCGAAGCCGAGTAGCTCAACTCAGGCCGGGAGTCGATAAGTATAAAGTATGCCTCGGAGGGGAGCCGTAGGCATGAGTCCAAGGGCAGGTGATTTAAAAGTCCTGATCATCCTGGTAGAAGGGTAATCCCTGAGAGCGCTGGCGCTGATCGAACCCGCGAATTTGGTTCCTGAGTTGTACCAAAGGTAACCCACGGCTACCCTTGCTAAGTATGCCAGGGTGAGAGTTAGGAATACCCCCTCAGCTGAGTTGTAATTCGATTCGAATCGCCGTCTCTCCCGGTTAGTGAGAACTTGACGGGCTTATCTCCAATGTAGATACACTTAATAACATAATTGTTCGGAAATGATGATATGATGATGACAGCCTTATTATACCTGCTACGGTTAATATTGTTTGCTCCTAATAAGTGAGTGCTCTAGTACAGGTGCTAATCTAGTAGACAGGTAAATAATGATAAGCTTGATGCTAAGTTTAAATTGGTTACCATAATCTTAAGCTCTTTTCTGCAAATGTGTCAAGCTAGCCCACCTGAAAAGCCTTGCATGATCCTTGGTGTCTTTATTTCTGTTTTTGTCGGGTAAGTCTAGCTGAGTACCTTCTCGTACTCAGGGTTTATCTCCCACCTGTTGCAGATGACCAGTTCTACTTTGGTTGCTGCAAGTACTGCCTTCTCCCAGCTGGGGATGAAGACTAGACCGTTGGGCGCGGTCTCTACTAGTTCTCGTACCTGATAATGCTTTTGTGGGACATGACTCAGACTTGGCAATGTATTTGAAAACCTTGATGTTTTGTACTAAACTATGTTGCTTCCGCACACTCAAACTTGGTTTGTAATATTCTAATTCAACTCTGATGAATGTAATCCGAATGCTACTTGTGAAATGTTGTAACAGATGATGTGTTGTGTTGAATCATTACGATCTTGGTTTGTATGTCGAGAGTTGGTTGAAATCCTTCGTGATTTCCGGACTACCGGGATTATGGGAGCTTAAGTACAGGAATTTGATCGCTTCGGTGATTGTTTTTGTACTTACGTTCTTATGATTTGGTCGGTTCTGTTACAGTAATGCCCAACAGAAGACATACCACCATAACTTGGGATCAGGTGGCTACCCGACTGCCATTAAGAAGTGGAACAAAATGGAAGCAGACCTTCTTGCCAAGGGTATCAGACCAGAATCACTCGAGTGGGGAGAACATGCAAAGAATTGGTTTTTCGCTCATGGGGGAACACTAGACCAGGAGACAGGGAAGTGCGTTTATGGCGCAAGACTGCAAGAAGTAGCAGAAAGATTGTTTTATGCTCAGAGAGATACTACTAGTGGTGCGTTCAGACCCAACAGAGAGAAGGATGAGCTCACATATGCCATCGGGACTATTGAACATGGTGGCCGAACTAGAGGCAAAGGAAGTGTCTCGTGGGAGCATGGATTCCCTCAGGACAGACCTTCCTACAGAAGCCGCCAGAGAAAGAAGGAAGAAGAGGCATAGTGGCTCCAGAGGTTGGATGAAGCGGTGCGTGAAGCACAGGAGCGGGAAAAAAACCTTGAAGCGAGAATGCAGGAGGAAATCAGAAGGCAAGTGCAAATAGCAGTGAGTGCAAGCAAGCAGGCATCAAAGCCAGGAATCAACATTAGCCAATCTATTCAGTTGAAAAGCAGCTGCGCTTCCACAGAGATACCAAATCAAGGGGACACAGGACTACGCTTCCCTGTGGATGACGTCACTGAACCTTGTACAACGTGTGAGCTACACATTCTGATGGGGAATTCCACAATCAAGGTGGCTATCGGTCTTGTTAATCCTATCGACCGAACCAAGACACCAATGATTCATGGGAATATAATCTAAGAAGGATATGCTACCATCTTGGTAGAGAAAGCTGAAAAAGGTTTTAGTGATTTGCCTCTTGACATTCCTGGAGGTGATGGCGAGAAGACTCTAGGAGAAGCGGAGAAGACATTCATTCTATGGCGCAAGAGCTACATCATCATTCCAGGGATGTCGGCTCCACCTCCTCCTGAACTACCTCACCATAGGTACGTGCGGATGAAAACACTACATCATTAATTTGTATTGGCTTAAATAATTAACAATCTGCTCATAATAATATGTCATTCCTTTTTTTGTAGCAGATCCTCCCCCAACCTAAATCCAATTGTTCAATCGCCAGATCATCATAGTGCTCTGTACGATGACATTGTGTTGGAAGGCGAGGCTGCATCCACACCATCTCCAAGGAGGTCTCCAACGCCGCAGCCGCCACCTCCAAGGAGGTCTCCAACGCCACTGCCAACACCTCCAAGGAGGTCTCCAACGCCTCCCCCACCCCCGCCTACCAAGAAGCCTAGCAAGAGGCCAGCCCCGCAAACGAAGAACCAGTCCCCGCCTGCAAAGAAAACCACCGTGAAACCAAGGGATATTCTGAAAATAATATCTGAAGAGAAGGAAGAAGGAACTGATGCATATAAAAAAGATATGTCTAGATTCTATGACAAACTTAAAAAGAATCAAGAAGCTAGGAGAAACCCAGAGAAACCGTACTTCTTCGTAGCTCTAGATATTCTAAGAAAAAGAGTGGCTTCTTACCAGCAACAACAGTGGGAATCTCGTAAGCCGTCCAAATCAACGTTATCGGACTATGACCGCACTCTCACCAAGTCAATTGAGGCGGCACAGAAAAAGAAGCAGGCAGGGAAAGGAGTTGCCCAACTCAGACAACAAGCGCACCAATCAGTCCCCCCGCTAGTTGTTGGTAATGAATGTGGTTCGAATTTAGGATTAATGCATCAGGCAAACATACCTCCAGATGTCGATTTGGATCACCTTGGTGAAGTTATTGATGAGACTGGTCTCGACCTTTACCAGATGTTTGGTGATGGAAACATTGAGAGTGCGGCGGAGGTTGATATTTGAAAGAAAAAATTTATACTAGGCCAGAGTCTATACAACCCTCAAGCTTTATCTGATCTGAGGACGCAAATGTACCTGCTAAACAAGTGGTACATGCAGGCGTCTACCGGTGGAGACTTCTGCGTTGGTGTCAGAATTAGAGACGAACATTGGTTCCGTGGCGATGATGTTATGTATGTTGACTTTGCAGAATTTCATCAACTATGCCACCTGACCTCTCTGGACAAAGTTATCATTAGCTGCTATTGCCTGTAAGTAATAATTCTTTCGATCTATTATTAAACTCATCATATGTGTGTATATGCATATAAATTATCCTAACAAGTACTATATATATGTAGATTTACAATGACAGAGCTCAGAATGGAAGGCTGCAATGAAATTAGTTTTGTTGATCCCTATATAGTATTCAAAGACCTAGTTACTCCAAAGACTAATTGGAAGTCTGAGTCAGAGAGTAACCTCATGAACTTCTTAGTGAACCAACGCCACAAGAAGGATATACTCTTTCCCGTGAGTGTTAATAATGTCGATCATCCTTAATGGCTCATATGTTGATTCTAGTTAATTAATGAGTGTTATGCGTTATATCCTATAAACACATGCAGCAATCACTGGATATTGATGGACATCGATCTGGTGAAAAGTCACTTGATAATCTATGACTCGATGAGAAAACCACAACAAGACTATCAAGATATGATAGATATTATCCAGAGGTAATTTCGGGATCTCTAGCAACTATATATACACACAAACATGATGATTAACTATATCTGATGACGTGGCAAATTTTTTATTGGGCAGTGTTTGGAAAACCTTTATTGAGAAGCAACACATGGAAAAATGCAAAGCGCCACTGAATGTAATCCCTTTGAAAGTAAGTCCCCTGAATCGCATCATCTTTATTAATTAAACATATAGCTTTCACCGGATCACCAGATTGGATGATAAATCTTTTTCTCGTAAAGTGGTGTCTGAGGCAGGAACAGGGGAACAACTACTGTGGTTACTATGTTTGCAAGTTTATCAAGGTGGTCTCCCAAAAAACTCCTACAGAGAGACTCAATGTACGTTAAAAATACACTATATATTCATTTAATTAATATTATTTATTGTGTTACTATGTCTTTATATATATATGTACATATATTAATTTATTTTTCTTTAATTCAAACATGTAGACTCGATGGTTGGAGGAAAAGGTCATACGGCAAGACCAAATCAAAGCAATTCAAGAGTCAATAGCCGGATTTTTTAATGAGCAGGTCATCGATTCCAAGGGCGAGTTCTACTTCGACCCAACACTGCCATGGAAGCCAAGCTAGAGAATTAGAGGAAACTTGTTATATCACAACAACTGTAATGCAATCTTTTGTAATATATGCACATGAAATAATATAATGTAAAATACACATATGTATGCATGCATGCATATATATATATATATATATATATATATATATATATATATATATATATATATATATATATATATATATTCTATGCTTGAATTGTGTGATTTAATACGTTCATTGTGCTTGAACCGAAACATACTATACGCGCGTATAAATGTATAATTAGCAGCGTACAATATGAATTCGAAAACCTATTTTAAAAAGAAAACAATAAAATGAAAAGAAAAGAAAAAAGGAATAAAACCTTTAGTCCCGGTTCGTATTACCAACCGGGACTAAAGGTGTCGGCCATCGTGGCATGTCAGGAGGCACCTTTAGTCCCGGTTGGTAATACGAACCGGGACTAAAGGTCCTCCTTTAGTCCCGGTTCCTGACCTGGGACTAAAGGACCCCCTTTAGTCCCGGATGCTTGCTCCCGGATGGGGAACCGGGACTAGAGGGGATTCCCCACCGGGAGTAAAGCTCTGTTTTCTACCAGTGCCAGATACGTCATCATGCCATCATTGCCAAGCACATCAATGAACGACAACTCCGACTTGCCAAATGACGCAAATGATTGCCAACACTGAGCGAGGGGTGCTAGACGCAACGCCAGTTGCCTATGATAATGCCTTCAGGAAGGTCAGATGCCAAAGGCGCCGTCATCGCCGGCCCACAATAGGAAGGGTCTTCACCCAAAGGGAAACCTAGCAGGATGGGGTGGACGCCTCCAGGGAGGAAAGCGACGCCCGCTGGCGTCGCCATCCACGCTTTTGCCCTGACCTCAATGCAAAGATAGCACTGGAGAACCTATAGAAAACGCGCATCTAGCCACAATGGACCAACACCACTAACTATCACTAGTAGAAAACAGACCTTTGATCCTCGGCCAAAATGGGCTCTAGTCCCGGAATTTTTTGCGCCCGGGACTAGAGATACCTTTAGTCCCGGTTGGTGGCTCCAACCGGGACTAAAGGTCCCTACCCAATGGCTACTGCGCCAGACAGAGGTGGCAGGGACCTTTAGTCCCGGTTGGAGCCACCAACCGGGACTAAAGGTATACTTTTACTCCCAGTTGGTGGCTCCAACTGGGAGTAAAGGTCTACTCCCGGGCCGTGGCTGCGCCTGGGGTTGGAAAGTTACCTTTAGTCCCGGTTGGATCCATCAACCGGGACTAAATGCTCTCCCTTTATAAATCGGCCGTCTCCTCCTTCCTCCCCGAGCCCGAGCTCAGCACATTTTGAAGCTCACTGCAGTAGTGTTTTTGCTTCCTCCCTCCCTCCATTGTTCCTCCATCCATTCTTCGATTCCTCCATCGATTTCTTCGATTCCTCCATCGATTCTTCAGTTGTAAAGGTTACCAATCTCATACTCTCATTTTTTTACCATTTTCTTATGCCATTTTGTTCACTATATATATTTATGGTTCTTTATTGTGGTTTTTTTCATTTGTAAGCAATTTGAGCTCAAAATCACTTCAAGCTTGCATATTTACATGAAAGAAGGTTAAAGTATATATAAATATAAACTTAGAAAATAGTTAGAAAATTATAGCAAATCCGTACTAGTTGAACTTGCGGACCGTGTTCAGGTCGGCGAGCATGTTCTCTGCCGAGCGGTAACGGACGTCAAGGAGGAACTTTGATTCTACGAGGGAGAGCGACAACGGTCGTGGAAGACCATGTTCCCTTCCTCGTAGAATCGGAGCTCTTCCTTGACCAAGTACGGTGCCGTCCGGTGGAGAAATGCTCGCCGAGCTGATCACGTAAGCAAGGTCAACTAGTACGGACGGTTATTTATTCATATGTCCCGATATCGTCGCAGTAGTCTGTCATTCACCGTACTTTTTATTTTAACTTTTTATGAAATGAAAAACTTAGAAAATAGTTAGAAAATTATAGAAAATTCGTACTAGTTGAACTAGCGGACCGTGTTCATTTCGGCGAGCATGTTCTCTGCCGAGCGGTAACGGACGTCAAGGAGGAGCTTTGATTCTACGAGGGAGAGCGGCAACGGTCGTGGAAGACCGTGTTCCCTTCCTCGTAGAATTGGAGCTCTTCCGTGGCCAAGTACGGTGCCGTCCGGTGGAGAAATGCTCGCCGAGATGATCACGTAAGCAAGGTCAACTAGTACAGATGGTTATTTATTCACACGTCCCGATATCGTCGCAGTAGTCTGTTATGTGTGTACACTCCCATTCTTCTGTTAATTTGCGGAAATATCATGTGAATTACTTACCTGCCGCAGTAAAAGACGAGAACACAATGACCATTAAAAATATCATTGTTTAGAGATCTAGATAATTTTATAGTTTGTTAATTTTATTTGTTTATAAAAGGAGAAATTTATAGTGTATTAAAAAATGAGTATAGAGAGTAGATGGCAACTGCTTCCGGGTCCTCGGCCTCTCATGGGTTTCCAAAGCGACTTAGGCCGGGCCTTTCTCTCATTCCATGCGGCAAGTGTCGTGATGAGACGAAGATTGTGATGGAGTACCGAGTGAAGAAGGAGGGTCCCAACAAGGATCGTATCTTCTACAAGTGTCCGGATCGCAATGTGAGTTATTTTATCGTATTTAATGATTATGGTTAGTTTATACCTATTTTCATGATGGTTGTGATTAAAGTTCTAATTTTTTGTTTTAATTTCAGTAGGATGGCAGTGGACGATGTTCAGGCTTCTACTGGGAGGAAGAGTATGTTGAACTCGTGCAAAAATATCTTGCACAACAGGCAGATACGGCGGCTAATGAGGCAGTGATCCAGCCGAAGAAGCCCAAAGATGTTGCACAATCGGGGGATCTGTCTGTTTTAGTTGAGATTGGTCGCGAAATCCTTGTGCTCCTGAAATGTATTTTAGCTTTAGTTCTTTTAGTGGTAGTTGGGATTGTCTACATTGTAGCGATGCTTTCATAAATTTGTATCTTTTGTGGTGGCACGCATGTTGTATAAATAATTAATTATGATCTAGGTTTTAATATGGTATTTATGTCATGTAATGCAGATGAGCCGGCATTGGATGTATAATGCTGATCGCCGCTCCCAAGAGTTCATTGACGGCGTGCATTCTTTGTTACGTGCGGGCGAGGCAAACAAACGCGACGGTTTCATGTGCTGCCCATGTGCCATATGTAAGAATACGGTGGAATATCCTTGCTCAAGGACTCTTCATTCACACTTGTTCAAGTCGGGTTTCATGCCAAACTATATTTGTTGGACGAAGCATGGAGAAACTGGTGTTGTAATGGAAGAAGGTGAAGAAGAACAATGGGACGACAATGATATTATTCCCGATGGTGCGTGCTTCAATGATACTGTAATGGGAGAAGCTGAAGAAGAGGTAGCCACAGAAGATGAGCCGGCTGATGATCTTTCTCAGGTCATTCGTGACGCACAAAGAGAATATGAAAGTGAAAAGGAGAAGATCAAGTTCGAGCGGATGCTAGAAGATCACAAGAAATTATTGTACCCAACTTGTGATGCAGGGCAGAAAAAGTTGGGAACCACACTAGAATTGCTGCAATGGAAGGCAAAGAATGGTGTATCTGACAAGGGATTTGGAGAGTTACTAAAAATCCAAAAGAAGATGCTTTCGAAGTACAATGAATTGCCCGCCACTACCTACGAAGCAAAACAAGTTGTCTGCCCTATGGGGATAGAAATAGAGAAGATACATGCATGTCCTAATGACTGCATCCTATACCGTGGCAAAGAGTACGAGAAATTGGATGCATGCCCGGTATGCCATGCGTCGCGGTATAAGATCAGGCGAGATGACCCTGGTGATGTTGAGGGCGAACGTCCGCGTAAGAAAATCCCTACCAAGGTTATGTGGTATGCTCCTATAATACCACGCTTGAAATGTCTGTTCAGAAACAAAGAACATGCAAAATTGTTACGATGGCACAAAGAAGACCGTAAGGTAGACAATATGTTGAGACACCCTACTGATGGGTCCCAGTGGAGAGCAATCGACAGAGAATTCCCGAAGTTTGCAAATGACGCAAGAAACTTAAGGTTTGCTTTAAGTACAGATGGTATCAATCCTTTTGGAGAGCAGAACAGTAGTCATAGCACTTGGCCTGTTACTCTAAGTATCTACAACATTCCTCCTTGGTTATGCATGAAGCGGAAGTTCATTATGATGCCTGTGCTCATCTAAGGCCTGAAGCAACCTGGCAATGACATCGATGTGTACCTGAGACCACTTATTGACGAACTTCTCATTTTGTGGAATAAAGAAGGTGTACGTGTGTGGGATGAGTACAAACAGGAACACTTTGATCTGCGAGCATTGTTGTTCGTAACAATCAATGATTGGCCTACTCTAAGTAATCTTTCAGGACAGTCAAACAAGGGATATAATGCATGCACACACTACTTCGGTGATATTAGAGGTGTATTCTTGAAAAAATGTCGAAAGGTCGTGTACCTTGGCCATCGTCGATTTCTTCCTGCAAATCACCCCATAAGAAAGAAAGGCAAGCATTTTAAAGGGATGGCAGACCACCTGACCAAGCCTCACAACTGAACCGGTGAGGATGTACTCGATATGGTCAATGATGTGAAAGTCGTCTTTGGAAAAGGACATGGAAGCCAACCTATTCCGAAAGACGCTAACGGTCACGCACCCATGTGGAAGAAAAAGTCCATATTTTGGGACCTACCCTATTGGCAAGTCCTGGAGGTCCGTAGCTCGATCGACATGATGCACCGGACGAAGAATCTTTGTATGAACCTGCTAGGCTTTATGGGTGTGTATGGAAAGCCTAAGGACACATTTGAAGCACGACAGGACCTACGTTGTTTGAGAGAAAGAGACAACCTGCATCCAGAGAAGACAGATGATGGACGCCATTACTTATGTCCTGCTAGCTACACTCTAAGCAAAGAGGAGAAGGAAATCATGTTTGAATGCTTAAACAACATCAAGGTACCATCTGGATTCTCCTCGAATATAAAGGGTATTATAAATGTGCCAGAGAAGAAATTCTATAACTTAAAGTCCCATGACTGTCACGTTCTCAATGCATGTCTAGCCACCAGTGAAGCTATGTGCATTCCTCAATGCAATTTCTCAGAAGGCAATTGATCCAACTAATCTAGCTAAACTACAGAATGATGTGGTTCAATGTCTCGTCAGCTTTGAGTTAGTGTTCCCTCCTTCCTTCTTTGATATTATGACACACCTCCTAGTTCACCTAGTCAAGGAGATTTTCACTCTCGGTCCTGTGTTCCTACACAACATGTTCCCCTTAGAGAGATTCATGGGAGTCCTGAAGAAATATGTTCACAACCATGCTCGCCCAGAAGGAAGCATCGCCAAGGGCTATGGAACAGAAGAGGTCATTGAGTTCTGTGTTGACTTTATTCCCTGACCTTGACTCGATTGGTGTTCCTGAATCAAGACATGAGGGGAGACTAAGCGGAAAGGGGACACTAGGGAGGAAAACAAATATTGGTACGGATGATGATTATTTCAATAAAGCGCACTACACAGTTCTACAGAACTCCTCTTTGGTAGATCCGTATATTGAGACACACAAGGATCTCTTACGATCCGAGTTTCCAGGGAAGACTGAAGCTTGGATTACGCATAAGCACATGGAAACTTTCGGTGGTTGGTTGTGAAAAAAATGTCAAGGTGATGAGAGCATCCATGAGCAACTGTATTTATTGGCTATGCAACCATCATGGCATATCGTCACATACAAAGGGTACGAGATAAATGGGAACATATTCTACACAGTAGCCCAAGATAAAAGGAGTACCAACCAAAACAGTGGTGTCCGCATAGATGCCACAGACCCGAATGGGAATAAGCAGACATATTATGGACGCATAGATGAAATATGGGAACTAGAATATGCACCTACTTTGAAGATCCCATTGTTCAAGTGCCAATGGGTCAAGGTGACCGGAGGCGGGGTAACAGTAGACAACGAGTATGGAATGACAACAGTAGACCTTAGTAATATTGGGTACAAAGATGAACCATTCGTCCTTGCCAAGGATGTGAATCAGGTGTTCTATGTCAATGATATGTCTACCAAACCAAAAAGAGGGAAAAACGATAATGACTCAACCAAAGAGCCAAAGCGCCACATAGTTCTTTCAGGGAAAAGAGTCATCGTGGGAATTGAGGACAAGTTGGACATGTCAGAAGAATATGAAAAGGATGACCGAATTCCGCCCTTCAAAGTGAACAAAGACCCTAGCATCTTGGTAAATGATGAGGACACTCCATGGTTACGAAGCGATCATAACCAAGGGACATACGTAAAGAAGAAGTTCACTACTGTGCCCACTTGATGATATAGTGATTTAATATAGTGTGTGTTTGAGATATTATGTAATAATTGTGAATTCAGATGTTTATTATGTCATGTTTCAAATTAAATCAATGTTTGATTTGGTGGGATTTCTCTCTCAAAAAGGTAAATTAGGATACTGAGTGATGAAAAATTAAAATATTAACGTTAAAATGATGTGAAAACAAATTTCCTGTCCAAAACCAATAGTTTTAATAATTTTAATTAAACACTACATTTTTGCATTAACAAAATAATAAATATTAGTTACATTATATTTTATAATTCTAACAAAAAATAAAAAAAGTTAGGTTATAGACTTTTCCTATGTGCAATAAACAAAAAGAAAATTCATATTTTTAACAAAATAATTTTATGCCTTTTATTTAATTTACTATGTATTTAACAAAAACTATTGCATTTCTATTGTATTTAACAAGACTATTGCTTAAAACAGGCGGGAAACGAAACTGCAGGCCACCTTTACTCCCGGGTGGGAAGCCCACCCGGGAGTAAAGGTGGGCTGCAGTTTCGTGGCCCGCCAAAAAACTCCTTTACTCCCGGTGCATGTTACCAACCGGTACCTTTACTCCCGGTTGGTAACACGCACCGGGAGTAAAGGTACCTTTACTCCCGGTTGGTAATACGCACCGGGAGTAAAGGGTTTTTACTCCCAGTTGGTGGCTGGCACCGGGAGTAATTCTCTCTGATATATAACCTCCAGCGCCTGGCGCAGATCGATCCGCTCGTCTTCTTCCTCGTCGAACAACACCGCCCTCTTCTTCCTCGCGCCGCGTCCGTTCGCCTTCCGTGACACCGGCGCCGCCCTCTTCTTCCTCGTGCGGCCTCCACCGCGTGCGCCCGTGCCCCTCCTCCGCGCGCGCCCGTGGCCCTCCACCGCGCCCTCCTCCACGCCCGAGGCCCTCCACCGCGCGTAGTTGCCCCACCGCGCCCGAGGCCCTCCACTACCGAGCTCAATCGAGGTGATATATTCGTCGATCTCTTTGTACATTCGTCCGAGCCCTCCACTGCCGAGTTATAGATCACGTCGAAAACTACAACTTTGGTGTAAGCCATGTCAACGCTCGAGGTCGATTGAAAATTCTAAATTTTGAATCACAAAATCTAGGAACTGAAAATGAATATTTGGAACTCTAAATGATTTTAAATAAAAAACATATCTTAACGCAAGTTTTGAATATTTGGATATTATATGGATAAATTAGCAAGTTTAATTAGAGTGTCAAAAACTGCATTTTATGGTACAAAAATACATTTTAAGATCACTGGGACCTGAACTCATGACAAGTTTAATTAAGGACCACCAATGAAATTACTTTAGAAATTAATTAGATCGATGTAAATCCATGGCTTATATAATAAACACGCTATATATTATTTGGAAACAACGCTATGAACCATCCGCTAATGAACTTTCGTACAAACTCCTCAGGATGGCAACCATTGTCGTTGTCACTAAAGTTGAAAATGATCCAGCCCATCAACCGCCATATATTCATCACTATATGATATGCCATTATTCCAAGATGCAGTTTCAATAGAAGAATTTTTTCTATCTTCATAGATCAATGTTTGTTAACGAAATTTTATCCAAATATATTCATGTAGGGTCTTTTTTTTTGAAGGATTTGTTGTAGGATATATAATGGTCAAATAGGAACTCAATTTTGATACCCAGTTTGTATACTAAGCGTTTTTTAGTTTATCAAAAATATTACATGTGATGATGTAAGCAGTTTTGGATGGACTTGCATGCATGGCTACAGACAAATGAAGGAAAACTTCAACATTTCTTCATTTGTGAACTTTGAATATACAGATATAATATATTAATGTTGCTAAAGTAATATGAGCATTACATATTTTTTCCAGGAAGACTATCTTCAAACTTTATATCATAGCATCAGAGATCGCCTGTAGAAGAAGAAAATAAATTCTTATCATTTGTATTCATATGCATATATATATACGTCGTTTGTATTCATATGTATTCATATGCATGTATATATACGTCGCGGAGCACCGCCGCCATCGTTCGTCCATGCGTTTCTATGTATACGGCGGAGCACCGCCACCCTCGTTCACCCATGTGTACAGACATATATACGGCGGAGTGGAGCACCGCCACTCTTGTCACACCGCCCTTTTCTCGTGGCCTAGTTGATCAACATTCGTATTATCGTTATCGTTAATGCTAAACAATCACACCAGGATGAACTGCGCCGTTGATGTCACCGACGTGGTTCGCCCTAGTCACCGATGCAATTTGCCCTCGGCCGTTTATGTATAGCCCTAATTCGCCCTAGTACCGACGTAGTTCGTCCTAGTGTGGCGAATTGCGTCCGTGACCGAGGGGCAAGATTTAATAATGCATATTGTTCGTAGATTTTACGCATGTAATAAGCAAAGATTTGACGTACTATATATTGGTTTTGTTTTTTGAAGCTAGATGGCCGACCCAAGAAACATGGATGAGGAGGAGTTGATGATGAATTTGATCAACACTGGCACTCAAGTTGCCGATGATGATGGTGCTAAAAATAACGTGCAAGAGGATGCAGATGACGGGAGTCAGTACTTAGCTCTTGAACAAAATGAGCAACAACATATTGGCCAAGTATATATTTTTTATTATTAGCTATATATATTATCATATGTCTTATGTGTGCTCATGACATTAAAAATAATGTTTATGTTTTGTAGCCCTCTGGATCGACATCAACAACTACAACGAAGAGTAAAAATGTTCGAGGTCCCAAAAAGCCATTGGAGGGTCGCTTCATCATCTCGGAGTTCAATGTGGATACAGGAGAACCGGGGGGCCGAATAAAATGAAATTTGTGCACCACTGTGGTTACCTTGTACGGGACCGGCTCCCGATTAGTACCCGTGAATGGAAGAAGAAGACCAATGCTCCTCATATCAGTTTTGTCTCCGATCGTGACAAGGCGTTAATTTGGAATGATGTCTTGGTACATTTCACGCTCCAAACAGATGGTTATGATGATATAATAGATGGTGATGAATTGAAGGAGCGAGTTAGGGATTGGGCAATGAAGAAGATGGCCACCCAGTTTCAGACTTGGAAGAAACACCTATACACGACGTATGTCAAGAAGAACATAGCACCAGATTTTACTGTCCCAGGCCCGATCTCAAAGCAGAGGCCCTATTGGGATGAGTTTGTACAGTACAAGACTTCGGAAGAGGGTGTGAGTTGGGTGATAAAGAACCAACGTAATGCCCAACAGAAGACATACCATCATACCTTGGGATCAGGTGGCTACCCGACTGCCATTAAGAAGTGGAACAAAATGGAAGCAGACCTTCTTGCCAAGGGTATCAGACCAGAATCACTCGAGTGGGGAGAACGTGCAAAGAATTGGTTTTTCGGTCATAGGGGAACACTAGACCAGGAGACAGGGAAGTGCGTTTATGGCGCAAGACTGCAAGAAGCAGCAGAAAGATTATTTTATGCTCAGAGAGCTACTGCTAGTGGTGCGTTCAGGCCCAACAGAGAGAAGGATAAGCTGACATACGCCATCGGGACTATTGAACATGGTGGCCGAACTAGAGGCAAAGGAAGTGTCTCGTGGGAGCATGGATTCCCTCAGGACAGACCTTCCTACAGAAGTCGCCAGAGAAAGAAGGAAGAAGAGGCATAGCGGCTCCAGAGGTTAGAGGAAGCGGTGCGTGAAGCACAGGAGCGGGAAAAAAACCTTGAAGCGAGAATGCAGGAGGAAATCAGAAGGCAAGTGCAAATAGCAATGAGTGCAAGCAAGCAGGCATCAGAGCCAGGAATCAACATTAGCCAATCTGTTCAGTTGAAAAGCAGCTGCGCTTCCACGGTGATACCAAATCCAGGGGACACAGGACTGCGCTTCCCTGTGGATGACGTCACTGAACCTTGTACAACGTGTGAGCTACACATTCCGAAGGAGAATTCCACAATCAAGGTGGCTATCGGTCTTGTTAATCCTATCGCCCGAACCAAGACACCAAGGATTCATGGGAATATAATCCAAGAAGGATATGCTACCATCTCGGTAGATAAAGCTGAAAAAGGTTTTAGTGATTTGCCTCTTGACATTCCTGGAGGTGATGGCGAGAAGACTCTAGGAGAAGCAGAGAAGACATTCATTCTTTGGCGCAAGCGCTACATCATCATTCCAGGGATGTCGGCTCCACCTCCTCCTGGACTACCTCACCATAGGTACGTGCGGATGAAAACACTACATCATTAATTTGTATTGGCTTAAATAATTAACAATCTGCTCATAATAATATGTCATTCCTTTTTTTGTAGCAGATCCTCCCCCAACCTAAATCCAATTGTTCAATCGCCAGATCATCATAGTGCTCTGTACGATGACATTGTGTTGGAAGACGAGGCTGCATCCACACCATCTCCAAGGAGGTCTCCAACGCCGCAGCCGCCACCTCTAAGGAGGTCTCCAACGCCGCTGCCAACACCTCCAAGGAGGTCTCCAACGCCTCCGCTGCCCTCGCCTACCAAGAAGCCTAGCAAGAGGCCAGCCCCTCAAACGAAGAACCAGTCCCCGCCTGCAAAGAAAGCCACCGTGAAACCAAGGGCTATTCCTAAAATAATATCTAAAGAGAAGAAAGAAGGAACTGATGCATATAAAAAAGACATGTCTAGATTCTATGACAAACTTAAAATGAATCAAGAAGCAAAGAGAAACCTGGAGAAACCGTACTTCTTCGTAGCTCCAGATATTCTAAGAAAAAAGGTGACTTCTTACCAGCAACAACAGCGGGAATCTCGTAAGCTGTCCAAATCAACGTTATCAGACTATGACCGCACTGTCACCAAGTCAATTGAGGCGGCACAGAAAAAGAAGCGGGCAGGGAAAGGAGTTGCCCAACTCGGACAACAAGCGCACCAATCAATCCCCCCGTTAGTTGTTGGTAATGAATATGGTTCGAATTTAGGATTAATGCATCAGGCAAACATACCTCCGGATGTCAATTTGGATCACCTTGGTGAATTTCTTGATGAGACTGGTCTCGACCTTTACTAGATGTTTGGTGATGGAAACATTGAGAGTGCGGCAGAGGTTGATATTTGAAAGAAAAAATTTGTACTAGGCCAGAGTCTATACAACCCTCAAGCCTTATCTGATCTGGGGACGCAAATGTACCCGCTAAACAAGTGGTACATGCAGGCGTCTACCAGTGGAGACTTCTGCGTTGGTGTCAGAATTAGAGACGAACATTGGTTCCGTGGTGATGATGTTGTGTATGTTGACTTTGCAGAATTTCATCAACTATGCCACCTGACCTCTCTGGACAAAGTTATCATTAGCTGCTATTGCCTGTAAGTAATAATTCTTTCGATCTATTATTAAACTCATCATATGTGTGTATATGCATATAAATTATCCTAACAAGTACTATATATATGCAGATTTACAATGACAGAGCTCAGAAAGGAAGGCTGCAATGAAATTGGTTTTGTTGATCCCCATATAGTATTCAAAGACCCAATTACTCCAAAGACTAATTGGAAGTCTGAGTCAGAGAGTAACCTCATGAACTTCTTAGTGAACCAACGCCACAAGAAGGATATACTCTTTCCCTATAACTTCAAGTGAGTGTTAATCATGTCGATCATATCCTTATTGGCTCATATGTTGATTCTAGTTAATTAATGAGTGTTATGCGTTATATCCTATAAACACATACAGCAATCACTGGATATTGATGGACATCGATCTGGTGAAAAGTCACTTGATAATCTATGACTCGATGAGAAAACCACAACAAGACTACCAAGATATGATAGATATTATCCAGAGGTAATTTCGGGATCTCTAGCAACTATATATACACACAAACATGATGATTAACTATATCTGATGACGTGGCAAATTTTTTATTGGGCAGTGTTTGGAAAACCTTTATTGAGAAGCAACACATGGAAAAATGCAAAGCGCCACTGAATGTAATCCCTTTGAAAGTAAGTCCCCTGAATCGCATCATCTTTATTAATTAAACATATAGCTTTCACCGGATCACCAGATTGGATGACAAATCTTTTTCTCGTAAAGTGGTGTCTGAGGCAGGAACAGGGGAACAACTACTGTGGTTACTATGTTTGCAAGTTTATCAAGGTGCTCTCCCAAAGAACTCCTACAGAGAGACTCAAAGTACGTTAAAAATATACTATATATTCATTTAATTATTATTATTGATTGTGTTACTATGTCTATATATATATATATGTACATATATTAATTTATTTTCCTTTAATTCAAACCTGTAGACTCGATGGTTGGAGGAAAAGGTCATACGGCAAGACCAAATCAAAGCAATTCAAGAGTCTATAGCCGGATTCTTTAATGAGCAGGTCATCGATTCCAAGGGCGAGTTCTACTTTGACCCAACACTGCCATTGAAGCCAAGCTAGAGGATGAGAGGAAACTTGTTATATTACAACAACTATAATGCAATCTTTTGTAATATATGCACATGAAATAATATAATGTAAAATACACATATGCATGCATGCATGTAAATATATATATGATGCATGCATGCATATATATATATATATATATATATATATATTTCTATGCTTGAATTGTGTGATTTAATACGTTCATTGTGCTTGAACCAAAACATACTATATGCGCGTATAAATGTATAATTAGCAGCGTACAATACGACTTCGAAAACCTATTTTGAAAAGAAAACAAAAAAATAAAAAGAAAAGAAAAAAGAAAAAAACATGTAGTCCCAGTTCGTATTACCAACCGGGACTAAAGGTGCCGGTCATCGTGACATGTCAGGAGGCACCTTTAGTCTCGGTTGGTGTTACCCACCGGGACTAAAGGTCCTCCTTTAGTCCCGGTTCCTGACCCGGGACTAAATGACCTCCTTTAGTCCCGGATGCTTGCTTCCGAGTGAGGAATCGGGACTAGAGGAGGTTCCCCACCGAGAGTAAAGCTCGGTTCTCTACCGGTGTATGCCACACCACGTCAAAACCTTCGTGCCTTAATGTCTGCGGCCACCTGCACACGGCAACTTCCATGCCGACGAGCCGAGCATAGATCCGGATGGAGGATCCAGCCTCCTCACGCGCCGGATCTACCACCGTCACTGCACCGTCACAGCCCCACGGCATTCTGTCCGCCATGCCACCGCATGCCCGCATCTCAGACATACCGCCGCATCTCACGTCCTCCAGGCCGCCAGCACTCCTCGCTCAATCCTCGAGCTCCACCGTACAGCTTCCCAGGCCGGTAGGGCCAGGAACGGGCTCCAACCCACCGGATCCGCGTCCTTCGCAGATCAGGCTGGAGGAAGTGGATCCGTCTGCCATAGCCGAGGGAGCCATCGCCATGCGGTCGAGCCGCCCTCGCGCAGCGCGCCACGCCGCCATGGCACGACCCGCGGCGGCCACTGCTGGACACCTTTCTTGTTTGGTGCCCAGCAATTTGACAACAGCAAAGCTAACAGAATCAGGCAATCAGCATCTCGGGAATTCTTCTCAGTCAGTCATCTGGACAGGAGCAACACGTTCAGTACGTGCAGCAACATTCCATCTTTTGCATGCATGCTTAGCCAATAGTACTCTGCTCAGATTTTTTTTGTTTTTTCCAGCACTATAGACCATTGCTTCCTTAAGCTTCAAATATTACTTCAATGAACGCCACGCGTCCCTAGGCACAGACGACGAGGATCACCAGCAATGCGGATATTTCCTGCTGGGTTGGTCCCACGGTTCTATCTCCAAACCAAAAAGCTAGGAATTTAGGTCAACCCACTTCAACTTAGGCCCCGTTTAGATGCAAGCCAAAAACCAAAAATTTTCAAGATTCTCCGTCACATCAAATCTTGCGGCACATGCATGGAGTACTAAATGTAGACGAAAAAAAACTAATTACACAGTTAGCCGAGAAATCGTAAGACGAATCTTTTAAGCCTAAATAGTCCATAATTGGACAATTTTTGCCAAATAAAAATGAAAGTGCTATAGTAGCCAAAAGCCAAAAATTTTCGAAACTAAACGGGGCCTTAGTAAAACCCGCAATCCAAATAAAGTCTAACTATACTACTTCAAACATCCACCCAATTATACTACTCAAAATATTATTCTTCTATTATAGATTTACTATTTTACCCTTGATTACGCTAAAATTTTTTGAAAAAGGAATTATCATGCCTTTTTTTTGGTGCTGATCCCACCATTTTAGTAGGCATATGGTGTCTATCGTCCCACCATTTAATAGGCATCTGCTGCCTCACGGTGCGTCCCCAAACGGTGCCTCTGCCTTTCTAGCTATCAGATCGATCATCGTGAGCCGTCCAATTTCCCCCCGACCATTATTAAAAATTTATTAGGATGTATACTATAAGTCCTGTTAAAGATTGTACATACCAAGTCCTATTAGGACAAATATACTTTTTAAAGATTGAGTATAGAATATACTTTCATATAATATACTTATTTGGAGATACAAATATTATACATATATACCAAGTCCTACTAGAGCATCTCCAAGAGTTCCCAAGAATTTATTTCCAAAACTATGAAGTTTTCCAACTCGACAAAAAGTATTGAGAGAAAAAAAATAAGACGATCTCCAATAATTCACCCATAAAATATAGAAGATATTTTTACATCAAGACTATACTATTTCTAAATTATCCTAACCAATTTTATATACTCTTTCTCTCTTGTAAATTTACATCAGGAACCATTTCATACTCTTTATTCTTTCTCACGCCTTTCCATGCTAGATTGGCAGACACGAGCATGGAAGAGGCGCCCATATATCCGCACGTTCGGTGATTTTTTTTTTTCAAGTACCAAAAGATTGGGGTGTGAGATTGACAACCATTGGAGATGTGTTTGTTATATTCTTGCCAAAAAATCTAGATTGGAAGGTTTTATTGGGAACTCTTGGAGATGCTCTTAGGACATGTATCAATAACTATAAATAATTAACATAGCAACAGCTTAAAGGTAAGTCAAATCGTTTTTATTATTATTTCCTACGCTTGCAACATAATAATAATAATAATAATAATAATAATAATAATAATAATAATAATAATAATAATAATAATAATAATAATAATAATAATAAATAAATGATTAAATGAATCATAGAAAGTACGGGAGAGCGACCCCGGTAGGTGAATTCCAGTAAGTATACGCAAATGTAGAGACATAGTACCAGATGCAGGGCCATGCGTAGAGCCAAATGGCGTCAGGCTTGTCGAGACGGGCAAGCATCGCATAGGGCTTCGCCGCCGTCGGGAGCCAGCGGTCTACCCACGACGCCGGCGCATGCTGCCTTGGTGGTGGAGGCTCTACCATGCAAGAAAAATCATCGGCAGTCCACCGAGGGGTATCCCGTGATGGTAGATTGATCGGCAGAGGAGCGTGTAATCAAGAACAAGAAGGCAACAGAGACACACGAGTTATACAGGTTCAGGCCGTCAGTATGACGTAATACCTTACTCCTGTAGTCTGTTGGTTCGTATTAGCTATCGTATAATTTGCCGTGATTTCGTAGGGGGTCCCTGCCCGCCTTATATAGTCTGGGGGCAAGGTTACAAGTCGGTTAGATCTGAGAGATAACCGAAAAGTAATAACAGATTACAAGAAACAAGGGATCGTACGTATCCTATCAGATCTCGTAACATCTTCAGGATATCCTCTCTGTGCCTTGCGGGGTCGCCGAGCAGAATCGTGCCCCGCAAGGCTCCTTCTTGCGGGCTGGGCCGCCTCTGGAGGTATAGCCCATGTGACCTGCCGTGGGTATCCGGGGTCGTACCCCCCATAGCTAGTCCCCGAGCGTCTTGTACCCGTTGTGCAACACCGTCTTGAGACTTTCCGAGCAGGTGCGAACCAAAACCGAGCTGTCCAAATCGTGGTCCGACCACCATAAGGAGTCGCCGAGCAGTTGTGAGCAGCTGCCGAGCAGCGTACAACATCGCCGAGCAGTGTGTTCTGAGCACGACTTGTCATAAGGGTGCAAGGAGCTCAAGTCCAAAATTAAAAATTCCTGCATGGTAGAGTGAAGTGTGCCCACTTAGAATCCGAAAACGAGGGTAAAGATACCTTGTTTAATCTTTTAGAGGCTCGGAGTCTTTCAGAAAAACAAACACATTCACCGCAAGGTGAAGTGTGCCCACTTAGTCCCCGAGCCTGACAGTAGGTGACGTAGTCACGTGGTGCCAGACTCAGAAATTAGTAAACCGTCTGAGCAGGTAGCCAGTCCCCGAGCGTAGCCTCGAGATAAAAAACAAACACATTCATCGCAAGGTGAAGTGTGCCCACTTAGTCCCCGAGCCTGACAGGAGCTGACGTAGTCACGTGGTGCTAGGCTCAAAAATTAGTAAATCGTCCGAGCAGGTAGTCAGTCCCCGTGTTTCTGACGTAGATATCGGATAAATCAAACCGCGGCGAGAAATTCGGAGTAATGGTTGTACAGTATCAGTTACTAAGCCTCAATAAAATACGGAGAATTCGGAGAATAAGTGGCGGCGATAAATGAGCGGCGTGGGCTACTGTGACGTGATAGCCCAAGTTGCGTCCCATTAAACCATTTTGGAGGAGTCGAAGTAGCGCTGATCGCGGGAACGGTTTCCCAAAAACCCTCAGATTCAAGGGAGAGTGGGGAAAGTGCTTTATAACCGCGCTGCCACATACATCGCCTCCTACCTCTGTCAAGCCGCCCTGCTTCCTGCCTTCGCACTCCCTGCGCTCCACATTCCTCACCAATCGTGAGCATTCGCCTCCAACCCTAGGACCAATCCATAGGAAATGGCACTGAAAAAAGGAGCCGCAAAGCCGAAGAAAGTGGCCACCGGAGCCAGCCGCGACGAGGAGTGGGTGCCATCGAAGACGTCAGCGGCGAATCTCGATAGGATGGTGGCGGCGGGCATTCTCCCAGGCCGCCTCACTACTGGATGGCGGTCGGCTAGTGGTGAGCCCTTCCCGACACCACATACTGATGAGGCTGTTGTATTTGAAGATTATTTCTGGCGAGGATTAGGGTTTCCTGTCCACCCCTTTCTTAGGGATCTTATGGAGTTTTGGGCGATTAGCCTCTGCAACCTGCACCCCAACACCATACTGCATGTGTCCATCTTTATCCATTTCTACGAGGCGTTTCTTGGTGTTCTTCCACACTTCAACCTCTTCAGGCATCTGTTTTGTCTGAAGAAGAAGGGGGGCAGCGGTTCAAAGGTGGTCGGCAGCGTGTACCTGTAGCTCAGGGATGGGATGGCCAGCGAATACATCAACGTTCCGCTGAATACCTCCCTGAAAGGTTGGAACTCCAGATGGTTCTATATCAAACAAAGTCACCCAATGATTCGATGCGACGTCCATCACATCCCGGTTAACCATAGTAACTGGTCGGAGAGACCCAACAACGCTGACATGGAGCAAGTAATGGAACTTCTGGAATTGATTAAGGGCGTGGAGCTTAGGGGTGAATTGGTTGCAGCTAGCTTCATAGTGCGGTGCGTCCAACCCTGCAAAGAGAGGGCCCACCCGGCGTTCGACTTTAAAGGTGATAACGACGGTACCCATGAAAGCATGGACCGCCTGACGAAGAAAGAAGTAATAGATCGTGCCATGGATCTATTTACTTCCAATGTCTCATTCAGCTGGCCAAAAGGAACGAAGGCTTTCAACTGCGGCAATCCACCTCCTCAGGTAACCCTTTCACTCCGCATCGACCAGGCATCGATTGCCGAGCATAGGACTGACTTACTTATAAAAAGATCCATTCGCAGGATAGGGCAATATACTTTTCAAACGTGCCGAGAGCCGATTGGCCGAAAGGAGTAGACATTCGGCGGCCGCTGTAGCCCGAAGAGGGTGAGCCGAGCTCCTCGTCGGATGGTCCATCCCCAGTGTCAGAGAAGGTCCATGGGAAAAGACCGGCAGTAGACGAGCCGGTCCAAAAAAGGAGAAAAACCGCAAGCTCTCATGCACACAAACCAGGCGGCATCTCTCTTGGAGAGGACCGAGCAGTTCGGCCACGATGAACGGCTATGCTGGAGTGGTTGGACGATGACGAGGACCAGTCAGCGCTTCCGCCGAGCACGACGGAGGCACCGGCGGATGCTGACGCTCCCAAGCAGCGAGCACGGGAAAGTTATGGTCGGGCAACGGCGGACGTCCCGGTGATGCATACCGAAGTCCCCGAACAACACACAGAAGGGGGGCCCCCGGGCACCAAGAAGAGTGGCAGCCCGCTGTAGAGGCGCAGGAGTCCTCCCATAAAGCCGACCAAGCAGCCGCGCCTGGGGGGTCAGGCAGGCATCGCCGATTCAAGAAAATCAATCGAAAGACCAAACCGTAAGTATATTTGCCTTGGAGTAATAATATTGTTCCTTGATTTCTCCTTGTCACTGAGAAGCCGATATTACGCAGTGCGACGCCGAGGCCCGTGACCTCAGAAGAAAAAACGACGACTGCTCCCGTCCAGGAGTCCCCGAGTGCTCGACGAACAGAGGACGGGCCAGCCACCGCTCCCAGTAGACCTGGCGATGGTGAATCGTTGGCGCACATGACGGGCGCATCGGCGACCGCAACCGTGGCTACGACCGAAAAAGTCGTTACCTTGGAAATAGAAACTGCGGCTGTTGTTGATGCGCCGGAGGTTACAGATGCAACTCCGTCAACGGCCAAGGAGCAAACGTCGTCACCCGCAGGGATGCCAGGAGTGGTCGGAGCAGCGGTCCGACCACAGAGCCCCCCGGTGGTGCCTCAAGCGACGGCGGAGGAGGACGAGGTCATGGAGATCGAGTGTGCCGCACCTGAACCCCAGTCCGTCTGGATTCTCCGGAAACACGGGGAAGAGGTGGTACTCGTCGAGGAAGAAAACACCACCAGGGAGATAAAGAGGTCGAAATCCGCCGTCGCTAGAGTTATGACTCAAATCGAGGTGAGTACCACGCCAGTAACACCGATATATGTTGTCGGAAGATCAAGGTTTATCTCTTGCATTGTTAATCCGCACGGGATAGCTCGGACAGCCGATCAACGGCACCAACTGATAAAGAGAATGGAGCCCCTCGCCGAGGAAAATAAGATACTCCGGGAGGCGTTAAGTCTTTCGGAGAAAAGTATTCAGAGGGCCCAGCGCGAGCGGGACCTTGCGGAGTCGAACTCGTGGGACCTTGAACATCAGAATGGGGTTCTGTCCGAGCGACTAACGGCTTCGTCTGAGCAGCTGAAGAAGACATCTGAGCAGCTGGCGATTGTATCCGAGGAACTTAAAAATATGTCCGAGCAGTTGAGCAAGAAAAACGGAGAACTCGATAGTAAAACTGAGCAGCTCGACCGGAAGTGCCAGCAGTTGGAGGATGTATCCAAGCTGAAATCCGGTATTCTTTTTCACATAATGTGCTTTGCAGTAATTGGCCATATATTTTTTTCCTTTTCTTATCTTTTGTGCTTGCAGAGCAAGATGCAGAACTCAACCAGCTTCGCCAGACCATCGAACGAATCCGACAAGAGAAAACGAAGGAGTCGGAGCGAGTAGATAAACTGGCCGAAGAATTGAAAGGTAGGTTTCCCCTGATCGGAAGTGACGTCGTAATACTTTTTTGTCGTGATGAACCATTGTAATTCTTGCAGATTATTGACATAAAACCATGGCACAGTTCGATGTGCTGGTGCAGGAAGCCAAAGTCCAAAAGGACAACTTCAACACTATAACTGCTGCAATAAAACCAGTGCTTGACTGCATCGACGTTGAACCGGCGCCCTGTCCTGATGGTAGGCAGCAAGGGCCAGACACCACCGTTCAGAGATGCGAGGTAGCGTGGGAGAACTTCAAAAACTTCAACCGCGACGCCGTTTTGACCACCTCTACTCATGCCCTTGCAGTGGTTCGGTCCCATTATCCGTCCGTCGACATCCAGTCGATAGGTGGTGGGTTCGCCCATGGGCTGAGCGATGCGCAAACCCAGCAGCTGGAGGATGACGTTAAGGATGTGGCGAAAGTGCTTATCGGGGATATAGACCTGTTTGGCAAAACAGAAACTGTTGGCGAAGCTTAACGAACTGTCGGGATATTACCGCCTGTAACACTTGATTTATCTGGTCTATGAAGAATCGTCGTATTATCAACCCGATGCAGTTATGCATAATATAAGCGGTGTTCGATCAGTTAGTTTTCACTAAACTTGATGCCTTAGTTAGGTCGTGATTCGTAACGCATAACGTGGAGCCCATGCATATGTTGGAGAAACATGCGTTATCATAAGACCGTGGCCTAGGGCCCCACATGCAGAGCACGGAGCTCATAGCACGTTAGGTGGGGTGTTAGAGCCTTGGCGTCCTCTGGAGTTATCAGTGTGAAAAATCGTGCTGCCCAGCAGCCAACTTGAGTAACTTGGCAGGAGAAATGGCTAAAGTGGCGTTCGAGCAATTAGTTCATGTCTGAAATCTAGGCCTTGACTAGCCCATAGTCGATAACGTCGAGCGCAGGGACCCTGACACGTGTAGGACGAACAGGCATGGTCAAGGGACCACAGCCGACCAACCGTAACGCAGAGCGCGGAGCAGCTAAGCACGTGTAGGATGTAGTCGGAGACTGGGTGTTCTTCATAGAAAACAGAAGAAAAAAAAACGTGTGCTGCTTGACGATCGGCGGGCTATGTTTCGAAACTTGGAAAGCATGATCGCCATTGTTTTAGTAGAATAACCTTTGTGGCCCAAAGAAAACATAGTAGGCAATTTTTGAAAAAATCGTGTTTGGTGATTGGGAGTTAACGTGCTCGGCGATTTGGAGAAATCGCGCTCGGCGATTTGGAGAAATCATGCTCAGCGATTTGGGCGTACTTGTCGAGCGTATTGGAGGCCGTCACGGAGTGGCGTATAGCCCGCTAATGGTAAGTGAAGCTTATGATGAAGGAAAAAATGTAGAGAAATTATGGAGACCAGAACTTTATTAATTTTAAAGTAAAGAATACATATCTATGTTATTTCAGGGGTAGAAACGTATAAGGTGCTCTATGTGTCAGGAGTTGGGAACATCAAGTCCATCTAAGTCGCATAAGCGATAAGACCCTGGTCGAGTAACACCTTTTACGACATAAGGGCCCTCCCATGGTGAAGACAGCTTGTGAAGCCCTTCGGGTTTTTGTTTCCGACGTAAGACGAGGTCGCCGATCGCGAACGAACGACCTTTGATGTTATGGTTGTAATACCTCCGCAGACCTTCGAGGTACTTGGATGTGCGAACGCAAGTAATCAGACGTTCTTCCTCGGCCCGATCAATATGTCTTCTGTCCGAGCAGCTGCGGCTTGGTCTTCATCATAGTTTTCTACTCTAGGTGCTCGGAATGCAATATCCGCTGGAAGTATGACCTCTGAGCCGTAGACCATAAAATATGGAGATACGCCGGTACTGCGACTAGCTTGAGTGCGCAGTCCCCAGACCACAGCTGATAGTTCTTTGAGCCATCTGCCCGGATGCTTTTCTTCTTTCTGATAGAGCCTTTTTTTGAGGGCGTCGAGGATCATACCATTGGCTCGTTCGACCTGGCCGTTAGCTCTAGGATGAGCAACAGAAACGTATTTAACAGAGATGCACCGTTCTTCGCAGAAGTCCCAAAAATGATGGCCGGTAAAAGTTGTCCCGAGGTCGGTGATGATGCTGTTCGGGAGACCAAATCTGTGTACGATGTCTTCAAAGAGCTCGACTGCTTTTTTAGCAGTAGCTGCGACGAGTGGTTTGTACTCAATCCACTTGGGGAACTTATCAATGGCGCCGTAGACATACCGGAAACCTCCTGGCGCTGGTTTGAAAGGCCCGATCATATCCAGTCCCCAGCATGAGAATGGCTAGGAAGCTGGGATGGTCTATAGTTCCTGTGCCGGTACATGTATTTGCTTGGCAAAAAACTGACAACCCTCGCATCGTCGAACGAGATTTTCCGCATCGGAGATGGCCGTGGGCCAGTAAAAACCTGCTCGGAAAGCTTTGCCAACCAGTGTTCTCGAAGCCGCATGATTGCCACAGGAGCCAGAGTGAATTTCGGAGAGTAGCTTCACACCGTCGTCTTGGATGATGCACTTCTGCAGTATCCCTTCCTTGGCACTTTTCCTCATTAGGTTGCCGTCTACCAACACGTAGTGCTTACTTCGGTGAATTAGTCGTTCGGTTTCGATTTTGTCGGTGGGTACTTCGCCGTTGGAGAGGTATTTGATGAACTGTTCCCTCCAATCGGTGACCTATGAAGGTATCGTGAGTACCAACTGCTCGGTAGGGGGTACTTCTACAACTTCCTTATCTTCTTTAATGGATGGTGTCAAGAGGTCCTAAACGAAAACCCCCGGCGGAGCCACGGTGCGAGAAGATCCTATCTTTGATAGCTGGTCGGCTATTTGGTTTTGATCCCGCACCACGTGGTGGTACTCGATGCCGTAGAATTTCCCTTCAAGCTTCCTGATTTCGGCACAGTAAGCGTCCATCTTCTCACTGGAACAGGACCAATCTTTATTAAGCTGATTGATAACTAGCGCGGAATCCCCATATACCATGAGGCGTTTGACGCTGAGCTCAATGGCTATACGGAGGCTGTGGAGACATGCTTCGTATTCCGCGACGTTGTTGGAGACCGAGAAATGTATGCGAAGAACATATCGGAGTTTATCCTTTGTTGGTGTGATGAACAGAATGCCCACACCGGCACCATTGATATTAAGGGCGCTGTCGAAGTACATCACCCAGTGCTCGGGGCAAGTGGCGGCGATGGGTTCTTGGATTTCGGTCCACTCAGCGATGAAATCGGCGAGCGCCTGCGACTTTACGGTCAGTCTGCTTCTAAAGTCAATGGAGTAGGTGCCGAGCTCAACAGCCCACTTGATGATACGACCATTGGCCTCTTTATTGCGGAGAATATCTCCCAGAGGAAACTCAGTGACCACGGCGATCTTGTAGTATTCGAAGTAATGTCGGAGCTTGCGTGAGGTGATCAAGATTGCATATAACAGCTTTTGCACCTGAGGATAACGAGTTTTGGACTCATTAAGTACCTCGCTGATGAAATAGACCGGACGCTGTACCTTGTAGGCGTGTCCAGTTTCCTCACGTTCGACGACAATAGCCGTACTAACAACTCGAGAAGTGGCGGCGATGTAAACCAGTAGAGTTTCATCTGGTCGTGGCGCTGTCATGATTGGAGGTTTTGTTAAAAATAATTTGAGCTGCTTGAAAGCTGTGTCTGCCTCCTCCGACCAAGAAAAATGCTCGGAGGCCTTGAGGAGCTTGAAGAAAGGTAGCCCTTTTTCACCGAGGCGCGAGATAAATCGGCTTAACGTAGCCATGCAGCCTGTAAGCTTTTGTATATCCTTGACACACGTCGGTCGTTTCATGTTGGTGATGGTGGAGACCTTATCAGGGTTCGGTTCAATGCCTCGAGCGCTGACGATGTAGCCTAGCAGGATACCGGATGGAACTCCAAAGATGCACTTTAAAGGGTTCAGCTTCCATCGGTATTTGCTCAAGTTTGTGAAAGTTTCTTCAAGGTCGACGATGAGTTTGTCGGCGGTTTTAGTCTTGACGACCACTTCGTTGATGTAGGCCTCGACGTTATGGCCGATCTATTGGTCGAGGCACGTCTGGATAGCCCTTTGGTAGGTGGCTCCAGCGTTCTTTAGTCTGAAGGACATGGTGGTGTAGCAGTATGCACCGAAAGGCATAATGAAAGATGTTTTGACCTGGTCTTCCTTCTTAAGGGAGATTTGATGGTAGCCGGAGTAACAGTCAAGAAAGGAGAGCAATTCACAGCCGGCGGTGGAGTCTACAACCTCGTCTATCCGAGGCAGGCCAAAGGGGTCTTTAGGGCAGTGTTTGTTAAGATCAGTATAATCAACACACATTCTCCATTCTTTATTCTTTTTCTTAACAAGAACAGGATTAGCTAACCAATCTAGGTGATACACTTCTTTTATAAATCCGGCAGCTAAGAGCCATTTTATTTCTACCCTAATAGCCTCCTTTTTGTCCAACGCGAATCGGCGAAGTTTCTGCTTGATCGGTTTAGCGGTCGGTGAGACATTCAAGGAGTGCTCAATCTTCTCCCGCGGTACCCCCGGCATGTCTACAGGTTTCCAAGCAAACACATCGGTGTTGGCACAAAAGAAGGAGACGAGCATGCTTTCCTATTTGGGGTCAAGGTGAGCCCCAATTTTCACCGTCTTGGAAGGGTCGTCGAGGCCGAGGCCAATCTCCTTGACTTCCTTGGACTTGGCGGAGGCCCAGGGAGGCTCTAGGATCTCCATGTCGTCAGCAGATGCGGTCTTGGCTTCGGCGACCACGTTGGCCATCTAGATGGAGAGGTCGGTGGCTTTGGCGAGGGCGAGACTTTCCATCTCGTAGGCGTAGGCGACGAAGAGGTTGGCCCATAGAGACAGGACTCCTGCAGGCGAAGGCATCTTCAACACCAAATACGCATAGTGTGGAACAGCCATGAACTTGGCCAGAGCCGGACGCCCTAGTATGGCGTGGTAGGCGGTGTCGAAGTCGGCGACATAAAAGTTAATATGCTCCACTTGGTAGTTGGTTGCCGTGCTGAACTATACTGGTAGGGTAATTTCCCCAAGTGGTCTGGATGCCCTGCCAGGTACCACGCCCCAGAAGGAGGAGTCTGAGGGCATAAGGTCTATTGTCCTGAGGCCGAGCTCCCTTAGGGCCCCGGCGAAGAGTAGATTCAAAGCGCTCCCACCGTCGACGAGGACTTTTCTAAAGAGCACCTTCTGGACAGTCGCATCAAGGACGAGGGGAAAACGCCCTGTGTAGGGTATGTCCGCCCACTGGTCAGCCCTGCTGAAGGTGATGGAGATTTCGAACCACGGGCGATAGCTGGGGTTGGCGGTAGTTTCTTCCGAAATGACGTTGGGCGGCGAGCTTCCGTTCCCTTCTGCCCTCGTTGGAGGCGAAACCCCCGAAGATGGTGGCGACCACCTTGTCATGGTCCTGGAAGGCATTATTATTATCACCAGGTGGTCGGCGTCCTCCGTTCCCACCATTGTCGTCGTTGTACTTTTTCTCCTAGAACTCCTTAGCCAAACCAAGGCAATCTTTCATCTTGTGTTTGGCGTTCTTGTGCAGGGGGCACGGACCGTCGAGGATCTTCTTGTACTGCTCATCATAGTTACGTTTTGCGCACGGCTCATTGACGTTGGCAACAAAGTGACCTGGTCGGCGCCGGCAATTCTGACCAGGCTTGAATCCATCTGACCGATCATGTCCGCTGTCCTGATGGAAACTACGGTCATCGTAGCGGCGATCGTTGTACTGTCGGTTGTCGTTGTGGTCGTCGTGGTGGCGAACGTTGTGCTGTCGGTCGTCGTTGCGGTCGTCGTGGCGGTGAGGTGGGCGATTAGTGCCCGTATCTTCATTAAAATGCACCTCTGCTTCCTCGGCGTCGGCATACTGGTTGGCGGTTGTGATCATCTCGCCGATGCCGGTAGGTGGCTTTCTGTTGAACTTAGAACGGAGTTCTCGGTGATGAAGTCCTCGGACGAAGGCGGTGATGACTTCGGCCTCCATGATGTTGGGAATAGAATTCCTCATCTCGAAGAAGCGTCTGATGTAGCTGCAGAGTAGTTCGGACGGCTTTTGGTTGATGCGGTTGAGATTGTGCTTGGTGCCCGGCCGCCTGCATGTGGCCATGTAGTTGTCGGTGAAGACTCTCTTCAGATCTTCCCAAGAACCGATAGAGTCCAGGGCGAGGCTTGTGAACCAGCTCATGGCGGCTGGCGTGAGCATGACAGGGAGATAGTTCGCCATGACGTTGGTGTCTCCTCCGGTGGCGCGGACGGCGGTGGCGTAAGCCTGCAGCCACTGAGTTGGGTTCATCCTTCCTTCGTAGGGCTCGACTCCAGTGATTTTGAAACCACGGGGCCACTGGAGCGTTCGGAGTGCCCTGGTGAATGCAGGGGGCCCTTCTGGGCTGTCGGGGCCGACATCGGCAGTATTGCCGGCGACGATCAGCTCCAGAGCTGAGTCCGGGTTGCCGTACTCTTGCTCGTACTCCTGGCGACGTCGTACTTCATCTTCATGGCGCCCGAAACATCATTGATCGATACGCTGTCGTGCATCCCGAAGGTTACTGAGGTGCACTCGGGCGTCCTGTTCGACCTCTTGGTCATGCTGGCGATGATGCTCGGCGTGGTGGCCTCCAACTCCCCCCTAGGGAGGTAGTGACTGGTCGACGAAGCGGCTTTGACTGGGGCGGTGATTAGATCTAGGATCGGCTGATCGGCGGATCACGCTTGTGGAGCATGAAGGTCTCTAAACTTCTCGGATCTCGTTAACTTGACAGTGTGCCGCTTTAAGCATAGAGGCGACCTTGGCGATCTCGGGCGTCTGCGGGAGGTGAGCAAGTTCGTTGGCGGCCACGGCCAGATTGGCGCTCGGAGTCTTGAAAACGTCATGGCCGTCAATGCGGAGGAATTCTTCGTTGAGGTTGCGATGGAGGGGCCTTCCTTGTGAATCGAACTGGTTATCACGAGCGGCCTCGGCCATCGCAATGGCGCGTTTGTTATCACACCGTTGTGCGCGGTTAGCGTTCCTGTTTTCACGGGCGGCGCGTTCCTCATCTGTTTCGCCGTTCCGAGGGGGGCTGTCGATACTGACGTTGAAGATTGCGCCACCCCGGAAAGGCAGGAGAGGAGGTTGCTTGGTGAAGGTCTCGGCGAGGGGCACGGTGGATCCTTGAGACTCGGAGTCTGGATTTTCCTCAAGGATAGTTTGGAGAGATGCTCCGAGACCCTGGCTGGCGTGCAGCATGTTGACGGTTGGTGGAAGCTGGTCGGCGAGCTGGTCGGCGAATTTGCCCCTCAGGGCGTCCTGATATGTAGCTGCGGTGTTGGTGAGCCTGAAGGGCAGGGCGGCGAGCCCTGGAGTTTGCCGAGCATTGGACATCGATAGATCGGGGTCGGAGGGTGCTCGGTGCTGAACAAGGGTGTCTAGAGCCGACTCAGCAATGGAGAGGCAATCGGCGAGTTTCAGGCTGACCCGATCGATAGATTCGACCAGATCGTCATTGTTGACATGCCTCCTCTGGTAGCAAGGAAGCGAGCGGCGGGTGGCTGATGGAGTCGACCCTGGAAGTGGTTCCGAGATTGGATCTGTGGTTGTAGGTGCGAGGGTGGTCGGTGCAGAACAGATCTGCACCGGCTCGAGAAGCTCTCCAACTCCGTCGGCATTGATGACCCACGTGATAGCGCCGCCCCCTACAGCGGCGCGCACGGGACGACGGCGACGGCTGCGCCCTCCTCCTCCCCCACGGATCCTCCATGAACAACGACGGCGTGGGGCTAGGGTTTCAAATCCAGTGAGTTCATCTCCCTCTTCCTCTCCATCTCCCTCTTCCTCTCTCCATCTCCCTCACTCCTCCCTCTTCCTCTCTCTAGATCCGGCGACGGCGACCTCTTCCTCCACGGATCCGGTGGCGGCGACCTCCTCCCCCACGGATCTGGCGGCTGCACCCTCCTCCTCCATGGATCTGGCGGTGGAGCGACCGGATCCGACGGTGGATCTCCACCACGGCCACGATGCCGGGATCCACCACGGCCACGACGCTAGGACCTCCACCACGGCGGGCGAGGACGCGTCGGCGCGGCGGGATCTGCGAGGAGGCATAGGGATCCGCGAGGAGGCGTCAGCGTGGTCCCCTGCGAGCGACTGGCGAGGTGGTGGCGGCCGTGGGAAGCCCGGATCCGTCGCCGGTGGGCTTGCCAGTGGGCTCGAGAACGGGCTCGCCGACGGGCTCCTAGTTTTTTTTGTTTTTTTAAAAATGATTAACCGCAGCGGGCATCCTAACGTGCCCGCCGTGGTAAAAGTATATTTACCGCGGCGGGCACGTTACACCGCCCGCCGCGGTAAATCGATTAACCGCGGCGGGCAAGGCCGCCCGCCGCGGTTAAGCCACGATTTACCGTGGCCTCTAGGCCGCGGCGGACGGCTTTATCCGCCGCGGAAAACCGAAAATGTCCGTCTCCAGTAAAGTTTGTGTAGTAGTGACGGTAAATATTATTTCCACAAAACACTCCGGACCGTTTGGTGGCACCAGCTGCGAGCATTCGAGACGATTGTAGTAGCCATAGGGCAGAACCCCGGTAGGAAGCCATGGATGCAATCACTAATCAGAGGAGAACAAAGTACTAGAGCTCGATCGATCGCGCAGGTGTACAGCTAGTCTTTGATCGGAGCTACCCTGGGACAAAGGTTTTCTGCCCGAAGAATCAATTAATAGTCCCGTCTCATTTATAGTACTCCAGAGCAGCTAGCAATAGTTGACGTTGTTCCAATACCACTGCAGCAAGTGCAACTCCGTGGCTAACTTTTAGCAGTCTGGGAACGGGAACATGGCCACGTTCCACGTTCCCCGGGACGTCCACGATCGGTGTCTGACTCTTAGCAGCCGCTGACTAGTTCACCACTGCAACAAGTAAGCGCATATATATATATATATATATATATATATATATATATATATATATATATATATATATATATATATATATGGAGAGGCTATTCAGTAGCCAGCTACAGAATAAGTTATTCTGTAGCCACCTCCATTTACCATAATTTTATATACTAATTTATGATAATGTCAATATATATTTACTATAGTTGGGTTACTATAACACACGGGGATATTTACCATAACGTTATAGTAAACCACTTAGTAAGGAGTTACTATAATCTCATAAATTAACATAGTAATTATCGTAACTCAAAGTGTCTACAGAATAAGTTATTTTGTAGCCAGCTACAGAGTAGTAGTTCTATATATATATATATATATATATATATATATATATATATATATATATATATATATATATATATATATATATATATATATATATATATATATATATATATATATAAGAGAGAGAGAGAATATGTGATATGTATACGGATATGACTCAATAAACGATTATTATTCATAGTAAACTCCCGTGGCTGCCTATTTCTTGTTTGGACGTACGGATCTCAGCTTAAAAATATGTACATGCAAATCTTTCTCAGATCAAAATATGCAGCGGCGGATTCAAAGGGGGGCTGGGGGGGGCTCCAGCCCCTCCCTAATTTTTTGATTTCAAGCCTAATCACTGTAGCAAAAGCTTGATTTCACCATTAAATCTTCATACAAATCAACATCTCCATTGTTTTAGCCCCCCTTATCCCGCATCGTGCATCCGCCACTGAAAATATGTACATGCAAATCTTTCGCAGACTAAGTGTCGATGAGCCTTCGGCACAGGCGAAGGAACAGTCAAGGAGTTACATGTGAGACCATTGACAGCACAATTAGGGTTTCAATATTTCAAAGCTTCCTCCTCCTTTACATGGGGTTTGCTTCTCTTTTATAGGTCACTGTATAAGATGGAGCTCTTTTATATCTTTGCCCCATAACTGGCAGGGCATATCCTAAGTATATTGTGGAATTTCCCTTTCTGTTAAGGGTATCTTTGGCCTTTTCCTTCTCTACCGCGTTGCTTCTTGGGCCTTACTTTGAGCCAGTTGGAGGCCCAGCATGCATCCTGCGCACGCTCCCTTCTTAGGTCCTGCCCTTGGCCGGTGAAGGCCTTGCCTTCGCCAGTCCTTGTCGACTCCTAATCAGACCCGTCATCCTTCCCCTAGCGACCTTCGCGATACCTGCCGGTATGCTTCCTTGCAGCACGCTCCGGGCCTTCATCGGAGGCGCCTTCATGGGCCTCGAGCCTTCGCATGGCTCGGCGGCGCGTCCGAGGGCTCCCTGTAAGGACTTGTTTAGTTGGGTGAAATTTGGGATTTTGGGCTACTGTAGCACTTTCGTTTTTATTTGATAATTAGTATTCAATCATGGACTAATTAGGCTCAAAATGTTCGTCTCGCGATTTCTAACCAAACTGTGCAATTAGTTTTTTTCGTTTACATTTAATACTCTATGCACGTATCGCAAGATTCGATGCGATGGTTACTGTAGCATTTTTTGGAAAAACTTTTTGGAACTAAACAAGGCCTAAGATGTCTGTTAAATAAACACAACAGTTCCTATCATACGTCAGCCCTTAGTCATTCGGTCGGGGAGAGTAAAAGGGTGGGCCAGCCTTCACGACCAAGATATTTGTGTCCCAACATCATCAACTTACAATCCATCTATGGACCTTTAATGGCTTCTGAATTTTATAATTGATGAAATTTTGGTGCCCTGAATCCCATCCAAAGTCATCCAATACCACAACAAACACAAAACACCACCCCAGTTCGCTAGGGGGGAGGGGGAGAGCAGTCTCTCACCTGGCGAACGATCTCGAACTATGCGAAGAGGGCCTCGGCATTCTCGATGGTCCTATCGATGTTCTCATTTGCATTAACGATGGCCTACGCCCTCACCTGCGACATGGCCAAATCAGACACGGGTCATCTCTCCATACGTGTCTTCGCCGAACGGGAACACCAAGGGTGGCCGAACCTAGGCCGGGTGGATGCCGCCTTGATCGAGAAGATGCGGCGGCAGGGGCAAGGGCAGGGCGGCCGCCGCGGCGGTCGACGGCGAGGACATGACGGAGACGATGTGCGAGGAAGAGATTGAGGACATGGTGGCAGCGGCGGCAGGCGTGGGGTGGGGGCGTTGGAGGGGATTTACAATTACCATATTATTCTTAAACGAATAAAATTAATTAAGGAGTATATTCTACACGTATCGGACAGTTAGAATAAATTGGAGGCTTAGGTAGAGGTAATGTCCAACCACCGAAAAAGAGCTCAGTTTATATAGCTTAACACTATATCGCTAGTTTTATTATTAAAACTAGTTTTAAAAAGGTTAAAAAGAAAAAAAAAAGGCAAAACCAAGAGGTAGTGCCTAGAACTAGAGAAGACGGCATCGGAATAGCCAGACTGCCGTCGCTGTGTTTTTATTTTATTTTATTTTCTTACAAGGGCCATCGGTCGCATGTTCATGGGTCGAAGTATTTGTCGCCGGCAAAGTGGCAATCAAATGAGAATCTTTAGCATGATCCGCGGATGTGCTTGTCCACATATTTGTTTACGGATACGACGTCAATATGGACATGGCGATACGATGATATGGCATTTTCCAAAAACAAGGATACACCAATACAGCAAGTGTATAATTGCTAAAAATCTGAATACATCTACTCATAGCATTTTTTACTCTAGTAGAACAATCAATAAATAAAAGGCAAATTTTTGTCCTGGACATGAAAAGTGACCTCCCTTTGCCAGTAGACACCGAAAACGGAGCGATTTCCTAGTTGACACTTTTGTTGTTGTCAAATTTGCTGGAGTACGCTGAACGCATTAAAATATTCATTTATGGCCCAGGAGGTGAGAGAACAGCTACCGAATGACGTTTTTGCCCCTATCACTTTCTTCTTCATCTCTCCCTTAGGATGAAGCTTTGGCGAAATCCCGGACTGCGGCAAGAAGGCGGGGCTAGGGCTTGCTTGCGCCCAGGAGCACCCACAAAGGTGCGGAACCTGGCCGACGGTGGCCCGCAGTGGCTTGACTGTGGCAGGCTATGGTGCCCTGCGCCAGCGCGCGGCAGCCAACTACGCTCGGCTCGACGGGGCATCTATGTGTTGTTCCAAGCGACTGGCGAGGAGAGTGGCAAGAGGGCTGACGGCGGCCAGCAATGGCTACGGACCCACGGGCGAGCATGAGCGGCAGCATGCTCGGGCCGGCAGCGGCGCGGCGGAGCGCTGCACCCACATGGTCGGTCGGGCACGCGTGCGATCGCGACGACGATGGGGAACCGGCGCGTCCCGGTCTCAGGGGACCTAGCGCGCGGGGGAGCGAGGCCGGAGGCAGACCTAGGAGGCGCAAGGCGGCGGCACCGGCGACCTCCGATCTCTGACTCACAGCCATGGCGGCAGTACCGGCGAGAAAGAAAAGAAAGGGAGAGGGGAAGAAAAAAGGGGCAAAATGATATTTCCCCACTGTTCTCTCCTTCCAAGCAAAAAAAATAAATATTTTATTATACGTAGTGTCAACAATAAATTTAACAATGACAAAAGTGTCCAGCAGCAAATCGCTCTATTATCGGCGATACCCATACTAAAAGTATCGGGGTATCCTGGATGCCCATTTCTTTTGACTTTGAGTTGGAGTGGGGCACACACCCGTGGTGGTTGGTTTTGCTCGACCCCATCTCTTTAACAGTATATAAGGAAAGTTTGAAGATGTATGCGCATGAATGCTGCATCCTCTTCTAATCCGGGCACCAGCAGCAACTCACTCTAATATAATCAAGGAGAGATACATGGAGGAGTCCCATGACATCGTCATCGTAGGTGGTGGCATCTGCGGCCTCGCCACCGCTCTTGCGTTGTTTTCGTTTCCTCGTATCGATATGGCCGTATTTCAGCCCCTTTATCTCAAATTCCCCATTTATTCTTCCTCTTTAGTATTAGGCCCTGTTTGGGTGTTCTGAAATTTGATGCACCTGTAAATGCAATACAACTGTAATTTGTTGGGCACAAGGAAACCCTTCGAATGCAAATGATTTTTACACCCCAGGAAAAAGCTGTTTGGGTGATGGGTAATATTGAAATGCTTGCAGGTGTTCTGAAACTGCAACAGAGAGAGCGCAACCTACTTTAACATCAACTTGGATCATGGAATTGAATTCGGATCTCAAAGTTTGGAACTGAAAAATTGCAGAATTCCATAGCAGAAACACATTCGCTCATCAGCAAACCAGAAGAGAGTCGACGAGTGAAAAGAAAAGAAAAGCCAACTCGTACTGCAACTGCGCTGCATTGCCTGAATCCTCCCTCGTCCCTCTGCGCTGTCAGTGCCCAGTTGCCGTGCCACCCGCCGAGGTGGGCTCGTGCGTCCCATGGCCTATACTCTACCCGGAGCCGACGAAGCAGTTGCTGTTCCATCGAATCGGCCAGTGCGGGCGGGCGGGCGGACGCATGGCTGCGCCGCTCGATTCGCCGCCGTCGGGCTCTGGATCGCCGGATTCGAGTTCCGACGCGAGGATGAACGAGCCCGTGCTGAGGCCTTGGGGCAGCGCCGCTCGATTCGCCGTCGTCGGGCTCTGGATCACCGGATTAGAGTTCCGACGCGAGGATGAACGAGCCCGTGCTGAGGCCTTGGGGCGGCGCCGCGGAGGTTAGCAGTGGGGTCGCTACGGTGGCCTTCTGGGCGTGTGGTGGGCGCGGCGAAGCGGGGGTGTTGGTGCGCTCCGGGTGGCACGAGAGGTTGGCGGTGCCGGCGAATCTCGGCGTGGGCGACACCATGCGATGGTTGACGACGAGCGCCTCGCGAGCCAGAGCACGATAGGCGTCGGAAAAAAAGTGTGGCCGGTGGAGGCGATTTTTTATTTCCGGTTGTAACATGCTAAAACAGACGAAATTTTAGTAGCCTCACCGGACATCCAAACAATACTTTTGAGTTCAACCGGTATAATTTTTGTGGCCTGTATTTTACATGGGTTTTGGACCCAAAACCATCCTTCCAAACACACCCTTAGAGTAAGAATTTCAGTTTGTATCTACTTTTACAATATCGTGGGTGTAATTACATCTAGTATCTACCTGCAAATTTTCTTTGGACCGAACCTCATGCCACAATCCTCCCTTGCGTTAAGGTTCTAATTTCTTATTCTTCTTCCTTCTTCGTCGTCGCAAAAAGTTCAAGTTTTGATTTCTGATGTAGCTGCCATGCCAACAACAAAGCAATCAGCTGCTGATTTGCATCCAGGAAAGGGATTGCGAGCCTTGTGTTGGAGAAGTGGGAGACTTTGAGTGCAGAAGGCGGCTCCATCGGTGTCCATGGCAATGGATGGCGTGTTCTGGAGCAACTCGGGATTGCTGAGGAGCTCCGGGAGACTGCCAACCTTGTCACCGTGTAAGATTCTAGCCTTGAAAACTTTCCTCTGCTCAGAAAGTAATCTATTCTGAAAGAATGCGAAATCTTCGATCTCGCAGCCAGCATTTAGCATTGCCTTGATCCTGATGACTCCCATCCTAAATACTCCATATTAGGATAACTTCGTAAGTTTGGGATTAGTAATAAGACTCCGAGAACTTTCATCAGGCTGAAAAGTGCAATCGGCCGGGTAGGTAAAGTAGGAATGAGATTTTCCTAAATAAAAAAAGGTAGGATTGAGATGTCCAGGAAGAAAAGAATGCCCATATTACGTGCCAAATGCCATCAGATTCAGAATCAGTAGAGCTTGCTTTGTGACTGCCACTTATTTCCAGGTTTCACGACGTGTGGCAGGAAGAAAAGAAGAGCACCCTGACACCTGTCGGGTAGTAACAAACTGTCACAAAGATCCCTTGTAAGATACAATCCTATACGCTGGAGTGACGACTGTCGTTAATTTTGATCTCTCTGTCACTTGGGCCTTTGGCTAGAAAGGAGCTCCGCTGGTTAAAGAGGAAGGACCTGATCGAGACGATGGCCAAGAACATTCCCGCAGGAGCAATCCGTTTGGGTTGCCACATTGCAGCGATTCATCCATCAGACCCCGGCGCGGTCCTTTCTACACCGGGTGGCAGGGTCATCAGGGCCAAGGCATCATCGATCGACCTTGTTATCTTAATAACTCCTACAGACAGACATGAATACATGACCCATTTTCATCCCCTAATTAACCTTGCAGGTGTTGATTGGTTGTGACGGGTCCAACTCAGTGGTGGCAAAGTATATAGGCATGTCTGCGGCAAGATCAACCCCTCACACGTTTCTGCGTGGATTCACAAGGTATCCGCACGGGCATCCCTTCGGAGACCATTTCCTGCGCCTAAGGGTCAATAAACGTTGCTTCGTTGGGCGCTCGCCCATCACCGACACTCTAGTCAGTTTCTTCGTAGCCTTTCACATCCCTTCTGCAGGTATGTACTGCTGGCCACGCATGTTCAGACAGGTCACCTAGCTCTTCCTCGGCCATGCCATCACTTATGCCACCCTGTTCCATGCAGATGCAGGTGTCACCAGGGACGTGCGTGCCACGAGGCTGTCGTTGGAGGCATTCGCCATGGGGACACTGCTGCGAACCAAGTCGCTGGCCACGAAGCTAGCCTGCTTGGCCATCCTTGCTCTCCTGGGCACCAAGTCACTCGGCCACGCCAACTACGACTGCGGTCGCCTCTAACACTGCTTTGCTTATTGTACATTTTATCTAAAATAAAAAGTCTCTTATATGTTGTTATTGTGCTTTGCTTATTGTATCTTTTGTCTAAAATAAAACTCACTCTATATATTTTTACTAGAATCATGTCCATGGGTTGCATCAGAAAAAATAATACCATGATTAATCTTGTTTTAAATGTGTGTTGTACTGTTCAAAAAACGATACTCTCAGCAAGAAGCTCGCAACATTATGTTTCTAGCTAGATCCGTCTTTACGCTACATGAACAATTTAAATATATTTTAAGTTTTGATGTGAAACAATCTAGTTTATAGCGTAACAACTATATTCAACCACATCTTGTCTTTGATGCGTTTAAGACATAACTAATATACAAAACAAATGGATCATATATAAAGATTAACCGAGGCGGTTGCTTTGGACCACCAAGGCGGTTGACTTAGGGTAATCGTCTCGATTAATAAGCATTAATTAATCGAGACGGTTGCTGGGCCGGCTGCTCTGCCTCGAATAACCAAGACGGACAACCGGCCCAACCGCCTCGGAACCCATTTTAAAAACGTATCGTAAAAGATTTTGTGCAGTAATGACAAAAGGACCACCCAATATAAATAAACGTTGGAAGAGTCTATACCAAAGCATTTAATTGGCAGCTATTATTGGCAGCCGAAGCAGCAGCCGCCATTTCTCAGGACTTGAGATAGAGGGTACTGTTTAAATAAACAGTAAAAAAAACAGCCGCAGCCGCTGGCAAAACGCCAGCCAAACGGGCGATAATTGTAGGGCATCTTATGTGTTGGTAATTCACGAGCTAAAATTTTCCTAATATAGGACAAGTAGAACTGTTCCAAAAATATTTATGGTCCAGCGTTGTCCAGAAACACCGGACAACTGAAATTAGCATAATCAACTCAAAACTTATAGAAAAACTGAAAATGTTCACTAAAACTGAATAATAATATTATATAGACAATTCCAGTTACAAGGATTGTGTGGACATAGTTATTGATAACATATTTAGAAAAATATCTGAAATTAAAATATGACTAATTTCTCATGGAATGCGTTCACTCTGATCATCCTCTTTCCACATTCTCAATGGTTCATCAAACATATGCATAATATGTCCTGAATTGTGCTTGCTGTTCTACTTCAGTTGTTTTTTCAAATACGAGATATTGTTCATATCTCAAGCAAGACTGAATTCCATATGTTCCAGCTAGGGATGAAAACAATCAGAAACGATAGATAGGAGGTCAAAGGTCCGAAATGGCTATAGAGGGGGTGAATAGTCTGATAAAATTTCTACAAAAACACTAGAGCAACTAATTACTCAATTAGAAAGCGAAGCTTTTTGCTCTAGCTCTACAAAGGGTTGCAAGCTATTGATACTTCTTAACGACTAGTGGAGGGATTCCGCAAGCGTAGAGAACTATCTCGTAGCACTTCGCTCGGTGAGTATCGAGTGTCGAATTTATATTTTTCCATAGGAATACGGAAGGCTAAATTTATATTTGTAGTTAGGATTGCTAAAGGAAAGCCTAAGTGTATAAGGTAGGTGAACGATAATAGTGGGTTATGTGTGAACTACCTAAACAAACTAACTAAATAAGCTACACTAGAGATAGAATGGTCAGGTGGAAGAGCGAGCGAAATATCTTTCAGCAATAAAGGGTAAACTAATGACTAGGAGAAATATGCTAGTACTTTCGAAAAATAGCCCGCCTACCAACTAGGAGAGTTAAATAGACATGAGCCCTACGATTTAATAACTAGACCTAACGTGGTGGAATATAGAGGATAGATAAGGCTGTCACCATTTGCTAACTACCATAATCTATTCAGAGGCCTAGCCATATCCACAGGTAATCTATAGCCTAAACACCTTCCTTAATCTATAGGAGGACTACTTTGATCTGAGCTTCGATGAAATGGGATCAAAGTACCCTAACCAGACGATGGAACCGGTACTAATGAAAGACTACTAATTAAAAGATAACATATGCTACTAATGCCAAGTAACAAGCACCTAGGCTCACTAATGATGAACAATAATGAACTAGAACTTAACTAAGCAAAGCAATAATTACTAAATAAAGTACTAGATATAAAGTACCGAATAAAGTAAATGTGAAATGAAAGAATTACAAAGGAGCTATACCAGACCCAGAAGACTCTTCTGGACTCTGAGAGAAACTCCACTCTTGCTCTACTCCACTACTAGACTACTTCTACTACTAAGCTACTAAGCTAGAGAGCTTGGAATTGAATGGGGCACTTCTCCACCCAGCTCCACACCCTCTATTTATAGTGTAGAGAGGCAGGGGGTACTTGTAGGTAGCCAGGAGGTCGGTGGCCACCCCAGGGCATCGGGCGGCGGCGTAGGGGCACCGGCCAGCCCTAGGATGCACCGTCTTTGCATCATATGGTGCTGGTTGGCTCCCAAAGACGGTTGTAAGAGCAGCACATGTCAAATTTTGGGCAGGAGGTCAGTTTGGAGGTCGGTTGGAGGCCTCCAAGCCTATGACAGTGGGCCAGTGGATCTGCAGCCGAAATAGATTTGAATCTGAGGAAGATCGCTTGAATGAAAGCTTGGCAGAGGATTTGCTAGGGTTGAGGCTTTGGTGATGGCGGCGTTGGTTGTTAAGATTTGCTCGAGAAAGAAGGAGAAAGCGAATGTGCCGAGTAAGTTGGATACAATACTATTGGGATATTATATAAAGACTCGGACCGAGAAGTCAGGGAGTCAAGTGGATATCTCAGAACAAAACGGTTGCGACATGGTAAATAGATAAATTGGAATTTTGGAATAAAATCATTTTTATCCTAAAATTAGGGGCATGTGTTTACACCAAAATTTGGGAAGGAGAACGTGGGAACTCGAAGCTTTCAAAATTGTGTTGATCAAGGAATCGATTGCATGAGGATCGATATCAGCTGATTTAGATGCGGCACTGGAATCAGCTCTCTCCAAATGACGCCAGCAGATAACGACAATGAGCTATGGTTGGTGTCGGGAAAAAATGTTGGACTCTACAAAAGGGGAAAGATTATGGTCCAAGTTATCTTAAATTAGAAATATTTTATTTTATACCAAAGATTGTAATGAGTCGTACTTGAGTAGGATTCATGCTTAGGCTCCGGGTATAAATATTGGACCCCGGCTATTATAAATGGGACATCCAAAATTTACCTTTTTCCGGCTTTGTGTCAACCCTTAGGAGTAGGAGTAGAGTAGATCTCGGCGAATTCTTCAGCAAGCAGGGCTACATCGGTTCGGCCGACCCAGCTTGTCTGTAAGTACCGTCATGGCTTATACTTTGGTTTGTACGGCTGCATCGATCCGGTCGACCTCTATGCGAACTCTAGTATAAGCTAGTTATCGACTCTTGTCTAGTTGAAGTACGGCTGCATCGATCCGGTCGACCTCCACTGCTCGAATTAGATTAAGGTCAAGTTATCGGCTCTACCTAGGGTTGGCGTCCTTCGGGTAGATTCATTAAGTTACCAATTTTGCTAATGTTCTTATTGTCGTTAGTTTGCAGCAACATCAATCTACCCAGTCAAGATCGATTTAGATCGGCCTCAGATCCTTTTAGTCCGTCGTTTGCTTTGTCACAACACGATGTCTCTTACTTTGAGCAACAGGTTATGTTTTATCGGTTGTTTTTACTTCGATCTTGATCGTGTATAGTACGCGGTTAAGGCATGTATAATCTTGAAGAGGTTTGTTGGTTAGTTAAATTTGGTTTATAGTCCGCCATTATGGCTGTAACGATCAGGTCAATCCCCACTGATGGCACTATAGATTGGAGGATGCTAGTTAGTAGATTTGTTCTTGATTAGGCGTGACCTTGACTGTTTGCTATGCCTGCATTGGCTAAATAGCCGATCGCCTATGCTTTAACGTCTATAGTGTATCTCCATGACTCTGTTGAATGTGAATAGATCTATTTACTTTAAAGGTTTGATTTGTTGTCTTTATCACGGCTCCATCGATCCGGTCGAACCCCACTGTTAGAGATAGCAGGTTAGGTCTGATGAGTTCATAGGTTTGTCCATGTGAGATAGTCGATTGTTCACACGCCATAGTTCCTTTTCACTCGAATCAGCTATTTTAGTCAATTCACCAAAGCCTTCACGTATAGCATGTCTTTCGGAAAGCCTGTCGAAGTATAGATGGTTTTACGGATTCAAAGGTTTGTTATTATCATCATAGCTACCATCGATTCGATCGAACCTCACTGTTGATGGTAACATATTAGATTCAGAGCGTTTGTAGATCCACTTGTATTAGACAGTTGATTTGTTCGCATGTTATATCCTTCATCGATTAGATTCATCGGCTCAATGCTTTATACTGGTAATATCTGCCTAGCTGATGATCTCACTTACGTCTACGTATATTGTACCTATCAACATAAAACCAATCGCTACCCACAAGTTTTATAGTCCGTAACAGCCGATTTTTGTGCGTATTGGCTATTTAGTATATTTTTCCGTCTGGCTGCTGCCGAAGCGGCACACTTGGAACTGTCTGGGCAAAGACCATCATGTTCCACCTTAAATTACTGATAAACTTTCTCTCCTTGTCAATTGCAGGTTAAATTGACTAGCATGTCTCGGGAGGAATTCGCAGGATCGGTTACCCCTGCGTTGAAGCCAAGCGGATCTCCAGCCTTACTCCGTCAAGCAGATCCTTCCGGCTTGCCGTGTGTCGACACATTTTCATGCCCACAGGAGCTGAAGCTGGGGGTCGAGGAGAAGCTCATGGCCTTAGAGAGGAGGGTGAGTCTGGATGCCGCGGGGGTCACCCGACTGCGTAAGGAGCGGGATGAGCTGCTCCAAACCACGGAAAGGCTTTGCTCAGAGCATGGTGCGGCTCATGAGGAGCCTGATCAGGCCATCCGAGAGCATGACCTGGCCTGCTAAGAGCACGATGACGTGCAGCAGAAGGTCAGCTCCCTCTAGGCCGAGCTTAGAAACGTGATGGCCCAGAAGTTGAGGCCGAGAGCGTCTCTGCTAGGCTGGCCATGGACCTCGCCGAGGCAAGGAGGAATCTTCAGGCGGAGAGCGATGAGCTCGATATCCTAAGCGCCGCCCTTGAAGTGGTCTACTATGACTTTGAGGTGTTGCAGTCAGAGGGGACCAACTAGCTCGTGGCCCATGCCATCGAGATCATGGCTTGGGTGCGCCAGCTCAAGAGGAATGCCCTTCGAGTCGAGGTTAATTAATCCTTCATGATTGCTCATTCTCATTACAGGGACAACATCGACCTAGAGGTAATGAGCCATGGCTTCATGCCTGGCTATGAAGCCCACAAGCTGGAGGAGATGGAGATAGCGGTGGCTCCCCTTTCATAGGACCTGGTGGATAGGATAGAAGACATAGTTCTCCCCTAGATGGGCTAGTTAGTCAGATAGGTCGGATGATCATTATTGTAATTAGCAGACAAGTGTCGACCCTTGTGTATCATAAAAACAAACTCATCATTTCATTTCGTTTGATCAAATTTGTTTTCCTCCCTTTTTATGTGTGAAAAGGGGTTCATGTGTTTTGACTTTTCCATTTGTTAAGACTGTAGGGCCTGAGGTGTAGGAGGGAAACTCTGACCATGCTGGTAAGCAAGAGTGCCGTAGCCACTAGAGTGTAGGTTTCTTGTGGTCCGACTAGCCTTGGTCAGTTGTTCGTTTCTGTAGACCTAGCCACTTGGTTTAACATGAGGAAGGGGTCAGGTGTGGCGACTATTTCAAAAAGGAAGTATTTATACCTTTATCAGCCCTCGGGTGAGACCCGACCCCTTGCCGTTGCTAGGGTCGGGTGTCACTAAAGGATGAGGAGAGGATATCAAAACTAGAAGGTGAAAGCGTCTCTTGTTTTTCATACATACCCTCTCCCTAGGATCTAAGCCATCATTCTACGACCGCGTGTTCGATCACCTTGCGAGTCCAATCTTTCCTTGAGCCCCTACACGTAGCAGGGGTCCGATCGAGGGTCGGCTCATCTTTGTGGTCATCGCCCTGTCCATGGTTTCCACAACTGGAGGGGTTGAGCTAACATCACTTGCCTCGATAGCTCGAGTGACGCGCTCGGTGAGCTTGCTAACGGGCATGTTCGAGTGGAATCCAGGTCCGTTGTTTGTGACGGGGTTGGCATAGCCCTCATGTGGCATTCCACTGCTCCTTAACTCACCTCCCGGTAGATGCCCATGTCGCTCCGGGGAGCATCTCAGGTGGCCTACTGACCTTTCCTTGATGGAGATTCTATGGGCTTGGCTCGAGGTTAGGATCGAACAAGAAGGTCAAGATGACTCTGTCCGCCTCTAAGCGAGTCGGGTGAAGGCCGCTGGGGCTCATCTGCATTTTCCCCCTGGCTCTGTTCGACATGAGGCGGCCTCGGGCCCTTTGTGAGCCAGCCTTTGAACCTCGGTCTCCCAATTTTGGGTTGGGTGGCTCGAGCCCCCAAGCCCCCAAGCCCCATGGGGGTTGGTAGGGGTCGGCCAGATTTCATGTGTCACCCCATCCTCGGTTTCCACAACTGGAGGGGCTGAGCTGACAACACTTGCCTTGATGGCTCGAGTGTCGCGCTCGGTGAGCTCGCTAACGGGCACATCCGAGTGGAATCTGGGTCCGTCATTCATTGATGGGGTCAGCATAGCCCTCATGTGGCATTCCACTGCTCCTTAACCCACCTCCCGGCAGATGCCCGAGCTGTTCAATAGGCTCGGGTGGCCCACTGGCCTCTTCTCGATGGAGATTATGTGGGCTTGGCTCGAGGTTAGGATCAAATGAGAAAGGTCTAGATAGCTCTGTCCGCTTCTAAGCGGGATCGGGCAAGGCAGCTAGGGCTCATCTAAGTTTTTCTCCCCTGGCTCTGGTTGACGTGTGGCAGCCTCGAGCCCTTCGTGGGCCGACCTTCGAACCTTGGTCGGTCACCGCTCATGTCGAATGAGACGACTATCGCTTTGTGACGCGATGCGAAGCGTTATGATGCAATAACTACATATGCAATGCTTGGATGTATGAGCTGAATGTATGGATGAATGTATGAGTGAATGTATGAATGCATGCATGAGAATGGATGAATGAATGTTCATGTATTGGAAAAGTAAAGTGGGTGTTGGTAAAGTTACCTCGATGGCTCGAGTGATGGGTTCAAGGAGTTCTTACTAGAATATGCCCATGCGGGGTCTGGGTTCGTCGTTCGTGATGGAGTTGGCATAACATGCATGGAGCATCCTATTTTTCACTACCCGTCTCTTGGTGATGGCCCAAGCTGTTCGATCGACTTAGGCGACCTGTGGTCCTCTCCTCGGTGGAGATTCCATAGGTAGACCCCTCCAAACCCTTCTGGGGAAGGAGGAGGCTAAAGGTTGGGGGTGTAGGGACAAAAACTCTGATCATGCTGGTGAGCAGAAACACCGTAGCCGCTGGGGCATAGATTTCTAGCGATACGACCATTTTTTCTTAGACTTTGTTTCTGCACACCTTGCTTCTAGTTCTTTAACGTGAGAAGGGGTCGGCCATAGAGAATGTCTACTAAATAGACACTCTTGCTAGCCCCCGAGTGAGACCTAACCCCTTGCCGTTGCTGGGGTCAGGGGATTCGGTAGCGAAATTAATGCGCGTAAAGTAAAGGTGACCCGTCTCTCGGTAGTGGCCCGAATCATTCGATCAATTTGGGTGACCTGCTGGCCTCTCCTCAATGGAGATTCCATAGGGGCCTCCCTCTAAACACTTCCCAAGAAGGCAGAGGCTAAAGCTTGGGGTGCGGGGACAAAAACTCTGATCACGCTGGTGAGTAGAAATGTCGTAGCCGCTGGGGCATAGGTTTCTAGCGGTCTGACCAGTTTTACTCAGAGTTTGTTTCTGCACACCTTGCCTTTTGGTTTTAGCATGAGAGAGGGGTTAGGCACCAAGAATGTCTACCAAATAGAGATCCTTGCTAGCCCATGAGCCATTGCTGGGGTCGGGGGCTCGATAGCAAAATTGATATGAAAAAATGTGCGTAAATAAAGGGCGACTTGCTGGCGTAGGACCTACCTTGATGGCACGAGTGATGGGTTCGGGGAGCTCTTACCAGACATGTTCGAGCGGAAACTAGGTCTATTGTTCGTGATGGGGTCTACATAACCCTCGTGGGGCATCCTGCTGCTTCCTACCCGTCCCTCGGTAGTGGCTAAGCCGTCCGATTCACTTGTAAGATCCGTTGGGATAGGACTTACCTATGGAGATAGGGGATGAGAACATTCCACTCAAGAATTTAGTTAGGCATATAAGCCAGGCTGCAAACTTGTACCAAATGGACAAGCTCTTGAATTCTGTTGTAGCTTAAGAGAGTTTTTGCCCTTCTCCCCTTTCTGTATAAAAAGGATAGCGCATTCTGACCCTTTCCATCATCAAGGCTGTAAAGCTCAGGGTGCGGGGGAGCAAACTCTGATCACGCTAGTGAGCAAAGGTGTTGTAGCCACCGAGGCTTAGGTTTCTTATAGTCCGACTAGTTTTACTCAGAGTTTGTTTCTGTATCCCAAGCTTCTAGGTCTCAACGTGAGAGGGGGTTAGGCATGGAAAATGTTTGGCAGATGGATATACTCTTAGATGCACACCAACCTTTTTGGTAGCTAAGGCCAAAAAGCCCGGGGTGCAGAAAAAACTCTGATCATGCTGGTGAGCAAAGGCCCCGTAGCCACCGAGGTGTAGGTTTCTCACAGTCCGACCAGTTTTATTCAGCGTTTGTTTCTACAAACCTCACTTCTGGGTCTTAACATGAGAGAAAGTCGGGCATAGAGAATGTCTATCGGATAGGTATGCTCCTATTAGCGCTCGAGTGAGGCCCGATCCCTCATCATTGCTGGGGTCGAGCATCACCTAATGATTGGGGCATTGATAATGAAACTGATAAGAGAAAGTGTGCATATATTAAGGGTAAAAAGTGATGTAGCTGCTCGATGTTATAGGCGTTGATGAAAACTTCACCATTGATGGCCTTGAGCTTGTAGGCGCCTGGTCAGAGCACCCCCACGATGATGTGTGGTCCCTCCTATGGCAGATAGAACTTGTGGCAATTTTTGTTGCTCTGGACAAAGCAGAGCAGCAGGTCCCCGACATTAACGGCCCAACCTTGCACTCGACGGCAATGGTACTATTGCAACGCTTGCTGGTACTTGGCTGAGTGGAGGAGGGCGATGTTGCGTGCTTCATCTAGCTGGTCTCCTTCATGTGCTATCCCTTGTTGAAGCCCCTAGACAAGAACCACTTTAAGAGGCCACCATCCTTGTATAGGTGCTCGATAGGGAAAGCATTTTTTAGGCATGGCCCTTTGAGCCGCCTCTTAAAGTGGTTTGGGGTACCCTCGGTGGGCCTCTATCCTCTCTTACGGTCGGTAGTGGCCACGAGTGAGCCCTCGCGTTGCTATTTGTTCTTCTTGTTGGGATGGTTGGAGGCGCCTTTGCTGACATCCTCATCCCACTTTGCCTTGCTCTTGAAGTTGTGTCAGCCAAAAGCCTGAGGTCCCAGCAAGTCGGGGCTCGGGCTTCGGTCCTCACCACTGTCGTAGCATCCACCATGACATGGGTGGTAGCCACGGCTAGCCCCCTCCCTCGGCTCACCATAGGTATGCCTATGGGCGTCAAGGGTGTCACGTGCATCGCGGTGGAGGCTAAGACGCTCATGCACCAGAACAACAGTGAGCGACCTACACATGAGCGCTATCGGGGCGCTCTAGATGAGGTATTCTAGATAGAGCGGCTCTCCTCCAGCAAGCTGCATCATGATGTTGGTGAACAAAAAAGTGAGGTGGCACAGGTCCTCCTATGATGGTCAGGGTCCCAAGAAGGAGCTGAGTTGGTGCTCTAACCTCCTGTAGTCGAAGCAGAGGCGTTGGTCACTCTTGGGGGTGCAGGACTTCGGTGCATGTAGCTGTAGCTCCTCTAGCACCTTGGCGATCACGCCGAGGTTGGTGGAGTGGAGAGGTTGGACAGCGGTAGGAGCCCGCACCAGCTCTCCCTCCGTCATGTGATGAAGTCTGAATCCCCAAGGTGCACGTGCGTGCCTTGGACCCGGCTAACATTGCGATTAGCCATCCGAGGACTAGTGTGGATGTTGAGACGCGCAAAAGGCCCCTACCTTGTGCGCCAACTGTCAGTTTTTCGAGTAAACACCAATGGGTAAATTTCTAATATTGTGCATCTGGCTCAGATGGTGTGCTAAGAGGACACAAGGTTTATACTGATTTGGGCGGAATGTCCCTACATCTAGTTTGTTGCTGCTACTCATGTTACTAGCACTGAAAAGTTCATAGTAGGGGTTACAAACGGGCGAGAGAGGGACATGTCCCAAGTCTCTAGTGGAAAGAACAAATGGGTACTAAGAGCTCGGTCGCTACTCAGCTATGTGTTCGAGGTTTGAAGCTAGTGGTTTTTATCGGATGCCCCTTAGTGGGGTGCCCTACTTTCCCTTTTATAGGCCAAGGCAAAGCATGTGTTATAGTCAGAGAAAAGAGGAGACCGAGAGAGAGAGAAAGTCCTTTAGGGTCAACAGGCCTTTCTTTTCCTTTGCGTGGGTCCCGCTGACACGGCAAGTGGTGACAGGGACAGCTCCATGCCAGGCGCCTATCCGTCGATGATGCCATGCCCTAGCATTATTAGTGGGTCGAGACGTCCCATTCTACCCCAACCGGCGGCACGGCAAAACAGCAGGCCGATCAGTGGTCATACATTGAGTAGGCAGCATAGTGACCATGTGTCCGTCACTTTGGACGATGTGAGTTCCCTAGAATGACATGTCGTGGGGACAGGTCATGTTGAGACATGACCGCTCCCTGCATAATGCCAAAAGTTTGACCTTGGGTTGTACTTTCTAGCTCGTAGTGGTTGGCGGTGGCATGAGCTTCCATGAGGAGCCATGCCTAAGGGGTTGGGCAAGGCAGAGCCAGCCCTTCAACATCGGGCGAGGCAGAGCCCGCCCTTAGACACCGGGCGAGGCGTAGCTCATCCTCAGATGTTAGGCAAGGCAGAGCTAGCCCTCAAACGTCGGTCGAGGCAGAGCCTGCCCTTAGATGTCGGGCGAGGCCAAGGCCGCCCTTGGGGGTCTGGCGAGGTGGAGCCTATGACCTCGGTGTCGGGCAAGGCGGAGCCCACCCCTAGAGGTCAGGCGAGGCGGATCGCACGACCTTAGGGTTGGGCGAGGCAGAGCCCACCCTTAGAGGTCGGGCAAGGTGGAGCCTGCCCCAGAGGTTGGGTGAGGCGGAGCCCGTGGCTAGAGTTCGAGCGTGGCAGAGCCCGCGGCCTCGGTGTCGATTGGAGCTATAGTGCACCTTTGACTGCCTGGATGGATTAATGTATAATGACCGTTAGCCCCTCCTCTTGGGTACCCTAGTATTGGTCCCCGATAGAACTAGAACTTGAAACTAAGCAAAGCAATAATTACTAAATAAAGTACTGAATATAAAGTACTGAATAAAGTAAATGTGAAATGAAAGAATTACATAGGAGCTATACCAGACCTAGAAGACTCTTCTGGACTCTAAGAGAACCACAACTCTTGCTCTACTCCACTACTAGACTACTGCTACTACTAAGCTACTAAACTAGAGAGCTTGGAGAAGCTCGAAGAGCTTGGAATTGAATGGGGCTCTTCTCCACTAAGCTCCACACCCTCTATTTATAGTGTAGGGAGATAGGGGGTACTTGTAGGTAGCAAGGAGGTCGGTGGCCACCCTAGGGCGTTGGGCGGTGGCATAGGGGCGCTAGCCGGCCCTAGGATGCACCACCTTTGCAACCTATGGTACTGGTTGGCTCCCAAAGGCAGTTGTAAGAGCAGCACATGTCAAATTTTGGGCAGGAGGTCAATTTGGAGGTTGTTTGGAGGCCTCCAAAACTATGATAGTGGGCCGGTGGATCCACAACAACTCCATCTCGTCCATCGGTGCAAACCGACTTAAGATCAAAATATGGGAAGGCTTGGGGAGTCACTCCCATGGATCGGTGATGTGGCTAGGCCACTTGGGACACCGGGCGATGCCATGGTGGGGCTAGCTGGCATGACCAAGTGAGCCCAAGGCCCCCTGCCATGTCCACTTGCTCCCTTTGTCTATTTTTGTCACCAGTTTGCACAAATTTTGATATAATTCCTGCATACAAATAATTCTACAAGTACAAGTGGAACTAGGTGAATTATAAACAAAATGCAACACATGTGATGATGTTTTACCTTACTTTATCATGATTTTGGGTGAAATGTTGATGGTCAAAATAACTGTTAGTGATCGTCAACACAAACCACCTATCCCAACAATTTGTGGCAGAACCACTCAAATTATATGGCTCACAGACCTCTGACTGCTGCTCATGAAAGCCAGATAACTTTGGTAGTCTGTCGGGTGTCCTCGGGGAACCCCGAATCATCCACAATTTACAACTCATATAGGATCAACATGGAGTTACCACAACATTACAACATTGGATACAAAAATAACTTAGATCAGAGTGCTGAAGAATTATGATGGTAGATTACAAAACATGTTCAAGTCAAATTTATCTTAAGCTCCAAAAGATGAGTAGAACTACATAATCAACTTACGTGTAGCATGTAAGGAAGAAGAGACACCAGATCATGTTGAACCCACTAACACAACCTCGATCAGTAGCACAAGTCAGCTCTTGCAACAGAGGTCAACAAACCCTGAGTACTTGAGGGTACTCAACAAGACTTACCCGACTAAAAGAAAAGACTCCTAGGGCATATAGGTTTAAAGGTAAGGTAGAAGCAATAATAACTTTTGCAGAAAAGCTTACTACAAGTGAATTCTTACTTTCAATGTTTTAGTTCCATATTAAGTTATCATCGGTATCCAGTTAGCACCTGGTCTAAATCAACCACTTCATTAAGCATCTCATCCCATCTTAACTTATATCATCTCATATGCATCAGTAACCATGTTTTATTGATTAACTACAATGCAAGTCAGAGGATCGAGTCTTCATCTCCAAGAAGCAACAGCGATTCGAATTGGTCCAAGACCTACATATATCAACCTTCATTCGGATCCTCCAAAATGTGAACCGGTCTGCGCTACCTGAGAGCACAGTACTCCACCTCCCTGTGCCACTCTTGGTGGATCCACAGGATGTGTACATGCTACTCTCACCATCTCCCATGCCCGATGCGCAGTTGTCTTTTAACATAATGGAATAGCTAGGGTATTAGGCTTACCAGAGTATGTGACCAGTACTACAAAGTCTCGACCACACGGTGGCCTACAAGTGTACAGTCCTCAATCGACACAGGTGGAACGATGCACAACAGGCTCTCCCCGTCAGCCTACCCACCAGAGACATATCTCATGTTTCGTACTAGGACATTACCAATATCCCATACAAAGACATAACCATGTCCCGCCCCTATCTCAATTTAGATATTTAACATTATATGGGTAATCTCATGAGCCATTAGCAGAGTTGAGAGGATCAAGGTAAACCTATTTCTCATGAATGATGAAACCATCATTCGACTTTTACTGAAATCTAAGCCTTACTAGGCATAAGAGGTATCGACCTATCCATACTAGCAGGGTATACCTAAGGATACCTGTATATCAAGGTAATCATGAAACAACGGTATTTGACCAACTCCTAATTACTTAATGCACATCTATCAAGACATAAAGTGTAATAAATATTTGTAAATACTAGAGAAGGGTTTATGCTCCAGGCCTTGCCTGCGTTGCAGAGATGGTTAGTTTCCATAGGAAGGTCCAAAAGTTAGACTCTCATACACTACACATAATAAATGATGCTTTGCTTAACATGATGGACTACATGCCATGATGCATGATGAGAGCATTCAAGTGCATAACAGAAGATAGACAAAGTTAAGAAAGTTGAGTACAACTTTCCTTCACCACAGAACTAGGGTTTTTAGCATAAAAGCATTTTAGTTCATTATCTATTAAGTTAGTTAGTTGTCTATCATGAAGGGAACAACACTAACATGAACTAGCAAGAGATTAACATCTATCTTAAGTCATGACCTTACATAGAACTTATAAAACCAAACATTTAATTAAGTCATTTTATTTATTATAAAAGCAAGTTGATTCAAAGCATATCAATCAAGTAATTTAATTGCTAAGAAACAATAGGGGTTTGAGTGTTCCAAGGTCCACAATCAAAGTATAAAATACACCAAAGTCATTCAAATATTTATAGCAATCATTTTAGCATTTATTAATTAAAGAAAAGACATTTAAGCATACTTAATTAATTAACTAAGTAAATTAACTCCAAACAGTACCAAACATTTTGTGAATACAGGTATTAGCATGTAAAGCATACACAAAAAGTTTCATGACTAAATCATAATTATTTTAGCCTATAAAAATCATGGAAGGTCCATTTATTGATTAAAATAGGTAATTTTAAAGCATGCAAAAAACTATTGATTTTCACTATTTCATATTTTGCCTAGATATAGCACATCATGAAGAGGCTACACAAAAATGTTTATAATTTTATCATGCTCCAATATTTAGATATGAAAATGACAAGAATCAGCACATTTAAACATGGGGCTATTGCGTTCTTGCCCCTACTTTGACGTCCAGTTGTGATTTTACCCATACTTTTGCCATCGTCGTGATTTTACCCCTGTTTTTTTAAAACGAAACTTAAGTTTACCCCTATTTTGTGAACAGCAGGTAACAATGTCAAATGGGCTTAGTAAAGACAAGTTTGCCCATGCAAAATTGCCCCTGCTTATCTGAATACGTTGTGTTTTTACCCCTGTTTGGCAAACAAATCACATCACCGAATACACAGTTAGCTAAATCGCTCCACCGGTAAAAACTCATTCCTATAGATTGATACTAATTTTCCTCCAGACCAAATCATAGGAGCTGGACGTGATGCCACACATGAAGTTGCCGCCGGCGATGAGGAACTGGAAGGAGATCCTAAGCGTCGGCTCGTATAGGGTGGTGGTGGGCCCCCCGAGGCTCCAGCACACCGCGGTGTGCTTGGGCTGGTGGAGCGCGCACACATGGGAGTCACTGATGGCCATGGCATACTTGAAGAGGTCCCTTGGCAGCACGCCTGCAGTAGAGGCATTCGCCGGTGGTAGAGGTCGTCCGTGCCCGAGCAGAGCGCGGCGTCGGAGGCGAGGATGGTGCATGCTCGGAAGCCCCACATGGCGAGGTATGGCATGACAGTCATGTTGGCGAGCCCTGCCTGCACCGTGCTACCCTATGGGCCCCAACATCGGACGCCCACAGACGCGTTGGTCTTGACGGCGCAGGTGAAGCCGTCCCCGGAGACGAGCGAGCAAAACCCGCCATCGGCCTACGTGGGGAACCGGTCCCTGTCGCGCCACCATAGGACTTTCCCTATCCTAGAGGCGGAGGTGTTGGCTTCGTAGGCCGCGATGTGGTCCCCGCCAATGGTGAGGTCGGCGAGCGAGTTGAGACCGTTGTAGAGCCGGCCATCATCGCTTGATCCACCGCCAGAGATCATGCCCACCATGGATCCACTGATGAAGGACGAGACCTCCCTAGATTAGCTGTCGGGAAGCGCGCTGGCCATGGATCTGCCACGGGGGATAGGGGGGTGGGGCGCCTGCCATGGATCTAACCACCCTCCACCGAATCCAGCCACCGGGGGGTGCGGCCGCCATGGATCCGGCCGCCCCCACCGGATCTAGTCGCTAGGGGCGTGCCCACCATGGATCCAGCCGTCCTCCATCAAATCCAGCCACCGAGTGGCATGCCCACCATGGATCTAGCCAGATCCAAGGTGAGGGAGAGGGGTTACGCCGCCCGCTGATGGAGGAGAGCCACGCTCCATCCCGCCGATGGAGCCATGGAGGTAGGGGAGGAGGGAGGATCTGTGACGCCACCCGCTGCTGCTGCTGCTCTGTGCCACCGGGAGGGGCCAAGCCACCTTGCGCCCTGCCCAATGCTAGATCCGGGAGGAGCCACCACCGGGAGCTGGGCCCATGCTCGTGGCAACCGCACACCCCTAGAGCCATCATGGGGGAGAGTGGAGGAGAGAGGAAGGGTTGGAGAGGGGGCTCGTCGGGATGGGAGGGGAGGGGGCATGCCGGGCACCGGGAGGGGGCACGTCGCTGGGGAGGAGACCGGAGGGAGGGAGGATGGTAGAGGATGTGGGATTGTGAGGGTCTAAGCGGATAAGGGTACTACCATCCTTTGGTCTTACTGGGAAGGGTTTTATTGTTTTTTATTTTTTTTATTTCAATTATAACTAACAGAGTTAAAAGTAAGGGTAAACTGAGCCTTAGTAGTTACAAAGCAGGGGTAAAATCACAACGATGATAAAAACGAGGGTAAAATCACAATTGGACATAAAAGTAGGGGCAAGAACACAATATTCCCTTTAAACATTTACTGAAAATCAAAATCGATTGAAATTCTTTTGTTACTAAGCCCCCTTCCACCCTTAGTCACTGACAGACCGCCCCCGGGTCGAGCCCACGTTGACCGCGGCGCAGATGCTGTTGACCAGCGGGTTCTTCCCGATGGTGGCCTCACCGGTGACGAGGTCAACTCCGTCGGACATGGCTCACTCGTGTGCACACGCTGGTGGTGGTAGTTTACCGATTAGAGCACAACAGCAAGCATGCCGGTGGCCATGGCGCCCCAGCGGTCCTCTGACGTGGCGGGGGATGACCGACGGCGGCACCTTCGGCGATGGCGATGGAACCAACAGACTTAGCATGACCTACCGAACCTATATAAGCTATCGATTGATCGAGTTAGGGCTCCACATGAGCTTGCCCGTGACCATGGCAGCATGACGGGGCCAAGCACGGTGGCGCGATAGCGTTCTGGTGGCTACACCATGGTAGAGTCAAATTAGAGGGTACGGGAATGACTAGGAGCTCACCGCAAGTATCATCGGCTACTTGGTTGAGGCGAGGACGTGGTGGATAGAACTGGCGATGGTGAGGACAATCATGTTCTATCGCGACCTAAGCGGTAGCGGTCAAAGCAAGGGGCTGATGAGCAACAACGGGCCATAATTAAGCTGAAACAACAATAGATAGGGTGGAAGATGCTCTAGGGAAGCCTGACCACGGTGGAGGTGACCTCAATGGCCATGGCGTGCCGCCGTGGTGATACTAGCGCGAGCGGGCGATTGTGGTGCTCGAGGGAGAGACAAAGGAAAGGTCGCGAGCACTTGGGCAGTGGGCGAGTAGGTGTGGCGAATTTGGTCCAGCGGACCGAGGTGCACGGCGGCGGTGGAATAGAGGAGAAGACGAGCATGGCGGCGGCTCGGCATTATAAGGACGCAGGCACATCTCTGGGCGTCCAGCTCCTGCTCATGATGTGCCCACAGAAGCAGCTGCGTGTCAACATGCACAGGGGCGGCGAAATATGATCGGTGTGCGTCGGTGGTGAAGCAGCTGCGTGGCAGCTCCTACCGGCCTACTATAGCCGACTGAACCTTCATATTCCCCTTCCATTTTCTCTCTATTTCGCATAGCAAGTCAATCAGCTCCAAGAACAAAAGTTGATCTTCCACACAATCTCTCCAACTTTGGTTAAAGCGCCAACATCAAATGATCAACAAATTTTGAGCATTTGAATTGAAAACATGGGTTCGGTGAAACTAAAATCTTAAATTCAGTTTTAGGTTTTGAAAAAGTTTTGATCAAGCAACTTTGGGTAATTAATTAGGACTTAACATGGATCTTTCTTTACAACTAATTACACATTATCCTAGCTCAAACATCACACCAAACAATGGATCAAAGTTGGGGCAAATTTTATTTATGAAATTCCATTTAATAAGTCCCCAAAGTTTGAACTCACTAACTGCATCTCAAGTACTTGGGCACCAAGGTTGTGTGAGAAACAATTAGTGAATTCAATCTTGGAGCTCAAATTTGAACATATTTGACTTGGAAATATTATCAATCTTTGATTCCACATTGTAAAGCACACTTTGCACTACAACTTTTATTTTAACAAAATTTTACTTATTTTAAGTAAATTCACAAATTTAAATAAACAAAGTTTCTTAATTGATATCAAAGGTAACATTTCATGCAACAATTAGAATATAGCATATGCAACATATGAAACACCACCTCTGCAACATAGCAAAACTATAAATGAAACATCACTTATGCAACATATGAAACATCACTTATGCAACATATGAAGCACTATATATGCAACATAGCAATGCTATAAAGGAAACATGGAGTGCATACATGACATGATACTTGGTGATTATTCTTGATGATGCTCATGATCAAGTTTTAGTTGCTTTTTAACATCTGGGATGTTACAATCATCCTTCCTTAAAGAAATCTCATCCCAAAATTATAGAGTGACAAAAGCATTTGGTTGAGTAATGGAAAAGGAAGTGTGTCAAGCACATTAACTTACAAGAAGTTCACAAACCAACAAGGATTGGTTCGAGAATTACAACGGATATCAAAGGATTTGTTTGCAAGTAACAAGAGATTTAGGAAATTCAGTAGAAGCATGGATATGAATTTCCAAAAGAGGTTCCACGGAAAGCGAAAGCACATTAATTGTGGGCTATAATAGATCATGACCACAGACCCGATAACAGTGAGCAACCAACAATATTTCCTTTATGATCGTAGTCAACGGGAGACCCTAGGTTTTGACACTGTATCGTGATCATGGATCATGGTATCACCATAGAGCACAATTATAATAGCTTTCAACCATCACATGTCGGTTATCAAATTGCAGAGAATAGCATGTGTCAGGATAGAAGAAACCAAGACACGACACATGCATAGATTGAGAAGTCAAGGATCTGTCCTAGGTTTTGATATTGAGTTGGCATGGTAATTTAAAGTGCATCTAGAGTTCCCCAAGGATTAGGAACTCATGGAGTGAGAATTTATCAAAGGGAAGTTTATTGGTAAAAACCTGGTACATGACGAGATTCATTAGAATAGAACAACTACAAGGTAGAATAGTTGTCCCGGAATAAAGAGAGGGAAGTCTGAACACCATTATATTTTATCTTTGCGTGGATGGTATGATGCATGCTCGTCCTATACGACTTCACAACATTAGTTGGACACAAGTTAATTATATAGGGCAATATTTTATGCATTATCTGCACTGCGCTAGATGGGATGTTGAAAGACATTTGATAGAGCATTGTTGGAGAAGTTCAACTTTCCACCTGACATTGCTGAAGAAGAGTTGAAATCTTTTTTTTTGGTGTCTTCTACTCAAGTTACCGAAAAGTCTTCACAAGTCTTTGGCAACAAGCATAAGGGAGGTTAAAGAGCATTTTTAGTTTGTTGCCTTCAAAAACTTTTAACTTTGTAAATTCCTTTTGAAGTTTTCAAAAGTAATGTTGTGACAGATCCATGTATGAGCTCTGATACCAGCTATGGCAGAACCACCCAAATTATATAGCCCATATGTGCCCGTCATTGTCTCATAGACCTCTGACTGCTGCACACGAGAGCTAGATAACTTTGGTAGTCTATCAGGTGTCCTTGGGGAACCTCGAATCATCCATAATTTACATCTCATATAGGATCAACATGGAGTTGCCATGACATTACAACATTGGGTACAAAAATAACTTACATCAGAGTGTGGAAGAATTATGATAGTAGATTACAAAACATGTCCAAGTCAAATTTATCTTAAGTTCCAAAAGATGAGTAGAACTATAGAAGCAACTTAAGTGTAGCATCTAAGGAAGAAGAGAAGACCAGATCATGTCGAGCCCACTAACACGACCTCGATCAGCAGCACAAGTTAGCTCCTGCAGTAGGGGTCAACAAACCCTGAGTACTTGAGGGTACTCAACAAGTCTAACCTGACTAAAAGAAAATACTCCAAGGGCATGCAGGTTTAAAGGTAAGGTAGAAGCAAGAATGACTTTTGTAGGAAAGCTTACTACAAGTGGATCCTTACTTTCAACATTTTAGTTGCGTATTAAGTTATCATCGGTATCCAGTTAGCACCTGGTCTAAATCAATAACTTCATTAAGCATCTCATCCCGTCTCAACTTATATCATCTCATATCCATCAGTAACCATGTTTTATTGATTAACTACGATGTAGGTCAGAAGATCGAGTCTTCATCTCCAAGAAGCAACAGTGATTCAAATCGGTTTGGTCCAGCTGGGGTTTCCTTACCACACGACATATGCAGGTCTAGGACCTACTATTGACGGTAGTTAACATTCATCACAAACCATCAATATAACTTGCATAAATGACTAAAATAGATCACCAACATAGACTTAGGGGTTTAAACTGACAAATTCCATGAGTTTTGGTGAGTTTGTATTTCTAGCAGAATTTAATCAGAAAATCATCAAGGGGGACCTATTCTTCAAAGGAAATCATGGAATTTCACCGTGGGATCAACGTGGGAAGGTTCCAGAAGACTCCCAGAGGCTCTCCACCAAAGTGGGGCTGGACCCACAGACATGTGGGGTTGGCTAGCCCCACCTAGAGGCCGCACAACCCCTGTGGGCCCCCTATCATCCTCTTTGTTATGTAGGTTCTCCACCGCCTCCTAGTGTGCATCTAAGCCGTTATTTCAAGTCAGTTTGATCCAAGGGCTGAGGATTGATGCTCTGGGCTATATATAGTTACCTACACCCCCAGCTCAAGGCATGACTCATTTGATCCTGAGAGTTGAGAAGCCAGAAACCCTAATTCATATGTCCACCAGGATCAGGGCTAGCAATCAAAAGAAGTTCAGTCCTTGATAGGATCTAGTCTTGTATTAGAGATAGAGAGATAGATTGAGATGGAAGAGTTTTGAAGGAGTCCCGACCTATCGGTGCTCTCTCTATGGATTGTACCCTAGTGGAATTAAGTTATTCTTAAGCTTGCTGCTGAGATTTCTCTAGTAATCGACTTCTAATTCAAGTAAGCATCTTATTCATATTGTTCTTCAGGTTTGTGACTCTCTTTTGAGTACTTTAATCCTTGTAGCTCCTGGATTAAAGTAGTATTTGTAGTGTAAGTGTGGTGCTTAGACTCAGTTACTCATGGATCTACCCTATTTTTTTGGATCTATGGTAGCTTGCAAGGGTGACTCTTATAGCCTCGTTGAATCCTCTATAGTCCACCTCCCGTTAGTAGGCTTAGCAGGACTTTGTCACTATAGGAAACATACTCTGCCTATGTTTTCTCTAGTAATATCTCTAGAATTGAATAATAGAAAACAAAGCTTACCAAAGTTAGAACTAGAAGACCTTAGTAGTCTCCTCTATGCTCCTATTATCTAGCCTTGATTGTGAAGTTGGGTTAAGTTAGAATTAGTTACTCTCACCTCTGTTCCTTTGGGTTCGATATAAAACTGGGTTACTCTCGGTGAAGTGCTACAACGGTATAATATATGTGCTCTTGCGGATTAATCTGTATGCATTAATTTATACCAACACCTACATATATCAACCTTCACTTAGATCCTCCAAAACATGAATCGGTTTGCACTACCTAAGAGCACAATACTCCACCTCCCTATGCCATTCCTGGTGGATCCATAGGATGTGTACACGCTACTCTCACCATCTCCCACACCCGATGCACAGTTGTCTTTTCACATAATGGAATAGTCAGGGTATCAGGCTTACTAGAGTGTGTGGCTAGTACTACAAAGTCTCAACCACATGGCGGCCTACAATAGTACGGTCCTTAATCGACACAGGTGGGACGATGCACAATAGGCTCTCCCTGTTGGCCTACCCACCAGAGACATATCTCATGTTCCATACCAGGACATTACCAGTATCCCATATGGAGACATAACCATGTCCCATCCCTGTCTCAATTTAGATATTTAACATTATCTGGGTAATCTCATGAGCCATCAGCAGAGTTGAGAGGATCAAGGTAAAACCTATTTCTCACGAACGATGAAACCATCATTCGACTTGTACCAAAATCTAAGCCTTACTAAGCATAAGAGGTATCGACCTATCCATACTAGCAGGGTATACCTAAGGATACCTGTATATCAAGGTAATCATGCAGCAATGGTTTGAACTCACTAACTGCATCTCAGGTACTTGGGCACCAAGGCTGTGTGAGAAACAATTAGTGAATTCAATCTTGGAGTTCAAATTTGAACATATTTGACTTAGAAATATTATCATTCTTTGAGTCCACATTATAAAGCACACTTTGCACTATAACTTTTATTTTAACAAAATTTTACTTGTTTTAAGCAAATTCACATATTTAAATAAACAAAGTTTGTTAATTGATATCAAAGGTAACATTTCATGCAACAATTAGAATATAGCATATGCAACATATGAAACACCACCTCTGCAACATAGCAAAACTATAAATGAAACATCCCTTATGCAACATATGAAACATCACTTATGCAACATATGAAACACTATATATGCAACATAGCAATGCTATAAAGGAAACATGGAGTGCATACATGACATGATACTTGGTGATTATGCTTGATGATGCTCATGATCAAGTTTTAGTTGCTTTTAAACATCTAGGATGTTACACAATTCTAGTTAATTAATGTCTCTAGATCAATCAATGGCTATGTCACTACAAACTAAAAGCTCTCAAACAAGCTACACTAAAGAGCTTCACTAGATGAGCAACTCAACTAACAAGCAAGCTCTCAAACTTGCTACACTAAAGAGCTTTCTAAACAACTATATATCAAAAGTAAATACAAGAGAGTGAGTAGGGTGATTATACCATCGTGGCAAGAGATGATGAACTAGTCAATGAATACCAAATGAATCACCAGGAGAATTCCAATCACAATTTGACACAAGATTTTTCTCCTAAGGTTCACGTGCTTGCCGGCATGCTAGTCCCCTTTGTGTCGACCAACACTTGGTGGTTCGATGGCTAATAGTTGTTTCACAAACCTAGCCCAACACTTGGACACCACAAGAACCTACTCAATGACACGAGCAATCCACTAGAGTTACCTTTTGGCTCTCCATCAGGGAAGGTACAAGACCCCGCATAATCACCGGGAGGTGGCCACGAACAATCACCAACTCGTGCCAATGCTCCTCTGCTGCTCCAAGCCATCTAGACATCAGCAAATGCCAAGAGTAAAAAGAAATCTACAGCCACAATGATCCCCAAGTGCCACTAGATGCAATCACTGAAGCAAATGCACTAGGAATCACTCACAATCTCACTTTGATGATGAATCACTGATGGAGATGAGTGGGAGGTATTTGCTTAGGCTCACAAGGATGTATCACTGATGAAAATGTGCAAGAGAGTGAGCCCAAGGCGAACCACTTCTATTTATAGAGACCCCAAGGCATAGAGAGTCGTTGGGCGGTCGGGGCATGATCGGACGCACTAACCAGATGCACCCTAGCGTCCAGTCGGCCAGAGTCTAGTCGCCCAATGGACACCACATGTACACCTTTGAACCTCACCCATTCATCTCCAACAATGACTAGCCGATTGCTTGCGTGAGTTAACATGTCACCGGATGCGCCGCTCAAGTGACTTGACGCACGCCGAGGCGGAGTCCAGTCGTTTCCAGTAAGGGTCCAGAGCATGTTTTCATGACCGAACGCCCTCGGTCAGTGATGACTTGATGCGCCTAGTGTCCAGTCCTTCCTTCTCAACCGCACGGGCGCGCCAATGCCAAGACCGGACATGATGAATAGTGTTCCCATATGTCCGGTCGTGCTATGCCTCCTACATCCGATCGCGACCCCGAGACGCACTCTCTCTACATGCCATGACCTAATGCCGCGCCGGAGTCTGGTCCAGCGTACGGTCTCTGTGTAGACAGAGTCCGGTCACTGACCTTCACCTCCTTTTCTTTTTCTATCTCTTCAAAAAACTTCACCCTTGCTTCCAAGTTGCTAACCACAATGTGTACAACTCATGTGCCCATGTCTTAGAATTTTTCAAAGCATTTTCAAGGGTTAATTCTTAGCACACTAGGTCCCTAAATGCATATGCATGAATCACTTCACCTAGTGGCACTCGATAACCGCTTAGCCAAAGATTTCCCCTCTTTATAGTACGGACGTCGATCCTAAATGTGATCACACTCTCTATAGTATCTTGATCACCAAAACAAAAACCTAATTGATACCTTTGCCTTGATCAACACTTGGTTTTTGTTTTTTCTCTTCTTATTTTCCAAGTTTGAGCTTGATCACCATCATCTCATGTCCATCTCCATCTCCATGGACTTCATCTTGCTCCACCACTTGGATTGGACTATCCTATCTAGTCACACACTTAGATGCAAGGACTAGTCCAAGTAGGTTTCATCAATTATCTAAAACCAAACTAGGGCTTTCAATCTCCCCCTTTTTTGTAATTGATGACAACCTTTTCACAAAGATATTCAATGAAATCTTTTTGGATTCATGTTGCTTGCCCAAGAATTTTACCATGTGTAAAGGATGTGGACAAGTTTTATAAACCCGAATTGGTAGCATTGGCTCCTCCTACATATGTGCTAAGAGTTTGGATTTGAAAGCTTGCACATATGCATGGATTAGAAAGTATGGGAGAGTAATGTCTACCAAGTAATGCTAAGGTGTAAAGAATGGACATTTGAAGTGTGATACCAATCGAAGTTGCCATTTGAACACCATCCTTAGCACCATGGTTAGCTAAATACCACTTGAAAACTAAAAGCACTAGATACCTCATGAGATCAATGTTATAATTAAGGTTCTAGTACCATTTGTAAAACCAATTCAAGTGTCTAGCTATCCTATGCATGCTAGTTTTCATTACATCAATCATTTTCTACCATCTAGCATACACCACACAAGCATGGATATGGAATTTTAAAACTTATGCCATGCAAGCAAACATATGTAATGCACATACAAATGCAACATACAAGCTTATGAGCTTGCTCCCCTATTTTTGTGCTTCAAATTTTAATTGATCCCCTTCCTTTGTCAATCCACTATCTATCTTTGTAATTCTCTCCCCTTTAATTATCTTTGTGAATTTCTCTCCCCTTTGTCATTAATTAACACAAAAGGTGAGCTCAAATTTTAGATAGGTTGGTTTGAAACAATGTGAAGTGAGGATCATTTTCCCATGTTTGGTTCAATCTAGATCACTTTGCAAAATATATTTAACTCGGTTTGATCCAATGGCAAGCTTCTTTACACCTCATTTCAAGGGTTATCTTGACAATGTTGAGTTAAACACTTATAGCTCATGTTCTAGATTAAACACTAGGTTCACAAGCCCATAAACGTGTCATATGCTACCACTAGATCATGTCAAGCATAAAAGCAATAGTGGTACCATACAAGCATCAAATTCATTTGATTTTCTTGAATGAGCCTAAGACATGTGAGGAATGACTAGATGCACTAAACAAGTCCTTCACAAAGGATGAATGACATGTCAATCAATTTTACCTTGCTTTACTCGAAGGAGAGGCATGTCATATAATGGGGGTGCATCAACAAATATTTGAGAAATCCAATATGTTCAATTCATTCCTTAGCTTGCAAAACCTCTTCTCATCAAGTGGCTTGGTGAAAATATCAGCAAGTTGATCATCGGTGTCCACACTCTCAATTGAAATATCCCCTTTTTGTTGATGATCTCTAATGAAGTGATGGCGGACATCTATGTGCTTTGTTCTTGAATGTTGAACCAGGTTGTTGTTGAGCTTCACGGCACTCTCATTGTCATATAGCAATGGTACTTGTTTGAATTTGATTCCAAAGTCACTCAAAGTAGCCTTCATCAAAAGTAATTGAGCACAACAACTACCGGCTAAAATGTACTCCACTTCGGCAGCTGAAAGTGCTATACTATTTTGCTTCTTTGATAACCAAGACACAAGTAATCTTATCAATAATTGACATGTGCCCGATGTGCTCTTTCTCTCAACTTTGCATCCCGCATAATCGGAGTCCGAATATCCAATCAATTCAAATCTGGCTCCTTTGGGATACCACAATCCAATATTTTGTATATGTTTCAAGTACCTCAATATTCTTTTTGTTGCCTTGAAGTGACTTTCTCTTGGTGAGGCTTGAAATCTTGCACATATGCATACATTAAACCTCACATCCGGCCTTGATGCGGTCATATAGAGTAGGCTTCCAATCATGGACCAATATATCTTTTGATCCACCATATTGCCACTAGCATCATTATCCAAGTTTCCATTTGTCCCCATTGGTGTACTAATTGCCTTTGCATCATCCATTCCAAATTTCTTGAGCATGTCTTTGATGTACTTGCCTTGACTCACAAATGTGCCATTCTTCATTTGCTTGATTTGAAGACCAAGAAAGTAACTCAACTCTCCAATCATGGACATCTCAAATTCATTAGCCATCATATTTCCAAACTCCTCACAAAAATTTTGATTGGTTGATCCAAATATGATATCATCCACATATATTTGCAATACAAACAAGTCATTGCCTATCTTCTTAGTGAAGAGAGTGGTGTCCACCTTGCCCATTTTGAATCCCTTATAGAGTAGGAAATCCCTCAACCTCTTATACCATGCTCTTAGGGCTTGCTTCAATCCATACAATGCCTTCTTCAACTTGTAGACATGGTTGGGTTTCTTCTCATCTTCAAAACCGGGTGGTTGTTCAACATACATGAGCTCATTGATGTACCCATTGAGAAATGCACTCTTCACATCCATTTGATACAACTTGATGTTGTGGGCATAAGCTTAGGCTAACAAGATCTTAATTGCTTCCAATCTTGCAACAGGGGCATATGTTTCACCAAAGTCAAGACCTTCAACTTGTGTAAAGCCTTGTGCTACTAATCTTGCTTTGTTCCCAACTACTATCCCATCTTAATCTTGCTTGTTCCAAAAGACCCACTTGGTACCAATCACATTATGATCCTTGGACCTCTCAACTAACTTCCATACTTGATTTCTTATGAAGTTGTTTAGATCTTCATGCATAGCATTGACCCAATCAACATTCTTCAAAGCTTCATCTATCTTCTTTGGTTAAATGGATGACACAAATGAGAAATGCTCACAAAATGATACCAATCTTGATCTTGTTTGCACACTGTGGGGGTATTAACCCCTATACCCTTATGGCTAAGCTTGGGCCGGCCCAGATCGACAGGTCCGGTCCACCCGAAAGATGACGTGCAGCCTAGCTAACCTGATCGGAGTCCCACATAAGGAGTCAAGGCGCATTTGGCGATCAAGCAGGATCCTGGTCGGTTAGAATAAGAATCCTTATCTGGCCACATATGGCAATTGTAACTGACTAGGATTGGTTTCCAGATCTATAACCCTACCCCCCAGACTATATAAGGCGGGCAGGGGATCCCTCTAAAAATCATCTCTCATTGACATACAGCAATACAAATCAGACACAGGACGTAGGTATTACGCCTTCTTGGCGGCCGAACTTGGATAAAACCTCATGCCTGTCTTGCGTCACCGCCTTGTTTGGGGTTTGCGCATCTGTCTGCCAATAATCTACTACCTTGGGCATACCCCTAGGTAGACTGCTGACCATATTTCGTCGACAGTGGCACGCCAGGTAGGGGGTGTGCGTACTGCTCTCCAAGCAAACAAGATGGTCACCACCTCTGGCTCCATGGCTACGCCGAACGGCCTCACGTTCACCATCGGCCAGATCACCTGGACCACCGGCTCCGACGACTCCATCGCCATGACCACGGAAGAGGCGTGGACTCAGTCCACGCCGACCACTACTTCACCTGCATCGGCTATGGCTCCGACCACGACGGATACGGCTCCGACCACTACAGGTACGGCTCCGACCATGATGGATCTGGCTCCGACCATGGTACATCTGGCTCCGACCATGCCTACGTCACCTTCAGCCACGCCGACAACCCGTCATCCGCTTCCCTACTATAAAGGGAAGCAGATTGACAACACCGACCTCCTCGACTCCATCGATCGGGTCGGCATCAAACTCGCTGAAACCCTAGCTCTGGTAAGTACGATTCAAAGTCAACCTAATGAGCAGGTAACCGCTCCCCACAACAGATCTACCCAACTAGCTCGGGCCAGTCATCCTACAAGACTTGGAACAGATCTCGTGGTCATATCTACTCCTGAGGGGTGCTCCGCTCGTCGCCAGCTGACCTTCGCAATGGGTCTCCGACTCTCCGAGTATGAAGCCTCAACGGAGAACCACTAGGTCCAGCCCTATGGCCTGTGAAACACAGCCTCCAGCTACATGTACAACCTACAACGCCGCTCGGGTCTGTGTTTTATGCGACGACCTCGGCCGAAGCCATGCAACTTCATCAACATGATTAAGATTGAAGATTATCGTGAAGGATCTGTCCACACGGTCCGAGAGGGTGACTCCAGCTCCTCGTCTGGCACCGCATCTGATGCCTCTGTCCACACCAAGCTCTAGCATCATGGAGACAAAGGCATCAAATATGATCTGGATATCCCAGATCGTGCCCCGGGGTTCCCGCAATTCCCGTCTTTCCCACCAAGGAGAGGGGGTTTGATTAATGTTGTCAGCAATGATGAACCACCGACAGTTGGCGAAACAGAACAAGAAAGGACTGCACGTGAAGCACGCAACATTGACTGGTTTAATCACCAGCAAATCGAAGCAGAAGTAGACCAGGAGGCATGGCGCATAAGGGTCCAGCCATGTGACCTCAATGATGCTTTCGACAGGGTGAGAGACAAACAAGTCTTCAGGACTCCAAGTGCCAACGTAGCCGTCACCATGGCGACAATGCAACGGCTACCGAACACCCTAGAAACCCAAGCAGTTCGCGATGAAATACAAGCCTATCTAACGGCTGCTATAGCCCAGACTATGGAGATTGCAAACCAAGCTTGGGCTCCATCCATATTAGTTGAGTCAAGCCACAGCCGCCAGTACCCAAGTCGTTCACAGCCACTCAACCAACGTGGCTCGCGCAACAACGATGGCCATGATGGTGGCTAGAATGACAACCACCGTCAGGACAATGACCGCCGGGACAACCACGACAATCGCTGCGATGACCACGGCCATAGGGCTAATCCAGATGGCAATCGAGATCGCCACGATGGCAATAATGATCTCCACCATTACCTCGGTGGACGCGATCTACACGCTCACATCAATCAGAGAGCCGACGATCGAGCATCCTACGAAAGCCATCGCCGTATGGAGTATGACACCACCCACGGCCTGCCAGGTCTGAAGCAGTTTACTCCACACCTTCACCAAGTCATATGGCCCAAGAATTTCAAGCTCGAGAAACTTCAAAAGTACGATGGCAAGGAAAACCCTGAATTATGGGTCATGCTCTATGAAACTGCGTGCAGATCAGCCATGGCTGACGAGCACATCATGTCTAACTACTTCCCAGTCACTGTTGGCCATGTAGGTCACCAATGGCTGGTCAGCTTGCCGACGAACTACTTTGATTCTTGGCAGGAGCTTAAGCAAGCCTTCATCGACAATTTCATCGCTACTTGTGAACAACCTGCAACAAGTATGATCTGCAATAGATTTGAGATCGGAAAGACAAACCACTGCGTGAGTACGTTTGGCGTTTCTCGGAGATGCGCATCAAGGTCCCATCAATCTCTGACAACGAGGCAATCGAGGCATTCATCACTAGCCTCCGCTTCCACGACGCCCTAAGAGATAAGCTCCTCTAGAAGAGACCTGAATCAGTCACAGCGCTCTTGGCCACCGCTAAGAAATATGTGGACGCCAACGATGCTAAAAAGATAATTGTTGAAGAAGCAGCAAGGGTTCCACGCTCCGACCACCCTCCATACCATGACAACTACCACGACAATCGTGGTCGGAATGACAATTTCGACCGCCGCAACCAGTGCAATGACTCCCATGACCACCGTGACCAACGTAATCAGCGGCGCAACCGCCGTGACGATTATAGGAGCAAGCATGCTCGGGAAGACGACGGCGAGGTCAATACCATGAAAAAGGGTGGCCGACGTTGTAACTACGAAGACGACTACACCAAAGCATTGAAGGGGCCCTACTAGCTCCATCCTAAGTCGAACCATACCATGGAGAATTGCCGCGTCCTCAAGACCATCTACACGCGTCAATAGGCTCCAGATACGTCTGACAAGCCTAACGACGCAGGGGAACAGCGCAACAAAGATAACGACGATGACGATGCAGACCCTCGTCATAAATACGTCAAGCCAACTGATCGCGTGCACACCATCATCGGTGGCAAGGTGTCCATTGAGACCAACAAGAATGCAAGCTGCTCGCCCGCGCTTGCTTGAACGTGGCAAACACTGACAACCTTCTCACCGATCCGTGGCTCCCTCCGTGGTCTCACCGCGAAATCTACTTCAGCAGGAAGGACCAATGGGCCGCCATACCTGAGCCAGGGCGTTTTCCCCTGGTCCTCGACCCTTGTATCAACAAGGTTCAGTTCGACAGGGTACTGATCGACGGTGGTAGCTCCATTGATATACTGTTCAAGAACAGCTTGCCCACCCTAAAAATAGCCCAGGCGGACCTGAAGCCGTACGAGGCACAATTTTGGGGCGTTCTCCCCGGGCAGAGCTCTACACCTCTCGGGCAGATCACGTTACCTGTGCAATTTGGGACTCCGGACCACTTCCGCACCGACTACGTCAACTTCGTGGTCGCTGACTTCGACGGCACCTACCATGCTATTCTTGGTCGACCGTCGCTCACTAAGTTCATGGCCATACCTCATTACAGGTATCTGGTGCTCAAGATGCCTATCGAGAAAGGAGTTCTGACCCTCAGGGGCAACGTATACGCAGCTTATACCTGCGAGGATGATAGCTTCAAAATAGCAGAGGCCCACGACCTCTTTACTCGCATGGCCGAGACCATGCTCGATGCTAAGAAGGCCTCAGCCGACCACCTAGAGATCCCAGAGCTCGAGACTCCACGCAAGAACATCAAGTCAAAGGAGCACAAGGTGATCCAGCTGGTCGACGGCGACTCCAGCAAAACGGCCCTTATCAGGGCCAACCTGGATCCCAAATAGGAAGACGCGCTCGTCGGGTTCTTGAGGAGCAACGTGGATGTGTTCGCATGGAAACCTGCTGACATGCCCGGTGTACCTCGGAACTTGATCGAGCACTCCTTGAATGTCAATAGCAAGGCCAAACCTATCAAGCAGAAGCTATGACGGTTTGCTCGCGACAAAAAGGAGGCGATTAGGGTAGAAGTGACATGGCTTTTGCAGCCGGATTTATCAAAGAAGTGTATCATCCGGAGTGGTTAGCCAACCTGGTTCTTGTACGCAAAAAGAATAATGAATGGAGAATGTGCGTTGATTACACTGATCTTAACAAACACTGTCCTAAGGACCCCTTCGGCTTACCTCGCATAGACGAGGTCGTAGATTCAACCGCCGGTTGCGAGCTCCTTTCCTTTCTCGATTGCTACTCTGGTTATCACCAGATCGCTCTCAAAAAGGATGATCAGATCAAGACGTCTTTCATCATTGCTTTCGGCGCCTACTGCTACACGACTATGTCGTTCGGGCTCAAAAACGCCGGGGCTACATACCAACGCGTCATTCAGGCCTGCCTCGCAGACGAGATAAAAGATGACCTGGTAGAGGCCTATGTGGATGATGTAGTTGTCAAAACCAAGGAAGCACATACCCTTGTTGACAACCTAAAATGCACCTTTGCGGCCCTCAATACATTCCAATGGAAGTTAAACCCAAAGAAGTGCATCTTTGGTGTTCCTTCTAGTATATTGCTAGGCAACGTCGTCAGTTACGACGGCATACGCCCTAATCCGGAGAAAGTCAAAGCTGTCTTAGACATGAAGCCCCCCAAAAAGGTGAAGGATGTCCAGAAGCTTACCGGATGCATGGCTGCTCTCAGCCGTTTCATATCAAGATTAGGAGAAAAAGGGCTACCATTTTTCAAACTACTCAAAGCATCTGAGAAGTTTGAGTGATCAGAGGAAGCAGACGCTGCCTTCATGCAGCTAAAATAATACCTTACATCACCTCCGGTCCTCGCTGCTCCTAGAGAAGACGAAACTCTCCTACTTTACATTGCAGCAACCAATCGGGTGGTCTCCACTACCATGGTGGTCGAGCACAACGAGCTAGGCCATGCCTATAAGGTATAGCGGCCAATTTATTTCATTAGTGAGGTACTCAACGAATCGAAGACCAGGTACCCACAGATTCAAAAATTGCTCTACGCCATACTAATAACATCCCGAAAGTTGAGACATTACTTCGATGGATATCATGTGGTGGTCATGACAGAGTACCCTTTGGGAGACATCATTCGCAATAAGGATGCGAACGGGCGCATCATCAAATGGGCAATGGAGCTATGCCCCTTCTCCTTGGAATTTGCAAGCCGTACTACAATCAAGTCTTAGGCACTCATCGATTTCATCGTCGAGTGGACAGACTTAAGCATGCCTGCCTCTCCGGGATCCGATGAATATTGGACGGTGTACTTCGACGACTCCCTCAACATTGACAGTGTGGGAGTAGGGGTTCTTTGCGTATCACCATCCAAGGAGCAGCTCCGGTACGTCCTCAGGATTTATTTCCTGGCATCTAATAACGCCACTAAATATGAAGCAAGCCTGCATGGTTTACGCATTGCGGTTGAGCTTGGTGTTAAACGTCTCTATGTCTATGGAGACTCGGCTCTAGTCATCAACCAACTCAACAAGGACTGGGACACGACCAGCGAAAAGATGGACGCATATTGCAAATCGATAAGAAAGTTGGAAGGTAGGTTCTATGGCATCGAGTACATACACGTGGTCTGGGATAAGAACTAAGCAGCGGATGCGCTGTCAAAGTTAGGATCATCCCGAGCCAAAATCCCACATGGCGTATTCGTCCAAGACCTGCTCACGCCTTCTATCGAAGAGGAAGATTCCACGGCCGACAAAGCTCTAGACCAGCAATTGGTGGCTACGGTTCCGGTGCCGAGCACAACCGAGCCACCTCCGACCACTCATGAGCCAGACTGGAGAACACCTTTCATCACGTACTTAACAGATGGCAGCAGTTATACTGATCAGACAGAAAACGAGCGCCTGATGTGTCGCAGTAAGCAGTATCTGCTTATCGATGGTAAGTTATGGCGTAAAAATGCAAAGGAGGAAATCTTGATGAAGTGTATAACCCAGGAGGAAGGTGAACATCTCCTGGACCAAATCCACTCTGGCTCCTGCGGCAACCACGTGGCCTCAAGAACACTGGTCGGTAAGGCTTTCCGAGCAGGGTTCTATTGGCCATCAGCAGTAGCCGATGCAGAGAAGCTAGTTCGCCACTGTGAGGGTTGTCAATTCTTCGCCAAGAGAATCCACGTACCAGCACATGAGATACAGATGATTCTAGCCTCTTGGCCCTTCGCATGCTGGGGACTGGATATGATCGGGCCTTTCAAACCGGCTCCTAGGAAATTTACATGCGTCTTCATGCTGATTGACAAATTTTCTAAGTGGATAGAATACATGCCTCTGGTACAGACATCCTCAAAGAAGGCTGTCACGTTCCTTGACCAGGTCATCCACTGTTTCGGCGTACCCAACAGCATCATCACCGATCTGGGTACTCAGTTCACCGAGAACATTTTTTAGGACTTCTACGATGAAAGGAGCATAGTAGTAAAATACGTCTCGGTGGCGCACCCTAGAGCCAATGGACAAGTCAAGCGGGCAAATGGCATGATCTTGGATGCATTGAAGAAGAGGATGTACAGAGAAAACGACAAAGCTCCTAGAAGATGGCTCAAAGAGTTACCAGCTGTGGTCTGGGGCCTCAGGACGCAGCCCAGTCGTAACACCAGCGTCTCACCATACTTTATGGTTTACGGTGCTGAGGCAGTCCTCCCACCAGATATAGCTTTTTGATCAGCATGAGTAGAGAACTTCGATGAAGGCAAGGTCAATGAAGTACGGGAGCTAGAAGTGAACAGCGCAGAAGAGAAAAGGCTTGATTCTTGTGTACGCACGGCCAAATACCTTGCTATTTTGTACAGGTACTACAACAAGAATGTTAAAGAGCGGTTCTTCGTGGTCGGAGACTTAGTCCTGAAGTGGAAGATGAACCAGGCTGGTGTCCACAAACTTGCAACCCCATGGGAGGGACCCTTCATGATCAAGGAAGTCACACGACCAATGTCTTACAGGTTAGCTCACCTGGACGGTACGGACGTACCAAACTCATGGCACATCGACAAGCTTAGACGTTTCTATGCTTAACTACTGAGATATGTACTCCTCTTGTACTTTCGATTTACTTCAATAAAGCAACTATGATTTCTCCGACCACTCTAATGTGTCACTCCGAATTTTATGGTTATTCTAACTTAGCCAATACAAGCCGACCACCACTCCTATGGTTTTCGGAGCAGGCCTTGTCTCCGGTTCCTCCCAACACGTGCATGGGATCCGCTCTCTATGTTACAGGTGATCGGCAGGTCCCCCTTGGTTTGACTTGTCCATGTCTACGTGTGCACAGGTCATTGGACCTCACACTCCGACCACATGGCAAATTAAGGCCGCACAAACCTTCTAGGATGATGTGTCGAGCAAAATGGTACAACTAAACAGAACGTTAATATGTTCTCACTTAGTTACACCAACATAAAGTTTCAAGCTTAAATACGTTTTATACAAAGCAAACAAGCTTATAATGATATCCAGTTACGTTATTACAAGCTTGCCTGAAGAGGCTCAAGTCTACAATAACACAACTATGTCCTCCTTCTATAGCTCTAAGCCTATTACATTGGCTGGTCGGGGCGCATGGCACTTACTGCTCGCCAATTCCGACATCCTACCCGAGTCTCGAGGACTCTTGTGCTGGTTGAGCTGAAGGGGATGGCCCTGCCGATGCCTGGCTAGTCGAGACCGCAGGCTTCGTTGGTTGGTTTGCAACTGATGGCATTTCCAGCTGACTTGTCAATGGCGTACCCTGTACAGGTGCCGTCCCACCTCCACACAGGTTAATGTCGCCAATTATCTTTGACGACAAGTCCAGCTGGGCCGTCCGAAGCTCCTCCACCTTGTCTGGGTCTACCTCCTTTGGGTACCCAGCCTCTAGGCGCTTGAGATCGATCAGGGGGTAGTGAGCATGTACCATGCTTAGTACATGGGCACCCGTGTACTCACCCGCCTCCTTCATGAATTCTTGGAACCATCCCCATGCTTGTCTACATCTCTCGACTAGTCCGAGCTGGGGCGTCTTTGGCTCTTCCTCTGTGAGCGCCGGGTCGATAAGATCGAGGACGGGGACAATGCCAGTTGCCACTTCTTGGCACCGGTTCTTCCACGTGTCTCGCTCCTCGGTGGCCTCGAGGCATCGTGCTTTCTAGCCGTCACGCTCTTTGATCACAGCCTCCAAATGCCTCTTGGCATTGACTTTTAAAACTGAACACCGTATGAGACATCAAGATGTTATGGCACGACAAGACAAGGTGGGCAACAAAATGAGAAAGGAGGTCTGGAATACTTACTTTTAAGTTCCTCCTTCATTTTGGTGGTGTGGTCCTAGAGTTGAGACTGGCTGCATGCCAGTTTCTCGTTGTCTTCCTTCAGGCGACCACACTCTACGGTCATGCGGCTATTCCGCTCTTGGAGGCGGGTTACTTTAGTTTCTAAGCCTGCATTACAGCTGTCACTACCAACAACACAACAATACGTGTTACACACTTGCTGTGATTAAAGTGACAACTTACTTATTCTTTCCCGCTCTTTGTTATTAAGCTAGCCGACCAGGTTCTAGTTTTGTGCCTCTAGCTCTGCCCTCTTCTGGTCGGCGGCTTCAAGTTGGCGGCGCAAGTGTTCCACCTCAGCCGCCAGTTCTTTATTATTTGCCATGATTCCCTCAATCTGGTCGAAGCACCTCTTTCGGTACTTCGCGGTCTTCATCAAGTCCTACACATAAATAAGCTAAGTCAGATAGATCGACTACATAATAGGGTCAAGTGGTCAAGCCAAACATACCTGGACTTCTGTCACCAGACGCTTTGCCGCCCGTTCGACTCTTAGGGTCTCTTCAACCTCTGGGATTTCTTCATGCATGACCCATTCGTCGTTCCGCCAGCGTGACACATATACATGTTGTCGCTTATCTTGGGGACGGCCCAGGACCTCTTCTACTTCGTCCTCTTCATCCTCCTATTCGGGGGGCGGCGCAGGTCTGGAGTCTGCAGTCTCTGCGACCACCATGGCTTTTCCACGAGCCGTTGCATCTACAAGAGTGCTTTGTGCCACTTTTGGCTGCTGCTCCTCGGCTTGATCTGGCTCCCTTAACGCAAGGTATTCGCCTCAGCAGGGTTTGTGCTCGGAGCACTTGTACTCTGCTCAGCTGTCTTCTCGACCAGCTGCTAGGGACTAATGTCTAGTCGTCCGCCTGCTGAGGTCTCGGCAGAGTTCCTTCTACAGGCCCCTCCACGGCTGGCTACCGGGCAGTTTTTTCTGCCATTGCTGGCGAAGTTGTGCCGCACCCGGCTAGCTGGTCAGGGTTCTCGGTGGACGCCGACCTAATATATCAGAGAAAAGTTCAGAAGACAATAGTATTCAATACAAATTATAAGCTTACATCAAAGTTATAGATACTTACAGCTTTGAAGCGTGGAATGATGTGGCAAAGGAGCGTCTCCTCGACCGCCCCTGCTCCGCGTGCTCGGCAGGTTCCACTGGAACTTTTTCCACCACCGGCACAGGCGTCGGGGTTAGATGCTCGACATTTCCCTCGCTTGTCCTCTGTGTTGTAGTGGTCGGTGATGCGATCACTGCCAGCACAGAGGAGCCACCCTGCTCCGTCGACCCCATTTGTCTCCTCCTCTTTCGAGGGACAAGCCGGAAGATGTCCGCATCCTCTGCTTCGTCGTCTGAAAGGGGGAAGATGGCTTGGCGTCGTTTGTTGGTAGCCGAACGCTTGCCAGCAGCTTTGGTCGACGCATCCTCCATAGCCTCGAGTGCCACCCAATGGATGTCGTTGGTCCTAGTGCTGGTCTGGGCGGCTGGGCCGACAACTTGCGGCCAATCCACATCGGGGGGGCGGAGACGCGAACACTGCTGCCTGGTCACGACCATTACTCTGAGACACATAACAGGGACAACAGTCAATTTCTTGTAACAACATGACTCTACAGTTAAAAGGAAGCATCATTTACCTTTGGGGGAGGTCGGGCTAGCTTGAAGGCGTGCTCGATGTCGTTCAGCCTGACATAATTGGGATCAGCCAGGTTGAATAGTTCTCCAATCCTGGCCTTGATTTCTACCTTGTCGAGCACCTCTTTCCTGGTTCTTGTTGGATCTACGCTCCCCTGGTACTCGAAGCCAGGATGTACCCTTTTTTGGTAGGGCTAGATCCTTCGGCTGATGAAGTTCCCGACCACACTAGGGCCATCTAGCTTTCCCCACAGGATCATCTCGAGCAGTTCGGCGATCTGCTCCAAGTTCTCGGGCTTCTATGTCCAGCTATTCTTCTTCTCCGGAATCAGCCCCACGTCGCACAGGGTGATGGTGTTCGGCTCTTCACGGATGTAGAACCACTTCTTGTACCACTCATCCAGTGAGGTGTTCCAGGGGCAGTGCAAGTATTGGGCTTTCATACCGTCGTGCAGATTCAGGTAGACGCCTCTGGCTATCTTTGAGCCACCGCTCCCTTTCTTCCAAAGACAGAACAGGTGGCGAAAGAGGTTGAAATGGGGCTGGAAGCCACCATAAGCCTCACAGAGATGGATGAAGGTGGAGACAAGAAGAATCAAGTTGGGATGCAGGTTGCAAATCCCAATCTCGTAATACAAGCAGAGACCCTGAAGGAAAGGGTGCACTAGAATCCCAAAACCCCATTTGAAGAAGTCTTTGAAAACCACAATCTCACCTGGTTGTGGATCGGGGAAGCTTTCTCCTTTCGGCGCACGCCATCCGGCGAGTGCCTTGTTGTGAAGCACTCCCATGGCAACGAGGTCTTCAATGGTCTGCTCATTGCTCTGCGATTTCCACCACTCCTTCACCATGACTCCGCCTTTCTTCTGGGCATCTCTCTTCGCCATTAGTCTATCTTTACTAAGGGGGTGGATGCAGTGGCAAGGGGGTTGGCGATGATTTTCGGAGGAATAGGGTTCGGCAAGAGGAAGAAGAAGGTCATGGTGGCGAATGACAATGGGGAATGGTATGAGTAACTTACCAGATCTACATTATAAATAACAAAGAGCTCCATCATTTCGTCTGCCCAAGATTATTGGGAGACGTGCGCACGCGCCGTAGACGGTTGTTCACACAACCTTGAGATTTACGCCAATAAATGCGCCCCTTCGTTACTAGTGTACGCGCCTTTTTGTGGATAGTGTAAGAGGGCCCACACTGATGCACCTCCATACAGGTGCCAAGCGACTATTTGACAGAAAAGAGTAAGAAGACAGAATGACGCACTATACCCATTTGCTTTTTTGACCAGGCGTGTTAGACTGGACTTGGTAGAGAAGGGAGATAAATAAATACACCAAATAAATACATCAATGGCATTCGTATTTTTGATGCTTGTTTTGTGCTCAAGGATGGATCAGACTCCTACAATGCTCAAAGACTGCCCAGACCACTGCCGTGCTCGGGGACTGCTCAGACCACTACCGTGCTCGTGGATTGCCAAGACCACTACCGTGCTCGGGGGTCGCTCCGACCACTGACGTGCTCGGGGACTTCTCTGACCACTACCGTGCTCGGGGATTGCTCCGACCACTGACGTGCTCGGGGATTGCTCCGACCACTGCCGTGCTCGGGGACTGCTCCGATAACTGATGTGCTCGGGGACTGTCCCGACCACTGCTCGAAGAATGGTTCTCCTCGGCTACATGTGATTTGTACTCACATACAGTTGAGAGACATTTATTTAGACCTTGCTACAAGGCTGATATTACGCCTTTCAGCAAGCTCGAGGACTACGTCGGTATGATGCACCTGCCGGTGCATCTTGTATCGCCTGTACAACGATTGGATTTTTAACTTCGGTGGTAATTCTTTTTAGACCCTGGCACCACGTGCCTGCGTCACCTACTACCAGGTTCGGGGACTAAGTGGGCACACTTCACCTTGCGGTGAATGTGTTTTAACTGACCCTTATGCTTTGAATGATTGTAAGGATTATCAATGTGCTCGGGGACTGTCCCGACCACTGCTCGGAGAATGGTTCTCCTCGGCTACATGTGAGTTGTACTCACATACAGTTGAGAGACATTTATTTAGACCTTGCTACAAGGTTCATACATCGCCTTCAAGCAAGCTCGAGGACTACGTCGGTACGATGCACCTGCCGGTGCATCTCGTTTTTGTTTGTACGATAATTGGGTTCTCAACTTAACTGGGAATTCTTTTTGGACCCTGGCACCACGTGCCTACGTCACCTACTACCAGGCTCGGGGACTAAGTGGGCACACTTCACCTTGCGGTGAATGTGTTGTTTTTTTTCGACCCCTACACCTCTGACGATTCAAGGAAGCTATGCTTCAAGACCACTTACATTTCTTTCTAGAAATACAAGTGGGCACACTTCTCAGGACGGAAATCTTTTTTCTTTTTTCTTAAGAGCACCATACATTCTTCGGACAACTTACTTCTCCAGCGATGATGGTGGTCAGAAATGTTAAGAACTCAAGCCTTACTTGTCGGAGAAGGATAAAATGGCGTGTCTCAGCATAATACATGGTGCTCGGGGACTAGCTGTGGGGGTATTAACCCCTATACCCTTACGGCTAAGCTTGGGCCGGCCTGGATCGACGGGTCCGGTCCACCCGAAAGACGATGTGCGGCCCAGCCAACCTGATCGGAGTCCTGCACAAGGAGTCAAGGCGGATTTGGCGATCAAGCAGGATCCTGGTCGGTTAGAATAAGAATCCTTATCTAGCCACATATGGCAATTGTAACTGACTAGGATTGGTTTCCAAATCGATAACCCTGCCCCCCAGACTATATAAGGCGGGCAGGGGATCCCTCTAAAAATTATCTCTCATTGACATACAGCAATACAAATCAGACGTAGGACATAGGTATTACGCCTTCTTGGCGGCCGAACCTGGATAAAACCTCGTGTCTGTCTTGCGTCACCGTCTTGTTTGGGGTTTGCGCATCTGTCTGCCGATAATCTACTACCTTGGGCATACCCCTAGGTAGACCGCCAACCATATTTTGTTGACACACACCTCTTGAGATATCACCAACTATAGAGTCCAATGGATGATTGTTGGTATTTCTTGATGCATTCAGAAATAATCTGCAAGCGCACAGAATTACCGTTGTAGCATTTCACCCAGAAGTATTTGGGGTATCGTATTTTCCATAGGGAACGGAGGTATTCTTCTAGCTAGTTCATCTAAGGACAACACAAGGATAGAGTTGGTAGAGGGTAGAGAGGATTCCTATGGTTTAGAGTCTAAGGATAGATAAACTCTACTATTACTTGCTTACTTCAAGCACCAAAGCGCACCTGGTCCGCCAAGCGATATTGGCCTATAGCTCTACACCATACCTAGACATGGGGGATTACAAGGGACAGATAGGGCTGTCACCACCTACCACCTATCCCTCAACCATGGAGTACGAGGCAAACGAAGGTAGCCTCTAGCCTAGACACTACTCTAGTGTCGTATAGGTGATCCATCTTTATCGAGAGCCCACTACTAGAGTATCCTCCATGGGGATGGATGATGAACCCACAAATGAGTAAGAGTAAATCTTAACTAATCAAAGACATTATAACCAAAACAACCATGAACACTCAGTTAGTGGGAGAACCCGATGAAGTATAGCACAGGTGTTCATTGAGGTACAAGATGGGGAGACACCGACAAGTCCAGCTCTTCCCCGTACTCTTCCTCACATCTATTTCTTATAACTCTAGCTAGCTATCTTGGGCCTAATCCCTTGAAGTGTTGCTCAAATGTGAGTGCTCTTTGCCTTGAGGTGTTGTTGTCTTGAGAATGGGAGCCTTCCCCCTCCTTTTATAGACTCAAGAGGTCAATTTAGGGACTATATTTGGAGGGAACATGCATGTAACTACCGTGGAGGGATCACCAGGAGGCCGCACCCTAGGTGGTCCATCTCGCTGCTATCTTTGCCTGGTGGGCCTTTGGGGATGTATGGGCCATGTCTGTGAAGTTTCACGCCATTTGGAGATTGTTTGGATTGGGTTTGGGCTCTTTTTCTCCACATGACTGGACCCTGATTTGGCTCGGTAGTGGGCCTTCTCCCTTAGGCTCTTTTGCTTTGCGCAATACGGTGTTATGCTTTGTTTCTTTGCGCATTTTGAATGTATTTTCTATATATTCCTTGAATGCCCTCCTACAAATGGTCAAACACCAAAACTTGTGAAAATTATTAGTTCTAAAAGCCCTATGTCTAAGCTTGGTATTTATTTTAGCAGTTTTTATATGAAAGTTGGCGGTTAGAAATGTGAGTTAAACACTATCAACAAGCTCCGCCACACTTACCCCTTTGCTCATCCTTGAGCAAAGTTAGTGATAAAAGTAATCATGAGTAAAACATTCTAAGATATATGGCTTACATGAAAGCTATTCCAACATAATCTTTACACAAATGGGATTTGTGGTGTTGGCTAACATGTTTCCTTGGGTTGTTGAAAAGCCGAACAGTTCTTGAAACAAAGTCTTCTTCGCAATTTCACATCTTAGCAACTAGAGTTTTGGAAGTTTTTTTCTCAAAAAAAAGCATAGTTGACTTTATACTCCTCAAATGGCACTCTCAAATCACTCAATGGTGTATAAATCCTTACCAAGGCATAGCAATGTTTTGCCTTCTTTTGTTTTCTCCTACTTCTAAAAAGGTTTATGTGGAGCTTTAGGTAGGGATAAACAATATAGCATACTTGTATTGCATATGTTGTTAAGTCAAATCGAGGATCCAAGGAGAGAAGTTCCATACTCTTAGATCAAGATGTGCATGTGTGTGAAAAAACAATTTTAAATCTATACTATACTCCTTTTGTAGATATGATCTCTCTTTATAACTTTTATTAATTTGAAGCATGGCTATCTTTTTTCTCAATACATAAGCCTTCATGTGCTCATTTTTTTTTGTACATGGACCTTCATGTGTCCATTTTTTCAAACTTTTGTATAGCCCATGTCTCTTCTTCTAAATCACATATTTAGAGAGAGATCTTTATCTTTTTAGAACATGGAGTATTTGCCTAACAAACATATTTTTGTCTACTCCTAGTGGAGGAGCAGAATTTTTGGTGGATGGAGGCATGTTTTTTGCGTACTCTCAGTGTAGGAGCAACATGCATATGTGGAGTGTATGTGATCTTGATCTTGGAGGCATGATAAATCTCTCGACAAGAGTCACTACTAATTTCTAACCCTTGCGCAACGATGAAAAAACGTTGTAATAGGCCCAATTTGGTTGCAAAAGGTAGATGTTGCAACCAAATCGCGTTCGCTGCCAATGGTTGCAAAAGGTCATGTTGCATTAAGGTATTGCAACCGTTGCTAGTTTGACGTTGCAACTGTTGGGGTTTTTTGCAACCATAGGTGTCCATTGCCAAGCATGGCAATATGATGTTATTGCAACGTTCACGGTCGTGGTAATATAAGCAGTTGCCATGCCCGTGTTCGTAGCATGAGGTGGTACATGCAATGATTGATAGTGTAGCAATAGAGATATTTGCCACGAACAATGTCATTGCAATAATCTGTATTGCCATGCTAGAATTTTGTTGCATATGGTGTTCTTGTCATGACCGCCATGTCGTGTCAATTACACCATTTGCCACACAATTTTATTCATTGCAAGAGATCATACGTTATTGCCACGGCTGCTGTGCCATGGCAATATTATCATTTGCCATGCAATTTTAATCATTGTGAGAGATCATGATATGTTATTGCCACGGAAGTCATGTCGTGGCAATAGTACCATTTGCCATGTAATTTTGTTCGTTGCCATAGATCATATTGCCACACAAGTGAGTTTGTTGCCATAGATCATATTGCCACACATAGCAGCCCGTTGGCATAGTTTGTATTGTAGCGCTCATAGCATTTGATTTGTGGTTAATAAATAGTCATTGCAAAAACAATAAACCATAAAAAAGCGATTGCACTCACATATATTAATTATAAACAATCATTCAATAAGTTGACAAACCATTGAAATAGTATCTAAAATCATAAATTATCCCAAAATGCCAACGTCTCACTTTCTAAGTAAGCCTCCGCAATTGATCCTTCAGGCCTGGCCCTATTCCTTAATAAATTCTTCAATGTGCCCAGCCGCCATTCTATTGGGTACATCCATCCGTATTGTACGGGCCCTCTAAGAAGTGCCTCGTTAGGTAGATGGATAGCCAAGTGCACCATAACATCGAAAAAAGCCGGTGGAAAATCTTATCAAGCTTGCATAAGATGAGTGGGATGTCTCGTTTCAGCTTTTCCATGACTTCTTTCCTCAGAGTTCTACTGCACAGTTGCCTGAAGAAGTTCCCAAGTTCTAAAATAGCTTCATATACATCTTTGAGAACAAAACCTCTTAAGCCTGCAGGTATGATCCTCTAGAGAAGGACATGGCAAGTATGCATTTTTAGCTTGCTAACTACCTTGGTACCATCTGCACTTATGGATTTTTCTTGGTTGGCTGCATAACCATCTGGAAACTTGACACCTTTAAGGAACTTGCAAAATCCTGCTCTATGTTTTTTCGCCATGACATAGTGAGCTTCTAGGAATTTAAGCGAGGTGCCTTGCTGCATGCCGTGATATTGAGGCCTTATCTTCATATCATGCAAATCTAGTCTAGCGTTCATTGTGTCCTTTGTCTTGCCCTCCACTTTCAGCAATGTCCAAAGAATGTTTTCACATATGTTCTTCTCAATGTGCATGACATCAAGATTGTGTGGCAACAATGGGTCCTTCCAATACGGCAGCCCCCACCAAGCAGATAATCGATTATAAATTACTGGCTCTTCTCCACGCTTTTGTTTCCTTTTTCCACCATGCTTACCTGGGTAGACATCTTTCACCTTCTCGAGTTCCTCAAGGACCTCCTGTAAGGTGAACTTTTCTGGCACATCTCGGTCCTCAGTTTTTCCATCAAAATCCAAGCTCTTCCTCCAAGGGTGATCCCTAGGAAGGTAATGATGGTGTCCAAGGTAGCCTAGCTTCTTTCTTAGGCTCCTTGACAATGGATTTTTGTTGCAATAAATACATGCATAATAACCTTTTCTAGTTCTGCCTGACAAGGTGCTCAATGCTAGAAAATCATGTATGCACCAAAGCACGGCAACGCATAGAGTGAAGCCTTTCCTATTATCATGATGTAGTACATGAAAAGTGTTGACACCCTTCCATAGTTCTTTCAGTTCTTCTATAAGACGCTCCAAGAATACATCAAAATCCTTTCCTGGAGAGGTTGGGCCCAGGATCAGTAGAGACATTAAGCAATTCGATGGGTTCACACATTCCCATGGTGGCAGGTTCAAAGGCGTTACAAGAACAGGCCACATACTATATGTCGAGCTAAAGTTGCCAAATGGATTAAAACCATCTATGGCGATGGCAAGCCTCAAGTTCCTTGGATCATCTGCAAAAGTTTTGTGCTTTCAATCAAAGTGTTGCCATGCCTCTCTGTCTATTGGATGGCTCATTTCACCGGTATTCTTCCCTCACTTAGTCTCGTGCCATTCGGCATCCGCTGCTGTTCCTCGAGCAGCAAAGATCCTCGGCAACCTCGGTATTAGAGGAAAATGCCTCAAAACCTTATGATGAACCTGCCTGCTACCATATGCATCCTCCTATCTAGACTCTTTGCATTTTGGGCATGCTTGCAATTCCTCACGATTGCCCCAAAACAACACACAATTGTTCTTGCACACATGGATACTTTCATAACCTTGTCCCAATTCTCAAATATATTTGTGGGCCTCCTCACATGATTTTGGTACGTTGCTACTAGGGAATGCATCTGACAGCAATGCCAATAGTGCATCAATATAGTTGTTGCTAACTCGATAGTGGGACTTGATATAGAGCAACCTGACAAGGAAGGAGAATCTGGATAAGGTAGATCTAGAAGAAACTAATTGCTTCAACTCATCCAGCACTATTCCAAACCACTCTTTAGATGTCAACAGGTTTTGAACTAAATCATCAAAATCTGGAAATATGTTATCGTCGCGGTCCTCCTGCTCATCCTCCTTTGCAATCCAACCATCATGATGAGATCCATGCACATCTGATGGCTTTATAATGTCAGTACCTCCTCCCTCTTCCCCATGATGAATCCATGTGGTGTATGTGGGTGACATTCTGTTTATAAGTAAGTCGTCCTTCACCTTCTGCCAAGTTTTAACCACCTGGTTAAGACAATGTATGTGTACATAGGCAAGGGATGTTTTGCTCTGGGTATTTTTGTTTAACCATATTCCTCAACTCTTCAACTCCTATGATGAACATCGGCGAGAATGGTCTCCCATTAAGAATCCAGGATCTATCGATCTATTGCAGCAAAAGTATGCAAAGTCAACTTAGAAGCTCATGATAAGTAACAAGAGTACAAGCACAAGACAACAATGCAAATGGATATCTAGTTTGTTTGTTTCAAGTGGTATCTAGACTCAAGTATTTCATCAAGAGTTCACAAGTGATGTCTAGATCAACTCACAAGTGATATCTTATAAGTGGTACTCATGAAGATAGCAAATGTTCAAGAAATGATTCTTATTGACAAATCCAACAAGTAGTTCCATGCTAGAAAATTCCTTCAAGTGGTATCACATCTACATGTGGTATCAATCATGCAAGATGGTGGTCCCACAAGTGATCCTCAACTTTAAGTGATCATCAAGTGAAGAAAGTTCCCACACTTCCAAGAGTTCAAGTTTAGCAAATGGATGACCCATGCAATGACTTAGGGGGAGGTATCCCACCGATTTGTATCAAGGTAAAAGATCCTATGTATGGTATCTTAAGAGCTATACAAGTGATGTTATTCCAATATTTGGTAGTATCGATCAAAAAATGCAAAGATTCAAGCCTCAACCATCTACCCCAATGCAAGGCTTTGCATCAATAAGAAGCACACCTTTTATGGAAATCGATGACAAAGGGGGAGAGATTGTACAAAGATATGAAAGCTAAGATTGAGACAAAGAAGTAGAGTTTGGGAGAGATTGGTACAAACATATTATGGGAAGTTGGACTTGGACATGGACATGGACAAAGAGGAAGCAATGAGGAATGTGAAAGGATAAAAAATTCTTGGACAAGAAAAGCACACAAGTAGGGGGAGCAAGCTCATGAAGTTGGTTGTTTGCATTTGATATATGCATATTCATGTGCTTGCTTGCATTGCATAAGTTTTTAAATTTAATATGCAAGCTTGTGTGATGTATGCTAGTTATAGAACTTGATTGATGAAATGAAAACTAGCATGCATAGGATAATAGCTAGACACTTGATATGCTTTCAAGTAATACTAGAACCTTGCTTATAATATTGATCTCATGGGGTTTCTAGTGTTTTTTGGTGATGTCTAGTTAACCATGGTGCTAAGGATGGTGTTAAAAGTACAACTCTGATTGGTATCATGCTCCAAAGGTTTATTCTTTACACCTTAGCATCATTAGGTAGTAATTACTCTCTCACAATTCCTATCTATGCATATGTGCGAGCTTCAAACCAAACACTCTAGCACATATGTAGGGGGAGCTAATACTACCAATTCAGGTTTGTGGTACTTGTCTAAAATCATTTACATATAGTAAATTGCTTGGACAAGCAACATGAATCCAAAAGAGCTTAATTTCTATATCTTTGTAGAGTTGTCATCAATTACCAAAAAGGGGGAGATTGAATGGTCCCTGTTTGGTTTTGGTAATTGAGGGACAACCTAGGTGGACTAATTGTGTTTGATGTGAGACACACATGAGATTAGTCCACAGATACATGTGTGTGAGCAGCATATGCCATGAAGGTGAAAATGGCTCGAAAATATTGCAAAGCTCACACATGTGATGATGAAGGAGCTCATTGCACATGAGACATGATATTGAGTCATGTGATCAAGGTGGAGAAGATCAAGACATGACTTGGCTTGATGGACCGGTTGCAAGTGTGAAGGGCAAGTTGGAGGCTTTGGAGCGATGGACCGCATGGCGGTGAAGCTTGAGCAAGACTTGGCGCCGATGGATGAAGGCAACGGTGAAAAGCAAGTGAAGTCAAGATCGATGAACCAATATAATCAAATGATGATATGAAGTGGATCATATCATTGTTGATCATGTTGGTGCATGTGTTGCATTGATATTGGAGGAGGTGGAATGGAATGCGCAAGGTAAAGGTATAACCTAGAGCATTTCATTTCACCAGTCATGTAGAGAAGTTGATGACTGCATTTAGGATAGATGGCCGTACTATCAAGTGGGCAAACTTGTTTGCATATCGGTCATCTAGTGCCACTAGAGTGATCTAACTTTGCATCGTCGCTAGGATCGAGTGGCGTGGCAAGTTGAGTGGCTAATCCTTTAGAAAATGTTTGTGAAAAGCTAACACACATACACATGGTGGTGTACACTTGGTGGTGTTGGCACATTTGCAAAAGAGAAGAAGTTGGAGTTGATGAGGATCAACTCGGCGAAGAAAAGGAGGCGAAATAGGTCACTAGAAGTGACCGGACTCTGCACAGTGCAGCGACCAGACGCTAGCTTGCGAGTTCGGTCATGTGTTCTTGAGAAAGCGTGGTCTTGGTCAAGTGATCGGATGCTGGGTGAAGAGGTGACCTGACACATAGTGGCCATGTCCGGTCAAGGTGACGTACGCTAACGTAGCGCGCTAAGTTGATCCAGTGTGGATCGGACTCAGAGGCAAGTCCAGTCACCAGGGACCGGACACGTCTGGTTACAAAATAGAGGCTCAGGGAGCTCTCTGAAAATGACCGGACTCTAAGGGTCGCATGTCTGATCTTGGCATAGAAGTGCGTTCGATCATCACTAGACCGTTGGCGGAGCCGACCGTTGAAATCAAGCGACTGAGGTTGAATGGAGGTGACGCATGGCATGCTTCTGTTGACCAGATGCAGGACCTGGTGTGTCCAGTCGATCTGACCGGTGTGTCCGGTCGCCCCGAGCAGTGCCTAGTGAAGGGGTATAACGGCTCTATTTTCATGGGGGCTATAAATAGAAGGGGGTCTCGGCCATGGCTGAAGTAGAGCACCTTGGGGGACTCCATCTCACATATGCTTGATAGTGATCATCTGATTGTGTGAGAAAGCGATTCTAGTGCGATCGCATCATGAGGTTGCATCGAGTGGCACTAGGAAATCGAGTTGCAAGCCGGTGGTGCTTGTTACTCTTAGTGGTTGCCACCTCCTAGAAGGCTTGGTGGTGGTCTCCGTCGAAGCCCACAAGAAGCTTATGCGATGCTCTAGAGAAGAGCTTTGTAAGGGGCATTGTGCTCACCCTACGGGAGCCGCAAAGAGCAGCTCTTGTAGAGCGAGACGCGAAGGGCGACAAGTGGTCTGGCCGGGTCAAGTGCTAGAGCTTGGGGTAAGCACTCCACATGGGAGAGTGTGACTTGCGGGTCACCACTAGCAAGAGGACTGGTGGCAACCTTGGAGCTTATCTCAACGAGGACGTAGCGTGTTGGCAAACACGTAAACCTCGGGAGAAAAATCACCGTGTCAACATTGTTCTTCCTGTTGGTTTGCAATCCCTTTACACAAGCTTGTAATTACTTTCATATACATTATGCTTGTGTAGTTGCTCTTGTAATTAGTTAGCTTGTGTAGCTCACTAGTTGCCTTCTTGTTTGTGTAGCATAGAAGTAGCTCCCTTGCGTGGCTAATTTGGTTTATGTAACCTTGTTAGTCACATTGCTTAGTTTGTGTAGCTAAGTATTTGTGCTCTCTAATTTGGCATTGGTTGTCTTGTTATTGAGCATTGCTAGTGAGCTTAGGAGCTTTGTGCTTTTGCTTACTAGAATTGTGTTGGAGCTCCTCAGTGTGCAAAATAATAGTGGCATAGGTTTGTGTGGCCTTGCTCCTAAAATTGGATAGGTTAGCTCTAGCTAGCCCGGCACCTTCGTTGCCTAATTAGGATCTTTATAAGGTGCTTGTGAACTTCGATAGAGGGTTGTAGTCTTGGCTAGACCGATTGTTTTAATTTTGCATTTGTTTGGTTTGCTGGCGCAATTAAATTTAGAAATGAATATTCACCCCCCTCTAGTCTGCCATCTCTACCTTTCAATTGGTATCAGAGCTAGGTATCTCATTTGTGATCTTCACCGACCCGAGAGGATGGCATCTAGTGGGCTAGATGTTGAGTGTGACTCACATATTTTTTATAGCACAAACTTTGCATGATGAAAACACCATATGCTTGATCATTTCTGTGCAAAGGGACCAAAGTTTTGGTGGATTGTCACTAGTGGTCTCACTCATGTATTGGACCATAGAAATCTCACCAAAGCTCAAAAGGTTCTCTTTGAACTTGATGCACATGCTTGTTGTTTTCTAATGGATGCATTGAGTTTTGATTTGATGAAACAAGTAAACTACATGGGAACCGCTTGTGAGATATGAGAATTAATCAAACACACCTTTGATGACTCTTCCGCATGGGATGATGGCAAATTCAAGGAGGAGGATGAGCCCAAGAAGGAGGCGCATGAGTGTGTTGAGCTTGACCACAATTCGGTGATTGTGGAAGTTTGCTCCACCTCATGGTCAAGTGATGATGATGATGATCATACCACAAGATCACTTGATAAGATTGATGATGATGCCACAAGTGATGCCAATGATGATGCTCCTCCATGCACACTTGATGTTGATAATGATGGATCATGCTCAGGGTATGAGAGTGATGTTTCTTCAAGCTCTCCAACTACATCACATTGCTTCATGTCACAAGGTGACACTAAGGTAGCTAATACAAATGTGATTGATCTTGATTCATATGAGGAGCTTCTAGATAGATATGGTTGCATGATCAAAGCTTTAGAAAAAGAGATTGCTAAAACCAAAAAATTGAAAATTGAAAACTCTTTTCTAAAGAACACATGTGAACAACAAAAGCATCTACTTTATGTTACTACTTGTTCACATGAAGAGCTAAAATTGGCTCATGAGGAACTTAGTGTTGCTCATGATAACTTGGTACATGACCATGCTTTTCTTACTAAGGAGCTTTCTAATAGAAAAACTAAAACTAGTGAGAGCTCATCACATGGGTCAATTGATCAATCACATATTGTTGTAACCCTTGTGATGTAGGCAAGAAGCATGTATCCACCTCTTGTGATGATTTATTAGAAATGCCATGTTCTTCATAAATAGATGCTTGTTCTACTTCTATGTCTTGTGAGACTAACCTTTTGAAGGAGAACAATGAGCTCAAAAGTGAAGTGAAGAATTTGAGCAACAAGTTAGAGAGGTGCTACAACTCAAAAGTCATCTTTGAGCACATGTTGAAGACTCAAAGAAACTATGGTGACAAGTATGGCCTTGGCTTCAAGAAGAAGATGACAAAGGGTGAAAGAAAAAGAGAAAGAAAGATGAAGAAGCTACAACAAAGAAAGCTCTCTCATACCATGTGCTACCGATGTCATGAAGCTGGACACATTGCAAATGGTTGCCCTAACATTGAGAAGCTCAAGAAGATAAAAGAAGAAGAGAGGCTCAAGCATGTGAAGTGCTTCAAGTGCCGCACATGGGGTCATCTTACCTCAATGTGCCCAACCAAGCAATTGGTGAAGCAACTAGAAGAGCCTCAACCAAAGTTTCAAGTTGAGCAAGAGAAGACACCCCAAACTCATATCAAGATCAACCATAAAGATGGTGGTGGTTTGATGATAAAGAAGAAGAAAACTAGAAGGGGTGGAAAAGCAAGAGAAAGAGCGATGCATCCAAGGATGAATCAAGATGCAAAGCAAATGAGCAAGAACAAAGAAGAGAAAATGAAGAAGATTGTTCACATGAGGTGTTATAGTTGTGACATATTGGGTCACCTAACTTTAGGTTGCCCAAACAAGCTTGAGAAGAAGGCTCAAGCAAATAAGGAGAAGCAAGGCAATAAGAAGCACAACATGAGCAAGGAAGAGATGGCTCGATCAAAGAGAAAGTGCTACTCATGCTGGAAAAGGGGACACATGACAAATTCATATCCCCTAGGTAATAATTCTAAGCCTATTTCAATTGTTGATAATAATGTGCTTAGAAAGGATGGCAATGGTACCTTATTGGTTGCAATTGCAAAATATCCCGCTATTCGTACTAAGGCTATGCCTAAGTATGTTGCACCTAACTTGAGAGGACCCAAATTAGTTTGGGTACCATCAAAAAGTGAATGAATGATTGTAGGTACCATGGATCACACATTGTTCATCACATATTGAGTCAAGTTATGAAGCTTAGTGCACATCATATCCCAATGCCAAGCAAAGAATTAGTGAAGTCCAAAAGTGCTACAGCATACAAGTATCATATTCAAGTTGTGGATGATATATATATATATATGTATATTTGATGGCTTGCAAGAATTTGAGATGAAGGTTGCAAATTGATTGAGCATGAGCTAACTAAGGTATATCTCTTGTTGATCATTTTATTTGGGTGCATATGAGTTGATTGAATTGGATAAATATGCAATATTGCTTGCTATAAGATGATTGAATGGATAATTGCTTATTAATCAAGTTTGGATTGATTTGTGTTGGATAAATTCATGAGATGACTTTTCATAAGTGGATTGAATGGATATATGTCTTGTGGAAGTATTCAAACTAGTTAGTTTCAAGTTTGATTCATATTTGATGAAGTATAGCTCAATAGTTGAAATCTGTCCTATATTACAAAATCTGAGCTAGCTATGATCTTAGCCATGTTTGAGTGATCAAAACTTATTGGATTGGCATAAAAATTGGTGTACATGCTCTAGACTTATGATATAAGATGTTGTACAAATTTCATGATAATTGGATAAGAGATGCTTTGGTTTTAGAGTAGATCTTGTCAACTATAGTGCAGCAGTTTTCAGCATGTAATAGTGGTGGAAGAATTAAAATCTGGTAGCAATATAGAAGTCAAATGAAGCTCAAATTTTTAAAGCTGCTAGATAACTTAGTGAATCACATACTCACCAAATTTCGTGGTATTTGGATTTTTACTTTGGGAGATATTCATTTTTCTTTAAAAAGTATAGAATTTGCTAGAAAAGTGACAATTGTTGGATTGATCTAAAGTCATTTTGATTGAAAGGTCCTCAAGTTGGAAACATGTTTATAAGTAGTTGAGGTACCTAAGTTTGGTTTTAAGATGATCTAGAAGCATGACAAGCAAAGAGTATAAGGGCATTTGATTGTGGAGTGTACGTTGCACATATTTGGTACTCTAATTGGAAGATCAAGATCAAACTCAAGATGAATATTAAGTTTAAGTTCTAGTGACTATTGAAAATCATTTGATAGAAAGAAAATGACTTAAACAAGTAGAAAGAAAATGACTTAAAGAAGGAATCAAGGTTACTCATCAAATTAAGTCCATGACTTGGGTCAATCAACAAATTCATTTCAAGTGAGTGTCAAGAATGATTCTTGAAGAGAGGTCACTTCTCTCTAGTGTAGGAGCTTACCACCTATAAATAGGTAAACCAAGTGTGGTACTTGGAAGGCTAACATGAAAGTGGTGATCAGAGAGACGTTTGAGATGCTTAGTTGAAGTAATTAAAAGGGTTGATCAAGAAAAGCAAGCAACACCCAAAAGGAATCTAGTCATGGCAATTCAAGTGGTATTCCAAATAGCTCTCTCATGCAAGCATTGATCAAAAGTTGAAGCAAGCTAACCACAACAAGATAGTGCACTTGATCATATTAGTGGTTCTAAAATCATATGGGTGAAGAATGGATTTCATTATTCATGATTGGTCTTCACCAAGCTTATAATTAGACTTTATATTGCTATTGGAGTAATGAATTAGAATCTATGTGACTATCCTCTACTCCAAGATAGCAAAGGTGTCATTATAATGTTCATGATCATTTTATCCCTTACTAGTATGCGATTAGTACATATAGTACATGCTTCATAGGATCATACGTAACAAATGAAATATTTAAATTCATAGCCTACCACTATTGCTTGAATGATTAGTTGATCTAATGGTTAGTATATGAATTTGTTCATGAGCTAGTGAACCCAAGTACTTAATTTAATTTGGATTGCTAACAAGTGACAAGTAGAACATTGACAAGATAACCCTTGTAAGAGGTGTGAAGAATCCTGTCATTGGTTCAAACCGGACTTGGAAGCTTAGGCAAATCAATTTAGTTCAAGTCAACTTAGAAGCTCATGATAAGTAACAAGAGTACAAGCACAAGACAACAATGCAAATGGATATCTAGTTTGTTTGTTTCAAGTGGTATCTAGACTCAAGTATTTCATTAAGAATTCACAAGTGATGTCTAGATCAACTCACAAGTGATATCCTATAAGTGGTACTCATGAACATAGCAAATGTTCAAGAAATGGTTCTTATTGACAAATCCAACAAGTAGTTCCATCCTAGAAAATTCCTTCAAGTGGTATAACATCTACACGTGGTATCAATCATGCAAGATGGTGGTCCCACAAGTGATCCTCAACTTTAAGTGATCATCAAGTGAAGAAAGTTCCCTCACTTCCAAGAGTTCAAGTTTAGCAAATGGATGACCCATGCAATGACTTAGGGGGAGGTGCCCCACCGATTTGTATCAAGGTCAAAGATCCTATGTATGGTATCTTAAGAGCTATACAAGTGATGTCATTCCAATATTTGGTAGTATCCGTACAAAATGCAAAGATTCAAGCCACAACCATCTACCCCAATGCAAGCCTTTGCATCAATGAGAAGCGCACCTTTTATGGAAATCGTTGACAAAGGGGGAGAGATTGTACAAAGATATGAAAGCTTTGGGAGAGATTCAGACAAAGAAGTAGACTTTGGGAGAGATTGGTACAAATATATTACGGGAAGTTGGATTTGGATATGGACATGGACAAAGAGGAAGCAATGAGGAATGTGAGAGGATAAAAAATTCTTGGACAAGAAAAGCACACAAGTAGGGGGAGCAAACTCATGAACTTGGTTGTTTGCATTTGATATGTGCATATTCATGTGCTTGCTTGCATTGCATAAGTTTTTAAATTTAATATGCAAGCTTGTGTGATGTATGCTAGTTATAGAACTTGATTGATGAAATGAAAACTAGCATGCATAGGATAATAGCCAGACACTTGGTATGCTTTCAAGTAATACTAGAACCTTGCTTATAATGTTGATCTTATGAGGTTTCTAGTGTTTTTTTGGTGATGTCTAGTTAACCATGGTGCTAAGGATGGTGTTGAAAGTGCAACTCCGATTGGTATCATGCTTCAAAGGTTTATTATTTACACCTTAGCATCATTTGGTAGTAATTACTCTCTCACAATTCCTATCTATGCATATGTGCGACCTTCAAACCAAACACTAGCACATATATAGGGGGAGCTAATACTACCAATTCGGGTTTGTGGTACTTGTCTAAAATCATTTACACATGGTAAATTGCTTGGACAAGCAACATGAATCCAAAAGAGCTTAATTTCCATATCTTTGTAGAGTTATCATCAATTACCAAAACGGGGGAGATTGAAAGGTCCTTGTTTGGTTTTGGTAATTGAGTGACAACCTAGGTGGATTAATTGTGTTTGATGTGAGACACACATGAGATTAGTCCACAGGTACATGTGTGTGAGCAACATATGCCATGAAGGTGGAAATGGCTCAAAAATGTTGCAAAGCTCACACATGTGATGATGAAGGAGCTCATTGCACATGAAGACATGATATTGAGTCATGTGATCAAGGTGGGGAAGATCAAGACATGACTTGGCTTGATAGACTGGTTGCAAGCGTGAAGGGCAAGTTGGAGGCTTTGGAGCGATGAACCGTGTGGCGATGAAGCTTGAGCAAGACTTGGCATCGATGAACGAAGGCAACGGTGAAAAGCAAGTGAAGTCAATATCGATGAACCAATATGATCACCTAATGATATGAAGTGGATCATATCATTGTTGATCGTGTTAGTGCATGTGTTGCATCGACATTGGAGGAGATGGAATGGAATGCGCAAGACAAAGGTATAACCTAGGGCATTTCATTTCACCGGTCATAGGTGTATAGAGAAGTTGACGACAGGGTTTAGGATAGATGGTCATACTATCAAGAGGGGCAAACTTGTTTGCATATTGGTCATCTAGTGCCACTCTAGTGATCTAACTTTGCATTGTCGCTAGGATCGAGTGGCGTGGCAAGTTGAGTGGCTAATCCTTTAGAAAATGTTTGTGAAAAGCTAACACACATACACATGGTGGTGTTGGTGCATTTGCAAAAGAGAAGAAGTTGGAGTTAATGAGGAGCAACTCTGCGCAGCGCAGCGACTGGATGCTAGCTTGCAAGTCCAGTCATGTGTTCCTGAGAAAGCGTGGTCTCGGTCAAGTGACCGGACGCTGGGCGAAGAGGTGACTTGACGCATAGTGGCCACGTCCAGTCAAGGTGACGTACACTGACGTAGCGCGCTAAGTTGATCCATTGTGGATCGGACGTAGAGGCAAGTCCGGTCACCTAGGAACGGACGCGTCCGGTCACAAAACAGAGGCTCGGGGAGCACTCTAAAAACGACCGGACCCTAAGGCTCACGTGTCCGATCTAGGCATAGAAGTGCGTCCGGTCATCACTTGACCATTGGCGTAGCTGACCATTGAAATCAAGCGACTGAGGTTGAATGGAGGTGACATGTGGCGTGCATCCGTTGACTGGACACTAGACCTGGTGCATCCGGTCGATCTGACTGGCGCGTTTAGTCGCCCCGAGCAGTGCCTAGTGAAGGGGTACAACGACTCTATTTTCATAGGGGCTATAAATAGAATGGGGTCTCAGCCATCGCTAAAGTAGAGCACCTTGGGAGACTCCATCTCACATATGCTTGATAGTGATCATCTAATTGTGTGAGAGAGCGATTCTAGTGTGATTGCATCATGAGGTTGCATCGAGTGGCACTAGGTAATCGAGTTGCAAGCTGGTGGTGCTTGTTACTCTTAGAGGTTGCTACCTCCTAGATGGCTTGGTGGTGGTCTCCGTCGAAGCCCGCAAGAAGCTTGTGCGATGCTCCGGAGAAGAGCTTTGTGAGGGGCATTGTGCTCGCCCCACGGGAGCCGTGAAGAGCAACTCTAGTAGAGCGAGACACAAAGGGCGACAAGTGGTCCGACTGGGTCAAGTGCTAGAGCTTGTGGTAAGCACTTCACATGGGAGAGTATGACTTGCGGGTCACCACTAACAAGAGGACCGGCGGCAACCTTGGAGCTTGTCTCAACGGGGACATATTGTGTTGGCAAACACGTGAACCTCGGGAGAAAACTCACCGTGTCAACATTGTTCTTCCCATTGGTTTGTAATCCCCTTACACAAGCTTGTAATTACTTTCATATACATTGTGCTTGTGTAGTTGCTCTTGTAATTAGTTAGCTTGTGTAGCTTACTAGTTACCTTCTTGTTTGTGTAGCATAGAAGTAGCTCCCTTGCGTGGCTAATTTGGTTTGTGTAACCTTGTTAGTCACATTGCTTAGTTTGTGTAGCTAAGTATTTGCGTAGCTAAGTATTTGCGTACTCTAATTTAGCATTAGTTGCCTTATAATTGAGCATTGCTAGTGACCATAGGAGCTTTTGTGCTTTTGCTTACTAAAATTGTGTAGGAGCTCCCCGGTGTGCAAAATACTAGTGTCATAGGTTTTTGTGACCTTGCACCTTGAATTGGATAGGTGAGCTCTAGCTAGCCCGACACCTTTGTTGCCTAATTAGAATCTTTATAAGATGCTTGTAAACTTCGATAGAGGGTTGTAGTCTTGGCTAGAACGATTGTTTTAATTTCGTATTTGTTTTGGTTAGCCGGCGTGATTAAATTTAGAAAGGACTATTCACCCCCCTCTAGCCCGCCATCTCGATCTTTCAACTGGCATGGCTCGGCTCGGCTGCAAGCCGCCTCTGCTGTGGCACACACCCGATCACGCGGACGCTAATGTCGCCACGCTCCACCAGGAGAGCCCCGCCATGCCACCAAAAGGACGCATGAGCCACCACAGTAGACCGGGAATCCTCTGCCTCCACCGCCGCCGTCGCCGCAAGTCTAGCGGGCACATATTTGTTTTCACTTGCAGGTGATATATCCAATTTAGGTCCACCTATAACACAACCAATAGGATACTATAGCGACTCCAAAGATATGTCAGCATAGCGAGGCGTCTAGTGCAATGGTAAAGAAGCTCCAATCCTTGGTCTAGATCCCGTGTTTGACTCCTAGGTATCAGACCTTTTTTTGAGAAATTAAACCCCGACGGCACACATGGTACAAGTGACACGCAAACTGTCAGGTTCCACAGGTCGGATGAAGTTGGAGAAAGGTTACACATGACACGTAAGCCGTCAGGTCCCATAGGTCGGATGTAGAAGGACCGAGCGGAGACTTTTATGATGAATTGTAAGTGTCAAGTGACACGCAAGCCGTCGGGTCCCACAGGTCCGATGGAGATTAGTCGTCGGGTCCCACAGGTTAGATGTAGATGGGTCGTCAGGTCCCATAGGTCGGATGGAGATGGAGAACGGTCCCACAGGTACACGTGACACGTAAGACGTCTGGTCCCATAGGTCGGATGCTGAAGGGTCCCACAGGTACACGTCAAATGGAGAAAGGACCGAGCGAAGACTTTTATGACAAATTGCAAGCGTCACAGATGAGTAACTGTAGGTCCCATAGATACACATCGAATGGAGAAGGGTCACATAGGTACACGTCGCATGGAGAAAGGACCGAGCGGAGACTTTTATGATGAATTGCAAACGTCACGGATGAGTAATTGCAGGTCCCACAGGTACACGTTTGATGGAGAAAGTACCATGTGGAGATCTATGACGAAGCCATTCGTTACAGATCGAATATTGTTCGTCACATATGTGTAATTAGTTCAATGACGAAGGCCTGTTTGTCACAGTTTTAAAGGAGATCGTCATAGATGAGACACGCGAGTGATCTGTGACGAAACCCTATGCTCTTCTATGACGTTTTTTGTGATGATGCCTGATTTCGTCATAGAAATGGAGGGTAGCAGGATCGTCACCACCGATCTATGACGAAACGGAAATATTCGTCATAAAAAGCGCTCTTCTATGATAGTTTCAGATTCATCGTTAATATTTTCGTCACATAAATGGATATTTCTATTAGTGAGGAGAGAGTAAGATTTCTGTAAAGATTTTATACCTCAGTCACCTTGATAGGACAATGGTGGAGAGGAAGGGCATCGTAGCAGGTGGATTCCTATAAGGGAGCAGACAAAGGGGGAAGAGTGAATAGGTTCAATGGAAAGATAGTTGAGTTAGATCATGCTTCGGAGCTTGAGGAATCCATCTCTTGCCACCACATTTTATAGCTGGGCAAATGGCACGCTGTCTAGTAACTCGAGGACCTTATTTAATGTTCGCGGCTATTGCATCAATTGGGGTGGCACCATGAAGCGGGATGGATGGTGGTGAGGTGACATTGTGATAGTGGTTGTTGGGCACCTAAAGGGCATGCTCTATTATTCACAGGCATGCGCGAGCCTTTATTTGGGCACGCGAGGGCTATTCATTCCCATCTTTTCATGCAAGGGGGTAAGGCTAGCTTTTGCAGGTCCCTTATAAGAAAACCACCATTATTATTGTGTCATCACATCATTGTTGCCCATAACACTAAAGGTGTGACTATAAACTGTGCATCACGTCTTTCCAACCATTTTCAACGCGTACACCGACCATATGCCCTACTACTAGGAGCATGCCTAGATTACAAAAGGGCACACGGTTGACATTGTTGTAATACCACTGCAGCAAATGAAACTCCGTGGTGACTTGTTCACCACTACAACAAGTAAGCAGCCGAAACTACGCTGACCACGGCGTTACTATATGTAGATAACATGTCATATGTATACGGATATGATTCAATAAACGATTATTCATAGTATAAACTCCGTGGCTGACTTGTTCTTGTTTGGACGAGTCTTAGCTTAAAAATTTGTGCATGCAAATCATTCTTAGATCAAAATATGTGATACGGATATGATTCAGTAAACAATTATTGATAGTCGGGACTGAGTATAGCGTCAGCAGAAGAATTCGACAAAGCAATGAACAACAAGAGTAACTAAAAGCATACCCTGCGCGTTGCCACGAGATTTCTAAAATCTGTATATTATGTCCATATATATGAATTTGACTTACATGTTATTTTATTATATCGAATCTAGTAAAAAATCAGTAAGCTAATAGAAGAAAAATCAATAGAATATTTGATCATACTATAGAAGAATAGGTGATGAAACAAATAGCATTGGTAAATGACTTTAGGTTAATAGATTAGAGATTAAAAGTATTGCACATAATAGAGCTGATGTTGATATTTTTTTTGTAATTAATAAGGGATGACATATATAGCTTGTATGAGGGCACCACCATAGAGGCTAATGCTCCTAGTGGTTCTAATATAAATAAAGTGATCCACATAGACTAGGAAATATTAAAACTACTATTTACACAATGCAAACTATCACTACTTGTGGTTTATAAAGAAACTTTTTTATTTCATCATACCTCAACTTTATTTCCTCTTCCTCTTCTTTTTTAGCATGGACCACCTTCTCTCTCCCCAAGCATATGTAGCTCCTGCAAGCCACTATGACAAATGTAGAGCACCTATTTTTTTATTTAATTCTACATGGCACTTGAGGTTACTAGTAAAAAAAGAGTGTTGGAGAAGCCGTGAAAGAATTGAAGATATGTACACCTTGCATAAAGAGATAAAACATCTGGTGAAGTTTAACTTTATAAGAGTATATAGATATAGAGAAGCTGATCATCATTCATTGGCTGTATTCTTGACATCACAACAACCGATTGCAGCTAAATATAGCAACAATATGAGCATTCACACACCGAATCACTACAATCCATCTATGGACCTTTAATGGCTTCCGAATTTTATTGTTGGAGGCATGCACCAAAACTAGTCCGTGAGCACTAAATGCAAATTTTGGCACCCTGAATCCCATCCAAAGTCATCCAATACCACAATCAAACCCAAAACACCGCCCCAGTTCGCTAGGGGTTGATAGCATTCTTGAACAGAAGCCAGGGGCGGGACAGTCTCTCACCCAGCGGACGATCTCGAACTACGCGAAGATGGCCTCAGCATTCTCGATGGTCCGGTCGATGGTCGCTGCGATGGTTTGCGCCCTCACCTGCGACACAGCCGAATCAGACACGGGTCATCTCTCCATACGCGTCCTTGCTGAACGGGAACACCCGAGGGTGGCCGAACCTGGGCGGGGTGGGTGGAGCCTCGATCGAGAAGACGCGGCGGCGGCAGGGGCGAGGGCAGGGCGGCCGCCATGGCGGGTGACGGCGAGGGCATGACGGCGGCGACGATGTGCGAGGAAGAGAGCGAGGACAGGGCGGCGGCAGCGGCGAAGGCACAAGGGCAGTAGGAACGCGTCCTGTTCGCGTGGGGTGACCCCTTCGACGGGCGTGGGGTGGGGGAATTTGACGGGCTGTGCAATTACCGTATTATCCTTAAACGAATACAATTAATTAAAGAGAATATTTTACACGTATGGGAAAATTAGAATAAATGGGAGGCTTACCGGGAGGTACCATCCAACCACGGTAAAATAGCTTAATTTATATAGATTAACACTATTGCTAGTTTTATTATTAAAACTAGTTTTATTGTATATAACATTTTTTAGAATATATATTTATAGATATTACTAGCCAAAGATAAATAAATTTGACTTAAAAAACAATTTTATGTTAAGTCTTTTTGGAAAACCAGCTAAGCATAATTCTGATGGGAATTCTAGATTCGCTCTCTTTTTTACTATCAGCACTAACATCGGAGATATCTATCTTGTACTTCCTCTATTTTAAATTATTATTAGACGTTTAAACATCTCTAGATACGTAGTAGAATTTGTTTCGTCTAGTTGTGCTTCATGGATGTGTGACAAACTGGTACCGAGCGGATCTTGTAATAACTACTCCAGCGCAAACAACAAAAATTAATTTGTTTGGAATTCGACGTTTATAGAAGTTCATTTATAGCAGCCCCCCAGATGTCATGAACAACACGCATTGCGCAGAAGACTCCATCGTCCATGGGGTGACCGGGTGAGAAGAGTCAAGCAGGGTGAAACAGATGACTCTGTCAGGGATCACTGTTTTTTTGCGAGGTGTCAGGGATCACTGTTCACTAGTACGATTAATGGGGTTGGGACATGGGAGCTCGGAAATGAAAGTCAGATGGCCGAACCAAGCCCGCCATGCCGTCGAAGTCACGCCCGTGTTGTTTGCGCGTGGAGTTTGTGGATTCTTTTTTTTTTTTTTTTGGAAAATTGGATCTATACCATTGAAAGAACCAGAGTTTAGAAAAATAGCATCCAAAGATTCAGCTTTAGAAATTTAGCATCAAAAGATAGGTTTGGTATTGCCTTCTACTATTTCCGTTAATTGGACGTTCACTGGAACGCTGCGCTGCTCTCTCCTGCCGTCCTGCGACCACCACCACTCACAATGGTGCTGCTACTGCAAACTCCGGCGGTCAAGAGCACCTCCACGACCTCGATGCGCTTATGCTTGCCCGCGAGGCTGTACGCCCACACTCACGTCTCCCCCTCCAGGTCCACGGCATAGTATACGGTGTTGGGCCTCAGCGCGGGACACACCCTGGTGGACGCGGCTATGGCGCCCGCCGCGTCCACGAGCATGGCGGCGTCGCTGATGTATTCCGTATCCTCCCACAGTCCCACGTCTCCCTGCACTCGTCCAGCACGCGCACCATGAAACCCTTCTCCTCTCGCGGCCGTCACGGGGCGGAGCAGCTCCACCTGCATCAGCTCGCCGTGGGAGGACTCCACCAGGAGGCCATGACGCCGTTGTTGGGGGTGGGCACCGGGATGGCCTTGGATTACGGCATCGATTGGGAGGACGCCGCCACCGAGGTGCTGGACCTGGAGGCCTTGCGGTCGACAAGGGGGAGTTTGGCGATGGCTGGGAGCGGCTTGCACACGCCTGAAACGAGGTCGAGTAGGTGCATGGGCATCTCGCCACGCTCGTCCGCGACGACTATCGACCCGCGCACGGAGCCGAGGGGCACGAACCTGGTGCGGGTTCACGCGGCCCAGGTGCGCTGGGAGGGTGTCCACGCCTCCACGGAGACCTCGCGGTCGGGGCACACGATTAGGCGACCACGGTCGAGGGCGAGGTCGGCGCTGACATCCGTGGGGAGGAGTAGCCAGGGGCCATTGGGCACAGGCAGCCGTGGTGGGCGGTGGAGGCGGCTGCGGCGATGTGCCAGGAGCCGCAGACGGGAGGCGCGCGACGACGAGGTCGAGCAGGTCCTCGTGGAGCCCCGCCTAGTCGGCCATGGCGACCGCACAAGACGTCGTCCTCGCGTCGGCCATGCTGCGTGCGTGTGTTCTGTTGTTGTGTGGTGTGTGTGTTAACGGGAAGTTAACAGAGATGCTAGGAAACTATAACGGAGAGAGCTTTCAATGCTATTTTTTTAAAGTTGAATCTTTGGATGCTATTTTTCTAAACTCTGGTTCTTTCGATGATATAGATCCAATTTTCCCTCTTTTTTTCCACAATTGAGGTGCCAAACAATCACGCGCAGAGCAACAGAGATCGCCAACCAAACGGACCACGAGCACGGCCGCCTCCACCGTCGCCTACCCGCTTGTTTGAGCGGACGCGCGGCCACCTGCCCGCCTCGTCGAGACGGCGACGGGGATGGCCGGGGCGGCAGCGTTCGCTTCTGCGGCGCTGGAGCGTGCGATTGGGACGCTCTCCTTGCTGCTCCCGGGCTTCTTCCCTTCTGCGAGGCACGGCGAGGAGGACGCGGACGCGGAGGAGCTGGGGCGGCTGGTGAGGACGATGCGGCAGATCCGCGCTGCGATCGAGGACGGCTTCCCCAGCCGCGCGCCGGGCTCCGCTTCCGCGTTGGCCGGGCTCCGGCTCAGGGAACTGAGGGGCCTGGCCTATGACGCGGAGGACGTGGTCAGCGACTGCGAGTACGAGGCCGTGCGCCGCAGAGCAGAGGCCCTCGACGCAGTGGCGCGGGCAGGCAGCGACGGCGGGCACCGCCTCAAGCGCGTCCGACGGGAGGTACGTGGCGATCGTGTTGCTACTCTGACGTGCACGCTGTGCACTCGATGAAATGCCAATACGGACACATGACATATGGACTTTGTAAACTAAATCTTGTAATTCAGATTCCGTCTTATATTAACTAATCTGCTAGAACATTTTCTTTGTAAAGGTAATTGATGACTACTTCAGTGATATTGATATGGTGCCTGCTAAACATGATTTAGCTCCTGCTGTACGTGATTTAGCTGCAAGAGCAAGGAAAATTAGAGTGAGACTCGATGAGATAATCAAAGAATATGAAGATCTTTGCATGACTGATAATGATGGAGAACAACAGATTGATCTTGCTACACAAAGGTCGCAACGTTATACTAGTTCTATTGTACATGAGCCAAGTATACATGGAAGAGAGGTAGATAAAAATAATATTATCAAAATGCTGTTGTCAGAAGTGAGGCCTATGTCTGTTCTGGCCATTGTTGGCATGGGAGGACTTGGTAAGACAACACTAGCTCAACTGGTGTTTAATGATCAAAGGGTACGCCAGTCTTTTGACAGACTTGCCTGGATATGTGTGTCTGATCAATTTGATGTGAAGATAATAACTAGAAATATTATTAGTTCACTCCAGAAGCAGAAGTATGAAGCATTGGAGTTGAATGATCTTCAGCAAGCTTTGATAGAGCAAATAGAGAGAAAGAAACTTCTAATCGTATTAGATGACGTATGGAATGAGTACAGAGCCCCTTGGGATTCTCTTTGTGCCCCAATGATGACTACAGAATTCTGTAGGATTATTGTTACTACTCGCAGCAAGACTGTTGCAAGCCTTGTACAAACAATGCCTTCTTACTCCTTGAATTGCTTGACTTCTGCTGCTAGTTGGTCCTTATTTGAACAAATCACATTCGAAGGTCAAGATCCTGCTGCTTATGCAAATTTCATACAGATCGGTGAGGAGATTGTGGAGAAGTGCAAAGGTTTGCCACTTGTAATCAAGACCCTAGGAAGCATGTTGCGTTATGAAACTGACGAGGAGAGATGGAAATATGTCTTGGAGAGTGATCTGTGGGACTTGGATCCACAACAGAATGACATTGTCCCAGCACTGGAACTGAGTTACAGCCACATGCCAGTTTACCTGAAAAAGTGTTTTATGGCCCTATCATTGTTTCCTAAAGATTATCATTTTTCCCAAGATAAGTTAATTTTCTTATGGAAGTCACTAGGTCTTCTTCATACTGATGATGTATGGGATAAGGACAGAACCGGAAAGTTATATCTTTCTGATTTACTTAAACGGTCTATTATTCAATGTAATGAACATGCATACACCATGCATGATCTTATCCATGAGCTTGCATGCTGTGTAGCAGGTGAAGAGTTTCTTAGACTTGAGAATGATATACCAGCTCAAATATCAAAGGATGTTCGGAATATATCCATATTCTTACCATGGACATGTGTGACTTCAAAATTAGAACATTTTCATGGGTCTAGTGCTCTAAGGGCTGTCATACTGAGTTCAATGGAGGGGCTTGGTGGTCCAATTGAAATATCTGATGAGCTATTTGTTTACTCCAAGCAGTTACGTACTATTGTTTTGGATGGGGTTTCACTTGCAAGACCATCATTACATGATTCAGTGGGCAACTTGAAGCATCTACATCATCTGGTTCTTCGAGACATAGGAGGATTGGAGCTTCCTGTCTCCATATGCCAGCTCTTTAACCTGCAGACCTTAGATGTGACAACTTCTGGTAACTTGAAACCAGCATGCATTCCAAATGGAATTGGACGCCTAATTAATCTGCACACGCTGCCTGTTATCACTGTTAAAAGAGGCGCTTGGCATTGTAATCTGAGGGACCTGAAGGACTTGCAAAATCTTAGTGGGAAGCTATGCTTAAAAGGATTAGATAATGTGACCAGTGTTGATGAGGCAGAAGAAGCAAATTTGTGCAGTAAACAACATATCCGAGCTTTAAATTTTATATTTCCTGATGGAGATTGGCAATACTGCAAACATGGCCAGGAGCCTGCACCAACTACAGCTTCTCATGAGGAAATTCTAGAGAACTTGCAACCACATAGTAACCTCACTGAACTTTCTATAGAAGTTTGCAGATCATGTAGATATCCTAGTTGGTTAGGTGACACTTCCTTTTCAAAGGTAACAGTGATAAGATTGGAATATTGTCAATTTGAATGCATGCCACCACTTGGTCAGTTGTTGGCCTTGCAGTATCTTACAATTGCTGAGATGTCGAGAATAAAAAGCATTGGACCAGAGTTTTGCAGCCTCAATCCAAAGACAACAGGATTCAAATCACTGGTGACCCTGGATTTTGACAGTATGCCCAGATGGTTACAGTGGTCCGGAGTGGGTGATGGTTCATTTACCTGCTTACGCACTCTTAGCATTCAGCATGCCTCTGAACTGAGATCCCTGCCATGTGCACTTTCTTTATCCTTGGCCCAATTGAAACTGCGGGATTGCAAAAATCTGGTCAGAATTCCTCATCTCCCTTCGCTCTTTAAACTGGATTTACGTCAGTGTGATAGTTTAACTGAACTCCCTGCGTTCCCGATGCTTCAAAGACTGGACATAGGTCAGTGTTCCAGCATGGCTCGACTTCCTGACCTCCCACTACTTGAGGTTCTGATACTACGAGATTGTCCAAACCTGACTACTGTTGTTCACCTCCCATCACTTACTAGCATCCATGTCAAAGGAGGATTCAGAAATGAGCTGTTGTACCATTTCACAAACTGCCACCCATCTTTGGAGAATATATTGATTGTTTCCGATTCCATTGAGCGCCTCTCCGTGGAGCCCCAAAATCTTCCATCGCTAGTATCATTAAAGTTGAGCTGTCCTAATCTACAATTCTGTGATGGACTTGCTGGACTCACATATCTAAAGGAACTGAAGGTATATGGTTGTCCAAAGCTCAGTGTTCCTAATCTGCATCCGAGCCAACTCTGAAGTCTGAATTCAGCAGCTGCTTCGTGGAGTTATTTCCAAATATGGATATTTTTGTAGGGTTTTTTTTTCTTCAAGGTGGACAACCAGGTATTTTTTTGCAGTTTCTTGTAGGTTCTCGATTTCCTGGTTTCCTGGGTTTTGCACCTCTCAGTTTACTCAGCTTGAAGTAAATGTTGAAATCTGATTGTTACAGGAATGCACCTTGATGGATTTGGTTCTTTCTACTATCCCACTTCATATTGTGTGGACACATCTTTACAGCAACAGGACATGTTTATGGCTATCAGCTTTGGTAAATCTGGTTTCTTATGTTGAATTGTCGATGGAGCGATGAATAGACGCTTGTTCATTGGGTCATTACTGATGAGCACTGGCTTGTTCATTGGTGTAGGCGGCGGCAAGGCCATGTCGCCTTATACATATCTCTAATAATCGGGTAAGCCACAAGCCCACGACTGGATAGTGATATGTAGTTTCACTGCAGGGTGAACAAAATTTTCAATCATTGTCGGATTCTAGACTTATTGCACACATGACAGTGATGGGTCACCCTGGGCATTCGGTCAGACCGAACCGATCGGTTCGGTTCCTCGGTCATTCGGTCAGTTCGGTCATCAGAAACCTGGGACCGATCGGTCTTTGCAAAAAACGAAGACCGAGGAAGTTCGGTCTCGGTTAGTTCGGTTCGGTCTCGGTCACGACCGAACTAACCGGACCTGAGTAGCAGCCACAAACAATAGCCGAATCTATAGCAATTTTCAACAGCATGCTTGCTATTTGAAGGCAAAAAAATAACAACACAATATATAAAACAAACCACACATTATTATGACAAGTTCTAGCACACAACTTTCTCAGTTCTCACAAATCACAATCACACATAATGACATAACAGAAGTACAGAACAAGAAGTCTACAGAACTACGGTCAGTTCGGTCACTTCGGTTAACCGACACATATGACCGAACTTCTATCGGTTACTTCGGTTAGTTGGGAGCCAGGACCGAACTCATGACCGAACTTTTCGGTCTCGGTCTTTTCGGTCTCGGTCTCGGTCTTTTCGGTTCGGTCTTCGGTCTTCGGTTAATTATGCCCAGAGTGAGTGATGGGGGCAGTAGGGATTGTGTGTTTTGCAGTAATGTTGTCTACTTCATATTTAGTTGTTTTAGGAATTGTGTCAGCCAAATTCTTTTTATTGTTGAATTTGAAACCAATGATTCATATTAGCCATATAGTACCTTAGTTGATGAGTCAAAATCCGGGTGTTCTGACGGATCATGATATATATTTTAGTTATGTCATCAACTCATCATTACTTGAAAATTTCACAAAGAGTGACCGTAACTCATGTGCAAACTAAACGTAATTTCAATATAAAGTAGTTGTAACTACAGTGTAAGAAAGTTCATGAAATGGGAGGCTAAACACCAGAATTGTCCTTACCTTATACTCATTATCAATTCATTATTTAGCACAGATTTTAGTCCCATTATTGCTACATCACATCTATATTTTCACGATAAGATTTTATTTAATTGTAGTTTTGTGATGCATTAACACGTTGCTTTTATAGTTTAATTAAATTTGTCCTATTTATTTGCTCGACTAATTTGACATTGTGGTATTCACGTGTATACTCCTTATCTAAGGTATATCTGGATAGTCCAAATGACTCCAAAACATAGCAAAATTGCATTTATAACTCTCAGTGTCTCACAATGAAGATTATGTCTAACTTACCTTCTGTTATTTAGTTGACTAAGAAAGGGGAGCCATAGTAGAACCTGAAATACAAGGAAGTAGAATCCTTGAGCAGGTGTTAGAGCACCTGCTGCAAGAGGCCTGGTTTTTTTCCGCTCAACCTACAAGGAGAGCATGCATGCTCGTTGATCCCATGCAACTGCCATAGAAAATTCATAAGTACGAGTTGTAGTGACTGCTGGTGACCGGTGTTAATGAAGGAATCAGTGGCCACCCGGTGGCTTCAGTCTGGAACGGGAGCTACTACCAGTACTCAACTAGGAAGGGAAATGGACAGCACGGCGATCAGCGGCGGCGCAGCAGGGGAAGTCTCTGGTGGCTCCAGAGGCTGGCGATGGCACACTTGGCCAAGGCAGAGGAAAACGACGGGTCATGTACCCATGCTACGCTGCTGTCACGAGATTGTGGTAGCTTATCTTGTCCTTGCTCATGAATCAATAATATATTCTCTGTTCCAAATTATGATATTTTGACTTTTCTACGTATATTATTTTTATTGTATAACTAAATATAGTATATATTTAAGCGCATAATAAAAATAATACGTCTAGAAAAGCCAAAGTGTTATATAGTTTGGAGCTCAAATTTTCTGAGAAATTAAATGATATCAAATTTGACCAAATAAACATATAAATATATTGATATATATATATATATATATATATATATATATATATATATATATTTATATAATGTGTAATAAGTATCATTACTGATTAGACTAAGCATGAAATTACTTCCTGGAAAACGGGATTTATATTCTTTCTGGGATGGAAGGAGTACCAGTATGGTTCAATATAAAAGTTCTAATTTTCAAATATATTTCCTAAATTTTGTATATATTTCTTCATCTCTCTATAGACAAAATGAATAAGAGCGGATTTACTACAGCTCTTGCTTCCAAGCGCAGTATTACTTGACTGGCAAAACCATATAAACTTTTTATTTGCACCAGAATATAGCTTGTACCCCCTTGTCTCTTCATCCCAAAATAAATGCATATCTCATTTTTCAATAAACTAAATCTTTTAAAGTTTAACTAAACAAATACAAAAAATACTAATATTTATGATGTATAATAAATATTATTAGATTAACTTAGAATATATTTTCATAAGCTTATTTAGAGATCTAAATATTGTTATTATTTTCTGTATTTTTAATCAAGCAAAGATGTGGACTGAGGTAGTAGCAAAATTTTAATTTGGTTGGACGATTGCGACAGCCTTAGCTAAGAGTCTTCACTCTGACAGCAAAGAAGAGAAGTCACCTTAATCAAGCGAGATGTGGACTGAGGTAGTAGCAAAATTTTAATTTGGTTTGACGATTGCGACAGCCTCAGCTTAGAGTCTTCACTCTGACAGTAAAGAAGAGAAATCACCTTCTTGTCAATGTCTCGGTCGAGAAGATCATTCACTGTGCAAGCTACACGCCTTAAGACAATCGAACCAAATCCAAAGAGTGCCAGCATTGTTATGTCCGGGATTTGCCTTTTCTTTGATGCTATTGTAATTGACCTGTGATAAAGAGCAAAGGTAGATTGCAGCCTCTATTGGACATAACAATACATTGTGCTACATGTACATATACAATCAATAGTCAATACAGAGTGACACATTAACTAATCAATACCTGCACCAAATAAAATGATTCTTATGCACTCAAATTCCTGTCGACATGTTAATGGAGGCCACCGTCTTAACTATTCGTAGATAGATTAATAGTTTAACATAGAACTCATGGTTTAAAATTTTATAGTTGAATTTTTTTTATCTGAGTTCATTAGTAACTAAAATATTTAATACAAGATTACGAAGTGTTAATAAAGGGATAGTATCCTATATACTCCTGAATGATTGTATGGTGCAGAAATAGAGAGATGTTACTACTGAGTAGTAGGTCGCTAGTTCTGAGTTTTAAAGCACCAAATTAAATCGACCTACAATATATGTGCTAGGATAGGATAAACGGACCATAGCCGATTGGTCATGGTGGGCCCAATTGACCGGGTATGGGCACAATATCCTTGACTTTTGGTGCATGGTAAATTCACGAAAGTAAATTCGGAGATTTTGGTTGGATATTGAGACCGTTTGGTAGAGCTTCATAGTCTGTTTGAGAGTTGAGAGAGCTCCAACAGCTCTACATCTGCAAAAGACAGCTTCGCTCCTTTTTTTTTTCTACCCAAACATCTCTAGCTCACCAACTCCAACTCTACCAAAAAAAAAACATGCATGTGGCTCTCGTATCCATGGATTTCGTGAAGCAGATTAGAGGGTGCTATGAAACTCAGATTCATATAGTCGACAAAAATTACACACCATGTTATTGGTTACACACAAGATACATGTTTGTTCTCTTCTTTTTCAAGAAAATTACATTTTTACACGTCGAAACAACGTGCTACCCAAAACGAACATCCCAAATGTTGTTTTAGTAAAAATAGCTGCCAAAACAATTGCTTCTTGTTTTCTTTATCATTTTCCTCTTTTTCTCCTTTCTCTTTATTTCTCCTAAAATCTATCACCTGAAAGGACAAAACTGCCCTTATGCTAGTTTCACGTAACGAAGCAATTTGATTAGTATGACAAATAACAAATTGCAAACTTGCTCTAACTCTACCAGGGTTGCAAGCCACCATCCAACAATTCTAGTTACTATGATCACTAGGCACACAATTTGCTAAGTCACTACTCACTAAGAGCTCTCACACTTGCTACACTAAAGAGCTCCACTAGATGAACTTAAACTACAAAGCAAGCTCTCAATTCTAACTACACTAAAGAGCTTGCTACAGCTAGTTTGCGGGAATATAAATGAGTGAATAGGGTGATTACACCGCCGCATAGAGGAGTGAACCAATCACAAGATGAATGCTAATTCAATCACCGGAAGAATACCAAAGGGCAAGAGACAACCAATTTTTCTCTCGAGGTTCACTTGAGGTGTTGCATGAACCTCGTCCATACAATTGGACACCGTAAGAACCTACCCATAAGTGAGGTAACTCAATGACACGAGCAATCCACTAGAGTTACCTTTCGGCTCTCCGCCAGGAAAGGCACAAGACCCCTCACAATCACTGGGAGATGGCCACGAACATTCATCAACTCGTGCCAATCCTCCTCCGCTGCTCCAAGCCATCTAGGTGGCGGCAACCACCAAGAGAAACAAGAAATCCGCAGCAACAACGATCCCCAAGTGCCACCAGATACAATCACTCAAGCAAATGCACTTGGAATCACTCTCAATCTCACTATGATGATGAATCAATGATGGAGATGAGTGGGAGCTGTTTGCTTAGGCTCACAAGGATGTCAAGTATGTCAAAGTGCCAAGAGCATGAGCCAAGGGCCGGCCAAGGTCTATTTAAAGACCCCTAAGAAAATCCAACCGTTATGCACTTTGGGGGCGACCGGACTCTGTGATTGGACTCACCCTTGAGTCCGGTCAGGTGCGTCCGATCACCCCAGCCAACCAGTCACAGCGCGCCACGTTGTCCTCGTTCAAATTTGACCATTGGGGCCTCTGCTCGTGCGCCTCAGTCAACGACCGGACGCGCCACTACATTCGACCGGACGCCACACTCCCAAGCGTCAGGTTAGTTCCAGTAAGGGTCTAGAGCATGATTTTCTCGACCAGACGTGTCAGGTCCAAGCTAACTAGACGCACCAGTGAGTCCGATCAATGCTTCGCGCGAACAGCTCAGCTACGTCAGCATATGTCACTACCGACCAGACGTAGGTCCTGCGTGTCCGGTCACTTCTTTGCTGCTGAGTTCGGTCAGGACTTGGCCTTCTCGGTCATGCTCAACACTGACCGGACGCTCCCTAGGATGAGTTTGGTCACCCTAGCGCCAGTGTTGGTATTTATTAACTTATCACTTGTTTTAATAGCCACCTATTATAAACCTATATCTCCTAACATTACTTTATTAGGTTGTCATCCCTAGTGATGTTGCTAGAGATACTTGTTGGTACTACCTAGCATTACTATTAGAATAACTCTAAGTAGTTCTTTATTAATTTATGTGACTAAAAAGAATATATAGATATGAATGAAAAGAGATCTACAAGCGCACAAATAATATACCATTGTAGCACTTCACCTGAGAGTATTCCAGGTATCGTTATTTATATTTTACCACAGGTAAGGTCTAGCATGGACAAGTATTGATAACTTATACCATTGATGGAGAAGTAAACCATAACTAATATTCTACTCATAACAGGGGTAAGTCATAGGATAAGATATATATATGATAAGTATTGATCAATGATAATGATAAATCACTCAGAGTACTCCTTTCTATGGCATTAGCATGGTTAGGTAGAATATTAGAGGAATAATTTCTAAGTCATTCTTAATTATAAATCAAAGTATACATTGATTAGTACAATTACACCTAATAGTCATTGCTAAGATCATCTTCATATCTACACATAAGGGATATTACTAAGGGAGATTAAGAATAGAGCTTGTCCCCCTTCATAACCAGATCCTACGTGCTACCAACATCGGGGAGTGGACTACAAAGGACTCAACGGAAGTGTCATGTCCACGATCTCCCATATGACCCAGAATATAGGGTGTATCCGTAGGTAAACAACGTATAAGCACCACACTTACACAATGTCGACCACCCACCCATGGATCCTTAGGGTGAGCGCTATACGAACATATGCATGAATATGATGATAATCCAACCATACTAGGTATATAACCAAAGTAGACGATGAACATTATAACGAAAAACACGAATAAGACGAATACTAATATTGTCATAGCAATTGTAGCAAGCATATAAAAATAATGGAGATACAAAAGAGAGAAGGGGTACAAAGATTATACCGAACCACGCTCTTGACACGATCGGGAATCCAAGAGAAGCCTGCTTGCCTCCCTCTAGACCTAGCCTAACTAGCTATGCCCTAGAATATGATGGAGCTCTAAGGATGATTAGGGTTTCTGTCTTCTCAAATGACTTCTTTAGGGGGGCAAGGGCTGATATATATAGGCCGGAGCATCCAACGTGAGCCCTTGGATCAAGCCGACTTAAGGAACGGCATAGATGCAACCTAGGAGGCGGTGGAGAATCAACATTGCAACACGGAGGCTGATAGGTGGGCCTAAGGGTCAGGCGGCCTATAGGTGGGGATGGGCTTGCAGCCCCTCGCTCTCTGCCTCGGCGTGGGAGTCCTCTCGAGTCTTCTAGAGTCTTCTGGTGTCTGTTTCACTGTGGATAAGCACGATTAACTCTGACATCTAGGTCTACCTTGACAGTTTTCTGAATAAACCCTGTAGAAATCACAAATTCACAAAAACTTGTGGAATTTATTAGTTTAAACCCCTAGACCTTTGTTGGTGATCTCAATTGTGCCCTTATGCATGTTTTATTGATAGTTTATAATGGTTGTTAACTACCATCAATAGCTAGTGTCCGGTCCTGCACCTTTGCTTCATTTTCTTTTCTAAGTCCACAACCACTTCGCCCTTGCTTCCAACTTGCTAACCACAAAGTGTAGAACTTGTGTGCTCGTGTGTTAGCATTTTTCAAAGCATTTTACAAGGGTCAAAGTTAGCACACTAGGTTCCTAAATGTATATGCAAAAGTCATGTCACCTAGTGGCACTTGATAAACCATTTAGCCAAAAATTTCCCCTCTTTATAGTACGGCTATCGATCCTAAGTCACTCACACCCTATATGGTGTCTTGAGTGCAAAACAAAAACCTATCATATACCTTTGCCTTGATCTTCTCGGTTTTTGTTTCTCTCTTTCTTTTTTTCCAAGTTGAGCTTGATCATCATCAACACATGTCCACCTTCGTCACCATGGACCTCATCTTGCTCAATCACTTGGATCGCACCAACCTAGCTCATATCACCGTTTCATCAATTATCCAAAACCAAACTAGGGCTTTCAATCTCCCCATTTTTGGTAATTGATGGCAACCTATTTACAAAGATATTCAATGAAATCTTTTTGGATTCATGTTGCTTGCCCAAGCATATTACTATGTGTAAAGATTATGGACAAGTTTCATCAACCCAAATTGGTAGTATTAGCTCTCCCTACATATGTGCTAAGAGTTTGGATTTGAAAGCTTGGACATATGCATGGATTAGAAGTTTGGGAGAGTAATAGCTACCAAATGATGCTAAGGTGTAAAGAATGGACCTTTGAAGCATGCCAATCGGAGTTGCCAATATACACCATCCATAGCACCATTAGTAACTAGACATTCACAAAAACTAGAAAACGCCGTGAGATCAACATTATATGAAAGGGTCTAGTTTTTTCATGATAAGCACAAGTCTAGTTACCCTTCCTATGCATGCTAGTTCTTCATTCATCATTCAAGTTACTACTAGCATACACCACACAAGCATGGACCAGGAATTTAAAAACTTGTGCCATGCAAGCAAACATATGTAATGCACATTTAAATGCAACATACAAGTTTATGAGCTTGCTTCCTCTACTTGTGTGCTTCAAATTTTAATTGATCCCCTTACAATGTCATTTCATTTGTTTGGTCCCCCTATCTTACTATCTTTGTGAATTCTCTCTCCCTTTGTCATCAATTAGCACAAAAGGTGAGCTCAAATTTTAGATAGGTTGGGGTGAAACCATGTGAAGTGAGGATCATTTTCCTAAATTGGTTCAATCTAGATCACTTGCAAAAGATATTTAACTCAGTTTGATCCAAGGGCAAGCTTCTTCACACCTCCAAATAAGGGTTATCATGCACCATGTCGAGTTAAACACATAGCTCACTTTCTAGATTAAACACTAGGTTCACAAGCCCACAAACATGTTATATGCTACCACTAGATCATTTCAAGCATAGAAGCAATAGTGGTACCATACAAGCATCAAATTTATTTGATTTTCATGAATGAGCCTAAGACATGTGAATAATGACTAGATGCACTAAATAAGTCCTTAGCAATGGATGAATGACATATCAAACAACTTTACCTTGCTTTGCTCGAAGGAGAGGCATGTCATATAATGGGGGTGCATCAACACATATTTGAGAAGTCAAGTATGTTCAATTCATTCCTTAGCTTGGAAAACCTCTTCTCATCAAGTGGCTTGGTGAAAATGTCGGCAAGTTGATCATCGGTGCCCACACAATGCAAATGTCCCGTTTTTGTTGGTGATCTCTTATGAAATGATGGCGGACATCTATATGCTTTGTTCTTGAATGTTGAACCGGATTATTGGTGAGCTTCACGGCACTCTCATTGTCACATAGCAATGGCACTTGTTTGAACTTGATTCTAAAGTCACTCAAAGTAGCCTTCATTCAAAGTAATTGAGGTGTTTTTACATGATAAGCACAAGTCTAGTTACTCTTCCTATGCATGCTAGTTCTTCATTCATCATTCAAGTTACTACTAGCATACACCACACAAGCATGGATCGGGAATTTAAAAACTTGTGCCATGCAAGCAAGCATATGTAATGCACATTTAAATACAACATACAAGTTTATGAGCTTGCTTCCTCTACTTGTGTGCTTCAAATTTTAATTGATCCCCTTACAATGTCATTTCATTTGTTTGGTCCCCCTATCTTACTATCTTTGTGAATTCTCTCCCCCTTTATCATCAATTAGCACAAAAGGTGAGCTCAAATTTTAGATAGGTTGGGGTGAAACCATGTGAAGCGAGGATCATTTTCCCAAATTGGTTCAATCTAGATCACTTGCAAAAGATATTTAACTCGGTTTGATCCAAGGGCAAGCTTCTTCACACCTCCAAATAAGGGTTATCATGCACCATGTCGAGTTAAACACATAGCTCACTTTCTAGATTAAACACTAGGTTCACAAGCCCACAAACATGTCATATGCTACCACTAGATCATTTCAAGCATAGAAGCAATAGTGGTACCATACAAGCATCAAATTTATTTAATTTTCATGAATGAGCCTAAGACATGTGAAGAATGACTAGATGCACTAAACAAGTCCTTAGCAATGGATGAATGACATATCAAACAACTTTACCTTGCTTTGCTCGAAGGAGAGGCATGTCATATAATGGGGGTGCATCAACACATATTTGAGAAGTTAAGTATGTTCAATTCATTCCTTAGCTTGGAAAACCTCTTCTCATCAAGTGGCTTGGTGAAAATATCGGCAAGTTGATCATCGGTGCCCACACAATATAAATGTCCCCTTTTTGTTGGTGATCTCTTATGAAATGATGGTAGACATCTATATGCTTTGTTCTTGAATGTTGAACCAGATTGTTGGTGAGCTTCATGGCACTCTCATTGTCACATAGCAATGACACTTGTTTGAACTTGATTTCAAAGTCACTCAAAGTAGCCTTCATCCAAAGTAATTGAGCACAACAACTACCGGTAGAAATGTACTCCGCTTCGGCGGTTGAAAGTGCTACACTATTTTGCTTCTTTGATAACTAAGACACAAGTGATCTTCCCAATAGTTGACATGCGCATGATGTGCTCTTTCTCTCAACTTTGCATCCTGTATAATCGAAGTCCGAATATCCAATCAACTCAAATCTAGCTCCTTTGGGATACCACAATCCAACATTTTGTGTATGCTTCAAATACCTTAATATTCTCTTGGTTGCCTTCAAATGACTCTCTTGGTGAGGCTTGAAATCTAGCACACATGCATACACTAAACATCACATCCGGCCTTGATGCGGTCACATAGAGTAGGCTTCCAATCATAGACCGATACATCTTTTGATCCACCATATTGCCACTAGCATCACTATCCAAGCTTCCATTTGTCCCCATTGGTGTACTAATTGCTTTAGCATCATCCATTCCAAACTTGAGTATGTCTTTGATGTACTTGCCTTGACTCACAAATGTGCCATTCTTTATTGGCTTGATTTGAAGACCAAGGAAGTAACTAAGCTCTCCAATCATGGATATCTCAAACTCACTTGCCATCATTTTTCTAAACTCCTCACAAAAGTCTTGATTGGTTGATCCAAATATGATGTCATCATCATAGATTTGCAACACAAACAAGTCATTGCCTAGCTTCTTGATGAAGAGAGTGGTGTCAACCTTTCCCATCTTAAATCCTTTAGAGAGTAGAAAATCCCTCAATCTTTCATACCATGCTCTTGGTGCTTGTTTCAATACATACAAAGCCTTCTTCAACTTGTAGACATGGTTGGGCTTCTTCTCATCTCAAAAACTAGGAGGTTGCTCAATATACACAAGCTCATTGATGTATCCATTTAGAAATGCACTCTTCACATCCATTTGGTACAACTTGGCACAAGCATAGACTAACAAGATTCTAATTGCTTCCAATCTTGCTACCAAGGCATATGTTTCTCCAAAGTCAAGACTTTTAACTTGAGTGTAACCTTGAGCCACTAATCTTGCTTTGTTCCTTACAACTATGCCATCTTGATCTTGCTTGTTGCGAAAGACCCACTTGGTTCCAATCACATTATGATCCTTAGGCCTCTCAACTAACTCACATACTTGGTTTCTTGTGAAATTGTTTAGCTCTTCATGCATAGCATTTACCCAATCAACATGCTTAAAAGTTTCATCTATCTTCTTAGGTTCTATGGATGATACAAATGAGAAATGTTCACAAAATGATGCCAATCTTGATCTTATTTGCACACCTCTTGAAATGTCACCAATGATAGAATCCAATGGACGATCTCTTGCAACATTCATTGGTTGGAGCACTTGCACTTGATTGCTTGTATTTGATTGATCATTTGGTTGAGATGATGAATTAGCCACTTGTTGATTTTGCACTTAACATGATGAACTAGCTTGATTTGTATCAACTTGAACATTTGAGTTAGAGAGTACTTGATCTTTGTCATCTTTAACTTCAATCACCTCTCTAGGCCTTATGTCACAAATATCCATGTTCTTTATTGCATTGACCAATTGAGTGCCCCTCACATCATCTAGATTCTCATCTTCCTCTTGGGAACCATTGGTTTCATCAAATTCAACATCATGAACTTCCTTAAGAGTACCACTAGTCAAATTCCAAACTCTATAAGCCTTGCTAGTAGTTGAGTAATCAAGCAACAAACCTTTGTCACATTTGTTCTCAAACTTGCTCAATCTAGTGTCTTTCTTCAATATGTAGCATTTGCAACTAAAAACCCGAAAGTATGTAATATTGGGCTTTCTTCCATTCAAGAGCTCATATGGTGTCTTCTCCATCATGGGATGACAATAGAGGCAGTGTTATAGTAGCAAGCCATGTTGATTGTTTTAGCCCAAAATGAATGACTCACATTATACTCACTCAACATTGATCTTGCCATATCAATCAAAGTTTTATTCTTCCTCTCAACTAGACTATTTGATTGAGGAGTGTACTTGGCTGAGAATTGATGCCTAATTCCAAACTCATCACAAAGTTCATCAATTCTTGTATTCTTGAACTCACTTCCATTGTCACTTCTCATTTTCTTGATGGTTGTTTCAAACTCATTGTGAATTCTCTTGATGAATTTCTTGAAGGTTGCAAACACATCACTCTTGTCAACAAGAAAGAACACCCATGTATATCTAGTAAAATCATCCACAATCAGAAATCCATATTTGTTGCCCCAAATACTTGTATATGTAGTTGGCCCAAACAAATCCATATGCAACAACTCAAATGCCTTAGATGTGCTCATCATACTCTTCTTAGGATGTGTGTTACCAACTTGCTTTCTAGCTTGACATGCACTACATAGCTTATCCTTCTCAAATGTGACATCTTTCAAGCCTCTAACTAGATCATGCTTAATCAACTTGTTCAATTGTTTTATTCCAACATGATCAAGCCTTCTATGCCATAACCAACTCATGCTAGACTTAGTGAGCAAACATGTTGACAATTGAGCTTCTCTAGCATTGAAATCAACCAAGTATAGATTCTCATATCTAAATCTTTTGAATATCAAGTTAGAGCCATCTACACTTATGATCTCTATATCATCCACACCAAATATACACTTGAAACCAAGATCACAAAGTTAAGCTACCGACAATAGGTTGAAGTTCAAGCTCTCTACTAGTAGCACATTGGAAATGCTCAAGTCATTGGATATTGCAATCTTACCAAGACCTTTGACCTTGCCTTTGCCACTGTCACCAAATGTGATGCTATCAATCCCATTGCTCTCATTTTCATTGATTGAATTGAACATTCTTGAATCACCGGTCATGTGCTGTGTGCACCCACTATCAAGCACTTAATGCCTTTCTCCGGCTTTATAATTGACCTACAAAAGAAGATCAATTCTTTTTAGGTACCAAAACTTGCTTGGGTCCTTGAAGGTTAGTTACCAAGGTCTTTTGTACCCAAATAGCCTTCTTCTTTGGGCCCACAATTGGTGTACCAAGGAACTTAGCCTTCACACCATTGGTACCCTTAACAAGCATGTAACAAGAATCAAATCTAATTGAGGATACATTAGGTTGCTTGTTCTTATTAGTCTTACAATATTGCTCTATATGCCCAATTTGCTTGCATCTATTGCAAAACTGACCATTGCCCTTCATAAAGCTAGCTTTGGGAGTGACAAAGGCCGCCTTGCCTTTCTTGGGGGTATAGCCTAATCCCTCTTTGTTGAGAGAAAAGCTTTGGCTACCCAAGCACTTTAGCAAGCAGACATCTCCACCATAGGCATTGCCCAAGGCACGAGTGAGCTCATTCACCTCCTTCTTGAGGGTCTCATTTTTCACCATTAGTGAGGAATCACAAGTGAAACCATCACTCAAAGGTGAAGTAGAAGTGGTAGTGCTACAAGAAGGGTTAGTGGGAGCAACAATAATGGGCTTATAAAAAGATTCATCAATAATATCACATGTTAGTCCCACATCACATGTAACAATCACTTGCTCCTTCTTGCTTGCTCAATGAGAGAGGAGTGAGCCTTTTCAAGCTTAGAGTGAGTTTTGCCAAGCTTATCATGGGCTTCCATTAGCCTCTAATGAGTGGCATTGAGCTCATCAAAGGATTACTCAAGAAATTTGACTTTCTTGCATAATTCTTTGCACTCCTTTCTCTTCATCTTAAAGCAAGTGTGCACTTGCTCACACATGTCCAAGAGCTCCTCCTTGGAGTATTCCTCCTCCTCATCATCATCACTCCTACAAGCATCACTTTCACATTCATCATCATCACTCACATCATATTTTACCTTGGTAGGCTTTGCCATGAGGCATGTCGATAGAGTGTCAAAGATGGAAGGTTTGTCATTGATGGCAATGCTTGCTAGTGATTTTTTGATGGATTTTTTGTCATCATCACTAGAGTCATCACTATTCGAAGAGTCATCACTATCCTAAGTGACCATATAGCCTCCACCCTTCTTCTTCTATTGGAAGGTCATCTTCTTCTCCTTCTTCTCCTTCTTGTGCTTCTTCTTGTCCTCATCATTGTCACTATTGTAGGGACAATCCGCTATAATGTGATTGGGGCTCTTGCAATTGTAGCATCTTCTCACATATTCTTTGCTCTTGCTGTGATCTCTTCTCTTTCTTGCACCATAGGCCTTCATGAATTTTCTCATCTTGCACACAAAGAAAGCCATAGCTTCATCATCAATGTCACTAAGATCTTCATCATCACTTGATTTTTTCTTGGACTTGCCCTTGTTCTTGGATGATGAGCTAGCCTTGAATGCCACACTCTTCTTCTTCTTGTCTTCCTCCTTCACAAGCTCTTCACCATCACTATTGTGTTGGTCCTTGATCATCACATCACCAAGCACCTCATTTGGAGTGACATCCTTCAATCCACCTCTAAAGATGATAGTTCTGAATGTCTTGAATCTCTTTGGCAAACACATCAAGAACTTGTGAGAGAAGTCCTCATCCTTCACCTTCTCACCCAAACTCTTGAGATCATTGATGATAACTTGTAGCCTATAGAACATCTCTAGAATGGACTCATCATCCTTCATCTTGAAGTTTGATAGCTTGTCTTTGAGCATGTAGAGCTTGGCACTTTTTACCGTTGAAGTGCCCTCATATGTTTCTTCTAGTCTCACCCAAATTTCACTTGTTGTCTCAAGATCTTTGATTTGCTCAAACACCTTTGAATCAATGCCATTGTATATTGTGTTGAGTGCCATGGTATTGCATTGCTTGTTGATATTGTCATTATCGGTGAGATTGGTAGGGTCAAGAATCACAAACTCATTCTCTACCACATCCCACACCTTGTCATTGATTGAACCAAGGTACATCTTCATCTTTCTCTTCCAATAGTCAAATGATGTGCCATCAAAGAACGGTGGTTTACCCCCAACATGGTTGAACATAATTTGAGCCATCTTTTGACACCGAAGGTTGTTAAGCCTTGATTAAATAGTGACCATAGCTCTGATACCACTTGAAAGGTCCTAATATGGCTAGAGGGGGTGAATAGCCTATTTAAAAATCTACAAGATCACTAGAGCAATTTGATTAGTATGACAAATAGCGAATTGCAAACATGCTCTAGCTCTACAAGGGTTGCAATCCACCTATCCAACAATTCTAGTTACTATGATCACTAGGCACACAATTTGCTAAGTCATTACTCACTAAGAGCTCTCACACTTGCTACACTAAAGAGCTCCACTAGATGAACTTAAACTATAAAGTAAGCTCTCAATTCTAACTACACTAAAGAGCTTGCTACAACTAGTTTGCAGGAATATAAATGAGTGAGTAGGGTGATTATACCGCCGCGTAGAGGAGTGAACCAATCACAAGATGAATGCCAATTCAATCACTAGGAGAATACCAAAGGACAAGAGACAACCAATTTTTCTCCCAAGGTTCACGTGCTTGCCGGCATGCTAGTCCCCATTGTGTCAACCAACCCTTGGTGGTTCGACAACTAAGAGGTGATGCACGAACCTCATCCACACAATTGGACACCACAAAAATCTACCCACAAGTGAGGTAACTCAATGACATGAGTAATCCACTAGAGTTACCATTCGGTTCTCCACCAGGGAAGGCACAAGACCCCTCACAATCCCCGAGACATGGCCACGAACAATCACTAACTCGTGCCAATCCTCCTCCATGGCTCCAAGCCATCTAGGAGGCGGCAACCACCAAGAGAAACAAAAAATCCATAGCCACAACGATCCCTAAGTGCCACTAGATGCAATCACTCAAGCAAATGCACTTGGAATCACTCTCAATCTCACTATGATGATGAATCAATGATGGAAATGAGTGGGAGGTGTTTGCTTAGGCTCACAAGGATGTCACGTATGTCAAAGCGCCAAGTGTGGCAGAACCTCCTGAGAAATTGGGCCCATGTGCATCTATCGTTGTCTCAATAGACCTTTGATAGCGTACATGAGTTCCCAACAACTTGAAAGGGACTGTCGGGTGTCCTCGGGAAACCCGAATCATCCACGATTCTTTTTCGAACAGGATCCCAATCACAGACATTACAGATCACAACAGTTTATTCAAATATATACATTAGAGTAAAAGATAGCGAAAGTCTTAAGATAACATAGTTTACAAACCAGTGGTTTTCAAACTTACAATACCATAAGTGTCATACAACCATAGTAGCGGGATAATATTACATTAACATTATTTATCATACAAACTAGTGCCTTGTCCAAAGGCCATTCATCATTCCTCATCGTCATTGACTTCAAAGATAGACATGCAGCAGGGACCAAAACAAGCCTACGCATGTGACTCACCTGCAACAAGGGTTAACAAACCCTGAGTACAAAAGTACTCAACAAAACTAACCTGACGTAACAGGGGATGTAAGACTTTTAGAAATGCAGGTGTTGGGGCAAGGTAAGGATGTAGCAAGATTCAAAAGTTCTTTGCCAAAAGCTTACTATTCTTGATCCTATTTTCAAGTTTTTACTCCTATGTATTCTTAGTTCCTTATCTCAACTAAGTGTTCATATCCCATGTTCCAATCCCTCTCATTCCATTCTCTTTTCTCATGTTTTAGTAATTCACCAGTCCTACATTGCTTCTGTAATGAATCGAGTCTCCATATCCATGGAGCACCGGCAATTCGAATTGATTCAAGTCCCAACTAGGGATTCCTTATCACACGACATATGTAGAACTTAATCTTGCATATATCAACCTCGCTACCGGATCCTCCTATACTAAGCCGTCTCCACGCCACCCGAGAGCACAGCACACCTCAAATCCAGCCACATTCTAGCCACGAGGGTACATGCTACTCCCATCATCTCTCCACTCCCAGTGCGTGGGCATTCATCTTAGTATCGGATTAGCCGAAGTAGGCTTACCAGAGTATGTGACCAGTACTCCAAAGTGTCTCGTTCAAAAGATCCACAATGAGTGGCCTTTAAGCGACATTGTCGGCAACATTACCCAACATTCAAGATAAGTCACCCGACTAGTCTCTAGTTCATTCTATCTTCTTTCTTTCTTTGGCCAGTATGCCATCTTTGATTGTATCGAAACTTTTACTTTGAAAGCCTACCATAAAGCATACTAAGCATTCTATGCCTTTGTAAATGAAATCATCTTCAAGGATGGTAAACAATTAACAAGGTAGGCAATGCATCAAGTAGGTGACATTTGACATAAATCAACTTAATGCAATAAGTAACATAGGTGATAAACTTTTCAAAGTAAACAAGGTAATAGTTTAATGCATAAACCGGAGATTGCCTTCGTTGACGATCTCAGGTTCTAGATCAGTACCACAATTATCGAATCCCGTGACAACCGGGGATTCTTCTAGAACTTGCTCAACTAGAATCGTTTCACTCTCGGGTTCTACACGAAATGATAACATATGCTTTAACATGATGATAATGTAAACATGATGCTATCATGGTACATGAAATATAACAACACTTCGAATACAACCGTTTTTCACGGTATAGTTGCAAGCCAACAAAACCAACTTGCAATTCTACCGTCAAGAACCACACATGTGACTTGACCAAACTGATCTTGAAACCCTACTAGTCACAAAACATGATCAAAACAAGATCAAACACTAATCAAACACTTAGGGTTTGCTTTTATTTATTTTTGAATTAATTTGGAAATAAGCCCAAAAATGAACTTGTTCCAAATGACTTCAAAATTTTATGTAAGCTTCCTCATGACAAATTAGTGTACCAAAACAAATTTCATAATTTTTGGAATTATACAGTGGCCTACAAAAATCATGGAAATTACATTTATCAATTAATGGACTGAATTTTTGAACATTATAAATTTATTCAAATTTCAAGTTTCATTTTTTAAACCATACTAGAGCATGTACAGAAGCTACACACAAATTTTTAGAATTTTTGGAGCTATGATTATTTTCCTACAAATTCCTAAAGATTTAGCACTATTCAAAATCAGAAAATATCAAAACTCACTATTCTCTCTCTCTCTCTCTCACTGACAGCCTGCCGCCACATGTCATCCCTAACCTCTGGCTTTGACCGTGGCATCGACGGCGCTGACCGGCGCTAACTCGCCGATGGTGAGCCCAACAACGACGGCCAAAGTACCAACACGTTCACAAGAACTAGGCGCATCGATCTGTGGTACTTTGGAGGTTGATTACGACATGGAACAAGGCTAACGCCGGCCATGGCGGATGTGGTGGCACGACAGCGTTACACCGGCGAAACAAGGCCGGTAATGGTGAAATAGAGAGTTCAGGAAGCATCAGTGGCTCACCCCGAATGTGTTGAAGCAACAAGCGAGACCGGAGAAGCTATGGTGACGCGTTTCGACGGTGACAGTGATCACAGCGGAGCGGACCTCGTCGACGACAGTGTTCCGGCAACTACAGTGGGCAAAACGAGCAGGCAAGAGTGGAATAAGCACTACAGCATCAAGACGAAGCCGTAGAGACAACAAGCAAGTGCAATAGCTCACCGGATGATGTTGGCCACGGTGAATCGGAGTTTCGGTCGAGGTCGACGGCCGCGAGGAAGAAGAACAGTGGATAGCGAGCTCTCGGCGAAATTAAGCGGCAGCAACAGCTCGGTCGGATGCGCAAGGAGCAGGCGGAACTAGAACATGGCTTTTCTAGGGCTATCTTGCGCTGAGGGAGCGAGAGGAGCTCGCCAGAGTTGAGGCGGCGGCGTCGGGAAAACAGAGGGAAGGAAGAAAACCAATTGACGCCGTCTGGGCTTTATAGCATGGCCAGGAGCGCGCGGGATCGACATGCAGCGTGCACCCCGTGCCAGCGCGAAGCCGAGGGTGGCCACAGGTGCGCCTGGAAGGCCGGAGAAAGGACGCCGGCGGTGGGGCGGTGACGCCCGGTTGCCAACCTGATCTTTGAAATATTTATAGGATTGCCACTGCGTTTATTTTGCAAATTAGTCTCAAATTTTCTAAAGAAGTTGAAAATCTCCAAAAATGAAAGTTGCTCAACTTTTCAAACTCTACAACTTTGCTTCAAGGAACATTTTCAAATTCTGCCTTCATTTTAAAATTTGAATTTGGGGTGCATTTGAGTATTTGAATCATTTCAAAATTACTCCAAATTTTATATGTAAACTTGAAAAACTTTGAATATCAAAGTTGATCCTTATAAAATAATCTTCAACTTTGCTTTTTGCCTCAACCCCAAATTCCAAATGGATTTTGAATTAGTCAAAAGGGGCAAAAAGGACTTTATGATTGAATTTGAATTCAAATTTGATTTGTTTACCTTTTTACTTTAACTTTGATTTTTGACCAGTAACATGGCCCATTAGGGTTATTTGAGTCAAATGACACATGGCCTCACATGATCACATGAAAATTGACCCTTGTGGTCATGATCTTTATTTAGGGTTTTGAATCACATCACACATAAAATAACAACTTATGAAATAAAGCTTATTTAGTGAATGTATTTAAAATTTTCTACTTTATGAATGCTTTGCAATGCATATGATGACATGTCAAGTTTTAGTGCTAGGTCAAAACACCAGAGGTGTTACAACCCTTCCCCCTTAAAGAAATCTTGTCCCAAGATTTAAAACCTAAGGCTAAGTAATGGAAAAGGAAATGTGTCAAGCTAACACATCATAACTTTATTCAAAAGACTAGTGAGGGGGTTTTCCATTCTGTTGACAAATGAGACAAGTTACAATATAGACAAGGTATTGCAACTAGATAGAAGCGAAGAAGTCAGGAAAGTTTTCTTCTAAGTAATCCTCGGACTCCCAAGTAGCTTCATCTTCAGTGTGTTGATTCCATTATACTTTGTAGAACTTGATTGTACGTCTTCGAGTGACTCAATCTTTCTGATCTAAGACTCTAATGGGGTACTCGGCATAAGTCAAGTCAGGTTCTAGTTCTACATCACCAAAGTCGACCACTTGGTCAGGTACTTGAAGACACTTCTTTAACCGGGATACATGGAAGATATCATGCACAGCTGACATGTGATCTGGTAGCTTGATGCGATAGGCGATCGGTCCACATCGTTGTTGGATTTGAAAAGGACCGACATAACGGGGCGCCAACTTTCCCCGAATCCCAAAACGATGAACTCCTTTCATCGGCGATACCTTGAGGTAGACATGATCTCCCACTTTGAATTCTAGCAGTCGTCTCCTCTTATCAGCATAGCTTTTCTGTCGAGATTGAGCTACTTTCATATTAGATTGTATGAGTTTAACTTTCTCTTTGGCTTCCTATAAATGAGTGAAATAGGGTGATTACACCGCCGCATAGAGGAGTGAACCAATCACAAGATGAATGCTAATTCAATCACCGGAAGAATACCAAAGGGCAAGAGACAACCAATTTTTCTCTCGAGGTTCACTTGAGGTGTTGCATGAACCTCGTCCATACAATTGGACACCGTAAGAACCTACCCATAAGTGAGGTAACTCAATGACACGAGCAATCCACTAGAGTTACCTTTCGGCTCTCCGCCAGGAAAGGCACAAGACCCCTCACAATCACTGGGAGATGGCCACGAACATTCATCAACTCGTGCCAATCCTCCTCCGCTGCTCCAAGCCATCTAGGTGGCGGCAACCACCAAGAGAAACAAGAAATCCGCAGCAACAACGATCCCCAAGTGCCACCAGATACAATCACTCAAGCAAATGCACTTGGAATCACTCTCAATCTCACTATGATGATGAATCAATGATGGAGATGAGTGGGAGCTGTTTGCTTAGGCTCACAAGGATGTCAAGTATGTCAAAGTGCCAAGAGCATGAGCCAAGGGCCGGCCAAGGTCTATTTAAAGACCCCTAAGAAAATCCAACCGTTATGCACTTTGGGGGCGACCGGACTCTGTGATTGGACTCACCCTTGAGTCCGGTCAGGTGCGTCCGATCACCCCAGCCAACCAGTCACAGCGCGCCACGTTGTCCTCGTTCAAATTTGACCATTGGGGCCTCTGCTCGTGCGCCTCAGTCAACGACCGGACGCGCCACTACATTCGACCGGACGCCACACTCCCAAGCGTCAGGTTAGTTCCAGTAAGGGTCTAGAGCATGATTTTCTCGACCAGACGTGTCAGGTCCAAGCTAACTAGACGCACCAGTGAGTCCGATCAATGCTTCGCGCGAACAGCTCAGCTACGTCAGCATATGTCACTACCGACCAGACGTAGGTCCTGCGTGTCCGGTCACTTCTTTGCTGCTGAGTTCGGTCAGGACTTGGCCTTCTCGGTCATGCTCAACACTGACCGGACGCTCCCTAGGATGAGTTTGGTCACCCTAGCGCCAGTGTTGGTATTTATTAACTTATCACTTGTTTTAATAGCCACCTATTATAAACCTATATCTCCTAACATTACTTTATTAGGTTGTCATCCCTAGTGATGTTGCTAGAGATACTTGTTGGTACTACCTAGCATTACTATTAGAATAACTCTAAGTAGTTCTTTATTAATTTATGTGACTAAAAAGAATATATAGATATGAATGAAAAGAGATCTACAAGCGCACAAATAATATACCATTGTAGCACTTCACCTGAGAGTATTCCAGGTATCGTTATTTATATTTACCACAGGTAAGGTCTAGCATGGACAAGTATTGATAACTTATACCATTGATGGAGAAGTAAACCATAACTAATATTCTACTCATAACAGGGGTAAGTCATAGGATAAGATATATATATGATAAGTATTGATCAATGATAATGATAAATCACTCAGAGTACTCCTTTCTATGGCATTAGCATGGTTAGGTAGAATATTAGAGGAATAATTTCTAAGTCATTCTTAATTATAAATCAAAGTATACATTGATTAGTACAATTACACCTAATAGTCATTGCTAAGATCATCTTCATATCTACACATAAGGGATATTACTAAGGGAGATTAAGAATAGAGCTTGTCCCCCTTCATAACCAGATCCTACGTGCTACCAACATCGGGGAGTGGACTACAAAGGACTCAACGGAAGTGTCATGTCCACGATCTCCCATATGACCCAGAATATAGGGTGTATCCGTAGGTAAACAACGTATAAGCACCACACTTACACAATGTCGACCACCCACCCATGGATCCTTAGGGTGAGCGCTATACGAACATATGCATGAATATGATGATAATCCAACCATACTAGGTATATAACCAAAGTAGACGATGAACATTATAACGAAAAACACGAATAAGACGAATACTAATATTGTCATAGCAATTGTAGCAAGCATATAAAAATAATGGAGATACAAAAGAGAGAAGGGGTACAAAGATTATACCGAACCACGCTCTTGACACGATCGGGAATCCAAGAGAAGCCTGCTTGCCTCCCTCTAGACCTAGCCTAACTAGCTATGCCCTAGAATATGATGGAGCTCTAAGGATGATTAGGGTTTCTGTCTTCTCAAATGACTTCTTTAGGGGGGCAAGGGCTGATATATATAGGCCGGAGCATCCAACGTGAGCCCTTGGATCAAGCCGACTTAAGGAACGGCATAGATGCAACCTAGGAGGCGGTGGAGAATCAACATTGCAACACGGAGGCTGATAGGTGGGCCTAAGGGTCAGGCGGCCTATAGGTGGGGATGGGCTTGCAGCCCCTCGCTCTCTGCCTCGGCGTGGGAGTCCTCTCGAGTCTTCTAGAGTCTTCTGGTGTCTGTTTCACTGTGGATAAGCACGATTAACTCTGACATCTAGGTCTACCTTGACAGTTTTCTGAATAAACCCTGTAGAAATCACAAATTCACAAAAACTTGTGGAATTTATTAGTTTAAACCCCTAGACCTTTGTTGGTGATCTCAATTGTGCCCTTATGCATGTTTTATTGATAGTTTATAATGGTTGTTAACTACCATCAATAGCTAGTGTCCGGTCCTGCACCTTTGCTTCATTTTCTTTTCTAAGTCCACAACCACTTCGCCCTTGCTTCCAACTTGCTAACCACAAAGTGTAGAACTTGTGTGCTCGTGTGTTAGCATTTTTCAAAGCATTTTACAAGGGTCAAAGTTAGCACACTAGGTTCCTAAATGTATATGCAAAAGTCATGTCACCTAGTGGCACTTGATAAACCATTTAGCCAAAAATTTCCCCTCTTTATAGTACGGCTATCGATCCTAAGTCACTCACACCCTATATGGTGTCTTGAGTGCAAAACAAAAACCTATCATATACCTTTGCCTTGATCTTCTCGGTTTTTGTTTCTCTCTTTCTTTTTTTCCAAGTTGAGCTTGATCATCATCAACACATGTCCACCTTCGTCACCATGGACCTCATCTTGCTCAATCACTTGGATCGCACCAACCTAGCTCATATCACCGTTTCATCAATTATCCAAAACCAAACTAGGGCTTTCAATCTCCCCATTTTTGGTAATTGATGGCAACCTATTTACAAAGATATTCAATGAAATCTTTTTGGATTCATGTTGCTTGCCCAAGCATATTACTATGTGTAAAGATTATGGACAAGTTTCATCAACCCAAATTGGTAGTATTAGCTCTCCCTACATATGTGCTAAGAGTTTGGATTTGAAAGCTTGGACATATGCATGGATTAGAAGTTTGGGAGAGTAATAGCTACCAAATGATGCTAAGGTGTAAAGAATGGACCTTTGAAGCATGCCAATCGGAGTTGCCAATATACACCATCCATAGCACCATTAGTAACTAGACATTCACAAAAACTAGAAAACGCCGTGAGATCAACATTATATGAAAGGGTCTAGTTTTTTCATGATAAGCACAAGTCTAGTTACCCTTCCTATGCATGCTAGTTCTTCATTCATCATTCAAGTTACTACTAGCATACACCACACAAGCATGGACCAGGAATTTAAAAACTTGTGCCATGCAAGCAAACATATGTAATGCACATTTAAATGCAACATACAAGTTTATGAGCTTGCTTCCTCTACTTGTGTGCTTCAAATTTTAATTGATCCCCTTACAATGTCATTTCATTTGTTTGGTCCCCCTATCTTACTATCTTTGTGAATTCTCTCTCCCTTTGTCATCAATTAGCACAAAAGGTGAGCTCAAATTTTAGATAGGTTGGGGTGAAACCATGTGAAGTGAGGATCATTTTCCTAAATTGGTTCAATCTAGATCACTTGCAAAAGATATTTAACTCAGTTTGATCCAAGGGCAAGCTTCTTCACACCTCCAAATAAGGGTTATCATGCACCATGTCGAGTTAAACACATAGCTCACTTTCTAGATTAAACACTAGGTTCACAAGCCCACAAACATGTTATATGCTACCACTAGATCATTTCAAGCATAGAAGCAATAGTGGTACCATACAAGCATCAAATTTATTTGATTTTCATGAATGAGCCTAAGACATGTGAATAATGACTAGATGCACTAAATAAGTCCTTAGCAATGGATGAATGACATATCAAACAACTTTACCTTGCTTTGCTCGAAGGAGAGGCATGTCATATAATGGGGGTGCATCAACACATATTTGAGAAGTCAAGTATGTTCAATTCATTCCTTAGCTTGGAAAACCTCTTCTCATCAAGTGGCTTGGTGAAAATGTCGGCAAGTTGATCATCGGTGCCCACACAATGCAAATGTCCCGTTTTTGTTGGTGATCTCTTATGAAATGATGGCGGACATCTATATGCTTTGTTCTTGAATGTTGAACCGGATTATTGGTGAGCTTCACGGCACTCTCATTGTCACATAGCAATGGCACTTGTTTGAACTTGATTCTAAAGTCACTCAAAGTAGCCTTCATTCAAAGTAATTGAGGTGTTTTTACATGATAAGCACAAGTCTAGTTACTCTTCCTATGCATGCTAGTTCTTCATTCATCATTCAAGTTACTACTAGCATACACCACACAAGCATGGATCGGGAATTTAAAAACTTGTGCCATGCAAGCAAGCATATGTAATGCACATTTAAATACAACATACAAGTTTATGAGCTTGCTTCCTCTACTTGTGTGCTTCAAATTTTAATTGATCCCCTTACAATGTCATTTCATTTGTTTGGTCCCCCTATCTTACTATCTTTGTGAATTCTCTCCCCCTTTATCATCAATTAGCACAAAAGGTGAGCTCAAATTTTAGATAGGTTGGGGTGAAACCATGTGAAGCGAGGATCATTTTCCCAAATTGGTTCAATCTAGATCACTTGCAAAAGATATTTAACTCGGTTTGATCCAAGGGCAAGCTTCTTCACACCTCCAAATAAGGGTTATCATGCACCATGTCGAGTTAAACACATAGCTCACTTTCTAGATTAAACACTAGGTTCACAAGCCCACAAACATGTCATATGCTACCACTAGATCATTTCAAGCATAGAAGCAATAGTGGTACCATACAAGCATCAAATTTATTTAATTTTCATGAATGAGCCTAAGACATGTGAAGAATGACTAGATGCACTAAACAAGTCCTTAGCAATGGATGAATGACATATCAAACAACTTTACCTTGCTTTGCTCGAAGGAGAGGCATGTCATATAATGGGGGTGCATCAACACATATTTGAGAAGTTAAGTATGTTCAATTCATTCCTTAGCTTGGAAAACCTCTTCTCATCAAGTGGCTTGGTGAAAATATCGGCAAGTTGATCATCGGTGCCCACACAATATAAATGTCCCCTTTTTGTTGGTGATCTCTTATGAAATGATGGTAGACATCTATATGCTTTGTTCTTGAATGTTGAACCAGATTGTTGGTGAGCTTCATGGCACTCTCATTGTCACATAGCAATGACACTTGTTTGAACTTGATTTCAAAGTCACTCAAAGTAGCCTTCATCCAAAGTAATTGAGCACAACAACTACCGGTAGAAATGTACTCCGCTTCGGCGGTTGAAAGTGCTACACTATTTTGCTTCTTTGATAACTAAGACACAAGTGATCTTCCCAATAGTTGACATGCGCATGATGTGCTCTTTCTCTCAACTTTGCATCCTGTATAATCGAAGTCCGAATATCCAATCAACTCAAATCTAGCTCCTTTGGGATACCACAATCCAACATTTTGTGTATGCTTCAAATACCTTAATATTCTCTTGGTTGCCTTCAAATGACTCTCTTGGTGAGGCTTGAAATCTAGCACACATGCATACACTAAACATCACATCCGGCCTTGATGCGGTCACATAGAGTAGGCTTCCAATCATAGACCGATACATCTTTTGATCCACCATATTGCCACTAGCATCACTATCCAAGCTTCCATTTGTCCCCATTGGTGTACTAATTGCTTTAGCATCATCCATTCCAAACTTGAGTATGTCTTTGATGTACTTGCCTTGACTCACAAATGTGCCATTCTTTATTGGCTTGATTTGAAGACCAAGGAAGTAACTAAGCTCTCCAATCATGGATATCTCAAACTCACTTGCCATCATTTTTCTAAACTCCTCACAAAAGTCTTGATTGGTTGATCCAAATATGATGTCATCATCATAGATTTGCAACACAAACAAGTCATTGCCTAGCTTCTTGATGAAGAGAGTGGTGTCAACCTTTCCCATCTTAAATCCTTTAGAGAGTAGAAAATCCCTCAATCTTTCATACCATGCTCTTGGTGCTTGTTTCAATACATACAAAGCCTTCTTCAACTTGTAGACATGGTTGGGCTTCTTCTCATCTCAAAAACTAGGAGGTTGCTCAATATACACAAGCTCATTGATGTATCCATTTAGAAATGCACTCTTCACATCCATTTGGTACAACTTGGCACAAGCATAGACTAACAAGATTCTAATTGCTTCCAATCTTGCTACCAAGGCATATGTTTCTCCAAAGTCAAGACTTTTAACTTGAGTGTAACCTTGAGCCACTAATCTTGCTTTGTTCCTTACAACTATGCCATCTTGATCTTGCTTGTTGCGAAAGACCCACTTGGTTCCAATCACATTATGATCCTTAGGCCTCTCAACTAACTCACATACTTGGTTTCTTGTGAAATTGTTTAGCTCTTCATGCATAGCATTTACCCAATCAACATGCTTAAAAGTTTCATCTATCTTCTTAGGTTCTATGGATGATACAAATGAGAAATGTTCACAAAATGATGCCAATCTTGATCTTATTTGCACACCTCTTGAAATGTCACCAATGATAGAATCCAATGGACGATCTCTTGCAACATTCATTGGTTGGAGCACTTGCACTTGATTGCTTGTATTTGATTGATCATTTGGTTGAGATGATGAATTAGCCACTTGTTGATTTTGCACTTAACATGATGAACTAGCTTGATTTGTATCAACTTGAACATTTGAGTTAGAGAGTACTTGATCTTTGTCATCTTTAACTTCAATCACCTCTCTAGGCCTTATGTCACAAATATCCATGTTCTTTATTGCATTGACCAATTGAGTGCCCCTCACATCATCTAGATTCTCATCTTCCTCTTGGGAACCATTGGTTTCATCAAATTCAACATCATGAACTTCCTTAAGAGTACCACTAGTCAAATTCCAAACTCTATAAGCCTTGCTAGTAGTTGAGTAATCAAGCAACAAACCTTTGTCACATTTGTTCTCAAACTTGCTCAATCTAGTGTCTTTCTTCAATATGTAGCATTTGCAACTAAAAACCCGAAAGTATGTAATATTGGGCTTTCTTCCATTCAAGAGCTCATATGGTGTCTTCTCCATCATGGGATGACAATAGAGGCAGTGTTATAGTAGCAAGCCATGTTGATTGTTTTAGCCCAAAATGAATGACTCACATTATACTCACTCAACATTGATCTTGCCATATCAATCAAAGTTTTATTCTTCCTCTCAACTAGACTATTTGATTGAGGAGTGTACTTGGCTGAGAATTGATGCCTAATTCCAAACTCATCACAAAGTTCATCAATTCTTGTATTCTTGAACTCACTTCCATTGTCACTTCTCATTTTCTTGATGGTTGTTTCAAACTCATTGTGAATTCTCTTGATGAATTTCTTGAAGGTTGCAAACACATCACTCTTGTCAACAAGAAAGAACACCCATGTATATCTAGTAAAATCATCCACAATCAGAAATCCATATTTGTTGCCCCAAATACTTGTATATGTAGTTGGCCCAAACAAATCCATATGCAACAACTCAAATGCCTTAGATGTGCTCATCATACTCTTCTTAGGATGTGTGTTACCAACTTGCTTTCTAGCTTGACATGCACTACATAGCTTATCCTTCTCAAATGTGACATCTTTCAAGCCTCTAACTAGATCATGCTTAATCAACTTGTTCAATTGTTTTATTCCAACATGATCAAGCCTTCTATGCCATAACCAACTCATGCTAGACTTAGTGAGCAAACATGTTGACAATTGAGCTTCTCTAGCATTGAAATCAACCAAGTATAGATTCTCATATCTAAATCTTTTGAATATCAAGTTAGAGCCATCTACACTTATGATCTCTATATCATCCACACCAAATATACACTTGAAACCAAGATCACAAAGTTAAGCTACCGACAATAGGTTGAAGTTCAAGCTCTCTACTAGTAGCACATTGGAAATGCTCAAGTCATTGGATATTGCAATCTTACCAAGACCTTTGACCTTGCCTTTGCCACTGTCACCAAATGTGATGCTATCAATCCCATTGCTCTCATTTTCATTGATTGAATTGAACATTCTTGAATCACCGGTCATGTGCTGTGTGCACCCACTATCAAGCACTTAATGCCTTTCTCCGGCTTTATAATTGACCTACAAAAGAAGATCAATTCTTTTTAGGTACCAAAACTTGCTTGGGTCCTTGAAGGTTAGTTACCAAGGTCTTTTGTACCCAAATAGCCTTCTTCTTTGGGCCCACAATTGGTGTACCAAGGAACTTAGCCTTCACACCATTGGTACCCTTAACAAGCATGTAACAAGAATCAAATCTAATTGAGGATACATTAGGTTGCTTGTTCTTATTAGTCTTACAATATTGCTCTATATGCCCAATTTGCTTGCATCTATTGCAAAACTGACCATTGCCCTTCATAAAGCTAGCTTTGGGAGTGACAAAGGCCGCCTTGCCTTTCTTGGGGGTATAGCCTAATCCCTCTTTGTTGAGAGAAAAGCTTTGGCTACCCAAGCACTTTAGCAAGCAGACATCTCCACCATAGGCATTGCCCAAGGCACGAGTGAGCTCATTCACCTCCTTCTTGAGGGTCTCATTTTTCACCATTAGTGAGGAATCACAAGTGAAACCATCACTCAAAGGTGAAGTAGAAGTGGTAGTGCTACAAGAAGGGTTAGTGGGAGCAACAATAATGGGCTTATAAAAAGATTCATCAATAATATCACATGTTAGTCCCACATCACATGTAACAATCACTTGCTCCTTCTTGCTTGCTCAATGAGAGAGGAGTGAGCCTTTTCAAGCTTAGAGTGAGTTTTGCCAAGCTTATCATGGGCTTCCATTAGCCTCTAATGAGTGGCATTGAGCTCATCAAAGGATTACTCAAGAAATTTGACTTTCTTGCATAATTCTTTGCACTCCTTTCTCTTCATCTTAAAGCAAGTGTGCACTTGCTCACACATGTCCAAGAGCTCCTCCTTGGAGTATTCCTCCTCCTCATCATCATCACTCCTACAAGCATCACTTTCACATTCATCATCATCACTCACATCATATTTTACCTTGGTAGGCTTTGCCATGAGGCATGTCGATAGAGTGTCAAAGATGGAAGGTTTGTCATTGATGGCAATGCTTGCTAGTGATTTTTTGATGGATTTTTTGTCATCATCACTAGAGTCATCACTATTCGAAGAGTCATCACTATCCTAAGTGACCATATAGCCTCCACCCTTCTTCTTCTATTGGAAGGTCATCTTCTTCTCCTTCTTCTCCTTCTTGTGCTTCTTCTTGTCCTCATCATTGTCACTATTGTAGGGACAATCCGCTATAATGTGATTGGGGCTCTTGCAATTGTAGCATCTTCTCACATATTCTTTGCTCTTGCTGTGATCTCTTCTCTTTCTTGCACCATAGGCCTTCATGAATTTTCTCATCTTGCACACAAAGAAAGCCATAGCTTCATCATCAATGTCACTAAGATCTTCATCATCACTTGATTTTTTCTTGGACTTGCCCTTGTTCTTGGATGATGAGCTAGCCTTGAATGCCACACTCTTCTTCTTCTTGTCTTCCTCCTTCACAAGCTCTTCACCATCACTATTGTGTTGGTCCTTGATCATCACATCACCAAGCACCTCATTTGGAGTGACATCCTTCAATCCACCTCTAAAGATGATAGTTCTGAATGTCTTGAATCTCTTTGGCAAACACATCAAGAACTTGTGAGAGAAGTCCTCATCCTTCACCTTCTCACCCAAACTCTTGAGATCATTGATGATAACTTGTAGCCTATAGAACATCTCTAGAATGGACTCATCATCCTTCATCTTGAAGTTTGATAGCTTGTCTTTGAGCATGTAGAGCTTGGCACTTTTTACCGTTGAAGTGCCCTCATATGTTTCTTCTAGTCTCACCCAAATTTCACTTGTTGTCTCAAGATCTTTGATTTGCTCAAACACCTTTGAATCAATGCCATTGTATATTGTGTTGAGTGCCATGGTATTGCATTGCTTGTTGATATTGTCATTATCGGTGAGATTGGTAGGGTCAAGAATCACAAACTCATTCTCTACCACATCCCACACCTTGTCATTGATTGAACCAAGGTACATCTTCATCTTTCTCTTCCAATAGTCAAATGATGTGCCATCAAAGAACGGTGGTTTACCCCCAACATGGTTGAACATAATTTGAGCCATCTTTTGACACCGAAGGTTGTTAAGCCTTGATTAAATAGTGACCATAGCTCTGATACCACTTGAAAGGTCCTAATATGGCTAGAGGGGGTGAATAGCCTATTTAAAAATCTACAAGATCACTAGAGCAATTTGATTAGTATGACAAATAGCGAATTGCAAACATGCTCTAGCTCTACAAGGGTTGCAATCCACCTATCCAACAATTCTAGTTACTATGATCACTAGGCACACAATTTGCTAAGTCATTACTCACTAAGAGCTCTCACACTTGCTACACTAAAGAGCTCCACTAGATGAACTTAAACTATAAAGTAAGCTCTCAATTCTAACTACACTAAAGAGCTTGCTACAACTAGTTTGCAGGAATATAAATGAGTGAGTAGGGTGATTATACCGCCGCGTAGAGGAGTGAACCAATCACAAGATGAATGCCAATTCAATCACTAGGAGAATACCAAAGGACAAGAGACAACCAATTTTTCTCCCAAGGTTCACGTGCTTGCCGGCATGCTAGTCCCCATTGTGTCAACCAACCCTTGGTGGTTCGACAACTAAGAGGTGATGCACGAACCTCATCCACACAATTGGACACCACAAAAATCTACCCACAAGTGAGGTAACTCAATGACATGAGTAATCCACTAGAGTTACCATTCGGTTCTCCACCAGGGAAGGCACAAGACCCCTCACAATCCCCGAGACATGGCCACGAACAATCACTAACTCGTGCCAATCCTCCTCCATGGCTCCAAGCCATCTAGGAGGCGGCAACCACCAAGAGAAACAAAAAATCCATAGCCACAACGATCCCTAAGTGCCACTAGATGCAATCACTCAAGCAAATGCACTTGGAATCACTCTCAATCTCACTATGATGATGAATCAATGATGGAAATGAGTGGGAGGTGTTTGCTTAGGCTCACAAGGATGTCACGTATGTCAAAGCGCCAAGTGTGGCAGAACCTCCTGAGAAATTGGGCCCATGTGCATCTATCGTTGTCTCAATAGACCTTTGATAGCGTACATGAGTTCCCAACAACTTGAAAGGGACTGTCGGGTGTCCTCGGGAAACCCGAATCATCCACGATTCTTTTTCGAACAGGATCCCAATCACAGACATTACAGATCACAACAGTTTATTCAAATATATACATTAGAGTAAAAGATAGCGAAAGTCTTAAGATAACATAGTTTACAAACCAGTGGTTTTCAAACTTACAATACCATAAGTGTCATACAACCATAGTAGCGGGATAATATTACATTAACATTATTTATCATACAAACTAGTGCCTTGTCCAAAGGCCATTCATCATTCCTCATCGTCATTGACTTCAAAGATAGACATGCAGCAGGGACCAAAACAAGCCTACGCATGTGACTCACCTGCAACAAGGGTTAACAAACCCTGAGTACAAAAGTACTCAACAAAACTAACCTGACGTAACAGGGGATGTAAGACTTTTAGAAATGCAGGTGTTGGGGCAAGGTAAGGATGTAGCAAGATTCAAAAGTTCTTTGCCAAAAGCTTACTATTCTTGATCCTATTTTCAAGTTTTTACTCCTATGTATTCTTAGTTCCTTATCTCAACTAAGTGTTCATATCCCATGTTCCAATCCCTCTCATTCCATTCTCTTTTCTCATGTTTTAGTAATTCACCAGTCCTACATTGCTTCTGTAATGAATCGAGTCTCCATATCCATGGAGCACCGGCAATTCGAATTGATTCAAGTCCCAACTAGGGATTCCTTATCACACGACATATGTAGAACTTAATCTTGCATATATCAACCTCGCTACCGGATCCTCCTATACTAAGCCGTCTCCACGCCACCCGAGAGCACAGCACACCTCAAATCCAGCCACATTCTAGCCACGAGGGTACATGCTACTCCCATCATCTCTCCACTCCCAGTGCGTGGGCATTCATCTTAGTATCGGATTAGCCGAAGTAGGCTTACCAGAGTATGTGACCAGTACTCCAAAGTGTCTCGTTCAAAAGATCCACAATGAGTGGCCTTTAAGCGACATTGTCGGCAACATTACCCAACATTCAAGATAAGTCACCCGACTAGTCTCTAGTTCATTCTATCTTCTTTCTTTCTTTGGCCAGTATGCCATCTTTGATTGTATCGAAACTTTTACTTTGAAAGCCTACCATAAAGCATACTAAGCATTCTATGCCTTTGTAAATGAAATCATCTTCAAGGATGGTAAACAATTAACAAGGTAGGCAATGCATCAAGTAGGTGACATTTGACATAAATCAACTTAATGCAATAAGTAACATAGGTGATAAACTTTTCAAAGTAAACAAGGTAATAGTTTAATGCATAAACCGGAGATTGCCTTCGTTGACGATCTCAGGTTCTAGATCAGTACCACAATTATCGAATCCCGTGACAACCGGGGATTCTTCTAGAACTTGCTCAACTAGAATCGTTTCACTCTCGGGTTCTACACGAAATGATAACATATGCTTTAACATGATGATAATGTAAACATGATGCTATCATGGTACATGAAATATAACAACACTTCGAATACAACCGTTTTTCACGGTATAGTTGCAAGCCAACAAAACCAACTTGCAATTCTACCGTCAAGAACCACACATGTGACTTGACCAAACTGATCTTGAAACCCTACTAGTCACAAAACATGATCAAAACAAGATCAAACACTAATCAAACACTTAGGGTTTGCTTTTATTTATTTTTGAATTAATTTGGAAATAAGCCCAAAAATGAACTTGTTCCAAATGACTTCAAAATTTTATGTAAGCTTCCTCATGACAAATTAGTGTACCAAAACAAATTTCATAATTTTTGGAATTATACAGTGGCCTACAAAAATCATGGAAATTACATTTATCAATTAATGGACTGAATTTTTGAACATTATAAATTTATTCAAATTTCAAGTTTCATTTTTTAAACCATACTAGAGCATGTACAGAAGCTACACACAAATTTTTAGAATTTTTGGAGCTATGATTATTTTCCTACAAATTCCTAAAGATTTAGCACTATTCAAAATCAGAAAATATCAAAACTCACTATTCTCTCTCTCTCTCTCTCACTGACAGCCTGCCGCCACATGTCATCCCTAACCTCTGGCTTTGACCGTGGCATCGACGGCGCTGACCGGCGCTAACTCGCCGATGGTGAGCCCAACAACGACGGCCAAAGTACCAACACGTTCACAAGAACTAGGCGCATCGATCTGTGGTACTTTGGAGGTTGATTACGACATGGAACAAGGCTAACGCCGGCCATGGCGGATGTGGTGGCACGACAGCGTTACACCGGCGAAACAAGGCCGGTAATGGTGAAATAGAGAGTTCAGGAAGCATCAGTGGCTCACCCCGAATGTGTTGAAGCAACAAGCGAGACCGGAGAAGCTATGGTGACGCGTTTCGACGGTGACAGTGATCACAGCGGAGCGGACCTCGTCGACGACAGTGTTCCGGCAACTACAGTGGGCAAAACGAGCAGGCAAGAGTGGAATAAGCACTACAGCATCAAGACGAAGCCGTAGAGACAACAAGCAAGTGCAATAGCTCACCGGATGATGTTGGCCACGGTGAATCGGAGTTTCGGTCGAGGTCGACGGCCGCGAGGAAGAAGAACAGTGGATAGCGAGCTCTCGGCGAAATTAAGCGGCAGCAACAGCTCGGTCGGATGCGCAAGGAGCAGGCGGAACTAGAACATGGCTTTTCTAGGGCTATCTTGCGCTGAGGGAGCGAGAGGAGCTCGCCAGAGTTGAGGCGGCGGCGTCGGGAAAACAGAGGGAAGGAAGAAAACCAATTGACGCCGTCTGGGCTTTATAGCATGGCCAGGAGCGCGCGGGATCGACATGCAGCGTGCACCCCGTGCCAGCGCGAAGCCGAGGGTGGCCACAGGTGCGCCTGGAAGGCCGGAGAAAGGACGCCGGCGGTGGGGCGGTGACGCCCGGTTGCCAACCTGATCTTTGAAATATTTATAGGATTGCCACTGCGTTTATTTTGCAAATTAGTCTCAAATTTTCTAAAGAAGTTGAAAATCTCCAAAAATGAAAGTTGCTCAACTTTTCAAACTCTACAACTTTGCTTCAAGGAACATTTTCAAATTCTGCCTTCATTTTAAAATTTGAATTTGGGGTGCATTTGAGTATTTGAATCATTTCAAAATTACTCCAAATTTTATATGTAAACTTGAAAAACTTTGAATATCAAAGTTGATCCTTATAAAATAATCTTCAACTTTGCTTTTTGCCTCAACCCCAAATTCCAAATGGATTTTGAATTAGTCAAAAGGGGCAAAAAGGACTTTATGATTGAATTTGAATTCAAATTTGATTTGTTTACCTTTTTACTTTAACTTTGATTTTTGACCAGTAACATGGCCCATTAGGGTTATTTGAGTCAAATGACACATGGCCTCACATGATCACATGAAAATTGACCCTTGTGGTCATGATCTTTATTTAGGGTTTTGAATCACATCACACATAAAATAACAACTTATGAAATAAAGCTTATTTAGTGAATGTATTTAAAATTTTCTACTTTATGAATGCTTTGCAATGCATATGATGACATGTCAAGTTTTAGTGCTAGGTCAAAACACCAGAGGTGTTACAACCCTTCCCCCTTAAAGAAATCTTGTCCCAAGATTTAAAACCTAAGGCTAAGTAATGGAAAAGGAAATGTGTCAAGCTAACACATCATAACTTTATTCAAAAGACTAGTGAGGGGGTTTTCCATTCTGTTGACAAATGAGACAAGTTACAATATAGACAAGGTATTGCAACTAGATAGAAGCGAAGAAGTCAGGAAAGTTTTCTTCTAAGTAATCCTCGGACTCCCAAGTAGCTTCATCTTCAGTGTGTTGATTCCATTATACTTTGTAGAACTTGATTGTACGTCTTCGAGTGACTCAATCTTTCTGATCTAAGACTCTAATGGGGTACTCGGCATAAGTCAAGTCAGGTTCTAGTTCTACATCACCAAAGTCGACCACTTGGTCAGGTACTTGAAGACACTTCTTTAACCGGGATACATGGAAGATATCATGCACAGCTGACATGTGATCTGGTAGCTTGATGCGATAGGCGATCGGTCCACATCGTTGTTGGATTTGAAAAGGACCGACATAACGGGGCGCCAACTTTCCCCGAATCCCAAAACGATGAACTCCTTTCATCGGCGATACCTTGAGGTAGACATGATCTCCCACTTTGAATTCTAGCAGTCGTCTCCTCTTATCAGCATAGCTTTTCTGTCGAGATTGAGCTACTTTCATATTAGATTGTATGAGTTTAACTTTCTCTTTGGCTTCCTTGACCACATCCGGTCCAAAGAACCAACGTTCTCTAGCTTCTGACCAATTTAAAGGTGTCTGACATCTACGGCCATACAATGCTTCAAATGGTGCCATTTTAATGCTCTCTTGATGGCTATTGTTATATGAGAATTCAGCTAAGGAAAGGCATTCATCCCATTTAGCACCATAGGAAAGGACACATGCTCTTAACATATCTTCAAGAATTTGATTTACCCTCTCAGTCTATCCATCTGTTTGTGGATGATAAGCAGAACTATGGATAAGTTTGGTTCCCAAAGACTCATGTAGACTTTTCCAAAACTTGGATATGAACAATGATCCTCTGTTAGAGACAATGGTCTTGGGTGCCCCATGCAGACTAAAGATTCTATCAAGATAAAGCTTTGCATACTGTTCCGCTCGATATTTATCTCTAACTGGTAGGAAGTGAGCTATCTTGGTTAGGCAATCAACAATAACCCATATAGAATTGTAGCCTGTAGATGTCCTAGGCAATCCCACGATGAAGTCCATACAGATATCTTCCCACTTCCAAGATGGAACTAGCAATGAATGTAATGGACCTGCAGTCTTCATATGAACCGCTTTGACTCTCTAACAAATATCACATTTGGCCACATATTGAGCTATTTCTATTTTCATTTTGGTCCACCAATATCTCTTTCTCAGATCATGATACATTTTGTTGCTACCTGGATGAATGGAGTATCTTGTAGAATGAGCTTCATCAAGAATCTACTTTCATAGCTCTGGATTTTTGGGTACTACCAATCTATCCTTGAACCATACAACATCTGATTCATCAATCTTGAAACATGTTGGTTTTCCAGATCTGACTTTATCCTTGATATGGGCTATACCCTTACTTTTTCATTGAGCAGCAATGATCTGATCTTTGATAGTGGACTCAACTGCCATATTGGACAAGGAACCTTGTTCTATAATTTGTAAATTCAGATGCTCCATCTCTTGACACAACATTCATTGCATAGGTTTCATAGTCAGACAATGGCAATGACTCTTGCGACTCAGGGCATCGGCAACCACATTAGCCTTGCCCGGATGATAATGCACTTCTAAGTCATAATCTTTGATAAGTTCTAACCATCTTCTTTGCCTCATATTCAACTCTGATTGAGTGAAGATGTATTTCAAACTTTTGTGATATGTATAGATATGACAGATATTGCCCAATAAATAATGTCGCCAAACCTTGAGTGCATGAACAACAGCGGCTAATTCAAGGTCATGGGTGGGATAATGTTCTTCATGCTTCTTGAGTTGTCTAGAAGCATATGCTATGACTCTGCCTTCTTGCATAAGAACACAACCAATACCAATTCCAGATGCATCACAATAGATATCAAACGGCCTCTCGATACCAGGTTGTGATAATACTGGTGCAGTTGTCAGCAACTTCTTCAATGTCTGAAAGGCCTCCTCATATTCTGTTGACCATACAAACTTAGTTTGATTTTTCAGCAGCCCAGTAATTGGCTTTGCAATTCTGGAGAAGTCAGGGATGAACCGACGATAATACCCTGCCAACCCTAGAAAACTACGAACTTGATGAATAGTGGTAGGTGCTTTCCAGTTAAGGACTTCTTCTAGCTTGCTCGGATCAACAGCTATACCTTTAGCAGATAACACATGACCCAGAAATTGTACTTCCTCTAACCAAAATGCACATTTACTAAATTTGGCATATAGTTGGTGATCTCTTAATCTTTGTAGAATAATACAGAGATGTTTCGCATGTTCCTCTTTGCTCTTAGAATAGATAAGAATGTCATCAATAAACACCACTACAAACTTATCCAACTCGGGCATGAAAACTGAGTTCATCAGGTACATGAAATGAGCCAGGGCATTGGTCAGCCCAAAAGACATGACTAGATACTCATATAGACCATATCGGGTAGTGAACGATGTCTTTGGCACATCTTCTCATCTAATCTTAATCTGGTGATAGCTTGATCTCAAGTCTATCTTTGAGAACACCTTAGCTCCCACAAGTTGGTCAAAAAGCAAATCAATTCAGGGTAAGGGGTATTTGTTCTTTATGGTGACTTCATTTAACAGCCGATAGTCAACACATAACCTTAAGGTTTGGTCCTTCTTCTTCACGAAGATAGCAGGGCATCCCCAAGGTGATGAACTGGGTTGAATGAAACCCTTGTCTAACAACTCTTGTAGTTGCATTTTCAATTCTGCTAGTTCTTTGGGTGGCATCCTATATGCTCTTCTAGACACTGGTGCTGTTCCTGGTTTTAGATCAATTCTAAACTCTACATCTCGGTCTGGTGGCAGACCAGGCAGATCATCGGGAAAGACATCCGTAAACTCACATACCACTGGAATTTTCTTGGCTTCTTCAACAATAGTTGCACAGACTATTTCCATTGTACTCTTAGGAAAGGGAAGTTGGATGAGAAGTTGGGTTTTGCTGTCAGGTGCATTTACCCATATGGTTCTATGTAGGACATCTATGATAGCCCCGTGTTGAGTTAACCAGTTCATACCAAGGATCACATCTATATCTTGATCCTTTAATATCAGCATATTGGTAGGGAACTCATAACCTCCCAAATCAATAGGTACATGTTGAACTACTTCCCTTGTACAGATTCGTCCCCTGGGCGACTGTATATGATATAGTTCTTTTGTTTCCCCAATAGCTATCCCATGCTTCACAACAAATGTACGATTGATGAATGTATGGGATGCACCAGAATCAAATAAGGTAATTGCAGGATGCTTAGCAATGGGAAACATACCCATCATTACTGGTTCTCCTTCTGGAATAGATTCCACCTGAGTATAGAAGACCCTTCCAGTTTTCTTCTCAGCCTGACCCTTCTGACTATTCTGAGCATTGCCCTTGTACTAATTCTGAGCTTGAGTAACAGGGGCTTTGGGTGCATCAGAATTATTCTTTCTGGGATACGGACACTCTCGAGAAAAGTGTCTAGGTTTACCACAATTATAGCATGGATAATTGTGATTCTGGGGAGTAGCATTGCGGTTTGCATTATTTGTATTATTTTGCTGCTGCGGTGCTTGATGAGGATAAGGTGTATTAGTTGCAAGGCGAATAAAGATTTGCTGCCTGCCTTGGCCTTGTTGTGGGCAGAATGGTGCACGACCATGATTCCGAGGATGGTAGACTATCTTTTGACGCTTTCCACTCGACGATCCGGAAGCAGATATTTTCTTTTTCTTTGCCTCCTTATGTCGGCGGTAATTCTCCTCCGAAGCGATAGCAATGTTGATTGTCTCATGATAAGATGCATTACCACAAGTTGCCATCATGGTCTGAAGTTTAGTGTTCAGACCTCTAAGAAAATGATTCTTCTTCTTCCTGTCAGTATTCACATACTCTATAGCATACTGCGATAGGTGATTGAAGCGCCCAACATAGTGCATCACCGGGTGCTCCCCTTGCTTAAGAGCCAAGAACTCTTCTAACTTCATGGTCATCACATCATCTGGAATATAGTGTGCCCTGAAGGCATCCTTAAACTCCCTCTAGGTGATTTGGTGACCAGCAGGCTATACTACTACCAAATTTGCCCACCAGGCACCAGCAGCTCCTCGGAGTTGCTGTGCTACAAACCTTGGTTTCTGAATCTCGGTACAGTGAATCAGCTCAAACTTTTGCTCTATTGTCCTAAGCCGATCGTCAGCTTCTAAAGTCTCTTCTGCCTTAGAGAACACAGGCGGACATGTGTCAGTAAAATCAACATAGGTTGACTCGTTATTTCCATTATTACGACAGCCACGATTAGGGTATGGTGCCTGTTGGTTCTGTGCCAATTCCCTTAACAACCTAGCATTCTCTACCGTTGCATTGATGAGTGTGGCTATGGCATCTACCATAGTCGAAGGCATTGGTGGAGGATTTGGGTACTCATCATCGTCATGCGAGCCACTAGCACCAGTTCGGGTGATAGGACGAGGCATCTGTTAGAGAAACACGTTTACTTACATTATTCTTTATCGAAAGCATTTAAAAGGTTTCATGCTACAAAGGGTTACTTATTTAAATTACATGTCTTGTATCCCATAAGACAACCCTGGTTTTCTAGGAAAGTAGTAAAGGAACTATTACTACTCCGTGCTCTCAGTCATCGGTGCCTGTGTCCATATTGGACGAAACCTCATCTTCATCTGAGAAGTACACTAACTCCTTAGGATCCTCCTCCTCTTCATTCTCGACTTCTCCTAGATCTACAATCATTTCTTCTTCTGTAACTTCACCATCCCCATGAGGAGGATGAAGTTGAGCGTACAACATGTGGACATTCTCATGACGAATGGCATTGTCCATCTCCAGGTCTTCTACGTAGAACTCCAACTCATGGACGCGTTCATTGGCCGCATCCTCTCATGTCTAGGCTTCATTCCATAGCTCCATGGTCATGGTGATGCCCCTTTGCATTTCTGCCAGCTCTTCTTGATCTTTGGCATGAGCTCGACAAAGAGTGTTGAGCTCCTTGTTAAGGTTCTCGATGTTGGCGGGATTGCTTGAAGATCCTTCATCTCCTAGTTTCTTGGAACTTCCTTCACCAAGCTCATGGTTTCATGGTGCCAACTGGTGACGAGGGACTCCATGAGGTCCCGTGGACTTGTGTGTAGTTACCTTGGTCTTTGCCATAGCCTATAGAATTTAGGGTAGGACTATAAGAATAGCTAGAGGATAATCGAGGTTAGCAAGAATGGGATTGACATTACTTACCCAACCACTATTAAGGGGAATTATTATGCAAGGTGTTCAAGCATGATGCATGAATCGATCTTACGAATCTAGGTACAAAAGATTTATATAATCATAAGTACTAGATTTTTAATACGTAGGACAACCTAATCATATTATCCGCCATGAACTTTCAAATAAGATAGGATTGAGTCTAGATCAAAGGTAAGAAGAAAGAAATTTGAATTTTAAAATATCAAGTTTACTTTCTTTGATCCAAACCAATTTGAAGGTTTTTTTTTCAAAGTAACCTACAATGATCTTAGAGGGGAACTGCTCTGATACCAGCTGTGGTAGAACCTCCTGAGAAATTGGGCCCACGTGCATCTATCGTTGTCTCAACAAACCTTTGATAGCGTACATGAGTTCCCAACAACTTGAAAGGGTCTGTTGGGTGTCCTCAGGAAACCTGAATCATCCACGATTCTTTTTCGAACAGGATCCCAATCACAGACATTGCAGATCACAAAAGTTTATTCAAATATATACATCAGAGTAAAAGATAGCGGAAGTCTTAAGATAACATAGTTTATAAACCAGTGGTTTTCAAACTTACAATACCATAAGTGTCATACAACCATAGTAGCGGGATAATATTATATTAACATTATTTATCATACAAACTAGTGCCTTGTCCAAAGGCCATTCATCATTCCTCATCGTCATTGACTTCAAAGATAGACATGCAGCAGGGACCAAAACAAGCCTACACATGCGACTCACCTGCAACAAGGGTTAACAAACCCTGAGTACAAAAGTACTCAACAAGACTAACCCGACGTAACAGGGGGTGTAAGACTTTTAGAAATACAGGTGTTGGGGCAAGGTAAGGATGTAGCAAGATTCAAAAGTTCTTTGCCAAAAGCTTACTATTCTTGATCCTATTTTCAAGTTTTTACCCCTATGTATTCTTAGTTCCGTATCTCAACTAAGTGTTCATATCCCATGTTCCAATCCCTCTCATTCCATTCTCTTTTCTCATGTTTTAGTAATTCACCAGTCCTATATTGCTTCTGTAATGAATCGAGTCTCCATATCCGCGGAGCACTGGCAATTCGAATTGATTCAAGTCTTAGCTGGGGATTCCTTATCACACGACATATGTAGAACTTAATCTTGCATATATCAACCTAGCTACTGGATCCTCCTATACTAAGCCATCTCCACGCCACCCGAGAGCACAACACACCTCAAATCTGGCCACATTCTAGCCACGAGGGTGCACGCTACTCCTGCCATCTCTCCACTCCCAGTGCGTGGGCATTCGTCTTAGTATTGGATTAGCCGAAGTAGGCTTACCGGAGTATGTGACCAGTACTCCAAAGTGTCTCATTCAGAAGATCCATAATGAGTGGCCTTTAAGCGACATAGTCGGCAACATTACCCAACATTCAAGATAAGTCACCTGACTAGTCTCTAGTTCATTCTATCTTCTTTCTTTATTTGGCCAGTATGCCATCTTTGATTGTATCGAAACTTTTACTTTGAAAGCCTACCATAAAGCATACTAAGCATTCTACGCCTTTGTAAATGAAATCATCTTCAAGGATGGTAAACAATTAACAAGGTAGGCAATGCATCAAGTAGGTGACATTTGACATAAATCAACTTAATGCAATAAGTAACATAGGTGATAAACTTTTCAAAGTTAACAAGGTAATGGTTTAATGCATAAACTGGGGCTTGCCTTCGTTGACGATCTCAGGTTCCGGATTAGTACCACAATTATCGAATCCCATGACAACCGGGGATTCTTCTAGAACTTGCTCAACTAGAATCATTTCACTCTCGGGTTCTACACGAAATGATAACATATGCTTTAACATGATGATAATGTAAACTTGATGCTGTCATGGTACATGAAATATAACAACACTTCGAATACAACCGTTTTTCATGGTACAGTTGTAAGCTAACAAAACCAACTTGCAATTCTACCATCAAGAACCACACATGTGACTCGACCAAGCTGATCTTAAAACCCTACTAGTCACAAAACATGATCAAAACAAGATCAAACACTAATCAAACACTTAGGGTTTGCTTTTATTTATTTTTAAATTAATTTGGAAATAAGCCCAAAAATGAACTTCTTCCAAATGACCTCAAAATTTTATGTAAGCTTCCCCATGACAAATTAGTGTACCAAAAATAAATTTCATAATTTTTGGAATTATACAGTGGCCTACAAAAATCATGGAAATTGCATTTATCAATTAATGGACTGAATTTTTCAACATTATAAATTTATTCAAATTTCAAGTTTCATATTTTTAAACCATACTAGAGCATGTACAGAAGCTACACACAAATTTTCAGAATTTTTGGAGCTATGATTATTTTCCTACAAATTCCCAAAGATTCAGCACTATTCAAAATCAAAAAATATCAAAACTCACTATTCTCTCTCTCTCTCTCTCTCACTGACGCTGGCCCCCACATGTCATCCCTAACCTCTGGCTTTGATCGTGGCATCGACAGCGCTGACCGGCGCTAACTCGCCGACGGTGAGCCCAACAGCAATGGCCAAAGTACCAACACGTTCACAAGAACTAGGCACATCGATCTATGGTACTTTGGAGGTTGATTATGACATGGAACAAGGCTGACGCCGGCCATGGCAGACGCGGTGGCACGGCAATGTTACGCTGGCGAAACAAGGCCGGTAACGGTGAAACAGAGAGTTTAGGAAGCATCAGTGGCTCACCCCGAATGTGTTGAAGCAACAAGAGAGACCGGAGAAGCTATGGTGACGCATTTTGACAGTGACAGTGATCACAGCGGAGCGGACCTCGTCGACGACAGCGTTCGGGCGACTGCAGTGGGAAAAACGAGCAGGCAAGAGTGGAATAAGCACTATAGCATCGAGATGAAGCTATAGAGACAACAAGCAAGTGCAACAGCTCACCGGATGATTTTGGCCACGGTGAATTGGAGTTTTGGTCAAGGTCGCCGGCCGCGAGAAAGAAGAACGTGGACAGCGAGCTCTCGGTGAAATCAAGCGGTAGCAACAGCTCGGTCGAATGCGCAATGAGCAGGCGGAACTAGAACATGGCTTTTCCAAGGCTATCTTGCGTTGAGGGAGCGAGAGGAGCTCGTCGGAGTTGAGGCGGCGGCATCGGGAAAACAGAGGGAAGGAAGAAAAGCAATTGACGCCGTCTAGGCTTTATAGTGCGGCCAGGAGCACGCGAGATCGACACGTAGCGTGCACCCCGTGCCAGTGTGAAGCCGGGGGTGTCCACAGGCGCGCCTGGAAGGCCGGAGAAAAGACGCCAACGGTGGGGCGGTGACGCCCTGTTGCCAACCTGATCTTTGAAATATTTACAGGATTGCCACTGCATTTATTTTGCAAATTAGTCACAAATTTTCTAAAGAAGTTGAAAATCTCCAAAAATGAAAGTTGCTCAACTTTTCAAACTCTACAACTTTGCTTCAAGGAACATTTTCAAATTCTGCCTCCATTTTGAAATTTGAATTTGGGGTGCATTTGAGTATTTGAATCATTTCAAAATTACTCCAAATTTTATATATAAACTTGAAAAACTTTGAATATCAAAGTTGATCCTTATAAAATAATCTTCAACTTTGCTTTTTGCCTCAACCCCAAATTCCAAATGGATTTTGAATTAGTCAAAAGGGGCAAAAAGGACTTTATGATTGAATTTGAATTCAAATTTGATTTGTTTACCTTTTTACTTTAACTTTGATTTTCGACCAGTAACATGGCCCATTAGGGTTATTTGAGTCAAATGACACATGGCCTCACATGATCACATGAAAATTGACCCTTGTGGTCATGATCTTTATTTAGGGTTTTGAATCACATCACACATAAAATAACAACTTATGAAATAAAGCTTATTTAGTGAATGCATTCAAAATTTTCTACTTTATGAATGCTTTGCAATGCATATGATGACATGTCAAGTTTTAGTTCTAGGTTAAAACACTAGAGGTGTTACACCAAGAGCATGAGCCAAGGGTCGGCCAAGGTGTATTTAAAGACCCCTAAGAAAATCCAACCGTTATGCACTTCGGGGGCGACCGAACTCTTTGACCGGACTCACCCATGAGTTCGGCTAGGTGCGTTCGATCGCCCCAGCTGGCTAGTCATAGCATGCCATGTCATCCTCATTCAAATTTGACCGTTGGCGCCTCTGCTCGCACGCCTCAGTCAACGACCAAACGCGCCACTACATTCGATTGGACGCCACACTCCCGAGCATCAGGTTAGTTCTAGTAATGGTCTAGAGCATGATTTTCTTGACCGGATGCATCAGGTGCAAGCTAACCAGACACACTGGTGAGTCCGGTCAATGCTTCGCACGAACAGCTCAGCTACATCAGCATGTCACTACCGACCGGACACAGGTCCTACGTGTCCGGTCACTTCTTCGCTGCTGAGTCTAGTCAGGACTTGGCCTTCTTAGCCACGCTCAACACTAACCAGACACGCCCTAGGGTGAGTCCAGTCACCCTAGCTCTAGCGTCTGGTCCCACACCTTCACCTCCTTTTCTTTTTGTAAATCCACAACCACTTCGCCCTTGCTTCCAACTTGCTAACCACAAAGTGTAGAACTTGTGTGCTCGTGTGTTAGTATTTTTGAAAGCATTTTACAAGGGTCAAAGTTAGCACACTAGGTTCTTAAATGCATATGCAAAAGTCAGGTCACCTAGTGGCAAACGATAAACCATTTAGCCAAAGATTTCTCCTCTTTGTAGTATGGCTATTGTAACACCTCAGGTGTTTTCCACATTTGCACTTGCATTTCATAAACATGAGCATCATTCATCCATTCATGAGTTTAGAATTGTATGAAACATGCTTTTGAAACATTGCAACATATTGTTATGTTCTATGTGTGATTGTTTTAGGAAATTAATAGTGTGTAACACTCAAGTGCAACATGTGCAACTCACTTTAGTGAAACATGGTTAGCTAGTACAATGCCACAAACTCATGAAACATGGTTTTGAAATAGAAGTAACAAAGTCACTTATTCTTCCTTGTTTCAATACCTGTGATGCTTGATTTTGGTGTGACCAATGTGTGGTGTGGCTAATTATCCTCTTAATCAACTTAGTTATACTTAGAATGGCATTAGGAACAATGTTCATGTTGATCATTTTGCTTAATTAAGTTTCCAAGTCATGGTTTGACTAGTGTTGACCTCTAGAGCTCCTTGGTTTGACTATTTAAAAAGTATGGCTTAGAGTGTTTGCATGTCTAAGCAACCTAAAGCAAAGTTGTAGAAAATTTTATGAGGAACAAACTTTGTTTAGAGGCCAAGTCATGAAAATGTGCAGAACATGCTCTAAAGGGGCCCACAAGTCAGTTTTGAGGTTCATTTGGAGTCTAAAAAATTCGAAGTCACAAATCGAGTTTCAGTTTCCTGTACCCAACTTATTAGCCTCGTAGCTCCCTAACCAAGCCGAATCAGCTCAAGCTCCAATTGGCAAAGTTGTAGCCCTCACTTAGATCTCCCACTTTATCAATTACACCTGAGCCTAGATCATCACGGATTTGGAGTTTGAAGGTCATCAAGTACCGCTGTCAGGCGTCGATGGCTTAACTGAATGGATGCTACAGTGTCCCGACCGATTCAGAGTTTGAAGGTTGTGTGTATGCCGTGCGTCACTGGTGCTCTGACCACGTAGGCCACATCAGGCTGCTGCGCACCCAAGGAAGCCCCAGCTTGCGACTAAGAGCCGCCTAGCGCCACATTTCTATTTTTGCTTCTCCATCGCCTCCTCCGCTCACCACAGCAACCATAGCAGCAGCGCACCGGCTCCGCCATCGCCATTGACGGCGCAAGCTCACACCTCGTCGCCTAGGTGCCACCGCGTTAGCTCCTCTGTGATCCCACCGTTGCGCCGCGTCCACAATTGCTCACTAGCCACGCTCGGTAAGCCGTTTCGCCGCGCGCAGCCTCACCGGAGTATCACCGCCGTGCCCCATTGTCGTGGCTGGGTCACCTCCGTCCGTCTTTCACCGTGAAAGCTTGTGTGTTAGCTTCGCAGTAGCATGTAGGATCTCTACACGTCAGTAGATTGAGCTATCATGGCTAGCTCTGGCATCACGCCATCGAGTCAAACCACCGCATCGCCATGGCCACCGTCGTCATCTTGATCGCCAGCAATAGGTCCTTCCATGTAGCTTGATAAGTTTGGGAGGTTGAGGCAGTCACGCTGGTGCCATACTTGTCACCGGAAACACCACCATCGGTGAGCTCCGCCGGTCCCCATCAAGCAAACCACCGTGCTCTGCTTTCGTCTCACTGTCATGCGGGCCCAGCTGACAAGTGGACCCCACCTGTCAGTCACTATGTTAGAGAAAGCTAGCTCATTTATTCCAGATTTAATTACTGTTTTGTAAAAATTGTATCTCTAGTTTTATAAATCCAAATTGGGTGGTTCCAATTTTGTTAGGATCATAGTGAAGTGTAGTATTTAGGAAAAATATAACATGAACACTTGTAGTGGAATTTTTGGATGAATTAAATTGAAACTTGAAATGTGTTTTTAAATGCATGCAAACTTGTTTAAACTATATCTTGAGTTCCTGTGCTCCAAAAATTATGACATTTTGTTGGTGAGCTCTTCTTGCTGAGTAGAAGCTCTGGTAAAAAATTGAGAGTCATTACATGTATGGTTTTTGAGTTATAGATTTTCCTTTTATCATTGAATGATCCTTGTGTGAATTTTAGTAATTTATCTATGAATCCAATGACCATGAAATTTATTGGAGAATGTCCTAGTACCTTAAGTATAATAGGAAAAATATAAAATCTATTACTTGACACTTTTCACTAGGGTTTCCTAATTATGTCATTTTAAGCCTTTATGCCTTGTCATATTTGTGTAGGATGTTATACTTGCTCAAATGATGTGAAATTTTTACAGTAGTCTACTTGGAGCATGTAGTATGTACTGTAATTTTTGTAGATTAAATGGTGCAGTTTTCTTATATGTTTATCATTCCTCTTAATTAATTAAATAAATTGAGAAAGGCATTAAAAGAAATGAATTGGAAGTGAACACTTTACTTTCTGATGTTCTTGTGATATGTGTGATAAGTAAGTAAAGTTGGTTTTGTCCAATTATATGTTTACAACATGAGTTAATAAATATTTCCTTCCATTATGTCTTTCTGGACAGTTCCCGAAACTTTACAAAGTTCACTATGATAATTTGGTTTGCTGGGAATGTGGTGAATACAAAAGTTGTAGATAACTTGTGTATCTAGCTCTTGTCAAAATTTGGTGGCATTTGGCCTAGTAGCTTAGGAGATACAGACGTTCAAAGTTAGATCATAGTTTTGCTTGATCTCTGTCTTGTTAGACCTGATTATGTGGTTCTGTAAATTTGACCTGGTAAAGGTTGGAATCATGCCTTGAGGTCTGAAAATGAATTGTAGGCAATTTTAGAAGCTTTCTAAATTGTCTTGTTGCCTATCATTTCGATTTGTAGATCTCTGGTTATGATCAGTTTACTGTACCATTATATAAGTTCCTATTTTGCTGAAATACGAATGATTGTGTGTGTGCTCAGCTGTGATGTTCTTGTTGATTGTTTAGGTGCTAGCCTAACTTGAGAACATGCTTAGGTGCAGGTGCTAGGTCCTTAACTGAAGATGAGCTATTGTACATTAGGTTGTATAAACTTGGTAAGTTAAAGTGATTTGAATAGAGCTTAAGTCGGAAAATGCGAACTGCAGTAAGCATGTGCATTCCCCGAGCATTCCTAACTTCATTCATGTGCATCCATGATATTTATCTTGTGCATACATGCAATAGGTGTGCCGGAGGGAGTGATGCTTCTGGAGTTCGAGGGAGCGAGCCAGGAGGAGCAGCCCGAGGTGCAGGCAATCGACGAAGCAGCCATCGAGGAGGAATTGCCCAAGTGCTCTGACCACCGTCCTTCCTCTTTCCTGAAAGGCAAGCCCCAAAGCATATTAAGTCTCCCATGTTTTTACAAATATCTTGAGTATCTTTTATTGTTGATGATGCATTAAGTATAGGAATTGGTTGGAACTAATTGTTGCATTATATATCTATCCTTGTCCAGATATCACACTTGAATTCTAATTAAGTTTAGGGATGGACTAAATGCTTAGCCATGCTTAATGAGGTAGAAGTCAGGTGATTTCCTATCACCTGCGAGCTTTAGGATGAGGTGGATCACAGTTGGCTATATTTGCTATCGTGGAAAAGAACCATGTTAATAATGAATTAAGACCGGGTAGAGTCTTGTGTAGGTTTGGACATAGTGACTCAGTCTGTGTCATTTAAGGACCGATACGCTATACGTCCTCATGTCATGTTGAATGCAGCCTGACACTTAGCTGGCCGGATAACTCATTCCGACCGCGAAGCCTAGTAGCTCGACTTAGGCTAGAAACACGAGCAGTGGCACGCATTCTGGAGGTAGTAAGGATGTGTGGAGAGCCATTGGCATAAGTCCAAGGTGGGTTAGAGTCCCGAGCAACCTTGGCAGAGTGATTCTTTGAGAATGCCAATCTGTTTGGACTCACGACTCCTGAATTGTGCCAAAGGTGACTTGATTGCGACCCTAATGGGGGAAGTAGGGTTTGTGTTTAGGAATACCCCTCCAGCTAGATAGGAATCGATTTGAATCGCCGTCTCTCCCGGATAGTGAGAACTTGACTGAACAGCGACAATGTAGATTCAGTTAATTTAACGATATGGTTAAATGGAGAATGATGATAATGTTGCCACGATTTATACCTGCTATGGTTATTAATGTTTGCATCTTAATCAAATGATTGATTAGTATAGGTGCTAATATAGATGACAGGTTAATGGCTAAAAGTCACTGCTAGCTCAGGTTAAGATTTGATCATTATTACTTATGCTTTTCCGCTAAAAGAAAGTGTCAGCCAGATCCACTAAATTAAGCTTTGCATGATCCTTGGTGTCATTTATTTTGGTTTCCGACGGGTAAGTCTAGCTGAGTACATTCTCGTACTCAGGGTTTATTCTCTCTTGTTGCAGATGACCTTCTATATCCGGGCTTCTGTAAGTATTGTCTCCACCCGGCAGGTGACGAAGACTAGATCACGGGCATGATCTCTGTTTTTCTTATCCGAATGCTTTTGCGGGTTGTGATCAACAAACTGGTACTTGTATTTGAACTCGGGTGTGTTAGTTAAACTATTTGCTTCCACTACTTTACAAGACTTGTTTTGTAATAACGATGACTATGAGGTGTTGGAATCTATTTGCAAACCGTCTATGAAATGTTGTAACGTATGATGTGTTATGTTGAATTACTGTGATTTTGGTTGTATGCAAGTTGGTTTGAAATCCTTCGAGATTTCAGTTGACTACCGGGTTTATATGGGCTCAAGTGCGAGAATTTGATCGTTTCGGCGATTGTTTTTGTACTTGTGTTCTTATAAATTGGTCGGTTCTATGACAGCTGGCATCAGAGCTAGATTCAACACTAAACATGTCATACAGGTATTTAAAAACAAAAGCTTTTGTTGTAAAAATGGTTTTCCAACTTATAGTTATATATAAGTGTTTAAAAATCTGAAATTTTATAGTGTGCTGGTGATCACATCCCTTGTAGCTCACTTAAGGACTTTTAGGTGGCTTATATAAGTACTAATTGGGGGAAAGTGATTGTTTCTATTTCATCATCCATGCGGCGTGCTATTGCATGGGTACCATTCGCTTGAATGGTAATGTATGGATCAATTACCTCTATGCCAAGGTAAGTGTGAGTTGTGAGAGCGTGACTGTCCAACCGTCAGTCTAGGGGAGAGTTAGTTGTGGTTACTGGAATATTTACATGTTGCATACATGTACATATGAAGGTACTTAATTATGGGTATATTTGTCGGGTAGTTTTGGATACCAAAGTATATATATCCGAGGATGTATATATGGAGCATATCTTAGTTTACTACTTTCATTGTATGCTTAATTATCTCTTATAGGGATGGGCTGCAATGAAATTTTCTACAGGTACACTAACAACGCACCATGTAGATCGACGAGTTACCGCTAATTGAGAGAACATATGTATGCCACCATATATTCTGCTAAAACTTAACTTTTCTTAGGTTTGTGAGGACATAGGGAACGAACATGCATCATATTCACTCATGTCATTCATGTTGCATTACTCCCTCCCTTATAATTGCTTATCCCAATTATTAAGTCCCATCTCTCAACAAAATAATCCTCTCCCAAGAGTTGCATCCCTTTTTGATACAGATGGCCATGCCCATGTTTCCTCCTGGTAGCAGCACCTTTTTGGACCAGTTCGGTATGCCTACCTTGCTCTAGAGGGTGCTAAGCTCAGTTGGGTACCCGAAGGCACCTCGCTACACATGGAGGCAGATGGTGCCATTGGGAGATGTGCCATGGTACATTGTGACCTTGATAGTGCCGCAGAACCCCATGAGACCATTGTGGCATGGGTGGAGCATCGAGACTGATGGGCAAAGCCCATGGGAAGCTGCTCAAGTTGCTGCCCTTGATGTGCTTATGGATATAGCACAGAGCTTTGGAGATGAATTAGTGGGTGGACCATTTGCATCCATTCCCCGAGTGGCTCCTACAGAGGCTGAGTGGACTCAAGAAGTTGGCCAGGCCTTGGTTTGAGGCCGTGGTGAACGTGTTCAGGGCGACAATGTGGGAATGAGTGCTATGATGGCCGTCTTGAAGCTTTGTCGAGTCAGGCAGGACACCCTCTCTAGTGTGTTAGAAGAAGCTGGCAAGGCAATGGCAGCCTAGCACAAGTTCAGGTTACGTGCCCGCAAGTATCACCGTAGGGCGGAGGCATGTGGGCGAGCTCAGCTGGAAGTAGATGAGATTCAGGGCATTGCAAATTATCGCCTACAGCAGTGGGGGCAAACAACACGTGAGAGAGATGAGCTTCATAACTAGCTTATGAACCTCACCATAGAGAGAGATGAGGTAGTATAGGAGTTGGATCGTGTGACCCATCATAGAGATGCAGCCCTAGAGTTGGCAGAAGAAAGACATCAGGGCTGGATCATGGCTAACCATAATGCTTTTCAAAGGGAGAATGAGCTCCAAGAGCAGCTTGAAGAGCTTCAGGTTGAGCACCATCAACTGAACAACCGTCTGTTTCCTATTCCTCACCCTATTCTAAGGTATCCTAATGTGGGTGGACCTCAAGTGATTGAGGCCGATGAAGAAGAAGAGGACGTACAGATGGATGTCAATGCAGCTGAACCTGCAAATGAAGAGGAAGAGGAAGATCCTAAAGAGGTCTAGGGCGTCTCCGATGTGGACAGTGATCACTTCGATGAGTAGTTAGTTAGCAAGTCTCACTAGTTTAAGTTTTTGCAGTCATTGGTGTAATGGACTTATTACTATAACTGATGTTGGATGTACCTTTTAATTCGAACTTGGCATGTAATGTACCTTAATCCGCTCCCTTCGGGATGCGTATCTTGTTGGTTAAGTTTAAAACTTGTCATGTTGGAATGCACTGCGTATGGCGCTAGTAATCAAATTAGTGATGTGGTGATTGGAGAATAAATTATTGCCTCTGTTTATTGTATGAATTTTACATTCTCTCCAGTAAATTCAGTTTGGCGTAATTACATTGTTCCTCCCAAATGTGCTAACATCACCAATAATTGTTCGTTACACATTGTTGTAGATGCCTCACACTCATTCCACTGGTGCGGCTGGTGATGATGATGATCTTCCACTGCCACCACCACCCACACCAACGGAATTGATGGCAATTCTTGCTGAAGGACAGCGCACTATGGCTGAAGCTCTCCGCACGATTGCAAATCGTGATGGTCAGGGTGCACGCCAAGGACTAGAACCAAATCAGTATAGTGACTTCAAAGATTTCCTTAACACTAAACCATCGATCTTCAAGGAGGCTGAAGAGCCCCTCCAAGCTGATGAGTGGCTGAACACTCTTGAGCAGAAAGTCTGTCTGCTTCGTTTGACAGAAGTGCTGAAGACCAAATATGCTTCTCACCAACTACAAGGGCCAGCTGGTATTTGGTGGAGTCATCATCGGTCCACTATGCCTGCTAATGCCCAAATCACTTGGGATCAGTTCAAGTCTGCTTTTAGGGGAAATTATGTTCCTCCTGGTCTCATGGCAATCAAGCATACGAAGTTCATGAAGCTAACCTAGGGGAACAAGAGCTTAAATGAATACTTGCAGGCTTTCAATAACCTTGCAAGGTATGCTACTAAGTTTGTTGACACTGATGCTAAGAAGATCGCTATTTTCAAGCGGGGACTTAGCCCCAAATTGATGAAGACCATGAGAAATTGCAAGTGTGCTCATTTTAATGAGTTTGTGAGTGATGCTTTATCTCAAGAGAACAACAATGCTGTATATGCTGCTTCAAAGAATCGCAAGAGGGCCTATGAGGTGGGTGCCTCACAATCCAAGGCTCTAGTCACACATAAGGCTCCATTCCGTCCTCTGGCATCAGCTGCTAAGTTCCGCCCACTACAGAAGAAGAATCCAGGTAGGGTTAGATTTCGCAAGGCTTTTACAGTTGCTCTTCCAAAGGGCACTACTAGTCAAGGCAGTTCCAAGGCTCCTCCAAGCAACATGCCATGCTGGAACTATAACAAGATAGGTCACTAGGCAAGGGAGTGTCCTTACCCTAAGAAGAATAACTACCAAGGTGGCCGTCAGGGGTAGGTGAAGCATACTAATATTGCTGATATTCTGATAGGAGAGGTGGTAATTGCTGGTAAGTTTTTGGTTGATCAACACCCTGCAGTTGTACTATTTGATTTGGGTGCTTCACATTCTTTTATTAGTCCCGCATTTGCATCCAAGTTTATACAGAAAACATACACCATTGAGGGTGAGGGTTATTGTATTAGGCCTGCCAGTGGTACTATCCCAACCAAGCTTGTAGTCAGGGACATGCAACTTGAGATAGAGGGGCGAAGTTATTAGGTTGATCTGGTAGTTTTACCGGGGCTGGGTATCAACGTGATATTGGGAATGAACTGGATGAGCAGTCATGGAGTGCATATTGATACATCGAGATAGAGTCTTACCTGAGTTCTTTCGAGAAACCAAGTTCTTTTTCGGTAGGGTTCCAGAACGCGACCTCGGTCTATCAAGAATTCGGCTCAGAATACGCTCAGAGTCCTTTCAAGAAGTTGAGTCCTTTTCCGTTCGGACTCCACAACATGGCAAAATCTTATCAGGCACAGCCCGAAGGATCCCTCGATCCGGTGCTTAGAATGCCACTGAAAGGAGCTCAGGAAGGTCTCATATTAACTATAACATCTCAAGACTGCATCATCCACTGGCCAGGTTCTGTTCCTAAGGATAGCGGTACCCGACTAGTCGGCATGACGACAACAACAATTCTACCCTACCGAGAAGGAGATTTGATCTGCGACCTTGAAGCCTCTACTAAAGTTATCAACGACTCCGATAGTATTGAAACCAATGCCGATAATAGAACAATTCATGCACGAGAAGTATTCATGGTTCACCGTCCTCGATCACCATCGGTCCCCCCAGAAGCACTCGACATTAGGTCATCGGATAAATCTGAGTCCGACATATCACCCTTTATCCAAGGGCACGATGGTGAGACCAAGAATCAGAAGCAAGCCAGAGAAAGAAGAAACAAATTGAAACAAGGATGCCAACGCCGTGCCAGGCAGCACAAGGAAGCTTGGATCAAATATGAGTCAGATCTGGCTAAGTACGACAAAAGAAGATCAGAACAAGAAGTCGAAGAAAGACGCGTGGCGAATACATCCTATAATAGGATCCGAGAAGCACTGGAAGAACTCGGAGCGACATCACTTCCTAGTGAAAAACAAGAACAGCGTCGGGACCTCCTCTAGTCAGTAGCCCTAAGGACGCACGACAGAAGGACCCACTCAAGACTACCTACCAGGTCAACATCTCATAGGAAGGAAGATCAAAATCAAAGGAAGTCCACTTTCGATAGACTTGGACCAAGTGGAAGTCACAATAGAGAAACTAGAAGGGACCAAAGTCAAAACTACCAAATCGAACAACCAAGGAAGATTAGGAGCGAAACACCCATTCAGACATCCCCACAGAACTACTCTCACCAAAATGATAGTTGGCAGGAAGGAGGTGCCGAATCAGAATACAAAGAAGCCGGAACGCATGATAGATTCCCTTGCTTTGCAAACAAACTTGCTTCAATACGACTACCTCACAAGTTCAAGCCGTCCAACCACTCTAAACATGATGGCAAGACTGAACCAAGGTAGTGGCTCAGGATTTACTTGTAGTCGATTGAACTAGCTGAAGGAGACGACGCTATCAAGACCTTGTTCTTTCCCATGGCCCTAGAAACCATGCCCCTCCAATGGTTCGACAAATTAAATCCAGGGTCAATCAGAAATTGGGAGGACTTGCAAAGAGTTTTTTGTGAGAATTTCATGGGTATCATTACGCACCCCATCACCCACACAAAATTAAAAGGACTCAAGCAAAAAGAGGGCGAAAGTCTCAGAGATTACTATCGACGGTTTGGCGAACTACGTGCTCAAGTACATGACATCACCGAACAAGAAGTAATCGAAGCTTTCTCTCACAGAATCATGGCTAGGTGGCAATTTTAGGACTTCTATAAAGAAAATCCGAGAAACAATGAAGAATTCAGACGCATAGTAGAAAAGATGATTACTACAGAGGAGAAGACATGAGAAAGGTTCCTGGATAGAAACAACCAAGACAACCCAGACAAGTAAAATCATCGAAACATCAGACATCAGGAAAGAAAATGTGGACAAGACAACACCGTAGCGGTGGCTGACAAATCAAGGAAGTTTTCCAAACCCAAAAGGTATGATGACATTAAAAACATGCATTGCATCTGGCACCCTAAAGGAAATCACACCATCGGAAATTGCTACACCTTCAATGATCGATACACAAGAAAAGATAATAGGGTAAACACTAAAGAAGACAATCAGAAAAAAGATGAAGATAACCACGAAGACAAGGGATTCCAAAAATCTAGGGGGGCAGTAGCAGTGATCTTTGCTGGGGCCCCAGATTCCAGAAGCAAACATCAAGAAAAGCTAGCTCTATGAACCATCATGATAGCAGAACCGGCTACTCCGAGATATCTCAATTGGTCATAGTATCCAATCTAGTTTTCAAGAGAAGACCAATGGACTAGCGTAGGAAATGCAGGCTATTACCCACTAGTTCTAGATCCAACTATCACCGGTATGACTTTCACAAAAGTACTAATCGATGGGGGAGCCAGACTCAACATCATTTTTTTCAGAAATGCTAAGGAAGATGGGACTACAACTCGCTGGGATGATTACACCAACGAGCACCCCTTTTATGGGATAGTACCCAACAAGGCAGCCATGCCACTTGGACAAATCACTCTACCGGTTACTTTTGGAACTCCCTCAAACTACCGAACATAGTTTATCAAGTTTGAAGTTGCAGACTTTGATTCATCATATCACGCAATCCTCGGGCACCCAGCACTAGCAAAATTCATGGCGATACCACATTACTCGTACCTATTGCTTAAGATGTCAAGGCCTAATGGTGTCCTTTCCCTTTGAAGTGATTTGAAGCACGCTTTTGACTGCGACATTCAGGCAATTCAAATTGCAGCCAAAGCACAAGCCACCAATGATAGAAAAGAAATAGCCACTATTGCCACAGAAATGAGCCCAGAAGAACTAGAGATACCGGCTAAAAACCCCAGCATCCTCGCTCCACCAAAAGAAGCCAACGTCAAGCAAATCGACCTGGGCACCGGTGATCCCTCCAAAATGGCAACCATCAGCGCCCACCTCTCAACAAAATAGGAACTCGTGCTCACCAACTTTCTTTGGGACAACAAAGATATCTTCGCTTGGAAGCCGGCTGACATGCCAGGTGTCCCAAGAGAGTTGGCTAAGCACAGAATCGATATCAATGAAGGCTCCAAGCCTGTGAAGCAACGGCTATGATGATTCTCACCCAACAAGAAGGCAACAATTAAAAAAGAAATCACAAAGCTAATGGCAGCCGGATTTATTAGAGAAATCCTTCATCCAGATTGGCTAGCAAACCCAGTTCTAGTACAAAAGAAGAATATGGACGAGTGGCGCATGTGCGTCGACTACATAGATCTCAACAAACACTGTCCAAAAGATCCATTCAGGCTACCACGCATTGATCAGATAGTTGATTCAATAGCAGGATCTGCCCTATTATCCTTTCTTGATTGCTATTTAGGATATCACCAGATCGCATTAAAGGAACAAGACCAGAGCAAGACATCTTTCATCACTCCGTTTGGTGCCTACTGCTATAAGACCATGTTGTTTGGACTCTAGAATGCTGGAGCCACTTACCAAAGAGCTATCCAAACGTGCCTTGGTGAACAGATTGGTGAAAACATAGAGGCATACGTGGATGACGTAGTAGTAAAAACAAAGAACCTGGACACACTAATTGAAGACTTAAAGCAAACCTTCGAAAACCTAAAAAGGTGGAGGTGGAAATTGAACCTAAACAAGTGTGTATTCGGAGTTCCTTCAAGACAACTACTCGGATTCTTGGTCAGTCATTGTGGAATCAAAGCCAGCGCCAAGCAAATTCGAGCCATAACAGAGATGGACCCTCCTTGAAATGTTAAAGATGTGTAGAAACTAACAGGCTGCATGGCAGCCCTCAATCGTTTCATATCAAGACTCGGCGAAAAAGGGTTACCTTTCTTTAAACTACTAAAGAAGACAGACAAGTTTGAGTGGACAGAAGAAACCAACGAAGCTTTCAAAAGACTTAAGGCATACCTCACCTCCTCGTCTGTTCTCACACCTCCAAAGAAATATGAAGACATGATGTTGTACATTGTGGCAACTTCTACTGTGATCAGCACAACAATAGTCGTAGAAAGAGAAGAAGAAGGGCGCATATATAAAGTACAACGCCCCATATACTCCCAGCTAAAGGCATCCAGATTTTGGTAATCACCACCTCATGGACCTATATTTTTATTGATTATATCAAAGAGAATAAGTTGCCAGCAGAAAAAGAGGAGGCTACCCGGGTTGTTCGCAGAAGCAAGAACTACGTCCTAGTAGGGGACAAGCTGTACAGAAGAGCCGCATCATCAGGAGTACTCCTAAAATGTGTCTCATTTGAAAAAGGCAAAGAGATCTTAGACGAAATACACTCAGGTTGCTGTAGAAATCATGCCGCTTCAAGAACACTAGTCGGCAAAGCATTCCGCACTGGATTCTACTGGCCAACCGCTTTGAAAGACATAGAAGAACTCATCAGAAAATGCAAAGGGGCTCAAATGTTCGCAAGACAAGCTCATGTACCAGCTCACAATCTCATCTACATCCCACCCACTTAGCCTTTCTCCTGCTGGGGGCTGGATCAAGTAGGACCTCTCAAGAAAGCAAAGGGCGGTTTTGAGTACATCTTTTTAGCAATTGACAAGTTCACCAAGTGGATTGAATACAAACCACTCGCAAAATACAGCGCAGCCAAAGCAATCGAGTTCATCCAAGACATTATGCATCGCTTCGGCATGCCCAATCGAATCATCATAGATTTGGGTTCTCCCTTCACAGCTACAGAATTCCAAAGTTGGGCATAGGATTGTGTCTTCGGCATAGATTACGCATCAGTCGCACATCCAAAAGCCAACGGACAGGTAGAAAGGGCTAATGGACTCATACTAGTCAGATTAAAACCAAGATTGTATGAAGAACTAGTGGACTATGGATCCAAATGGATTGAAGAATTACCCAAAGTAGTATGGGGGCTACGAACTCAAATAAGCAGAGCCACCGAATACTCACCTTTCTTCCTAGTTTACAGATCAGAAGCCGTACTACCTGATGACTTGATCTAGACATCACCAAGGATAGAACAATATGACGAAGGAGAAGTAAAACACACCCGAAGATTAGAACTCGACAGTACAGAAGAAGTCAGAGTAAATGCTACCCTTCAATCAGCCAGATACCTCCAAGGTTTAAGACGCCACCACAACAAAAATACCCAGCCTTGATCACTCCAAATCAGAGACCTAGTACTAAGAAGAATACAAAAAACTGATAGATGCCATAAACTACTCAATCCATGGGAAGGTCCTTTTATTGTCACAAAAGTCACCGGACACGACGTAGAAGTTGATAACTAAAGATGGAAAAGAAGTCAACAATACATGGCACATCAGCCAACTAAGAAGATTCTACGCATGAAAACAACTCAAGGAAGAATATATATACAAGCCACAAGAGATCAACGTTCATGATCAATAAAGATGGTGTTCCTCAACAACATATGTCTTATTATGGCTTTCCCAAAGTTGTTTTCACTAAGCATATCAACGTTCATGATCAATAAAGATGGTGTTCCTTGACAACATATGTCTTATTATGGCTTTCCCCCAGTTGTTTTCACTGAGCATACCAGCCAAGAGCAAAAGAGCTAAAAAGATGCTTGAGCCCGCCGATGAGGGTAGCTAATAAGCTAACACCTGAACCAAAAAGCAAAATGGCTAAAATTATGCCTGAGCATACCGACTGAGAGCAAAAGAGCTGAAAAGATGCTTGAGCCCGCCGATGAGGGTAGCTAATAAGCTAACACTCGAACCAAAAAGCAAAATGGCTGAAATTATGCCTGAGCATACTAGCCGAGAGCAAAAGAGCTAAAAAGATGCTTAAGCCCGCCGATGAGGGTAGCTAATAAGCTAACACCCGAACCAAAAAGCAAAATGGCTGAAATTATGCCTGAGCATACCGGCCATGAACAAAAAAGCCAAAAAGATGCTTGAGCCTGCCGATGAGGGTAGCTGATAAGCCAACACCTGAACTGATCCTAAGATGTTTTTACAACTAGGGAAAGAGCCAGATGCTGGCCACATCTTGAGTTAAGCAAAAAAGCTAAAAAGAAGAAGCTGAAGATACTTGAGATCGCTGGTCCTAAGTCTCTTCAGTACTAACAAGAACAAAAAGGTTGTCAAGACAAAGATCTACTTAACCCGAGTTGTTTACACAGCAGGCACACAAGCACTCGACAAATCAAGAAAGTTTGTCAAGACAACGATCTACATATACCGAGTTGTTTACATGGCACAGACGAAAGCCTGACAAGCACTTGACAAAATCAAGAAGATTTGACAAGACAACGATCTGCATATACCGAGTTGATTACACGACGCAGATAAAAGCCATACAAATGCTTGACCTATCAAGGAGCGATCCTATAACGGATGAAACAACACGACCACCATAAACTATGGATGCACACCACGACCAACAAATGACTACTCGGAAAAAATTCCGATCGCTTGGACAACTCATTTAAAGAATAAATAAGGCGAAGACATCCAGGCAAAGAAGACATCAACAAAAAATAAAGAATCTTCATTCAAAAAGAAGTATAATATCCTATTATAGAGGCTAGAGTATAAAGGTCAATTACATCAAGCATTGTCATCAGAAGAAGAAATATCAATATTAAGATTATCCATAATCCTCCTGGCTAAATCTTCGACCTTAGGCTCCACCTTTTCAATGGCATCCATATATTCTTGACTCTCAGCTTCCTCTGCAATCTTGGACAAAGGCACCTCTGGAGCAAGAACCTAGACCTAGGCAAGAACATTTCTGGTACATAGTTGGGCGCACCTCTTCACGAACTCCTGGAAACAGGTCGGAACTTGAGGAATAAACTGAGCCCAAGATTGACCATCATCTGTTGGAGTCCAAAGAAGATCGGCGACTGACCGAAATGATTTCCACAAAGCATTCTAGTTCTCAGTAGCCGTCGCCAACTTGCCAGTCAAGACTTCAATAGTTTTTTGGACCTGCACAAGATCCCTGTCAGCTCCACGCCTAATCAATTTGGCAAGCGCGAGTTCTTCTTTAGCACGAGTAATTACCTCCTTAGCCCTGTTGTGACTATTGCGAACAAGTATCTTCATTTCCTCAATACCCTCCGAGAGCTTCTGCTTTTCAACTCAGAGAGCTAGACCAGACACCAAAAAACAAGTCAGCAGAAAGGGAAATTTGAATACAAAAGGAAACAAAAAGAACCCGCAATACCATTGCACTCATTCTTCATGGCCTCCACATTCTTCAAGGCCTCCTGGACAACAGCATCCCTCCGCTTTTCTGCCTCAACCACCCGGGCATGGAGAGCCTATTCCTCCCTTTGGTGCGTTTGATGCTCGGTCTCCATCTCGGCCCGACAAAGGTCAAGCACTATTTTTAGGGCACTAACCTTAGAAGACAACTTTTCTCTGTTTCAGACAAGAAAAAGAAGCTGGTATGATCTTGAGAAAAAGACTGAACAAAAAGGGAGAGAATAAGAATAGAAGAAAGACGAACATCCAAAGAAAGAACTTCAGAAAAACTAACCTAGAGTTTTTCCTCAAAAGAAGTCGCAAAGGTTCCCCAGGCAGCGGTCAGCTCTGACAACCGATAAGTGGCATCGAATTGTTGCAACACATCATCATCCAAACGCTGACCACCAGTAGCAAGAGGAGCAGAGGGAGAAGCCGGCCGATGCAAAGAAGGCAAGACTAGGGCCATATCTTGGGAAGCCCCGACTACCTCCTCAGATGGATCCACCGCCACAGCCACCGCCAGAGCCACCAAATCAGTAGCAGCATGATCACTAGGGAACCCTGTCTCCCTCACAGCCACCTCATCGACCGTACATTCTGGGTCCTGAGACTCAGTACATAGGGGCGCATCAGAAGACTGATAAGAGGTCGACTGAGGGATAAGGGAAGGCGAGGGTCTGCAAGATGATAAGGAAACTCGAAAATAAGAATATGAATCAGAAAAAAGGAAAACAGAAGCAAAGAAACATAACCATGATTCACTCACTTAGCTATCTTCTTCTTCATAAAACCCTCAAGATGAACAGAAGACCTTAGAGGGGGAACTATAGCAGCAAAAATATCACCACCACTCTGCGACATGAGTGGCGTGGTCGGTACCGGAGCCCCAGAAGAACTCAAGCTCGACGACCGCTTACTACAAGAGAAGAAGGCCAAAGTTACAACAAAAAGAGGTGTTCAACAACAGAAAACAAGAAAACAACTCACCGATGCATGACAAGGGCCGCATCATCATCCTCATCTACCACACTCTCAAACAAGTCAACCACAGCGCCATCTGAAAAAGAAGAAAAGTACTCGATTAAAGGCACAAACAAACAACAAAAAGACAAAACATATTAATATGCTCACCTAGGAGCAAGCTACCTATAACTTAAGTACCTAGACGAGTACTCAACTAGCGAGATTTCTTGATAGCAGACTACCAGAGAATATGCCAAGATCTAGTTCTTTTTTAATAAAAGAACCTAGATATATGCTCGGGGGCTGCAACAGGAGAGGTTTTAAGTTCTTTGAACAACTCAGATTCAAGACCCTCCAACTCTTTGTTCCAAATAGCAAGAGGCTCGGGGGCTACACTCAGTGAGTGCACTTTTTTCTTCAAAAAAGTGCACGTCACCAAGAAGACTTCTTCAAGATAGACCACTTCAAGGCCTCAAGACAAAAAGAACCCAGACCGAGCTATATCTGAGTTCTTTTTGATAAAGAAACCGGGTATATGCTCAGGAGCCCTTCGATGAAGAATCAGAGCAATTTCAAGACAAGACCCTCTAGCTCCTAGTTCCAAATAGCAAGAGGCTCGGGGGCTACACCCAGATGGGAGTACCTTTTCTTCAAAAAAAGGTACACACAACCCAAAGATCTCACGAAGCGCTACACGGTTTCGCTCAAGAAAGCACTCGGACAACGCTTGTTCCTACTCGGCAAAACCTGAAGGAACAAGATGAGGCTTCTAGAGCTCAACCATGAAGTGCTCGGGGGCTTGTCGATGCAGGGACCCATGGGATACCCCTCAAGGAAGGGAGAAGATCTAGTCTAACTAGGATTCTTTCCATGTAATCTTAGTAGTAGTATTATTCTGTAATCCTACTAGGAACTCTCATTGTAAACCAACTAGGACTCTAGCCTCCTAACTATATAAAGGAGGGTGGAGTTCCTGGAGAAGGGAGTTAGAGACAACACTTTACAATCAATCCAACGCAAAGGCTAACGCCGACTGGATGTAGGGCTATTACTCGATCACGGTCGAGGGCCCAAACCAGGATAAATCGACTGTCTCTTGCGTTTACCATCGAGTTCTGCATACGCTGAAGCCCAAACAAACTGCCCTAGGTACCCCCATGGCAGGCTATTGGTGGTGAAACATCGACAGCTCCCTATGCATGTGTGTAGATTATAGGCCTTTGAATGCAGTCACAATCAAGAATAAGTATCCTCTGCCACGCATAGATATCTTATTTGATCAGTTGTCTAAAGCAAAAGTCTTTTCCAAGATTGATTTGAGATCTGGTTATCATCAAATCAAAATTTGGCCTGAGGATGTTCCAAAAACTGCATTCTCTACAAGATACGGTCTGTATGAGTATCTTGTTATGCCTTTTGGATTGACCAATGCCCCCATACATTTTATGTATCTGATGAATTCGGTGTTTATGCCCGAGTTAGACAATTTTGTGGTGGTATTTATAGATGATATCTTGGTCTATTCTGAGAATGAAGAAGATCATGTTCAACATTTGCGAGTGGTTCTCACTAGATTGCAGGAACACAAGCTTTATGCAAAGTTCAGCAAGTGTAAATTCTAGCTTCGTGAGGTGCCTTTTCTCGGACATGTGTTGTCCGATGGTGGAATTATGGTGGATCCCACCATGGTGCAAGAAGTGTTGGACTAGAAGGCTCCAATCTCGGTGCACGAGGTTTGGAGTTTTCTAGGATTGGCTGGCTATTATCGTTGCTTCATCCTAGATTTCTCTAAAATAGCCAAGCCTATGACTCGGTTGCTGCAAAAGGACATGAGGTTTGTCTAGACTTTCAAGTGTGATGCGGCTTTTTACACCCTACGAACCCTTCTAACCTCAGCTCCAGTTTTGGCACAACCGGATATCGAGAAACCTTTTGATGTGTTTTGCGATGCATCAGGCATAGGTTTAGGAGGTGTTCTTATGTAGGAGGGTAGAGTCATTGCTTATACCTCTCGCCAACTTCGGAAGCATGAGGTGAACTATCCGACGCATGACTTAGAACTCGCTGCAGTCGTTCATACTTTGAAGACCTAGAGACATTATTTGCTTGACAATATGTGCAATATCTACACTGATCATAAAAGTCTTAAGTACATCTTCACTCAACCTGAGTTGAATATACGTCAGAGAAGATGGCTCGAGTTGATCAAGGATTATAACCTCCAAGTGCACTATCACCCTGGCAAGGCAAACGTCGTTGCGGATGCCTTAAGTTGGAAATCTCATTGCCACTCTTTGATTGAAAGTGACTTCCATTTGTCAAAACTCCTATATCCTGCAGTCCTTCACAACATCACTATCAGTTGTACTCTATAGAGTTGAATTATCGAGCTATAGAAGACAGATCCAGGTGTGTTCCACATCAAGCGCAAGATGAAAGAGTAAGAAACCAAGCATTTTCGGGTAGATGAGAATAACGTGTTATGGTTCAAGGATAGATTAGTGGTTCTGAAGGATAGAGAGCTTAGAAATCAAATCATATCTGAAGCACACTCCTCAAAATTATCTATTCATCCTAGTAGTAGCAAAATGTATCATGATTTGAAGCCTCACTTTTGGTGGACCAAGATGAAGAAAAAGATAGCCGCTTATGTGGCTAGGTGTGACACTTGTTGTCGAGTTAAAGCTATACACATGAAGGCTGGATTGCTTTAGCCACTCTCTATTCTAGGTTGGAAATGGGAGGAGATAAGTATGGATTTTATTGTTGGACTCCCTACTACTCAGAGGAATTTTAACTCCATTTGGGTGATTGTAGACCGTCTGACCAAGTCTGCACACTTCATTCCTATCTGCATAGATTTCCATCCAACTAACTATGCGGAGTTGTATTTCAATCAGATAGTCCAACTTCATGGGATACCTCGCACTATTGTCTCTGATAGAGGACCACAGTTCACTGCTCGCTTTTGGGAGCACTTACACAGATTGTTGGGAACTAAGTTAGTAAGAAGCTCTGCCTATCATCCCCAAACCAATGGGCAAACTAAGCAAGTGAATCAAATCTTAGAAGATATGTTGAGAGCATGTGTCATCTCGGCTAAGGGTTCATGGGAAAAGTGGTTGCCCCTAGCTAAATTCTCTTACAATAATAGTTATCAAGAAAGTATGAAGATGGCACCATTTGAAGCTTTGTACGGCCAGAAGTGTAGAACCCCGATGAATTGGGTTGAAGCCAGTGAAAGAAGATATTATGGAATTGATTTTGTTCAAGAAGCTGAAGAACAAGTCTGTACTATCCAAACCCATATGGCCGTAGCTCAAGCTAGGCAGAAAAGTTATGCTGATCATCATAGAAAACCTATTGAGTTCAAAGTTGGAGGCTTCGTTTATCTGAAAGTCTCACCCATGAAGAGTGTCCAACGCTTTGGTGTGAAGCGAAAGCTTGCGCCGAGATATGTCGGTCCGTTTGAAATCATTGGACAAAGTGGTAAGGTAGCATACAAGATCCAATTACCTCTTGAGATGAGTGCTATCTTCAATGTCTTTCACATATCCCAGTTGAAGAAATGTCTTCGTGTCCCTAAAGAGAGAGTTCCACTGGGGGATATCGAGTTAAAATCTGATTTGACTTTTGAAGAAAAACCGGTCCGAGTAATTGACACTCGGGAGCGAGTGACTCGGAGTTGGGTGGTCAAGTTTTACAAGGTCATGTGGAGTAATCAGGGTAGTGAACGCGATGCAACGTGGGAAAGAGAAGATTATTTGAGGGACGGTTATAAGGAATTCTATCAACAATGGTACGCTTGTCAAATCTCAGGACAAGAGTTTTATAAGGGGGAAGGCTGTAACACCTCAGGTGTTTGTCTTCCACATTTGCACTTGCATTTCATAAACATGAGCATCATTATTCCATTCATGAGTTTAGAATTGTATGAAACATGCTTTTGAAACATTGCAACATATTGTTACATTCTATGTGTGATTGTTTTAGGAAATTAATAGTGTGTAACACTCAAGTGCAACATGTGCAACTCACTTTAGTGAAACATGGTTAGCTAGTACAATGCCACAAACTCGTGAAACATGGTTTTGAAATAGAAGTAACAAAGTCACTTATTCTTCCTTGTTTCAATACCTGTGATGCTTGATTTTGGTGTGACCAATGTGTGGTGTGGCTAATTATCCTCTTAATCAACTTAGTTATCCTTAGAATGGCATTAGGAACAATGTTCATGTTGATCATTTTGCCTGATTAAGTTTCCAAGTCATGGTTTGACTAGTGTTGACCTCTAGAGCTCCTTGGTTTGACTGTTTAAAAAGTATGGCTTAGAGTGTTTGCATGTCTGAGCAACCTAAAGAAAAGTTGTAGCAAATTTTATGAGGAACAAATTTTGTTTAGAGGCCAAGTCATGAAAATGTGCAGAACATGCTCTAAAGGGACCCACAAGTTAGTTTTGAGGTTCATTTGGAGACTCTGAAAAATTCTAAGTCACAAATCGAGTTTTAGTTTCCTGTACCCAACTTGTTAGCCTTGTAGCTCCCTAACCAAGCCGAATCAGCTCAAGCTCCAATTGGCAAAGTTGTAGCCCTCACCTAGATCTCCCACTTTGTCAATTACACCTGAGCCTAGATCATCATGGATTTGGAGTTTGAAGGTCATCAAGTACCGCTATCAGGCGTCGATGGCTTAACTGAATGGATGCAACTGTGTCCCGGCCGATTCAGAGTTTGAAGGCCACGTGTACGCCGTGTGTCACCGGCGCTCTAACCACGCAGGCCACATTAGGCTACTGTGCGCCCAAGGAAGCCCCAGCACGCGACCAAGAGCCTCCCAGCGCCACATTTCTATTTTTGCTTCTCCTTCGCCTCCTCCGCTCACCGCAACAACCGCAGCAGCAGCGCACCGGCTCCGCCGTCGCCATTGACGGTGCAAGCTCACGCCTCGTCACCCAGGTGCCACCGCGTTAGATCCTCCATGATCCCACCGTCGTGCCGCGTCCACAATTGCTCACTAGCTGCGCTTGGTAAGCCATTTCGCCGTGCGCAGCCTCGCTGGAGTATCGCCGCCGCGCCCCGTCGTCGTGGCCGGGTCACCTCCGTCTGTCTTTCACCTTGAAAGCTTGTGCATTAGCTTCGTAGTAGCATGTAGGAGCTCTATGCGTCAGTAGATTGAGCTATTGTGGCCAGCTTCGGCGTCACACCGTCGAGCTGAACCACCACACCGTCATGGCCACCGCCGTCATCTTGGTCGCTGGCAATAGGTCCATCCATGTAGCTTGATAAGTTTGGGAGGTCGAGGCGGTCACGCTGGTGCCATCCTTGTCACCGGAAATGCCACCGTCGGCGAGCTCCGCCGGTCCCCGTCGAGCAAACCGCCGTGCTCTGCTTTCCTCTCACTATCATGCGGGTCCAGCGGACAAGTGGACCGCGCCTATCAGTCACTATGTTAGAGAAAGCTAGCTCATTTATTCCAGATTTGATTGTTGTTTTGTAAAAATTGTATCTCTAGTTTTATAAATCCAAATTGGGTGGTTTCAATTTTGTTAGGATCATAGTGAAGTGTAGTGGAATATTTGGATGAATTAAATTGAAACTTGAAATGTGTTGTTAAATGCATGCAAACTTGTTTAAACTATATCTTGAGTTCTTGTGCACCAAAAATTATGAAATTTTGTTGGTGAGCTCTTCTTGCTGAGTAGAAGCTCTGGTAAAAATTTGAGAGTCATTGCGTATATGGTTTTTGAGTTATAGATTTTCCTTTTATCATTGAATGATCCTTGTGTGAATTTTAGTAATTTATCTATGAATCCAATGACCATGAAATTTATTGGAGGATGTCCTAGTACCTTAAGGATACTAGGAAAAATATAAAATATGTTTCTTGACACTTTTCACTAGGGTTTCCTAATTATGTCATTTTACACCTTTATGTCTTGTCATATTTGTGTAGGATGTTATACTTGCTCAAATGATGTGAAATTTTTACAGTAGTCTTCTTGGAGCATGTAGTACCTACTGTAATTGTTGTAGATTAAATGGTGTAGTTTTGATATATGTTTATCATTCCTCTTAATTAATTAAATAAATTGAGAAATGCATTAAAAGAAATGAATTGGGAGTGAACACTTTAGTTTCTGGTGTTCTTGTGATATGTGTGATAAGTAAGTAAAGTTGGTTTTGTCCAATTATATGTTTACAACATGAGTTAATAAATATTTCCTTGCATTATGTCTTACTGGATAGTTTCCGGAACTTTACAAAGTTCACCATGATAATTTGGTTTGCTGGGAATGTGGTGAATACAAAAGTTGTAGATAACTTATGTATCTAGCTCCTGTCAAAATTTGGTGGCATTTGGCCTAGTAGCTTAGGAGATACAGTCATTCAAAGTTAGATCATAGTTTTGCTTGCTCTGTCTTGTTAGACCTGATTATGTGGTTCTATAAATTCGACCTGGTAAAGGTTCGAATCATGCCTTGAGGTCTGAAAATGAATTGTAGGCAATTTTAGAAGCTTTCCAAATTGTCTTGTTGCCTATCATTTTGATTTGTAGATCTCTGGTTATGATCAGTTTACTGTACCGCTATATAAGTTCCTGTTTTGCTGAAATACGAATGATTATGTGTGTGCTCAGCTGTGATGTTCTTGTTGATTGTTTAGGTGCTAGATAAACTTGAGAACATGCTTAGGTGCAGGTGCTAGGTCCTTAATTGAAGATGAACAATTGTACATTAGGTTGTATAAACTTGGTAAGTTAAAGTGATTTGAATAGAGCTTAAGTTGAAAAATGCGAACTGCAGTAAGCATGTGCATTCCCTGAGCATTCCTAACTTCGTTCATGTGCATCCATGATATTTATCTTGTGCATACATGCAATAGGTGTGCCAGAGGGAGTGATGCTTCTGGAGTTCGAGGGAGCGAGCCAGGAGGAGGAGCCCGAGGTGCAGGCAATTGACGAAGCAGCCGTCGAGGAGGAATTGCCTGAGTGCCCTGACCACCGTCCTTCCTCTTTCCTGAAAGGCAAGGCCCGGAGCATATTAAGTCTCCCATGTTTTTATAAATATCTTGTGTGGGGGTATGGCCCCCAAGACATGGGCTGCACCATCGGAGGTGGCGCAGCCCACAAGATCAAGGCATGCACGGCGCTGCTCGGCGTGCACCGCAATACATTGTATAGTACCAAATAGGATACTTTACTTGTAACCCTACCCCTCCAGAGTATATAAGGAGAGGTAGGAGTCCTCTACTCGACATCATGTATTCAATACAATACACCAAAGACACAGGACGTAGGGTATTACATCGATCAGACGGCCTGAACCTATCTAAATCGCTGTCTCTGCGCCTTGTGTCACCATCCGGTTCCTGATTACGCGCACCCCCATCGACAAATCTACATCGCGGGATACCCCTTGGTGGACTACCGACGATATTCTATCGACAGTTGGCGCGCTAGGTAGGGGTGTGCGCTTGATCCATGGCGAGCCAGATGGACCTTAAATCAACATCGTGTTCTCATCATCAATCTCGTGGAGATCCATGCCGGTCGACGACGATGATTCATCGCTGCTACACCAGCCCCTGTGACAGCAGATCTGATCTCAGAACCACCTCCGAGGTTGCCTTCACCAACAACTCATCGCCCGTTGGGTGTTTGCCGTCAACGCCGACCAAATAACACCATACGTCGCCGACCAGACACTTCGTCCAAAGCTAAGTCACGCTTTAATATTTTCCTAAATATTCTCCAATCTCCGTATATCGCCATGATGTTTCTCCGAACTATTTTCTCCATGTTTGCTCTCCAAACGATTTTCCGAACCCCTAAATAGTCCTGTTGATGCTCGGACACCTCCAGAGATGGCCCTGTCTCCAGCTCCTCCCTACACATGCTACGGGCTCCGCGCTCTGCATTATGGGTGATCGGCAGCGGCTCCTTGGTCACGCCTGTTCCTCCTACATGTGCATGGGTTCCGCGCTCGATGTTATGGACTATGGGCTAGCTAGGGCTGGAGACTCAGCTACACACTAATTGGTCAGGTGGTTTATATTAAATATAAATATATTTTCATGCCAACTGATCGTCGAACTGCATACATCGTTTCATCACCATTGCTGATTTTTCTCTGGAGTTTATTTATTTGTACATCATGTACTACCCGTTCTACGTGTTTGTATTACAGGATCATCGTCCAGGTGATCGGACCACCTGGTGCTCGAACTTCTCCATCGATCAACTAGTCGGACCGCTTAGTTCATGGACTCTGTCGTCGACCAGTTGATCGGACTGTTCACTGGTCGTTTCTACTCAATGTTCACTTTACCGCTGACTAGTCAACCAGACTATTCGTCACTCGTGCTTCATCGCCAGCGACGCTGGTTACTCCTCGGCCCTTGGATTCTTCGTGCTCGAGGACTAAGTGGGCACACTTCACCGCACGGACGTCATCAGCTACGTCGGTGCTCAGACCTCACCACCTACACCAAGGACTCCTCGGTGCTCGAACATCGCCGCCTACGCTGGGGACTTCTCGGTGCTTGGACCATGCTGCCTACGCCAGGGACTCCTCGATGCTCGAACATCGCTAGTGACGCCGGGGACTCCTCGCTCCTTGGTGCTCGGTCGTCGCCAGTGACGTCGGGGACTCCTCACTCCTTGGTGCTCGGACATCGCCAGTGACGCCTGGGACTCCTCGCTCCTCGGTGCTCGGTCATCGCCAGTGATGTCGGGGACTCCTCGCTCCTTGTTGCTTGGTCATCACCAGCGACGCCAGGGACTCCTCGCTCCTCAGTGCTCGGACATCGCCAGTGACGCTGGGGACTCCTCGCTCCTCAGTGCTCGGTCATCGCCAGCAACGCCAAGGACTCCACGCTCCTCAGTGCTCGGTCATCGCCAGTGACACCGGGGGCTCCTCGCTCCTCAGTGCTCGGACATCGCCAGTGACACCGAGGACTCCTCGCTCCTCAGTGCTCGGTCATTGCCAGCGACACCGGGGACTCCTTGCTCCTTGGTGCTCGAACATCGCCGCCTATACCGGGGACTCCTCGCTCCTTGGTGCTCCCTTGGTGGTCGGATCTTGCTACGTCTCATCAGTGTGCTATCAAGCTACTCCATGCTGTTCGGATCAGGGTGCTAATCTTGGACAACACGTCTAGGGTCTTGATACGCGCATGTCAGACGACATCAACAAACTTTTAGACTTCTTTGACCCTGCTACAAGATTCATTCTTCATCTTCTAGCAGGCTCGGGGACTAAGTAAGCACACTTCACCTTACGGTGAATGTGCTTGTTCTCATCTCGAGGCAATGCCCAGGGACTGGCTACCTGCTCGACTGGTCTTCTACTTTATGACCTTGGCACCACATGACTATGTCACCTACTATCAGGCTCGGGGACTAGCTATGGGGGTATGGCCCCCAAGACATGGGCCGCACCATCGGAGGTGGCCTAGCCCACAAGATCAAGGCATGCACAGCACTGCTCGGCATGCACTGCAAGACATTGTATAGTACCAAATAGGATACTTTACTTGTAACCCTACCCCTCCAGAGTATATAAGGAGAGGCAGGGGTCCACTACTCGACATCATGTATTCAATACAATACATCAAAGACACAGGACGTAGGGTATTATGTTGATTAGACGGTCTGAACCTATCTAAATCGCTGTCTCTGCGCCTTGTGTCACCATCCGGTTCCTGATTACGTGCACCCCCACCGACAAATCTACCATCGTGGGATACCCCTTGGTGGACTACCGACAATATTCTATCGACATCTTGAGTATCTTTTATTATTGATGATGCATTAAGTATAGGAATTGGTCGGAACTAATTGTTGCATTATATATCTATCCTTGTTCAGATATCGCACTTGAATCCTAATTAAGTTCAGGGATGGACTAAATGCTTAGCCATGCTTAATGCAGTAGAAGTCAGGTGATTTCCTGTCACCTGCGAGCTTTAGGATGAGGTGGATCACGGTTGGCTATATTTGCTATTGTGGAAAAGAACCATGTTAATAATGAATTAAGACCGGGCGGAGTCTTGTGTAGGTTTGGACATAGTGACTCCGTCTGTGTTATTTAAGGACCGATACGCTGTACGTCCTCATGTCATGTTGAACGTAGCTTGACACTTAGCTGGCCGGATAACTCGTTCCAATCGTGAAGCCTAGTAGCTCAACTCAGGCCAGGAACACGAGCAGTGGCACACATTCTAGAGGTAGTAAGGATGTGTGGAGAGCCATTGGCATAAGTCCAAGGCGGGTTAGAGTCCCGAGCAATCTTGGCAGAGTGGTTCTCTGAGAATGCTGATCTATTCGGACTTGCGACTCCTGAATTGTGCCAAAGGTGACTTGATTATGACCCTGATGGGGGAAGCAGGGTTTGTGTTTAGGAATACCCCTCCAGCTGGATAGAAATCGATTCGAATCGCCATCTCTCCCGGATAGTGAGAACTTGACTGAGCAGCAGCAACGTAGATTCAATTAATTTAACGATATGGTTAAATGGAGAATGATGATAATGTTGCTATGATTTATACCTGGTATGGTTATTAATGTTTGCATCTTAATCAAATGATTGATTAGGACAGGTGCTAATATAGATGACAGGTTAATGGCTAAAAGTCACTCCTAGCTCAGATTAAGATTTGATCATTATTACTTATGCTTTTTCGCTAAAAGAAAGTGTCAGCCAAATCCACTAAATTAAGCTTTGCATGATCCTTGGTATCATTTGTTTTGGTTTCCAATGGGTAAGTCTAGCTAAGTACATTCTCGTACTCAGGGTTTATTCCCTCTTGTTGCAGATGACCTTCTATATCAGGGCTTCTGTAAGTATTGTCTCCACTCGGTGGGTGATGAAGACTAGATCATGGGCATGTTCTCTGTTTTTCTTATCCGATTGCTTTTGCGGGTTGTGATCAACAAACTGGTACTTGTATTTGAAGTCGGGTGTGTAAGTTAAACTATTTGCTTCTGCTACTTTACAAGACTTGTTTTGTAATAACGATGACTATGAGGTGTTGTAATCTATTTGCAAACCATCTGTGAAATGTTGTAATGTATGATGTGTTATGTTGAATTACTGTGATCTTGGTTGTATGCAAGTTGGTTTGAAATCCTTCGTGATTTCAGTCGACTACCGGGTTTATATGGGCTCAAGTCCGAGAATTTGATCGTTTCAGCGATTGTTTTTGTACTTGTGTTCTTATAAATTGGTCGGTTCTGTGACAGCTGGCATCAGAGCTAGATTCAACACTAAACATGTCATATGGGTATTTAAAAACAAAAGCTTTTGTTGTAAAAATGGTTTTCCAACTTATAGTTATATATAAGTGTTTAAAAATCTGAAATTTTATAGTGTGCTGGTGATCACATCCTTTGTAACCCACTTAAGGACTTTTAGGTGGCTTATATAAGTACTAATTAGGGGAAAGTGATTGTTTCTATTTCGTCATCCATGCAGCGTGCTATTGCATGGGTGCCATTCGCTTGAATGGTAATGTATGGATCAATTACCTCTACGCCAAGGTAAGTGTGAGTTGTGAGAGCATGACCGTCCAATCGTCGGTCTAGGGGAGAGTTAGTTGTGGTTACTGGAATATTTACATGTTGCATACATGTACATATGAAGGTACTTAATTGTGGGTATATCTGTCGGGTAGTTTTGGATACCAATGTATATATATCCGGGGATGTATATATGGAGCGTATCTTAGTTTACTACTTTCATTGTATGCTTAATTATCTCTTATGGGGATGGGCTACAATGAAATTTTCTGTAGGTACGCTAACAATGCACTGTGTAGATCGACTAGTTACCGCTAATTGAGAGAACGTATGTATGCCACCATATATTCTGCTAAAACTTAACTTTTCTTAGGTTTGTGAGGACGTACAGAACGAGCATGCATCATATTCACTCATGTCAGTCATATTGCATTACTCCCTCCCTTATAATTGCTTATCCCAATTATTAAGTTCCATCTCTCAACAAAATAATCCTCTCATGAGAGTTGCATCCCTTTTTGATACAGATGGCCATGCCCATGTTTCCTCCTGGTAGCAGCACCTTTTTGGACCAGTTCGATACACCTACCTTGCTTTGGAGGGTGCAAAGCTCAGTTGGGTACCCAGAGGCACCCTGCTACACATGGAGGCAGACAGTGCCATTGGGAGATGTGCCATGGTACATTGTGACCTTGATAGTGCCACAGAACCCCATGAGACCATTGTGGCATGGGTGGAGAATCGAGACTGATGGGCAAAGCCCATGGGAAGCCGCTCAAGTTGTTGCCTTTGATGTGCTTATGGATATAGCACAGAGCTTTAGAGATGAATTAGTGGGTGGACCAGTTGCATCCATTCCCCGAGTGGCTCCTACAAAGGCTGAGTGGACTCAAAAAGTTGGTCAGGCCTTGGTTCAAGGCCATGGTGAACGTGTTCAGAGTGACAATGTGGGAATGAGTGCTATGATGGCTATCTTGAAGCTTTGTCGAGTCAGGCAGGACACCCTCTCTAGTGTGTTAGAAGAAGCTGGCAAGGCAATGGTAGCCCAGCACAAGTTCAGGTTGCGTGCCCGCAAGTATCGTCGTAGGGCAGAGGCATGTGGGCGAGCTCAGCTGGAAGTAGATGAGATTCGGGGCATTGCAAATTATTGCCTGCAGCAGTGGGGGCAAACAACACATGAGAGAGATGAGCTTCATAACCAGCTTATGAACCTCACCATAGAGAGAGATGAGGCAGTACAGGAGTTGGATCATGTGACCCATCATAGAGATGCATCCCTAGAGTTGGCAGAAGAAAGACGTCAGGGCTGGATCATGGCTAACCATAATGCTTTTCAAAGGGAGCATCAGCTCCAAGAGCAGCTTGAAGAGCTTCAGGTTGAGCACCATCAACTGAACAACCGTCTGTTTCCTATTCCTCACCCCATTCCAAGGTATCCTAATGTGGGTGGACCTCAAGTGATTGAGGCCAATGAAGAAGAAGAGGACGTGTAGATGGATGTCAATGCAGCCGAACCTACAAATGAAGAGGAAGAGGAAGATCCTGAAGAGGTCTAGGGTGTCTCCGATGTGGACAGTGATCACTTCGATGAGTAGTTAGTTAGCAAGTCTCACTAGTTTATGTTTTTGCAGTCATTGGTGTAATGGACTTAGTACTATAACTGATGTTGGATGTACCTTTTAGTTTGAACTTGGCATGTAATGTACCTTAATCCGCTCCCTTCGGGATGCGTATCTTGTTGGTTAAGTTTAAAACTTGTCATGTTGGAATGCACTGCGTATGGCGCTAGTAATCAAATTAGTGATGTGGTGATTGGAGAATAAATTATTGCCTCTATTTATTGTATGAATTTTACATTCTCTCTAGTAAATTCAGTTTGACGTAATTACATTGTTCCTCCCCAATGTGCTAACATCACCAATAATTGTTGGTTGCGCATTGTTGCAGATGCCTCGCACTCGTTCCACTAGTGTGGCTGGTGATGATGATGATCTTCCATCGCCACCACCACCCACACTAATGGAATTGATGGCAATTCTTGCTGAAGGACAGCGCACTATGGCTAAAGCTCTCCACACGATTGCAAATCGTGATGGTCATGGTGCAGGCCAAGGTCCAGAACCAAATCAGTATAGTGACTTCAAAGATTTCCTTGACACTAAACTATCGATCTTCAAGGAGGCTGAAGAGCCCCTCCAAGCTGATGAGTGGCTGAACACTCTTGAGCAAAAATTCCATCTGCTTTGTTTGACAGAAGTGCTGAAGACCGAATATGCTTCTCACCCACTGCATGGGCCAGTTGGTATTTGGTGGAGTCATCATCGGTCCACTATGCCCGCTAATGCCCAAATCACTTGGGATCAGTTCAAGTCTGCTTTCAGGGGAAATTATATTCCTCCTAGTCTCATGGCAATCAAGCATACAGAGTTCATGAAGCTAACCTAGGGGAACAAGAGCTTGAATGAATACCTGCAGGCTTTTAATAACCTTGGAAGGTATGCTACTGAGTTTGTTCACACTGATGCCAAGAAGATCGCTAGTTTCAAGCAGGGACTTAGCCCCAAATTGATGAAGACCATGGGAAATTGCAAGTGTGCTCATTTTAATGAGTTTGTGAGCAATGCTTTATCTCAAGAGAACAACAATGTTGTATATGCTGCTTCAAAGAATCGCAAGAGGGCCTATGAGGCGGGTGCCTCACAATCCAAGGCTCTAGTCACACATAAGGCTCCATTCCATCCTCTGGCATCAGCTGCTAAGTTCTGCCCACCGCAGAAGAAGAATCTAGGTAGGACTGGATTTCACAAGGCTTTTACAGTTGCTCTTCCAAAGGGCACTACTAGTCAAGGTAGTTCCAAGGCTCCTCCAAGCAACATGCCGTGCTGGAACTGCAACAAGACAGGTCACTAGGCAAGGGAGTGTCCTTACCCTAAGAAGAATAACTACCAAGGTGGCCATCAGGGGCAGGTGAACCACACTAATATTGCTGATATTCCGGCAGGAGAGGTGGTAATTGCTGGTAAGTTTCTGGTTGATCAACACCCTATAGTTGTACTATTTGTTTTGGGTGCTTCGCATTCTTTTATTAGTCCCGCATTTGCATCCAAGTTTATGCAGAAAACATACACTGTTGAGGGTGAGGGTTATTGTATTAGGGCTGCCAGTGGTACTATCCCAACCAAGCTTGTAGTCGGGGACATGCAACTTGAGATAGAGGGGCGAAGATTATCAAGTTGATCTGGTAGTTTTACCGGGGCTGGGTATCGACGTGATATTGGGAATGAACTGGATGAGCAGTCATGGAGTGCTTATTGATACATCGACTAGAGTAGTCATGCTCAGAGATCCTTATAATCAGGAAGGTTTTCTAGTACAGCTACCCAGGGACATCAATCTTTCTTGTGCGGCTAATGCGGTGCAAGCAAAGGTTATGGCAGACATCCCTGTCATGTGTTATTTTTTGGATGTTTTTCCCGATGATTTGCCCGGATTGCCCCTAAATTGGGACATTGAGTTCAAGATAGAGTTGCTACCTAGTACATCACCCATCTCTAGAAGGCCTTATAGAATGCCTCTCAACGAACTAGCCGAACTTAAGACCCAGTTGAATGAACTTCTAAAGAAAGGCCTTATCCATCCTAGTTCATCTCCATGGGGGTGCCCAGCTATCTTTGTGAAGAAGAAGGATCAATCCTATCGATGTAGGACCCACGGGATACCCCTCAAGGAAGAGAGAAGATCTAGTCTAACTAGGATTATTTCCATGTAATCTTAGTAGTAGTATTATTCTGTAATCCTACTAGGAACTCTCATTGTAAACCGACTAGGACTCTGACCTCTTGACTATATAGAGGAGGGCAGAGTTCCTGGAGAAGGGAGTTAGAGACAACACTTTACAACCAATAACACGCAAAGGCTAACGATGAGTGGATGTAGGGCTATTACTCGATCATGGTCGAGGGCCTGAACTAGGATAAATCGACTGTCTCTTGCATTTATCATCGAGTTCTGCATATGCTGAAGCCTAAACAAACTGCCCCGGGTACCCCCATGGCAGGCTATCGGTGGTGAAACATCGATAGCTGGCACGCCAGGTAGGGGCTTTTGGTGAATTTGCATCCAAGAGCTCGACGGACCTCGACAACATGATCTTCTCGACGGGATCAACCTTCATCTTCGGTTCATGGATCTGTGAGGTAGGCGACGATGGCAAACTCCAAAGCCATCCCCTCAAAGATTCGGATCACCATGAAGACCTTTCTATTTTGGCGACTACGACAGATCAACTCGCCAGAAGATTCGCGCAGCTCATGATATCCGATCCAACTCAGATTTCATGGCTTTGCGCATCCGTCTCAAACTCAGGCTCCACATCCGAGATGGAGTCTTACCCGAGTTCTTTTGAGAAACCAAGTTCTTTTTCGGCAGGGTTCCAGAACGTGACCTCGGTCTATCAAGAATTCAGCTCGGAATACGCTCAGAGTCCTTTCAAGAAGTCGGGTCCTTTTCCGTTTGGACTCCACAACATGGCAAAATCTTATTAGGCATGGCCCAAAGGATCCCTCGATCCAGTGCTTAGAATGCCACTGAAAGGAGCTTAGGAAGGTCTCGTATTAACTATAACATCTTAAGACTGCATCGTCCACTGGACAGGATCTGTTCCTGAGGATAGCGGTACCCGACTAGTTGGCACGATGACAACAGCAATTCTACCCTACCAAGAAGGAGATTCGATCTATGACCTTGAAGCCTCTACTAAAGTTATCAATGACTCCGACAGTATGGAAACCAATGCCGATAATAGAACAATTCACACACGAGAAGTATTCATGGTTCATCATCCTCGATCACCATTGGTCCTCCTAGAAGCACCCGACATCAGGTCATTGGATAAATCTGAGTCCAACATATCACCCTTTATCCAGGGGCACGATGGTGAGACCGAGAATCAGAAGCAAGCCAGAGAAAGAAGAAACAAATTGAAACAAGGATGCCAACGCCGTGGCAGGCAGCGCAAGGAAGCTTGGATCAAATATGAGTCAGATCTGGCTAAGTATGACAGAAGAAGATTAGAACAAGAAGTTGAAGAAAGACGTGCGGCGAATACACCCTACAATAGGATCCGAGCAGCACTGGAAGAACTCAGAGCGACATCACTTCCTAGTGAAAAACAGGAATAGCGCCGAGACCTCCTCCAGTCAGCAGCCCTAAGGACGCACGATGGAAGGACCTGCTCAAGACTACCTGCTAGGTCAACATCTCATAGGAAGGAAGATCAAAATCAAAGGAAGTCCACTTTCGAGAGACTTGGACCAAGTGGAAGTCACAATAGAGAAAGTAGAAGGGACCATAGTCAAAACTACCGAATCAAACAACCAAGGAAGATCAGGAGCGAAACACCCATTCAGACATCCCCACAGAACTACTCTCACCAAAACGATAGTTGGCAGGAAGGAGGTGCCGAATCAGAATACAAAGAAGCCGGAACGCACGATAGATTCCCCTATTTTGCAAACAGACTTGCTTCAATACGACTACCTCATAAGTTCAAGCTGTCCAACCACTCTAAACATGATGGCAAGACTGAACCAAGGTAGTGGCTCAGGATTTACTCATAGTCGATTGAACTAGCCGGAGGAGACGACGATATCAAGACCTTGTTCTTTCCCATGGCCCTAGAAACCATGCCCCTCCAATGGTTCAACAAATTAAATCCAGGGTCAATCAGAAATTGGGAGGACTTGCAAAGAGTTTTCTGTGAGAATTTCATGGGTATCATTACACACCCTATCACCCATGCAGAATTAAAAGGACTCAAGCAAAAAGAGGGCGAAAGTCTTAGAGATTACTATCGACGGTTTGGTGAACTACGTGCTCAAGTACATGACATCACCGAACGAGAAATAATCAAAGCTTTCTCTCATGGAATCATGGCTAGGTGGCAATTTCAGGACTTCTGCAAAGAAAATCTGAGAAACAATGAAGAATTCAGACACACAGTAGAAAAGATGATTACTGTAGAGGAGAAGACACGAGAAAGGTTCCCGGATAGAAACAACCGAGACAACCCGGACAAGCAAAATCATCGAAACATCAGACATCAGTAAAGAAAACATGGACAAGACAACACCGTAGCGGTGGCTGACAAATCAAGGAAGTTTTCCAAAACCAGAAGGTATGACAACATTGAAAACATGCATCTGGCACCCTAAAGGAAATCACACCATCAGAAATTGCTACACCTTCAATGATCGATACACAAGAAAAGATAATAAGGTAAACACTAAAGAAGACAATCAGAAAAAAGATGAAGACAACCACGAAGACAAGGGATTCCAAAAATCCAGGGGGATAGTAACAGTGATCTTCGCTGGGGCCCTAGATTCTAGAAGCAAACATCAAGAAAAGCTGGCTCTATGAACCATCATGGCAGCAGAACCGGCTAATCCAAGATATCTCAA